>NC_056629.2:39937778-40634444 GCF_002870075.4 Lactuca sativa | reverse complement strand
GAGCGTGGGTTTAATCCAATGCTCAAATCATATTCATAATCACTCATGAACGTCGCAGAAAACATTTGCTTATGTCTAATACCTTTTAGACAATCCACACACCAATTCACGACAGTCTTCATTCATACCTACTTCCAACATATGAACGACTGTGGCCCGTTCGAATAATTTGACTGTTCTAAACCAATTAAATTATTCAGGAAGTCAAAACATGCAAAGTGAAACACAAGAATAATACTAATCCCATATGACCTCAAACCTTTGAGCATCTAATCCCATATGGCCTCAAACCTTTGAGCATAAATAAAACACCTTTTATTTATCACCATATCGATTACTCATTATTTTTTGTTTCGGGTAATCAACCTTTTACTTGAATTATTACAACACTTGTCCCATGCTCTTAGCATGCACACAATGTTTACCTATGGTTCTTACTTTATGAAATAGATCAAATGAACACATTTCCAATCATACTCATTTCACAACTCCCAATCCTTTTCACAAGTGAAAGAACATCAAATCCGTGCCACTTATGGAATATATTAGATTCTAACATTTTATGCAATGATCCTTTCGCAATGCCATAGCACAAAAGCCACAATGACTATTGCCAATGATATTACAAAGTCCTCTATCGGAGATTGTTAAAATACAATTCCTTAGATATGGTGTTTCTCACTCAAAGCACATTCCTTTGAACATCCTTTTGCATAAAAGTTTCTAATCTAGACATAGATTTTCAATATTCAATTCCCAATATGGAAAACTTTCCATACTTACCATATGACAACTCATTCTCAATAGAATCTTATCTATTCATAATAAGGTCGATATGGTCCATCCAACACTATACTTCTAACTACTCACAAGCGACCAATCCTAGGCGAACTTTGGATTGTCCTTTGATAGTTGTTTAATTATCTTAGTCAAAACCGATTCTTGTCCTTTTTCCCTCTAAATGTGCTAGACATTTGGAAAATTTTAGAATGGTCAAATATTATAGCATTTGCAATCGATCCTATACCCGAATCGTATGGGACACAATGCATAATGTCTTACATAAAGATTTGATACTTTATCAATCTTCTGCCATAATATTTTATGTACTGTGTTCTCAAAATTCGAATTGTGAAGAGGAATGTCATAATCATAATTGAAATTTGAAGAATACACTGTCTACCTTTGACTAAGGTTATTAACATTCCACAACCTAAGCATTTAGATTTGAAATGAAGCATAATATTCTCTCCCTTAATTATAGCAAAACAACTTTACAACACTTACGACTTTGCAAGGTATTACTCTTGTTTTTCTATAATTAATATTGCTAACTTGCAATACTTTCCTTAATAATCATACAATCATAACATTTATGCTCCCACTACCATGATGATTATTATAAAACATAACATTTTATGCTCCCACTAGCTTCGACATGTATTCAGAAACATCTTAACTTTTAGAAAATTAATACCTATTGAATTTCTTAAGTCCATGTTTCTAATATTTAATGCTTTGATAATCTTTTATCAAGGCTTCTTGAACTTATACACCCTTTTCTTAGATAGCTCATATGTGCGTCTAAACAATTCATACTAATTGTCAAACCTCACAATTCAAATCATGGAGAGGGATACCGTAACCATAATCGAATTCGAGAATACAATTTCACAGTCACTATCCTTTTTAAAATCTTTCTTAGTGAAAGCATTTCCTCATAATCATTTTCATAAAGGAGGGAATCTTATGACACTTAGATTTTGATGGTGTATGCGTTCCTATCCATGTGAATTTGTCAAAACCAAAGTTCATGACAAATTCAAACACATATGGACCGAACTTTCTTAATCTTGATTTCTTGCCTTATGGTAGCACAGCTGCCCACCATGTCTTCCAAGTAGTTAAGCAGCTCACCTTTTCCTATCAATGTACCTTTCATCTATCAAGGTCCTTGCATTTTATGAATTCAAATGAGAACTTATAGGATTCACATACATAATTAACTCAACAGGAACAGCACATAAACAAAATAATGTCAACACGATAGGTTGTAACCCTCAACTCGTGTGCTAATGATGATCGATAAGGTATATTTTGATTTGTTCTTGAAACCTTTCAAGACCATTAAGACTTCCACTGACTCCTTGACATATAAGATTCTCTTGTCCATAACCATTTCTTGACAAACAAATATTCAAGAGTTAGTGTAGCTTTTATCAAAACACTTCATAAATTGGTTCGAGTTGGTCTTTGTCTTATCCAAGACATCACAGCTTTCCACATTTGATGAATGCTATAAACCTTCTTAATACTTATCACTCAATGTCGCAATCTTAACTCTAAGACTTGTTTTGGAACGAAGTATGATTGACCTCTTGTTTTAACCATTTCTTCAATTTCTAATTCCTCTTCTTAGACATACAATTGTACTAAGACTCACTTAGAGGATCAATTGAGATATGGTTCTTAATCATTAAGACCTATCATAAAGCATAAAAGGTACTCTCCCATCTTCTTAGAATGGAGAAACTTTTATCTTTCTGCCTACTTGATTCTTTTTATTTGTTCTGCTATTGATTTAAACCTTTTTTAATCAATTCAGAATTACACTTAATCTTATAAGTATAATCATATTTACTAAACCTTTAGTAAATCATGACGAATATCTTTGTTACTCTTATGGTGGACTTGATCAACACGCAACTTTGTGTATTCGATCTCCTAGTCCTTCACTTGACACTTTGTCAATGAATTAGTCTAATTTCCAAATATGAAATTTCTCATTCATCGTGCAACCAAGTTGCATGATTCCAAGTTTCTGTCCAATTGAAACTTGGGTGATGAGAAACTTTCCTTATTGATCGGTAAATTCTTCGACATTTCCACAAATAACATAATAAGAACCAAATCCATTATTGCTAATAATAGAAACATTCAAACATCAATTTTTCATATACGCCATTGCAAGGATAAATAAATAATATAAAATCAAAATTTATTTTATTGCGGAAAAAATTTGTCCTTACAATGCAATTCATTGAAAAAATATGCTAATACATCTTTCTTAGCAATCTAATTCTAACTCTAAGTAGTAGCTCAAGAAGCTAATCTTCGAGAAATGCGATCGAAATCCATTCCTTCACGGTTAGATTCTGCTCACTTCTTCCCTTCAGCTTCCTTTCTTTTCTTCGATCCTACAAAACATCAATTGTAATCTTATCACATTATGTATTAAGAATCTAGAATAGAAGCTTAAAAGAGTTAGTTAATGGATTTTACCTATATTAGAGCCATACGTTTCGACTCTCCCATCTCTTAGATCTCTTAGGTAAATGGGGCAGCTTCGTCTCCAATGACCCTTCTCTTGGCAATAAAAGAAAATTGACTCTTTTGGAGCATGACATGGAACTACTTCATACATTGTCTTTCTCTTATGATCAAACTTTTCGATCATATCATGTCTTTCGTTGCCATTGTCTATATCCATAGAGGTCTTGAAGGCTGATTCACCATTCAACTTTGCTTTTCTATTGCGCCAAACCATTGTTGATTCAGCAGCAATAAGCATACAGGTGAGATCTATAAGGGTCACGTCGCGGTTCATTATATAGTACTCTCTTACGAACTCACTATATGAGTTAGGAAGTGACTGAAGAACCCAATCAACAACCATTTCCTCACAGACAACGGATCCCAACATTCTTAACCTATCAATGCGTGACTTCATCCCTAGGACGTGTGCACACATCGGCTTTCCTTATTTATGTTTACTTGCCAAAAGGGCTTGAGTGATCTTGAACTTTTCAAGCCTTTGAACTTGTGGGTTAGGGAGAATAATTGGAGGAGGTGGAGGAAGTGAAGCATGATTTCTTATTCCTCGATCGAATCGTGGAATATCATCTTCATGTGGAAAGCTTGTTCCACAGGATTTGGGAAGACCATAGTTGTCGAACTTTGACATCTACAAAACGGGAGAAAACGAATTCAAGTTATTTGATTGATTGAGTCCTTAGTAAATCACCCAAATGAGATACTAAGGCTCGGACCCAACACAATACGCTACAACCTAGAAAAGGGATGCCGTAATCTAGTTGCAGAATATTTGAAGGTAAGTGAATGACAATTCACTAATTTCCACCACGAAAAACGAAAAGAAATTTAAGTTTTAAATCTATGAAAAATCCTAGATCCTTTGAGATTCATTGAACATTTCAATGGCATGTTTAAATCTTGATATGCCCCTCTTGTTTGTGACTGGGATGCCGAGGATCACAAAGCGGGTGTGAATAACCATGCAAACTTACATGGTGCCCTCACATGTTACAGTCACCTATTCGAAGTACCGGTAAACCACACACGCTCCACCGAACTATGAAAAACATTGAGTCACCCTTTGCTACCTTTGCTTAGAACCATTTAGTGTGCCGGTAAACCACACACGCTCCACTAACGTCTTCTCAAGGGCACAAAGTGTAATTTCATGGAATTGCATCAATTCACTTTTGCCTAAGGTAACTAATATTGGGAATTTGTAAAACATTTAGTTACTTGTGCACTTCATTATACTTATAATGGAAGGTTTCTGTCCTATCCTACCCGTTCGGCTAACGACCCTCCACTAGTCAAGAGTGCGGTGGGTAAGAATGGATACCCATTCAATCGCCATTTTATAGGCAATTTCCTTAAACACCCCTTATAGACCAGCTTTGTGAATGAGGCCTACTAACGGTAAGACTGACTTTTACTCATACATATATATAATGTTAGACTTTTAATGTTATATATAGAATAGGGTGTATTTTACAACTTTTAAAATACTAGGTGGTCAAATTTAACAATTATACTTTTAATTCAATTAAAGTGTAAGCCAAAACTTTTATGGATTTATTAAACCTCTTTTAATTATACACCTTAATTAATTAATAAAACCATAAGGGTGTGATTTGAACTTTTTCAAAACAATACTAGGGTTTTAGAATTTAACATTCCTAATTTAACTTTTAATCAACTTTTAAATTCCAAAACTTAAGGGCAAGTTTTGAACCATTTCAAAACATTAGGGTTTCAACTATTTAAATTTCAAAACTAAACTTTTGAGTTCAAATTTAAACTATAAAACCAAAAGGGGAAAATATGAGACTTTTCATAACACAAGGATCAAATAACAAATAATCTTAATTAACATTTAATCACATAATTATCCATATTTGATTTATTTAATGATTTCTGGTAAAACAATTTACTAATTTAATCAAAATAATTAATCAATTATCACATAAGGAAACAAATATTTTATTAATTGATAAATATCTTCAATTAGATCAATAATATAGTCATATATATATATCATAAAATCGGATTTATATTAATCTAATATGATAAAGGCAATTATCTCAAAGATAAACAGCAAGAAATCCCGAAAATAGCTCCATCTGACGCTCGAACTCGCCGAGTACCCCCATGGACTCGCCGAGTAGGGCAACTCGCCGAGTGCATTGTGGGACTAGCCGAGTCCATGATGCAGAACCACAAAAAACGAATTTTTTCAACATACATGGCATCAATACAATAGAAACCAATCTAGTCTCTGATACCACTGATGGGTTTTGATCATAAGAACATCCTATGTGCTCATACAAACCCTAATGCTTGGATCTAGGTTTCTCTATTGTACATGCAAGTTATCCAAGACTATAAACCCTAGATCTAGCATATGATAATCAATATAACATATAATTAGGGTTTAGATCATACCTTGATTGTTATGTAGCAATAACAATCCCAAATCCTTATTGTATTGACTTTAGAAAGCTTAGAGTCACAAATGTCACTCCTCTAATGGTTCACAAACACCAAGAGCAAGAGGATTAAGAGGACAGAGGAAGGAGGCTGCCCAAAACGTGTACTAACCCTAGAAGAGAAGTTCCCCACGTTTTTTAGCCTTAAGGGTTCTATATATAGTGAGGCTATTAGGGTTATCTAACAAGGAAACCCTAATTCGGATGCTTAATCCCTAAGCAACCCATGGACTCCTTTAATTAAGGCCTTGGACGATTTCTCATGGGTTTCCCCATAGAATTCGTCCACTCCTCAATATATGGCAATCCATAGCCCAATTTGCAATTATCTTATAATTACAATTCCATTCCCTTAAGTTTAATTAATCTCTTTTAGTCACAAAACTAATTACCAATTAATTATTGACTAATATTAATTAAACAATATGATTTCTCCTTTAATATATTATACCCATAATATATTAATAAAGCATATTTAATCCTTTCTCTCCATAATTCATCCTATCAAGTTGCTTTGGTGAAGGCAACCCAAAAGGACCATGCACCATCAGGTCAAGTACACACCAAAATAGTTATGGACTTAGACACTAATCCAACACTAAATAAATGCTCGCTAGTTTGTGAAGGGTTTTAGCCATATGAACATTCCTATGTGCACATGCAAACCCTAATGCTTGGATATAGGTTTCTCCAATTGAACATGCATTGAATCCAAGACTTCTAATGACTAATTAAGTATAATAACAATAAGAAATCAGAATTAGAAGTTTACGTTGAATCACTTGCTTGATCTTCTTGTCCTTGGAGCTTTAGAATCACAATTGTCACTCCTCTAATGACTTAGAAACACCAACTAGAAAGAGGATGATTTGAGAGAGAGGAGAGGGGATCAAAATCGGCCAGGTTTTCTTCTTAGAGCATAGGTGCCGATTTCCTTAACCCTTAGGGTCTATTTATACTTGTAAGGCTCCTAGGGTTTCACCCTTAAACCCTAATTGGATAACTTAGGCCCTAAGCAATCCAATACCCTAATGATACGCCTTGGACGAATTCTAAGCCTATCCTAAGCCCTAGAAACCGTCCACCCCTTATCCATAAGGGATTATAGCCCAAAGTACAACTATCATACAATTGACAGTTTATGCCCCTTTATTCAATTAATCTCTTTAAGTCACCAAATTAATTCCTAATTAATTTATGACTTATATTAATCAAATAATAATATTATTCCTTTTATTATTCTCATAATATATTAATAATATTTCTTCTCTCATATTAAATCATCTTGTCAAGTTGCTATGGTGAAGGCAACCCAAAAGGACCACGCACAACCGGGTCAAATACTTGCCTAATATAGTTGCAGCCATAGACAGTATTCCAACAGTCTCCCACTTGGATAAGTCTAGTAACTATATATACAAGTATAATCTGATTAGCAATCGTAGCTCTCAAAAACACTATCAAACTCTGATCTAATCAATCTTGTCTTTTAGATAAGGGATCGTACAGTCCTCTGTTTAGATATCATCATGACAATTCTATGAAACCAATTTGTCTAGCATTTTGGTTTCTCGATTTCAGATTTATTTGACATAGAACTTAATTGAACACATCAATTAGTTCTGACCGGGCCCGGCACATAAGTCAAATCAAATTATCGAGCGGCCGAGATATCGCTTTTACCCTCTCAGGATAAAAGTAACATATAAACTTCGACTTATATGCATTTACTTATTCATTAATCAACTATACACAACAATGCGTTTTATAACATCAAGTTACTGATGCGGTTTTGCATTATCAATGTACAACCAATTAACAAATAATAAACCATATATCTTGGTTTTAAGACCATATGATATTATCGTCTTACGATCACCCTTTTTATCACATTCCATAAGGTGATTCCAGCAAGCGCGGGTTTGTTCCAATGCTCAAAACAAGTTCATAAGCACTCATGAACGTTGCAGCAATGTGACAACCCCAAATTTAACTCCGTTACAAACCCCGTTTTCACTAACGGAACGTGTCACTATACGTTATTTTATGTAATATTTGAAATCGTCAATATCCGAATGTCTAAATTTAAACATGGCTTGATATTATTATAAGAAATATACCTCGTATGTGTTAACCCCGTTTAACCTAATAAAGTTATATTACCTTTTCAACCACTTCACCTAGGTAAAAAGTTTTAACCCAGTTAACTTTAAACATCGGGTAGCCGTGTATCGGGTGCGATTCCCGAGACATATGCAATGGGTGTGCACAACATTTGAACACTCATTTACTACACACCCACTCTCTCTCACTACCTTCTCTCTCTAGACTCGAAAACGACCCCGATTCCGCTAATTTCCGACTTCCAAACGTAAGTACTCATCCTCTATCTTATTCTAGACATGCTTCATTGAATTTGAGGGCCAAAAATCATAGGAATCAAGGTCCAAAGAGGAGTTTACGGCCTAAGAAGCTCCTTAGGCCGTAAACCCCCAAAATCAAGCCAAAGACCAAGTTTTTCCTTCTTGTGAGTTAGTATACTAATTAAGGCTTATAACTAGAAGAATTTGGACATTAAAACACTAGAAATTGATGCTTAAAAAGGAGTTTACGGCCCAAGCATGTGCTTAGGCCGTAAACACCTCAAACACCCCATAAATCTATGTTTTAAGCCCCAAAAACACTTCTAGGATGTTTGGGAAATTAGACTTGACTCCAAGGAACACTTAAATGCATCAAACAACTCCATTTGAGGCCAAAAAGAGGAGTTTACGGCCTAGCTTAAGCTTGGGCCGTAAACACCCAAATTTTTGTGTCAAACAAGTCCCTAGACTACCCTAGTGCATGAAAGGAATTTATCTAAGGCCTATGGAAGTGTGTTGTACAATTAAACTTCACATTTGGGAACAAAATGAAGAGTTTACGGCCAAGGAAGTTCTTGGGCCGTAAACTCCCCAAAAATGTATGCCAAATTGTTCCAAACTCACTATAGGGCCTTCTAGGATTTTTCTAAGCCATTTGGGACCATGTTGTACAAGTAAAACCTACATCTTGAAGGGTCTATAGGAGTTTACGGCCCAAGAACAAGTCTTGGCCGTAAACTCCCTAAAAATGACACAAATTATAATGTTTAATCCTTCCCTCTTGGTCCAAAACACACACCACTAAATTAAGGAAGTGAGATAAGGCCCTAAACACACATTTTGGAGTGTCACAAGAGTTTACGGCCAAGCCTAGGGGGCTTACGGCTGTAAACTCCCAAAGAATGGCTTTTAGGCCATAAAATATAAGAGAGTGAACTCAAGGACCCTCCCGTAAATCATCCATGGCCTCGTACCCCTCCCGGGAACCCTTTCTAGGCCTTAAAACCCCGAAAACGACACTAGAATGTCCAAATACTATAATGAAAAGCACAAGATGATTAACTTCTTGTAAAATACATATTTCATATGACATTAGGGTCCTAAAAGGTGCTCAAGTGGTTATTTGGTACCAAACACTCAATCGACACTATTACCCGATTTACCCGATTCACCTGATTTCCGCGATTTCAGGTGAGTTCATACCCCTTTAATGAACCTTTTAGATGTTTTAAATATTTTAGGGGGGAGATACAAGTTGCTTATGAATGTTTATGTAAAGTTTTAGAGAACGATTTCAGAGTTACAAGGATTAATCACATGTGATTCATTACTTTTAGTTCAAATCACATGTGATTTGTCCGTATGTCTTATAAACTGGTTTCGCCTTTTTCAAACTATTTTTAAACAGTGAGTCAGAATTTAAATGTTCTTCTGGAAAAATACTTTTATTTAACCAATTTGCTTATAAAATGTAACCATTCTGATACATTTATATAAATAAGACTTGGAGAACTTAGGACCGATATCTCGCCTTATTTCCTGTTCTTGTTTGATTGTGGGCTTAGGGTAGTAGTTATCCGTCCGACTGTCGTTGATTTCTTACTTATATAAAATCTGTATATCAGTATGGGATACGAATATTACTTCTTTCACTTAATGCTAAAGTCACTAACGTGCTAAGAAACATCCCCACTAAGATAACCATAATAGGTATGGTTAGGGTCGCTACCGCTACTACTCGCTAAAGTTATTACTATCTACGCTATAATACTCACTATTACTAGACGATACACTAGTAAGAGAATACACTATGATCAATACTAAAAGATTACTACACTATAACCATAGAGAAAACACTAAACAAACAATAATACACTAACCCGCTATGAGATACTCTATTCGCTATTCACTATGCCCGGAGTGTTCCAGCAGGAGACGACTCTACATGTATAGATCTATACGGGGCAGACGCTATTACATCCCAACTGTTAATCTCAGTCCGCGCCGTGCAGGCCCAGGGATGCCACTACTCACTATACTGTGCATGACCGGGGAGGTCATGGGATCCTCTATTATCTTCACTATTAGTAATATACAAGGAATACGCTACAACTACTCTAAAATACCACACTAAATGCTAAACTGCATCCCGAAGTAAGTAAGTATCTATCACTAAAGGAAGCTTGCACCTCTATCACTGATTACAGGCTCAACCTATTCCATCACACTTGTTATTTGGAGATTCGCCAATATATTTTTACAACAATCTGTTTCAAAGAAATGAAGAATGTATATTTTTCACCGATTGTCACTTACAATGTATTTCTGGAAAATATGGGATTTTCTAAAGTTTCTACTACTTATGAACATAAATGATACATTTTTAGCACTAATGCTTTGTATACAAAACTCACACTAAACTCTTATGAACTCACCAGCTTTATGCTGATAATTGTTTTCAAAATAACTTGTATCTTCAGGTCAAAGATAGACAGGTACAGACGCGGCATTTTTGGAGAAGGTGGAGCACACAAGACCCATCTCTTATTTTTGAATTGCTTTTGGGTGATTGTTAAACATTACAAAACACGCATGTAATTAAATTCACTATGTAATACTACGGTTGTATGTTTCTTGTTTCTACTATTATGCAATTGTGATGATACTGTTCACTACGTCATCCACCCCGAAACGTATTCCGCCGTTATCGGTTCTGGGGTGTGACAGATTGGTATCAGAGCATTGTTTATAGTGAATCAAGTATATCAACCTATAAAAGATATACGAACTATAAACACTTCGGGACTAAAACACTCTGACCAAGAATATATACTGTTAAGTATCTAAAAGATCTAACTAAGTATATATACACTCACATCACTATAAAACACAGGAATCCGTATTATTCTAGAACAAAACAAAAGTATTAAGATTGTTGGGCAGCGCAATTGGGTTTAGAGACATATAGTCACATTCAGGACGATGTAGCCTGATCAACTACGTTTTCCTGAGAGTGACTAGCATGTGCCTAAGTTTGGTTGCGATGTTTCAACAAGTCTAAAACTTACCAACAATACCACAATAACGCTACCATAAGAATACTATAGGAGTATTCTGTATCTCTAGATTATACGTAAGTGTTAACAAAAAGGGTCATTATTGGTAGGACAATAGTTGCTAAGTGGATACACCACGATAACATGTGATTAGGGCGCTATAGACTCAGAATCTGCAGCCTTTACTTCATTCCCTGTTCTTGTTTGATTGGGGGTCTGAAGTTAGGGTGGTTTATTCGAAGGAGTATCTTGCTTCGATTACATGTAATCGGTATGCACTATGCAAGTATTGGGTCAACTAGTAATGATTCTCCCTATAAGTATCTTAGAATAGTACGTCTATTAATCTTCTTTTCCCCCTTTCTCGCGTAGATAGCATGGCTGGCTTCCACCTACCCGGCGATCCGTACTTTCCGAACCAGGGCAATGGAGGATGGCTCGAAGAAGAGTCCGACGACAATCACCCTATTCCTTTGGATGATCATCATGCCGAAGGCTTCTCGGATAGCTCGAGCTCCGAGCCAGAAGTCAACAACCAACCTCCTGAAGCCCCAAACCCTAACCCCCGACCCGCATTTCAGGGCCCCACTCCTATGTGGGCAATGTCCTTGCATCGATGGAGCGAGGAGCAGGGTCAGCCCTTGCCTTACAATGGAGACCGAAGCTTCTACAACATAAGCGAAGGAGGATCAGCAGATCGGGTTCTGCCCATCATGATCCGAAGAATTGCCATGAATGTTGAGCAAAGTCAAGCTGCCATTGGTCGAGTGGTAGAAGTGGATGCCAACTCAAACCTCAACACTGTTCGCATCCGCCAACTCGAAGAAGCCATGGACAGGACAAGGAGGACCAACGAGGCTCTGCAGCATCAGCTGGCAGCATCCCGAGCTGAAGTTAGGGAACTCCGAGCACGCCAAAGGACTCAGGATTGACACCTTCAAGAAGTTATGCGTCAACTGGAGGATCTGAGGATTCGCCCGACAAGCAGCCGTCGCCAGTAGAAGACATCTAGTTACCTCACTCTTTTGTCTAAAGGACTAGCCTTTTATCTCTATGTTTCGTAGGTCCCTTGTCTGTAAACATTCCTAGTTTAAAAGTACTCTAGCTGAACGTCTAAACTGCCAACATTTTCTCTATGGTGTGATGTAAGACCTACTGCTAGGTCAATTTTCATGAACTTGTGTTGCATCATTAATACCAGTATATTGGCAGTTGATCTCTCTATTGCTATAACTCTTACCCTGATCTTGGGTTATGTTGATTTAATCCATGAGACACTCTATTCATATTCGCAATAGGCTCTTACTATTGCTATCATTTCTATGATCTTCCAGTGAAGGATGCCTCCACGAAAGCATCCCAGCAGAGGAAGACCTGAAACTCAAACCCCTCCTCCACCACCTCCTCCTCCACAGTTCGATCCGGTGTTGTTCCAAGCGGCTGTGACTACGGCTGTAACAGCAGCCATGGCCCAAATGAACTCGGGTGATGCGAGCGGTGGAAATTCTAGATTTGGTGAAGTCCACCAACGAGTGCAGGGATGCACTTATAAAGACTTCATGAATTGTAAACCTGCTTTCTTTGATGGGACCGGAGGAATTCTGGCATTGTCCCAATGGTTCGAAAGAACCGAAGCTGTATTCGAGATGTGCTCTTGTCCCGAGGAGAGCAAAATCAAGTTCGCTGCTGCTACCCTCACTAACAGGGCTTTGTCATGGTGGAATGGCCATGTCAACGCACTCTCCTTGGTCACAGCCAATGCCATGGGATGGGACACTCTAAAAGATCTTATGAGAGGAGAGTACTGCCCTAGGGGCGAAGTTCAGAAGCTTGAGGAAGAACTCTGGAACCTCAAGATGGAGGGGACCGACATAACGGCTTATACGGCCAGGTTTTGCGACTTGGCGGCTATGTGTCCCAACATGATCCCCTCTGAAAGCAAGAAGATTGAACGTTACATCTGGGGTTTAGTGCCCCCGTATCGAGGAAATGTTCTGGCTTCACGCCCTACCACTTTCGACAGCGCCAAGGAATTGGCCCAGAGTCTGATCAATCACGAAATCTCCTCCACTCCAGCAACAACAACCACAACAACCACTGCACTATCCGGATCATCCGACAGAAAGAGGAAACGATGGGATAAGAAGAAAGGCAAGAAAACTCAAACCGCCTCCAGGGATCAGCAAATTGTGGCGGTTCATGCTGCCACCACCCCGGCCGCACCAGCTGCTCCATCCCCACCGAAAGCTTACAGTGGGAATTTGCCTAAGTGTCCCAAGTGCCCTTTTCACCACAACGGTCCATGCCGTGAATTGCAGTGTTCCAACTGCGGACGGAAGGGCCATACTGTCCGATTTTGCAAGGCCCCTCCCAAACCTATTACACAGGTTCCTGGTACGGGAGTGACCCCGACGTGTTATGGCTGCGGCGAAGCGGGCCATTTTAAGAAGAACTGTCCGAAGACTGCAAATGCTGGGGGAACTGGAAGGTTACTTGCGATCGGTCACAATGAAGCGGTAGCCGATCCCACAGTGGTCACGGGTACGTTTCTTCTCAACAACTCTTATGCATGTGTCTTATTCGATAGTGGTGCAGAAAGAAGCTTCATAAATCAAAACTTTAAACACCTACTCAAACAAACCCCTCAACCACTAAAAGAAACATTCGTTGTAGAAATGGCTAATGGGAAGACAGAAAGCTCTAATGAAATCTATATAGGTTGTACTCTCACGTTAGATGATCACCCCTTTTTAATCGATCTTATACCAGTCTCAATCAAAAATTTCGATGTCATTGTTGGTATGGATTGGCTAAGCCTTCACTACGCCGACATCCTGTGTTCCGAGAAAGCCATTCGCCTGAACTTTCCGAATCGAGAGACCCTAGTGATATACGGAGATAAGCCAAGTACAAACCTTCGTATCATCTCTAGTATTCAGGCTCAGAAATACTTGTGCAAGGAATATCGCGCCTTTCTTGCTCACGTCGTCGACACTAACCAGAAATCGAAAGATCCAAAAGACATTCCAGTAGTATGCGATTTTCCTGATGTCTTTCCGGAGGATCTCCCAGGCCTACCTCCTAAACGACAGGTTGAATTCAGAATCGACCTAATCCCAGGAGCTACCCCCGTAGCTAAGTCGCCCTACCGCCTAGCGCCCGCCGAAATGCAAGAACTATCCGGTAAACTCAACGAACTGCTTAGCAAGGGTTTTATAAGACCGAGCTTCTCACCTTGGGGAGCTCCGGTCTTGTTCGTGAAGAAAAAGGATGGGTCGTTTCGAATGTGCGTCGATTATAGGGAACTCAATAAACTCACGATCAAAAATCGCTATCCTCTCCTTCGTATCGACGACCTATTCGACCAACTCCAAGGAGCCAGTTACTTCTCCAAGATTGATCTTAGATCGGGGTACCATCAGTTGCGGGTGCTCGAGGAAGATGTTCCAAAGACAGCTTTCCGAACCCGATACGGGCATTTCGAGTTCGTAGTGATGCCCTTTGGACTGACTAACGCCCCCACAGTATTCATGGACTTGATGAATAGGGTGTGTCGTCCATATCTAGATCAGTTCGTCATCGTCTTTATTGACGACATACTTGTCTACTCTCGGAGCGAGGAAGAGCACAGAAGCCATTTACGATTAGTCCTGGAAACCCTGCGATCCGAGAAGTTGTATGCGAAGTTCTCTAAGTGCGAGTTTTGGATCCGGAGAGTAGAATTCTTAGGGCACGTGGTCAGTGAAGACGGAATCCACGTGGACCCCTCCAAAATCAAAGCTATTGAGAACTGGTCAGCACCAAAGACGCCTATGGAAATTCGTCAATTTCTAGGCCTCGCTGGCTACTACCGTCGGTTCATCCAAAATTTCTCTCGGATTGCGAAACCTCTCACCATGCTAACACAGAAGGGTGTATCATTCGACTGGGAAGAGAAACAGGAGAAGGCATTTCAGACCCTGAAGCGAGCCCTATGCACTGCACCAGTATTATCCCTTCCCGAGGGGACAGAGGATTTCGTCGTATACTGTGATGCATCCAATCAGGGACTCGGTTGTGTCTTGATGCAACGAGGCAAGGTTATCGCCTATGCCTCGAGACAGCTAAAGAACCATGAAGTGAACTACACCACTCACGACCTCGAGTTAGGAGCGGTCGTCTTTGCATTAAAAATCTGGAGACACTACTTGTATGGGACTAAGAGCATGGTGTATACTGATCATAAAAGCCTCCAACACATACTAAACCAAAAAGAACTCAACATGAGACAGCGCCGATGGGTCGAGTTACTTAACGATTACGACTGTGAAATTAGATATCATCCGGGGAAAGCCAACGTAGTAGTGGACGCCCTGAGCAGAAAAGAATATTCCGGACGAAGGACCAAGTCGCTAACCATGACCATACACTCACATCTATCTACGCAGATCAAAGAGGCTCAGCTGGAAGCTCTAAAGCCTGGAAACGTGACGGGAGAATTCCTGCGTGGAATGGATAAAAATCTGGAGGTTAAGGGTGACGAAGCCTATTACTTTATGGACCGAATCTGGACTCCACGCCATGGAGGTTTTAGGGATTTGGTTATGAGAGAAGCACACAACACTCGTTACTCCGTCCACCCGGGTTCAGATAAGATGTATCTGGATCTCAAAAAGCTATACTGGTGGCCAAACATGAAAGCGGAGATCGCTACCTTTGTAGGTAAGTGCCTTACTTGCGCGAAGGTCAAAGTAGAATGTCAAAAGCCATCAGGACTCCTCCAACAACCGGAAATACCAGAATGGAAGTGGGAGCGAATCACAATGGACTTCATCACCAAGCTGCCCACGACAGCAGGTGGATTAGATACCATTTGGGTCATCGTTGACAGGTTGACCAAGTCCGCCCACTTCCTACCCATCAAAGAGACGGATAAGATGGAAAAGCTCACTAGAACTTATATAAAAGAAATAGTGCGATTGCATGGCGTCCCTATATCTATTATATCAGACAGAGATAGTAGATTCACCTCTAGATTTTGGCAATCATTACAAAAGGCACTAGGGACGAGGCTGGATATGAGTACAGCCTACCATCCGCAGACTGACGGACAAAGTGAGAGGACGATCCAAACATTAGAAGACATGCTGCGAGCTTGTGTGATCGACTTCGGGAAATCGTGGGATACACACTTACCTCTTGTGGAGTTTTCCTACAACAATAGTTATCACACGAGCATCAAGGCAGCTCCATTCGAAGCTCTCTACGGCCGAAAGTGCAGATCCCCTTTGTGCTGGGCCGAGGTGGGAGACACTCAGTTAGCTAAAGGACGAGTTCCTGACAGCACCCTCACTGGTCTAGAGATCATTCGAGAGACGACCGAGAAAATTGTACAGATACGTGAACGACTAAAAGCCGCTAGGGATCGACAGAAAAGCTACGCCGACAAACGAAGAAAACCCTTGGAATTCCAGGTCGGAGACCGAGTTCTTCTGAAGGTCTCGCCCTGGAAAGGCACGATACGCTTCGGGAAGCGTGGAAAGTTAAACCCAAGGTACATAGGGCCTTTTGAGATTATTGCTAGAATCGGCCCCGTAGCTTACAAACTAAACTTACCCCGCGAGCTAAGTAACATACATCCTACCTTCCACGTCTCGAACTTGAAGAAATGTCTGTCGGACGAGACTCTCGTGATCCCCCTCGACGAGATCGAAATCAATGAGAGCCTCAACTTCGTGGAAGAACCTGCTGAGGTTTTGGATCGTGAAGTAAAACGGACGAAACAAAGCCGCATCCCAATTGTGAAGGTTCGGTGGAACGCCAAGCGAGGGCCGGAATTCACTTGGGAGCGCGAGGATCAAATGAAACTCAAATACCCTCACCTCTTTGCTTAGTAATATTGTAATATCGTATCTGCTGTATTCTAAATTTCGGGACGAAATTCCCCTAACGGGGGGATGATGTGACAACCCCAAATTTAACTCCGTTACAAACCCCGTTTTCACTAACGGAACGTGTCACTATACGTTATTTTATGTAATATTTGAAATCGTCAATATCCGAATGTCTAAATTTAAACATGGCTTGATATTATTATAAGAAATATACCTCGTATGTGTTAACCCCGTTTAATCTAATAAAGTTATATTACCTTTTCAACCACTTCACCCGGGTAAAAAGTTTTAACCCAGTTAACTTTAAACATCGGATAGTCGTGTATCGGGTGCGATTCCCGAGACATATGCAATGGGTGTGCACAACATTTGAACACTCATTTACTACACACCCACTCTCTCACTACCTTCTCTCTCTAGACTCGAAAACGACCCCGATTCCGCTAATTTCCGACTTCCAAACATAAGTACTCATCCTCTATCTTATTCTAGACATGCTTCATTGAATTTGAGGGCCAAAAATCATAGGAATCAAGGTCCAAAGAGGAGTTTACGGCCTAAGAAGCTCCTTAGGCCGTAAACCCCCAAAATCAAGCCAAAGACCAAGTTTTTCCTTCTTGTGAGTTAGTATACTAATTAAGGCTTATAACTAGAAGAGTTTGGACATTAAAACACTAGAAATTGATGCTTAAAAAGGAGTTTACGGCCCAAGCATGTGCTTAGGCCGTAAACACCTCAAACACCCCATAAATCTATGTTTTAAGACCCAAAAACACTTCTAGGATGTTTGGGAAATTAGACTTGACTCCAAGGAACACTTAAATGCATCAAACAACTCCATTTGAGGCCAAAAAGAGGAGTTTACGGCCTAGCTTAAGCTTGGGCCGTAAACACCCAAATTTTTGTGTCAAACAAGTCCCTAGACTACCCTAGTGCATGAAAGGAATTTATCTAAGGCCTATGGAAGTGTGTTGTACAATTAAACTTCACATTTGGGAACAAAATGAAGAGTTTACGGCCAAGGAAGTTCTTGGGCCGTAAACTCCCCAAAAATGTATGCCAAATTGTTCCAAACTCACTATAGGGCCTTCTAGGATTTTTCTAAGCCATTTGGGACCATGTTGTACAAGTAAAACCTACATCTTGAAGGGTCTATAGGAGTTTACGGCCCAAGAACAAGTCTTGGCCGTAAACTCCCTAAAAATGACACAAATTATGATGTTTAATCCTTCCCTCTTGGTCCAAAACACACACCACTAAATTAAGGAAGTGAGATAAGGCCCTAAACACACATTTTGGAGTGTCACAAGAGTTTACGGCCAAGCCTAGGGGGCTTACGGCCGTAAACTCCCAAAGAATGGCTTTTAGGCCATAAACTCTAAGAGAGTGAACTCAAGGACCCTCCCGTAAATCATCCATGGCCTCGTACCCCTCCCGGGAACCCTTTCTAGGCCTTAAAACCCCGAAAACGACACTAGAATGTCCAAATACTATAATGAAAAGCACAAGATGATTAACTTCTTGTAAAATACATATTTCATATGACATTAGGGTCCTAAAAGGTGCTCAAGTGGTTATTTGGTACCAAACGCTCAATCGACACTATTACCCGATTTACCCGATTCACCCGATTTCCGCGATTTCAGGTGAGTTCATACCCCTTTAATGAACCTTTCAGATGTTTTAAATATTTTAGGGGGGAGATACAAGTTGCTTATGAATGTTTATGTAAAGTTTTAGAGAACGATTTCAGAGTTACAAGGATTAATCACATGTGATTCATTACTTTTAGTTCAAATCACATGTGATTTGTCCGTATGTCTTATAAACTGGTTTCGCCTTTTTCAAACTATTTTTAAACAGTGAGTCAGAATTTAAATGTTCTTCTGGAAAAATACTTTTATTTAATCAATTTGCTTATAAAATGTAACCATTCTGATACATTTATATAAATAAGACTTGCAGGACTTAGGACCGATATCTCGCCTTATTTCCTGTTCTTGTTTGATTGTGGGCTTAGGGTAGTAGTTATCCGTCCGACTGTCGTTGATTTCTTACTTATATAAAATCTGTATATCAGTATGGGATACGAATATTACTGCTTTCACTTAATGCTAAAGTCACTAACGTGCTAAGAAACATCCCCACTAAGATAACCATAATAGGTATGGTTAGGGTCGCTACCGCTACTACTCGCTAAAGTTATTACTATCTACACTATAATACTCACTATTACTAGACGATACACTAGTAAGAGAATACACTATGATCAATACTAAAAGATTACTACACTATAACCATAGAGAAAACACTAAACAAACAATAATACACTAACCCGCTATGAGATACTCTATTCGCTATTCACTACGCCCGGAGTGTTCCAGCAGGAGACGACTCTACATGTATAGATCTATACGGGGCAGACGCTATTACATCCCGACTGTTAATCTCAGTCCGCGCCGTGCAGGCCCAGGGATGCCACTACTCACTATACTGTGCATGACCGGGGAGGTCATGGGATCCTCTATTATCTTCACTATTAGTAATATACAAGGAATACGCTACAACTACTCTAAAATACCACACTAAATGCTAAACTGCATCCCGAAGTAAGTAAGTATCTATCACTAAAGGAAGCTTGCACCTCTATCACTGATTACAGGCTCAACCTATTCCATCACACTTGTTATTTGGAGATTCGCCAATATATTTTTACAACAATCTGTTTCAAAGAAATGAAGAATGTATATTTTTCACCGATTGTCACTTACAATGTATTTCTGGAAAATATGGGATTTTCTAAAGTTTCTACTACTTATGAACATAAATGATACATTTTTAGCACTAATGCTTTGTATACAAAACTCACACTAAACTCTTATGAACTCACCAGCTTTATGCTGATAATTGTTTTCAAAATAACTTGTATCTTCAGGTCAAAGATAGACAGGTACAGACGCGGCATTTTTGGAGAAGGTGGAGCACACAAGACCCATCTCTTATTTTTGAATTGCTTTTGGGTGATTGTTAAACATTACAAAACACGCATGTAATTAAATTCACTATGTAATACTACGGTTGTATGTTTCTTGTTTCTACTATTATGCAATTGTGATGATACTGTTCACTACGTCATCCACCCCGAAACGTATTCCGCCGTTATCGGTTCTGGGGTGTGACAAGCAACCTTTTGCTATGTCTAATACCATTTAGACAATCTACACACCAATTCATGAAAATCTTCATTCATACCTACTTCCAACATATGAACGATTGTGGACAATTTGAATAATTTGATTATTCTTAATAAACTCAATTATTCTGGAAGTCAAAACATGTAAAGTGAAACAATAGTTAAACAATTAACATAAGACAGTAACATTATTCATAAATAATACTCTTTTATTTAATCATCAAATGTTAATTACATTTATCTATTACACGTTTCTACTACTATCTAATCTATACTAATATCATCCTTCAGCCCAATACTCCTAGCATGTTGCAAGTGCTTAACCCTACTCAGTCCCTTCGTAAGCAGATCTGCTGGGTTATCTTCTGATGATATCCTCTTCACCACGAGTTGTCCTTCTTCTACACGATGTCTAATAAAGTGATATTTTCTATCGATATGTCGAGATCTACCATGATCCCTCGGTTCCTTGGTCAAGGCAACCGCTCCTTCATTATCACAGAAAATATCCATGGGCTCCATTATGGCAGGTACAACTCCAAGATCACCAATGAAGTTCTTCAACCATATTGCCTCCTTCGACGCTTCGCTCGCTACAATGTACTCTGATTCACACGTTGAATCAGCTACGGTTTCCTGCTTGGAACTTTTCCAAGTTACTGCTCCTCCATTCAGGGTAAAGACCCAGCCCGACTACGAACGGTAGTTGTCCCTATCGGTCTGAAAGCTGGCATCACTATACCCTCGCACCTTCAAGTCATCACTCCCTCCGAGGACCAAGAACCATTCCTTCGTCCTCCGAAGGTACTTAAGGATATTCTTGACCGCAATCCAATGGGCTCTGCCAGGGTTCCCTTGATATCTACTAACCATGCTCAAAGCAAAGGCTACATCAGGGAGAGTACAAATCATAGCATACATGATTGAGCCAACTGCGGAAGCGTATGGAACTCGGCTCATTTCTGCTATCTCAGCTTCGGTACTCGGACTTTGAGTCTTACTCAACTTGGCATTACTTTGTATCGGTAATTCTCCCTTCTTCGAGTTTTCCATACTAAAACATTTTAGTACTTTATCGAAGTAAGTATTCTGAGTAAGTCCAATTAGTCTCTTACTTTGTTCTCTCACTATCCTTATTCCCAAAATATAGGAAGCCTCTCCGAGGTCCTTCATAGCGAAGCACTTCCCGAGCCAGGACTTTACCTCCTGCAGAGTCGGGATGCCGTTTCCTATGAGTAGTATGTCATCGACATACATAAAGAGGAAGCTTACTATACTCCCACTGGCTTTGACATATACACATGATTCATCTTCGCTTCGTACAAATCCAAACTCTTTGACTTTCTCATCGAAGCAAAGATTCCATCTGCGAGACACTTGCTTAAGTCCATAAATGGACTTCTCAAGCTTACACACTCTATTTGGATGCTTCGGATCGACAAAACCTTATGGCTGACCCATGTAAACATCTTCAGCCAACTTCCCATTAAGGAAAGCGGTTTTGATATCCATTTGCCAAATCGCATAATCATGAAATGCGGCAATAGCTAGCATCACTCTAATAGACTTTATCTTCGCAACTGGTGAGAAGGTCTCATCATAGTCAACTTCGGGAGTTTGAGTAAAAAGCCCTTCGCAACCAATCGCGCCTTATATGTGTGTACGTTTCCATCCACGTCGGTCTTCTTCTTGAAGATCCATTTGCACCCAACGGTCTTACGTACGGGCACATTATCAACCAAATTCCAAACTTGGTTGTCATACATGGACTGGATCTCGCTGTCCATTGCCTCTTTCCATTTTGCAGACTTCGGTCCTGCCATGGCTTCCTTATAGCTATTAGGTTCATCTAGATTTATTAGTGTACCATCACTAATATACGTGTCCCCTTCGGTAGTAATATGAAAAACATAAAACTAGGGTTGAACTCTAACTCTTTCGGAACGTCTAAGAGGTAAGGACTCGTCAATCGGTTCAACCGGAGTTTCCTCCTCGGGTTGAGTGCTAGCGGTAGAGGTTCCTTCATCTATCGACTCTTGAATCTCTTCAAGTTCGATTTGCCTCCCACAGTCTCCTTGGCTTATGAGTTCTCGCTCTCGGAAAACTCCTGTGACACTCAATTTTTTTTTTTTTTTGCAAAAATTTTAACTTTTAAAACCCATCTTAAATTAAATTAAAACAACTGAAATAGTCATAACATAATCCATCAACTTAATAATCATATAAAATAAGTGTGGAAGTAATAATAATAATAAGGTCCTAACAAAATAACTAGTAGCGATGTCCCGATGCTCCATGTCAAGCCTTAGCCTCTTTAATCTTAACACCTGAAAAGTTATAAGGGAAAAACGTAAGCACGAAGCTTAGTGAATTCAAACACATACATTGTACTAACATTCATATTTACTAGCCCTAATCCATTTTCCAATTATAATGATAAAGGCAAAGAACGAATCAATGTCTATATTACGAGAAGGACTTGTAGGTTTGAACCGCACCGGGAAGATCCCGTATCATTTGGCCCTAATCACCGCACCTCACGAAGAGTATTACGTTGGTGATCTTACCTACCCACCACACCGGTAAATCCGTATCCTTTGGTCGTGTCCCCATATCCATAATTAGTTACATACAGTGCACACGTACGAATTAAAACAATATTTATATAGTATAAATTCAAATAATCACACACGAGCTAACTAGCAAACACAATCATCAATACAAAGGTGTGAGAGAACTCACCTTGAGTGAGTACTAAGGATGGCTAACAATCAAATAATGCTACCAATCTTGAGCAAGCTTCAAAACCTCACCTAAGAAGGACTAAAGGTTAGAAAGGAGAAGTAACGAAGCTATGAGTTGAGAAAAGAGTAATCACAGCAAGATCTCTAAAACAGACCTGCTGTTCAAAACGGATTTACTCCAAAATCTAAAACAGAAACATAGCTTTAACTAAATTTTATAGGAAACTATGATTGCTCTGGATTCCACAACTATAAAGAACTCATTCTAACTCCAAAAGATGAATTAAATATGAATTTTACAAAATGGTGTATCACTTCTGTCTCCAACAATACAGTCAAGTGATGTTGGCCAATTCTACCCAACTTGTGAGTAGAATTAGTCCAAAAGAAAATTAAGAGAAGTAAAGGACATAAAATTGAAAGTCTCAGAGTTGGAATTGAATGAAAAGCATCTCTCAAACTCCATATATAAAATTCACATTGTGGACAATCACAGCACTAGCAAAAGCTGGTGACTGCCCACTGACCTGGAGTGTGGATCCATTATACCCAATTTATAATTGGAAATAACACCCCATATTCTCCAGATCTTAGATTCATAATATAAGGAACTTATAGAAACTTGGAATCACTCTGGATCCTTTTCCAAGCCTTAGAAATGATGAAAACAAAATGACATATCAGAACAGACCCGGATCAGACCTGACAGCAAAGATGCCATTCTTTAACATAGATAAAGCCCTTATCAGTGAGGTTGGCCTTGTTAAGAAATTTAGCCAACTCAATTTTTGAACTTTTGGAACTGGTTTGGGGTCCGTTTGAATTCTAGAGCTCCAGATATGATTTTTACAAAATGACTACAGATCTGATGGAAAACAGAATCGTAGCCACCCGTGATTCCTTTTTGGCTTATCCATCCTTCTCCTTTTGAAACACATTTTAAGATGTGTTCATCATCCCAATTCAGTCCCCATGATAATGGTGGTACTAAAAAGGGTTAGGGATCATTAGGATTTCATTTAGCCACAAGGATGTAATAATAATCAACATGAAAATAAACATAAGCACATAAAATCATCATTCTCCCTTTTAGGGTTTCCATGATCTTTTGCCACATGTAATCCCCTAGATCCATCATCCACCATATATGGGGTGAAGATAGGATCTTGAGATGATGTATAACATACAATTACAATAAAATAAGAAGGAGAAGAGGTGAAGATGAAATCATAAAACTAGAACAAGGTTATGAATCAAGTCGTAAGAAAGGATAAGGAGGTTCATACCAATACGAATCAAGGCTGGAAATGAACAAGAATTAAGCTCCAAACAACCCCTTGGCTGCTCTTGATCCCAAAGAGAGAGAGAGGGATGATTTTTGAGAGAGAGGGAGGGTTTAGAGTGTTTTCCTTGTGTGTGTTCCAAATGATTCAATTTACACATTAAGTACTATTAACTAGATGGACTTTGCAAATAGGCCCATAGCCCATGGACTTCAATAAAAGGAGTTTACAAGATGATCAAAAGAGTCCAATAACATAAGAAATCAGACATTGGTTAAATAAATTAACCCAAGGTTATAAGGATAATTAAATTAAAATAACCAAACGTACCGAGAAAACCCGGGGCGTTACAACTCTCCCCCACTAAGAACGGACTTCGTCCTCGAAGTCAACACCTAGAAACAGATCCGGATAATGAGCCCGCATCTCGCATTTCGGTTCCCAAGTCCATTCCGAACCCTTCCTATGTTGCCACTGCACCTTAACCAGGTTTATAGTCTTGTTGCGGAGAGTTTTCGTCTTTCGTTCTAAAATAGCGATTCGTTTCTCAACATAATTGAGACGCTCGTCAATTTGTATGTCCTCCAGTGGTATCACAGCGGTCTCATCAACAACGCATTTTCGTAACTGAGACACGTGGAACGTATTATGAATTAAACTAAGCTCATCAGGAAGCTCTAAACGGTAAGCCACCTTCCCCACACGAGCTATGACCTTGTAGGGTCCAATGAATCGGGGTCCGAGCTTTCCCCGCTTCCGAGATCGAATCACACCTTTCCAGGGGGAAACTTTAAGCAACACATAATCTCCCACCTGGAACTCAAGATTGGAGCGTCTTTTGTCGGCATAACTTTTCTGACGACTGCTCGCTGTGACCAAATGATCCCGAATCACTTGGATTTTCTCCGTAGTCTGTAGCACGATATCGGTACTCCCAAGTACCCTCTGCCCAACCTCGCCCCAACAAACGGGCGTCCTGCACTTCCTCCCATACAAGGCTTCATACGGAGGCATTTTAATACTCGAGTGATAGCTGTTGTTATAAGAAAACTCAACTAGATGTAGATGGTCATCCCAACTACCCCCAAAATCAATCGCACACGCCCTAAGCATGTCCTCCAAGGTCTGAATCGTCCGCTCACTCTGCCCGTCTGTCTGCGGATGGAAGGCGGTAGTAAAATGTAATCGTGTGCCCAATTCCTCTTGAAACTTCCTCCAGAACCGAGAGATAAATCAGGTGTCTCGATCGGAGACGATAGAAACGGGCACCCCATGTAATGAGACAATCTCCCGAACAAAGATCTCGGCTAATTTCTCCGCCGATGAGCTCTCCTTTATAGCCAGAAAGTGAGCACTCTTAGTCAAACGATCAACAATCACCCATATCGTATCTGATCCTCGGGCAGTTCTAGGAAGTTTTGTAATGAAGTCCATGGTTAGATGCTCCCATTTCCATTCAGGAATCTCCAATGGTTGCAACTTCCCATGCGGTTTCTGGTGTTCCGCCTTGACCTTCCGACAGGTCATATATTCTTCCACAAATCGAGCCACATCATTCTTCATTCCATGCCACCAGTAAGCCTCATGAAGGTCCCGATACATTTTAGTAGCACCAGGATGGATAGAAAATTTTGACTTATGAGACTCATCCATTAGGGTTTTCCGATTTCCCCCGGTATATGGAACCCAAACCCTACCGTAGAGAGTCAGCAAACCCCGCCCGTCTCGTTCCATCTTAGGCAACTCTTTCCCAATCTTCTCACGCCTGATGTTTTCCTCCAGTATTGCCGTCTTTTGGGCGTCCCGGATTAGATCTAACAAAGACGACACCATCGTGATCCGGAGACAGTTAGCTCGAATCGGTTCAGCAGATTGTTTACGACTAAGAGCATCAGCTACCACATTAGCTTTACCAGGGTGGTAGTGAATTTCACAATCATAATCTTTTACCACATCCAACCATCGGATCTGCCTCATATTCAAATCCCGCTGCTCGAACAAATATTTTAGACTCTTATGGTCAGTGTATATGATAAACTTCACTCCATAGAGATAGTGTCTCCAAATCTTAAGAGCGAAAACAACAGCCCCAAGCTCCAAATCATGAGTGGGGTAGTTTCGTTCGTGGGGTTTCAGCTGTCGGGAGGCATAGGCTATCACCCTATCTCGTTGCATTAACATGGCACCAAGACCTTGAAGCGATGCATCACAGTAAACCCCCATATCCTCAACCCCATCAGGTAAGGCCAAAATCGGAGCATCACACAATCGTTTCCTTAGCTCATCAAATGCCAGCTGCTGCTCCGGGCCCCAAACGAAATTCATTGATTTCTTGGTCAATCGGGTGAGTGGTAAGGCGATTTTAGAGAAATTTTCAATGAACCTCCGGTAATAACCGGCTAAACCCAAGAAACTGCGAATTTCAGAAGGTGTTTTTGGAATCTTCCATTGTTTAACCGCATTAACCTTGGCTTGATCGACCTTAATACCGTTTTCTCAATGTCAGAGGGTGAGTACGGAATGCTGTTTTCTCAATGTCTTCTTCACGAACCCGCATCTGATGGTAACCGTAACGTAAATCAATCTTGGAAAACCAAGATGCTCCCTGAAGCTGATCGAAAAGATCGTCAATACGTCGCAACGGGTACCTATTCTTTATTGTGCGCTTGTTTAGCTCCCTATAATCAATACACATTCACTGGGATCCATCTTTCTTCTTCACAAAGAGAGTAGGAGCACCCCAAGGCGAGCAGCTTAGCCGTATAAAACCTTTATCACTTAGTTCTTGAAGTTGATCTTGGAGCTCTTTCATTTCAGGTGGTGCCAAGCGGTAAGGAGATTTCGCTACCAGAGTCGCACCTGGCACCAAATCAATGCGAAACTCCACTTGCCGAATAGGTGGCAAGCCAGGGAGTTCCTCCGGAAAGACATCACTGAAGTCGGAAACGATAGGAACGTCGTCTAGTGCTATAGCAGAAGAGCAAGAAGCCATAGCCAGGCGGGGAATGTCCCCCTGAATAATAAGTTCTCCACCTCTATGGTTTCGAACACGAACTTGCTTCTTACGACAGTGGATTTCCGCATCAAACGCATCAAGCCAATCCATGCCTACGATAACGCAAAGCTCTCGCATCGCAATAGGGATAAGATCAATGGGGAATTCAACTCCAGAAAACTCGAGAGTGTAACCCCGATAAACATCGGTGACATAAATAGTGCGGTTGTTGACAACATTGACAACCATTGGGTGAGCCAATTTTCCGATACTACGCCCCAAACGATTAATAAACGTGTGAGATACAAAAGAATGGGTAGCACCGCTATCAAACATAACAACATCGGGCTTGGAATCTAGCAAATAAGTGTCTGCCACTGTCGTTGTAATCACCGGCTCCTCCACAGTCATCTGGTAAGCACGACCTCGTGTCACCATAGTGGTTCCCTTAGAGGATGATGCAATTGCAGGATTTGTACCCATGTCTCCTTTACCAGTCTTCAACTTCGGGCATTCAGGCTTCTTGTGTCCCGTCTCGTTGCAGTGATAGCAGACGGGAACTGCAGAAGTAATATGAGGTACTACACTCGCAGGGGGATCCCTACAATTCTTCCAATGATGCCCTGGCTTTTTGCAGTTGTAGCATATCAACATATTTTTCTCGCCCTGAAGACGTCCTATACTCATACCTTGACTTACTACCCTACTTTTGCATTTTCTTGGCATCTCTGGATGTCTTGGAAGAGGTGTCATTGGCCTTCCTCTTGGACTGGGTCTACAACTCGATTTCCCTCTCATCGCTACATTCATGATCGCAGATAAAGTCGAGAACTCCTGCATGCTAACGAATTCCCGAATCTCGATACGTAGGATGGCCGTGTACCGGCTGACTAACCAGGCCTCGTTCCCAGCAAACGAGGGGCAAAAAGATAGCATCTCCAAGAACTTGGCATTCAGGTCACTAACGGATTCGGTAGTTTGCTGTAAGGCGATGAACTCTTGCTGCATCCGTTGCTGCTCCACCTTAGGCACATATTGTGCCTCGAACCTCTCCACAAATTGGGCCCAAGACATGGCCCTCACTTAGTCTTCGTTCAATAGAGCGGTGATGGTGTTCCACTATGTCTTTCCCCTTTTTCACAGCTGATTCATGGCGATCACTGCTTTGTACTAGTCCGGACACCCAACACTTATGAAGGCGCCCTCAACATCTGACACCCAGGGCTTAGTAGCAACTGGGTCGGATTCACCATTCCAAAGAGGAGAGCTACACTTGT
Organism: Lactuca sativa; assembly: GCF_002870075.4. Lineage (NCBI taxonomy): Eukaryota > Viridiplantae > Streptophyta > Magnoliopsida > Asterales > Asteraceae > Lactuca > Lactuca sativa. The sequence continues at coordinate 40,605,859 of NC_056629.2, read as the reverse complement.
TGAACTTCTCGAAGTAGTATGCCGAATCCTGAACAGGCAGAGACAGTAACGCTTCCCCGGGAATAGCCGCGAGGCGCTCATCCAGAAGAGCACCGAATTGGTTGATTATGTCGTTGGTCACACCCGGGATTAGTTCGTTGAAACCGTTATTGAATTCCTCAGCGACAATATCCCTAACTTGCTCCATTTGGAGCTGATTAAGTCGAGCAAGCGGAGCCATTGGTATCCACAGAAGAAGGAAAATCTTAGAAACAATTCAGCCTAGATATTTCTAGGAAGACAAAACACTCAGCTTGCCGAAAATTTTTCAACCTTGCCCCGACTCGAAACCGGCACCGATGTTTCAAATAGTAGGGGCCCTTCTACTACCTTCCACACAAGTTCCAATTTCGCATTCGCGTCTAGTTTCAAAATTTCCAGTTCGCTCTAGCCGTTAATTTTACAACTCTCTCACATGTTAACACTAACTAAGTGTGTAATCTAATATTTTAAGGCTAGTAGAATCCAATTCATAGTCAACAATTTAACATAAACAATTAACATACGAAATAAGGCTTACTTGGCTGGCTGACTGGTACACCGCGACATCTTTCACTACTAGTCTTTAGAAGGTTTGAAAAATATTTTAAAAAGAAAATAAACTCTTATAGAGCCTCAAATATGAGTCTAGAACATCCACAAGAAAGCCTAGTTCCCTCAAACTGTGGCTCTGATACCAACTTGTGACACCCAATTTTTTTTTTTTTTTTTGCAAAAATTTTAACTTTTAAAACCCATCTTAAATTAAATTAAAACAACTGAAATAGTCATAACATAATCCATCAACTTAATAATCATATAAAATAAGTGCGGAAGTAATAATAATAATAAGGTCCTAACAAAATAACTAGTAGCGATGTCCCGATGCTCCATGTCAAGCCTTAGCCTCTTTAATCTTAACACCTGAAAAGTTATAAGGGAAAAACATAAGCACGAAGCTTAGTGAATTCAAACACATACATTGTACTAACATTCATATTTACTAGCCCTAATCCATTTTCCAATTATAATGATAAAGGCAAAGAACGAATCAATGTCTATATTACGAGAAGGACTTGTAGGTTTGAACCGCACCGGGAAGATCCCGTATCATTTGGCCCTAATCACCGCACCTCACGAAGAGTATTACGTTGGTGATCTTACCTACCCACCGCACCGGTAAATCTGTATCCTTTGGTGGTGTCCCCATATCCATAATTAGTTACATACAGTCCACATGTACGAATTAAAACAATATTTATATAGTATAAATTCAAATAATCACACACGAGCTAACTAGCAAACACAATCATCAATACAAAGGTGTGACAGAACTCACCTTGAGTGAGTACTAAGGATGGCTAACAATCAAATAATGCTACCAATCTTGAGCAAACTTCAAAACCTCACCTAAGAAGGACTAAAGGTTAGAAAGGAGAAGTAACGAAGCTATGAGTTGAGAAAAGAGTAATCACAGCAAGGTCTCTAAAACAGACCTGCTGTTCAAAATGGATTTACTCCAAAATCTAAAACATAAACATAGCTTTAACTAAATTTTATAGGAAGCTATGATTGCTCTGGATTCCACAACTATAAAGAACTCATTCTAACTCCAAAAAATGAATTAAATATGAATTTTACAAAATGGTGTATCACTTCTGTCTCCAACAATACAGTCAAGTGATGTTGGCCAATTCTACCCAACTTGTGAGTAGAATTAGTCCAAAAGAAAATTAAGAGAAGTAAAGGACATAAAAGTGAAAGTCTCAGAGTTGGAATTGAATGAAAAGCATCTCTCAAACTCCATTATATAAACTTCACATTGTGGACAATCACAGCACTAGAAAAAGCTGGTGACTGCCCACTGACCTGGAGTGTGGATCCATTATACCCAATTGATAATTGGAAATAACACCCCATATTCTCCAGATCATAAATTAATAATATAAGGAACATATAGAAACTTGGAATCACTCTGGATCCTTTTCCAAGCCTTAGAAATGATGAAAACAAAATGACATATCAGAACAGACCCGGATCAGACCTAACAGCAAAGATGCCATTCTTTAGCATAGATAAAGCCCTTATCAGTGAGGATTGCCTTCTTAAGAAAGTTAGCCAACTCAATTTGTGAACTTTTGGAACTGGTTTGGGGTCCGTTTGAGTTCTAGAGCTCCAGATATGATTTTTACAAAATGACTACAGATCTGATGGAAAACAGAATCGTAGCCACCCGTGATTCCTTTTTGGCTTATCCATCCTTCTCCTGTTGAAACACATTTTAAGATGTGTTCATCATCCCAATTCAGTCCCCATGATAATGGTGGTACTAAAAAGGGTTAGGGATCATTAGGATTTCATTTAGCCACAAGGATGTAATAATAATCAACATGAAAATAAACATAAGCACATAAAATCATCATTCTCCCTTTTAGGGTTTCCATGATCTTTTGCCACATGTAATCCCCTAGATCCATCATCCACCATATATGGGGTGAAGATAGGATCTTGAGATGATGTATAACATACAATTACAATAAAATAAGAAGGAGAAGAGGTGAAGATGAAATCATAAAACTAGAACAAGGTTATGAATCAAGTCGTAAGAAAGGATAAGGAGGTTCATACCAATACGAATCAAGGCTGGAAATGAACAAGAATTAAGCTCCAAACAGCCCCTTGGCTGCTCTTGATCCCAAAGAGAGAGAGAGGGACGATTTTTGAGAGAGAGGGAGGGTTTAGAGTGTTTTCCTTGTGTGTGTTCCAAATGATTCAATTTACACATTAAGTACTATTAACTAGATGGACTTTGCAAATAGGCCCATAGCCCATGGACTTCAATAAAAGGAGTTTACAAGATGATCAAAAGAGTCCAATAACATAAGAAATCAGACATTGGTTAAATAAATTAACCCAAGGTTACAAGGATAATTAAATTAAAATAACCAAACGTACCGAGAAAACCCGGGGCGTTACAACTCCTCTCCTCTCAACAAAGACAACATTGTCCTCCGGTCTATAGAAGAGATATCCAAAGGATTTATGCGGGTAGCCGATGAAAATACATCGCTCCCTACGAGGTTCGAGCTTGTCGTGAGTATCTCGTCTTACGAAAGCCTCACAACCCCAAACCTTGATATGTGCTAACGAGGGAGCTTTCCATGTCCACATCTTGTGAGGTGTTTTGGCAACCTTCTTAGTAGGGACTCGGTTAAGGATATGGGCGGCAGTCTCTAAGGCATACCCCCAGAATGAGATAGGTAGTGAAGCACGACTTATCATAGAGTGGAACATGTCTAACAAGGTTCGGTTACGCCTTTCTGCCACACCATTCAATTGCGGTGTCCTAGGTGGCGTCAATTGTGAAACTATTCCACACTCCTTGAGATAGTCGTGGAATTTAAGACTTAGGTACTCTCCTCCTCGATCGGATCGAAGCATCTTGATTTTTCTGCCCAGTTGATTCTCCACTTCATTCTTGAACTCTTTGAACTTTTCAAATGTTTCTGACTTTTGCTTGATTAAGTAGATATACCCATATCTACTATAGGCATCGGTAAAAGTCACATAGAAGCGGTTCCCATCCTTTGTGGTTGATCTAAACGGTCCACATACATCGGTATGTATGAGGTGCAATAGACCCTCACCCCTTTCACATGTACTAGTGAAGGGTGACTTAGTCATCTTTCCAAGCAAACAAGACTCGCATGTGTCATCTTCCCTAAGGTCAAAAGACTCCAACACTCCATCCTTTTGGAGTTGGGCTATGTGCTTCTTGTTGACATGTCCAAGACGACAATGCCACAAGGATGCTCTATCCATACCATTGGAAGAATCCATGCATAAAACATCATTTCCTAAGTTATCTACAATCATAACAGTTTCATAAATTCCATTACATGGTATTGCTTCAAAATATAAGACACCATTTTGATAAGCACAAATAGAACCATTCTCATTATTAAAAGAAAATCTAAATCCTTGTCTAAACAAACCATGAAATGAAATGATGTTTCTTGCCATTTCTGGCGAATAGCAACAATTGTTCAACTCTAAACATAAACCATTCCTAAGCACTAAAGAATACACTCCAATCTTGGTCATAGGCGACGATCTTCTGTTCCCCATGATTAGATTTATTCTTCCATGCTCCACATCCCTATTTCTTCTTAGTCCCTGCAATTCAGAACAAATGTGGTAACCACAACCGGTATCAAGGACCCAAGAAATAGCATGAGATGAATCATTAGATTTAATTGTGTATATACCTGCAAAAGACGGCTTGATCTTTCCTTCCCTGATGGCTTGCAGGTAGTCTGGGCAGCTTCTCTTCCAATGCCCTATTTTGTGGCAGTGGTGGCACTTTGCCTCCTTTGGGTTAGGGTTAGGCTTAGCGGGATCAACATTGGTCCCACTAAAAGAGGAACCATCTCGGAACTTTCCCTTGCGATGGCTATTAGACGGAGCCTTCCTCTTCTTGCCTCTTCCTTGCCCAATGGCCAAAACAGGAGCAGCGGGTGGATTGGGAGTGGGTGCAACAGACTTGTCCTTGAGTTTGCTTTCAGCAACCCTAAGGAGACCTTGGAGCTTACTTAGGGTGACCTCTTCTTTGTTCATGTGGTAGGTCATCCTAAATTCATTGTAACACGGAGGCAAAGAGTGAAGCACCATGTCGATCGCCAAGTCTTCCCCAAAGTCAACATTCAACTTGCGAAGACGATCGACATACCTTTGCATCTTTTGCAGGTGCACGGTTAGAGATTCTCCATGACCCATTTTGGCGGAGATCATGTTAGTGAAAATCTCATAACGCTCCTGCCTCGCATTTTGGTGGTATCTCTCCAACAAGTCTTGGTGCATTTCGTACGGATACATGTCCTCATAGGACTTTTGGAATTCGGCGTTCATTGTGGCTATCATGATGCAATGGACCTTCGTTTCATCACGTTCATGAGTCTCAAAAGCATTCATTTCATCCGGAGTAGCGATTTCTGGGTTGATCTTCTCGAGCTTCTCATCGAGGACATACTCCTTGTCCTCGTAGCGAGCAATTGTGCGAATGTATCTTATCCATTCGCTAAAGTTCGTTCCATCGAAAGTCACCTTTTGGCAAAGGCTCATCAATGTGAACGAACTAGCAACAACGTTGTTCGCATTCGACATCTACAAATAGAAAGGACAAAGATAGATTAGAATTTGAATCCCTAATAATCACCCAATAAGAAAATTAGGGCTAGGATCCAACAACAATATTTACATATTAGAAAAGGGATGCCGTAATCTAACATGCAAACACTTTGAAGGTAAGTGAATGACGATTCACTAATTCTCCACCCTGAAAACATAACTTTAAGTTCTAAATGTATTGAGAATTCCTAGGTTTGGATGAGATTCATTGAAACTTTTCAATGGCATGTTTAAATCTCGATATTCCCCTCTCGTTTGTGACTGGGATACCGAGGATCACAAAGTGGGAGTGGGTGTGAATTACCATGCAAATTCACATGGTGCCTTCATTGTAACAATCACCTATCCGATGTGCCGGTAAACCACACATGCTCCATCGAACTATGATAAATAATGAATCAACCTTTGCTTAGAACCAATTAGTGTGCCAGTAAACCACACACGCTCCACTAACTTCTTAGCAAGTGTGCAAAGTGTAATTTCATGGGATTCCATCAATTCACTTTTCCTAAGGTAACTAAGATTGGGAATTTTTAAAAAACATGTAGTTACTTTGTATTTCATATTATACTTTTAATGAGGAGGTGTATATTGCCCTATCCTAACCGTTCGGCTAACGACCCTCCACCGATCAAGCAAGCGGTGGGTGTGAGTGTACACCCATTAAGCGCCATTTTATAGGCAGCAACCTTATACCCACCTTATAGACCGGCTTCGTGAATGAGGCCTACTAACGGTAAGACTAGTATTTTAATTATATATATATATATATATATATATATATATATATATATATATATATTAATCTTGTAATATTATATTAGTATAGGGTTGAATTTTAAACTTGTAAAATTCTAGGGTTTGAAATTTAAATTGTCTAAATTAAAATTTTAATCACAAAACATAAATTTCAAAACTTGAGGGCAAGTTTTAAACTTTTCAAAACATAGGGGATCAAATAACATATAATCTAAATCAACATTTAATCACATAATTATCCATATTTGATTTATTTAATAATTTCTTGCAAAACAATTTACCAATTTAATTAAAATAATTAATCAATTATCATATAAGGAAATTAATATTTAATTAATTGATAAATATCTTCAATTAGCTCAAGAATATACTCATATATATCATAAAATCGGATTTATATTGACCTAGCATGATTAAGGTAAGTATCTAAAAGATAAATAGCAAGAAATCCCGAAATTAGCTCTTTCTGACGCTTGCACTCGCCGAGTACCACTATGGACTCGCCGAGTCGAGCCTACTCGCCGAGTCCACTATGGGACTCGCCGAGTCCACTATGGGACTCGCCGAGTTCATCAGGCAGAAACACAAAATTCGAATTTTGAAGGCATCAAACAAGCAACCAATGCATCAATTCAATAGAAACCAACCTGGCTCTGATACCACTGATGGGTTTTAGCCATATGAACATTCATATGTGCACATGCAAACCCTAATGCTTGGATCTAGGTTTCTCTAATTGAACATGCATTGAATCCAAGACTTCTAATGACTAATAGAGTATAATAACAATAAGAAATCTGAATTAGAAGTTTACCTTGAATCACTTGCTTGATCTTCTTGTCCTTGGAGCTTTAGAGTCACAATTGTCACTCCTCTAATGACTTACAAACACCAACTAGCAAGAGGATGATTTGAGAGAGATGAGAGGGGATCCAAATCGGCCAAGGTTTCTTCTTAGAGCATAGGTGCCAATTTCCTTAACCCTTAGGGTCTATTTATACTTGTAAGGCTCCTAGGGTTTCACCCTTAAACCCTAATTGGATAACTTAAGCCTTAAGCAATCCAATACCCTAATGATAAGCCTTGCACGAATTCTAAGCCTATCCTAAGCCCTAGAAACCGTCCACCCCTTATCCATAAGGGATTATAGCCCAAAGTACAACTATCATACAATTGACAGTTTATGCCCCTTTATCCAATTAATCTCTTTAAGTCACCAAATTAATTCCTAATTAATTTATGACTTATATTAATCAAATAATAATATTATTCCTTATATTATTCTCATAATATATTAATAATATTTCTTCTCTCATAATAAATCATCCTGTCAAGTTGCTATGGTGAAGGCAACCCAAAAGGACCATGCACAACCGGGTCAAATACTTGCCTAATATAGTTGCAGCCTTAGACACTATTCCAACAGTTTGGCCAAAAATAAAAACTAGAAGTCAAATTTTACAAGTTGGTATGAAAAGAGTGTTCAATAAAACATATGAGTTAATAACGAGGGGATTGACAATTTATTAAGGAAGGAGTCCGGCTCATGACTCCAACAAAAAGAAGCGCTTATTGGGAGACAACCCGATGTTTTTAGAGTTTTCATTTTCTTTTCTTATTTAATTTAGTTTTAGTTTTAATTTTTGTGTTAGTCTTATTTCACCTTAACCGAATGATGATGTGTTTCTCTAGTTCTTGATCTTATTTTGTAGTGTTGAACGAAAGTGAAGTTGTGGAGGAGCTTAATTTGAAGAATCTGCGCGATTTTTGAAGATCATAATTGAAGAACAAGTTTTTGAATAAGTGTGGGGTTCCCACATAATGAAGAGAAAATCATTTTGAAACATATTTACTGAAAAAAAAAAAAAGAGAGACAACATGACGTGGACATCATCAACACGCCGTGGCAGTGGTTCAACACATTTTTTCAAGAATGGTTATTTAATTTCATTCGATCCGACACATTTGCCTTCACAAGAAGAAGCTTTCCATGTATTATATTTAGAGTCCGAGCGAGGGTATTGTTGACAAAAGAAAGTTCTTCATAGAGAAAGAATAGAAAACGACGAGAGAAGCTAGATTTGAGCAATTTTTCAGGTGTTTGTTTGTGTCAATAAGTGAGGAGTCACGCCTAACAAGTTTGTACATTCGTTGGTGCCACATATATTCCATAAATCAAATCATTCTGGCACTGATTATTGCAATTTCAATACCAACACATCGTAGTAATCCCCAATACGTCGTGTTGTCGCAGTCAGAATGCCAGAAAAATATTTTGTTTGAGCCACCACGAGGGGGTGAATTCCGCCACGAGGTGGTTCTTTTCGAGTCCTTTTTTCGAGTCTGGTCACGTACTTTTAGTAGTCTAAGTGTTCAAAAGTGGTGTTTCTAATTCTATACTGAATTCCATGGTATAGATGAGTTGTTCCCACACTAATAAATTTTATTTTTACTCCATGCTGAAGTAATGTCCTGGCTGCCACGACATGGTTGACACTTTCCTATATCGTGGGGGAGTTTTTCATCACATCAAGAGGTTATCATTCTACTTTCCAATTCCGTTTCCATACTTTAGAGCAAGCTAGAGATCCTACACACAATTCGAGATGCATCTTTTATCCCAGGGGAGTCTGTTCATTTTTCTCCCTATTTTTAAGTATATGTTTTGCATAGCATACAATCAGGGCATTGTATGTAATAAGTGTGGGGTAGGGGGTCGAAAAAAGTAAATTTCTAGAAAAGTAGTAAATTTAAAAAAAAAAATTAATGGATTTGAAATAATAATCTAATAATTAAATCTAGTAATAATTTGAACTTAAGTTGCTAGTGTTATAGGGGATGATCCGATAAGAGCTCAAATGTTTAACCGAGCTAATATATGTTATAGTATATTTGTGGCTTCCAAAGTCTTAATGAAAAGCCATGAGTTATGAGAAGGTAGTCTGGTAGTTTTTTATGGCATAATATGTTTTGCAGCCTAGACCTGAAATCTATCCAGGAAAGCTTATGTAGTCATTGCACATAGACTAATACCTTTAAACAATAAAGGTTGAAGTTAAGCACCATTGCTTAAGCATGTAGGATTTGAGTGAAAAAGAAAAAAAGTGAGATACATGTGAAAAAATTAAGAGATAAATTACCGAAAAGTTGAAGAATTTGGAGCTATCAAGTATGAAGATCAAAAGATCAAAATTCCAAAAGAAAAAAATTTTGAAGATACCAAAAGTCAAAAAGGTGGTGAATTCAAAGAAATGAAAGATCAAATATCAAAGAAGTGAAGAATTCCAAGAGCTCCAATTCGGTATCCAAAGTTGTAATTTCTAGATTATGTATGCTTGGGTTGCTTAATCAAAAATACGTTGAGGTTAAGAAAGAGTTCTGAGGATTGATTCGAAGGGTTGCAGAAATGGGTGTCATATATGCTAAGGGGTGAAAGTTCATAAGGATTGTGAGTATTTAGGATTGGGAAGTTGTTAGGATTTTAGACACAAATATGCACATTAAGGTCTCGGTATAATGACTGAGTTCAAAATGGATTGTTCTAAATGATGGTGGTGATGAAGGTTTTGATTAGTTTTGTTTGAGGGTAAGCAAAAGATAAGTGTGAGGTATTTTGATATGTGCATATATATCTAGATATATATTTTACATCATATCTTAATATTTTATTCTATATTTATGGTTATTATGAAACAAAAGGTACTTATTATGCTTAATATATGTTATGTAGCATAAAGACATTCTTGGGAGCAATATGGAAGCTGGAAGCAGGAAAATACGAGCTTCGACAAGAAGAAGACACAAGAAGGATGTTGTTAGATAGTTGACCCCTCGTCAGTATTTTGACCATATCTCATGACTCGTAACTCTGATTAAGGTGATTCAAAATGATCTGAAAACTACACACAATTTCGGACGACTTTCATGTTTAGAGAAAACTCGGTTTTCCAACCACCATGACATGGTGAATGGAATCTTCACGATTCTTGACGCTCGCTTGGACAATACTGGATAAACACGAGGACCACGATGTGGTTCCATTACCACGACGTGGTGGCCAGATTTTAGGAAAGTATATATATCCGAACATAGGGTCGAATTGAGAGACTTGGAGGTGACTTTCTGGAGAAGCATTACGAAAAATAACCTCTAGAAAACCCTTAGAATAGGAGGAAACAATTGGAGCTCAAGTTTTTAAGAAATCTAGACAAAAACATCAATTTATTCGGTTTGATCATCTTTAGATTTATCTCTATTGAGTTTTTGTGTCTGATGTCTAGCATGAGTAGCTAAATTTAGCTACTCCTGTTTAGCTAGATGAAGTTTCAACTTATGGATTAGTTTAATTAATTATGGATTTGACTTGTTGGTATTGTACTTGTGTTTGATTGTTAATACCCATCATGCCAATATTCGGTTGTTTAGTTGCTTGAATTCATGTTGTCTAGCTTAGTGATTATTAATTTACATGAACGTGACACCTAGTGATTTAGTGAATATTGAATTGCTAGAGCTAGGATCGACCCAATCTTAGATAAGTGATTGAAGTAATTGAATTTAGCTGTGCTGGAGAACATAAATTATTACCATAATTATGTTTGAATAATGAATCTTATATAAGCCTATTCATAATCCATAACTGATTATGTGTTTGATTGGGTGTGACCATGCATAGTTTTACATGAATTAGTTAAATATTAGTAAATTTTGACTTAAATTACTAATAATATAATATTAGGTAACCAACTTTGATAATCCGTAATTATTAGATAACCATAAAGAAGAAGTGGATTCGAACTAAATGGGAGTATTTTTAGTAATTGATTGAACCTTTGTTTAACAATTAAATTTGTCTAGACTTGCAAAATTAGATAAAAACCTTTTTAATTATTGTTTGATTTTAGATTAATTTAGAGTAATTATTTTAGCTAATTAAATATGTTCCCTGTGTTCCACTCCAACTTACTTAAACTATGTACACTACAATCCGACTAGGTACACTGCCTAGATGCATATTAGCTAGTTAAGTTAGTTAGGATATAAATTTAAAACTAGTAAGTATTTTTGTGCACATCAAAGTTTTTGGCGTCGTTCTCGGGAAACAGCTATTTTAGTTTTTAATTTAATTGCTTTAGGCTATTTTAGATAGGTTTATTTTGTTTTAATTCGTTTTTAATGTATTTTCCAAATCTCGATGCTTTTGGCGCTTTTCTTGAGAAAGTGGAACAGCAATTAGCTCGAGAAGATGAGGGATATGACTCAGAAGAAGACTTAAGGGAGCTGAAAAAATGGATGGATGACATCCTTCCAGACGAACCAAAACAAGTTGAGCTAGAGATAGAAGATAAGGAATTTCATCCAGAAAAAAATTTTGAGGAGCTGGAAAGTTTGCTAGCAGAATGCTTGGACGAAGAGCAAAAACAACCAGAAATTCAAGAACAACATCATGATATGATTAAAAAATTTGGAGGAGCTGGAAAGTTTGGTTTCAGGTACTTTGCTAGTAAGGGGAAAAGCTAGGGATGACTGCATTGCATACAACACAACGTTTAGTGTGGGATGATCTACTCTGATATTTGGACATGTGATTTTGATACAGTGTTTTTATATGATGTTTTGATATACTATCACTTATATTTTTATGAAATAATTTGGGTTACTATGGTTTTATTTATAAATTAAAAATGAAATTTTTAGACCCTATTTTTGGGTTCTTTCATTCTAATTGCTCATAAATTTTAAATATTGAATTCTTCAAATTTATAACAGGTTGTGTGGACGTTGTTTTGTCATTTTATAAGATATTTTGATAATTCACATGTCAACGTGAATACTATGTATAGACTAAATTGTTTCTAATCATTTTGAGGGGCCCACTAAGTCTAGAATTATTCGTACATTCTCGATTTAGATATGGTAAAGATTTGAGGATACTTGCGTTTTGTAATCTTTTCCTCGCATTCCAACAAACTTTGCTGATGAAACTTTTTCTTTGCTTAAGTCACTTAGTTCCACTGTTTTGGTTCAGAGTTGTTTATGGTTTTATAAGAGTCTTAATCCCAAGAACTTTTATAACAGTTATGGCTAAATATGAGAAATTTAATGTTGATAGACTTGAAATTCATAATTTAAGGTTCTGGAGAAATGTAAATATGAAATTACCTCCAACAAAAGAAATTGCATCTACCACTTGATCGAAAAAAAAACCCTAAGATATGTTGTATGAGGATTGAGGTTTATATGATAAACATATGCATAGATTGATCATGTTATCTTTGGCTAAGAATGGTTCATACAACATTGTCAATCTATAGACATCCTACAACCTATTATGAGCATTGTCTAATATATACAATAAATCTATAACTACAAACAAGGTTAACTTGATTCATTAGTTGGTGAGTATAAATATGAAAGGGTAGTTATGTGATGATTCATGTTAATACATTCAACTCAACCATCTCAAGATTAACTTCAGTTGACATTGGAACACTCAAAGTTCCTTTAAATACAAAAGACAAGGGAAGGAAACACCAACAAAAGAAGTGGTGGTATAGTAAAAATCAAAGTCAATGAGTAGAGGTTGTTTGAAGCATAAGAAGGATATTTCATGTTGGAACTGTAAAGAGAACGAGCACTTAAGAAATCAGTGTATAAACCTTCTATAGATAAGAGCAAGCAAAAGATGAATATGGAAAAACATTTCAATTATGGTACTCTTAATTGTTGTATGCAAAACTCAATGAATTGTTTCATGTTTGTCCTTCCATGAGTGTAATGAAGAAATTCAAGTACTACCATGGGAAGGTTTGGCTGGTAGATAATATGAGTTGGGATATCAATGTCATAAGGGATGTATCCTAAAAACAGCCTCGGGTATGAATTTAGACTTTGAGGAATGTCGAGTTCATTCTCGTCCAGAAGATAATATTGATATCGGTATGCTAGCTCGACTATGAGGGTCACCATGCTACTTTTGGTGATTGACAGTGGAAAGTAACATAGAGGAACTTAGTGGTTTCTAGACATCATAAATGTGGTACCTAACCAAACCTCTTGAGGAGTCGTGAATTAAATAGTAGTTTATGAAGATCTATTCACCAAATAGAAAATAGTGTTCACTACTACAACCCATAATTTCTTTGATAAACTAGCAAATAAGTGAATGCACCTTACACATTCATCAATGTTTGGTTTATCCGTTCTACTACTGTAGACTGTTATGGATACTATATGTGCTTGTTTACATTCATGAAAAAATATTTTAGAGTATCTAATTGATTTGAGAAAATCATATGCTTATTTGGAATTGTTTTGTAGCATCCTAATTGTACATTCATATATGATAAGTTTGGTTGAGCGCGACCACAAGACTTAAGATCCTTTTGTTTGTTAGAATACACACTAAAAGGTTATAAGCATGCATTTTAAAAAAACAACACATGCAAAAGAGAGGCTCTCTACCCCTTATGTGTCCTAGCTTGATGGTTCAATAGTACCTAAATTTGTTAAAATAGAGAAAAAATGAAGGTTGTGATGTGGGTTAACTATTCATGAGTTTGGATTTGTTTAGCCATCTTTAGGAGCTTTAGACTATTTAGATTGATATGGGTTTAGATTAGAAGCATTTCCATTGCATTATATATATATATATATATATATATATATATATATATATATATATATATATATATATATATATATATATGATTTATGAAAAGATTAAAGGTTTTAAAGCAATGGTTTTGGTATAAGCTTCTTCTCTACTAGGAATTAATTATTTATTGATCTCTTGTCATAATCTTACTAACTATTGCTTAAATTTGTTATACCTTTAAAAAGTATATGTTGGTATTATGGATTTAATGAAATCATTGATTTTGGATATGAGGTATAAATTTTGAAATGTTTTCAGAAACTATTTTCGGAGGTTTGCCTTTGAGTTTGGGTATTTATTGTTATCTGAAATTGTTTAAGAGTGAACATCGGGTATATTCATTAGGATTTCCTAGCCCAACACTCGTATTTTGACATGTGCTAAGATTGAAGATATTAGAGAAAATTATTAGAGATTGCGATGACTTTTAAAAGGCCACGACTTTGTAGTTGTTTCATTTAACTATGTTTTGGTGTTATTGTTGCTACCTTACATTTTTGAAATATTAACTCTTTGTTTTGGGACTTTGGGACCTTATTTCTGCACTTAAACTCTGTTGAAATATTTTTAAATTATAATCATTTGGATTTTATAAACTATTTTAAAACCACCCGTGTGACAGATGTTTCAAAAACTGGTAACATAACATGCTTTTCCAACAATAGACATATCACTATAGACGGACATACATACATACATACATACATACATACATACATACAAAGAAGTGACAAAGAAGGAAAACATGGAAATGACTGTGATTAATGAAATAACCAAAATCAAATAATGAAAAACATATGTGTGAAAAAAACAACTAGAATGAGAAAAAGATTATGTAAACAATGAGTCTCAATATAAATAATCAACATATTATGAGACTCATTTAGATGTGACCGATTAAGTTTACGATTGCGACATGTTTGGCTTTGAAAATAGATCAATGCACTGGATGAGAGTGTTTGTGAAAGAGAGAGAGCCTATTATCAGTCAACCTGGTCTTGTAGGTGCATGATTTATACTCAAACCAAGTAAACTCATTATACAAGCTTTCTTCACCAGGCTCCATGAGTGAACCCAACGGTGAGATCTTCTCCATCAATGGTGGACCTCCAAAGTATATCATTGACACCCTTGATTTGAAACTGTCTGCAACCACTCTATGCCTTACACTTCTAAACCTTCCATTTGTCATTACCTTCACTCAAATCAACAAAATGTTAAATTTTTATATAAAAATTGTTCAATTAAAATTTACTATGTTGAAAATGGATCAAGTGAGTAAAACAATAAAGTTTAGCTAATAAAAAAATAGGCCAATAAGGTCAAAAGTTGCTTACAGTATATATTCAAATGATTATAAAATCGAAATTGCTTTATTCGAAAATGTTAGACTATCATTTCAATAATAATTTTTATAATCCTGTTTCATATCTAAAAATAATTCAGGAAAGTTTAGAAAAGAGATCAACCCATTCCATTTTGATAGATTCTAAAATTTTACCCATTTCGAGCTACATATTTTGGCACTAGTAGAATTACTACAATTTTTTAATGAAAACCGGGTGGTAATATTAGACGGCGTAACTGAATACAACCAAATGTACATTGAAGATTGTATGAAATGAAAACTCTATTATTAGATAAGATTATTTTGATAATTGATTCTTGAATCACTAATCATTAAGTTTAGATATGTTTCTAATAAACCAAAATACATTTTTAGATCAAAAGATATATTGTGATATATTGTTAAGATATACGATATGAACTATAAAGGTGGATTATCCCATAAAAAAATTATTTTTCATTTTTGTATAATCATATACAAGCTATCTAACGTAATGACAAAAAAAAAACGTATTTAACATGGTGAACGTTGGCTATTTGTTTTCTTGTGTTAAACTAGTTAAACGTAATATATGTGAGTTATAAGTGTTTATCTTGAAAGATAAAATTACCTCTAACAAATCATCAACGTTGATGAAATAGGAAGTCTCATCTGGTGGGACTCCGACCCATGTTCCATCTTCAAGATAAATTTGAAAACCTGATGTGGCATTCGATCTAGCAATCGATATAAGTTGTGGGTCTGTATGCTCTCCAAATCCAATCGAGGTTCTTCCATGACTCATGGACTTGTTGTTCAGGTCCGAGTCATGGTTAGAGTTGGGATCTAAGCATGGTGGATAATGGTTAAGCCTGAAGACTGTGTCCGCATTCTCATCACTTAGCATCCTGCTTAACACATTCTTTGGCTCTATCTTAAGGCCCTCCGCCATTAACTCAAGTATAGTACACCCCAGTTTTCTTACTTCTTTTACGTACTCGTTTGTTAGCGACCTTCACAACACAAAAGGAATACATTATAAAATTTAATCGTAAATGTTTGTATAAGATAATGGTCTTGCCCTCTTTCCTTGTGATTGAAGGTTTAAATTTCTTTTATTAAAAGTAGTTTAGGAATATCTTAGATTTTTGTTACTAAAAAAGAGATTATTTATTTATTTATAAACTTATAACATAACTATGCAAATAATTATTTGAAAAATATGTTATATAAATAAAGACTCAAATGCATCCCGTTAGGTTATTTGTCCCTGTTAGTATGGAAAAATTTCGAAATTATTCCCACTCTTTTCTAACAAAAAATAATGAAAATATGTTTTTTTTTCTCAGGGTGCAATATATGATTCAATCTATAATCTAATAAAATTTAACAAATAATCAAAAATTGATATACATAAGATTTTATGAAAGATAGTATATGATTAAAAAGTTTATACACCAAATTTGTTTTAGGAATACGATAGTATAACATTTTAAAAGAATTAAAATAAGATATAGAGAAAAGTTGTATATTTGCTAAAAACACTCCGGAAACAGCCGACCGCAGTGTTGAATCTTTGAATGCAAGTATACTCCGTGCGTGTTGGTAATTAAATATTTGATATTTAATTTATATATATTTATTTACATATATAATATTAGTATATATTAGTTGACGACATAAATGCTGATAACTACACTTTAAAAATATATTTCTCTTCAAGAAAAATCATTTTGCATGAACTTGATCAATAGATTACACAACTTATATAGTAATTAAATGCACAAAACATAATGAGAAAGTAGAACTTACGAAAAGATTTTGGAGTTCGTTGGGAAATTAGTCGAAGTAAGAAGAAGATACTCGATCCATCCAACGTCACCATTTGTTCCAATTTTGTTCCTTCCGTACCCAAACGGGTTCGGAGGACAGTATTGGTCTTTCTCGTACTGTCTCATGTTGAAAAACTCAATGGCTTCATTTTCCAATTCAGATACAAGCAATGGTGACACGCCATGGTTTATGACTTTAAAAAAGCCGTAATCTTGGCAAGCATTGACAATTAGATTCTTGGCGTCTTCGGGACTAGAGAGGTCAATTACCGGGATTCCGGTAAAATTGGTTTTGTTTGATTTTGTTGGAAATATATCTACCACAGGCTTCTTTTCTACTTGTGAGATCATCACCATGTTGATGGTTTGGTGGCAATGGAAAGAGGAACTATCTGCCTATTTATACACTCTTAGGGAGCAAGTTAAAGCTTTCATAGGACACATAAGCATACATACACACCTACGTGGCCAAAGTCACACATTTTATATATATATATATATATATATATATATATATATATATATATATATATATATATATATATATATATATATATATATATATATATATATATATATAAAGTAGGATTAAGTATAAAATTAAAAAAATGGTAGGAAAACAAATCTTAGCCCTAAGATTGAAAAAATAAAATGTGAAAATTTAATTTTATTTATTGTGATAATCTCGCATGATAATATAGCAATTTGGTAATTATTGCCAAGATATTGACAATTTTCGGTAAAAATTGATTGTTTGGAGGTTAAAAAGGAAAATGGAAAAAGCACACAAAAAAAATTAGATTTTTGGCCCTTTCATGCGCCTAGAGGCGTCAGCTCCCGCTCTCAAGCCAAGCGTTAGTTCTTCATAGCTTGGATCTTTTTTTTCCACCCACTTTGTTTTTTAGTCGTAACAATAATTCAAAATATGTTTTTTTTGAAACGGCAAATTTAACCTACTCCTAAACTGCATCTTAAATTCACTTATGTCCATGACAGGACTTGAACCCTCAACCTCATGAAGGGAGGGCAACACCGGATACCGCTGAGCTAGAAGCCCTTTGATAAATTAAAATCTTAAGCAAATAAAGATTTTTTTATTCAAAATATTTATGATTCAAAAATATATGATGCATAAAATTTATTAAAAATATTTATGATATAATAATATCATCAATCAATATTTTTATGATCACTTGTTATGATCTAAAAGTATATTTTTATTCAAATATTTTATGATCCTTAATTACTATATATTTTATTATTCAAAATTAAATGATTTTAAAATTATAATAATCTAAATGTTTCATTGAACAAAAACATTATTTAATTCAATATATCATAATTCAAAATCATATGATCTAAATTACTACGATTCAAAATGATATGATCCATAATTTTATTATTCAAAAGGATATAATTCATATTTTATGATTCAAAAATATATAATGCATAGTATCGTTATGATTAGAAACTGTTTATAATGGTCAAACAACACTAATTCGAACCGATATTTAATTAAAAAATAAAAAGAAAAGAAAAAAGAAACGAAAAAAATAAAAAACTGAAAAATCGAGTATTTATTGATTTAATAAATTTCTATTTTTAAGAAGAAAACATTTTCTTAAAAAAATTTAAAAAAAAACAAAACATAAATTAAATAAATAAATTAAAAATCTAAAAGTTGAATATACTATTAACTAAAAAAGTTTTTTTTTTAATAAAAAAAGTCTAAACTAAAAAAATAATAATAAATCAAAAAATGAAAAAAAAATGAAAAAGAAAAAGAAAAAGTCATTAGAATAAGCTAAATCGAGCATATGTGTGTAAGGATCCTAGAGGGTATTAGAATAAGCTAAATCGAGCATATGCGTGTAAGGATCCTAGAAGGCGAGTCTAGGAAAGCCAAGATGTACCTAATAAAGACGCGAAAATTCGTAGTGGATTCTAGGGAAAAATTGTTATATGTGCTTGTTTGGACACACTAATGTGTGTCAAATTTCTTTGTGGTTATTATGTGTAGTGATTTGGAGAATGCGAGACAATTCTTGGGACGAGTATGCATATGTGTGAAAGTTAGTAAAGGCAAGTACTACCGGAAGCATAAGATCCATACTTGAACCAGGAAGAGTCGCAAGGTAACTAATGCACTAGTAGTTGAGTTTTGTTTTGTTTGTTTCCATCGTTACCTGAATTTTGGTGATGACTAGGAAAATGATTTTTGTTATGAACCTAGTGGTCATAACAAATTAAGTAAAATTAAGATAAATCTTCAAAGTGAATTGATTGGTTCATAGAACCACACCCTATTTAGTAACCAAATTTAGTCAAGAAATTGAAGAGGGGGATGATCAAAGTGATCGACAGAAGATCTTCATCCTTCGTTAGGAATGAGCGCTAATAGCTAGAGATGCTACCTACTATGATGTGATTATACCACATTAGAACATGAAGGAAAGTTTCTTCTATGTTAAGTGTTTGGCTCATAGAGACAAGTGTTTAGTTCGTTACAAATCCATTGCGTCATGCAATGGAAGTTCATTAAAGTGTGACCATTCAGTATGTTACTATAGCCAAGGTAAGGGACCTTACCTTGGGTTGAGTTTATGACCTAGCTTAAGAAGAAGCAGGAGTCTCCAATGAGAAATTGAGTTAGGACTTAGGAGTTAGGACTAAAGTTCCATTGAAAAGTGAGGTAACAGATGCAAGTGTAGGTACCACCATCAGCAAATAGGTGCAAACATAATGATTCAAGCTCAAGATGCTAGAGAGAGTTATGGTCACTATAGATTGTATACAGAAGTATATATAAGTACCCTTCGTATGCTTGCACCTAGGTAATTCAGTTATTATCAGAAGGATCATCACCAAAGGATCAATTGGAACACAATATGGTTGAGTATCCTAGAGAAGATGGAGGGATAATATTGAGTTGAAAACCATAGTTGTGGCTAGTATTTTCCATTTAGTATCTCCTATACCATTTTGTACATGCATACATTAGAGGACTACTTCACGTATGTCGTGATCTTGATCAATCGGTGATTGTGTTTTACGACAAGATCAATCATTGTGGTAACAAGCAACGATACTGCATTGAAAGTGCTAAAGTCATTGATATGGAAATATGGAATTTCTTTCAAGAAGAAAAAGAGTTACCAATCACAGATATAGAGCCGGCTTGGGCTTTGATTGGTTGTAAGTAGCAGAAAGTGAGGGTTCACCAAACCATTAATGCAAAGGTGCAAAAGGCAACTTGACTTTAGATTTGACATCAACATCCAGAATAGTTGCATCATAAGAACCTAAGAGAGAGTTATTAGCTTCGATTGTTATCAAAATGGTAGAATGGATTCCTTGGCTGGAATTTAAGAAATGATATTAATTATCATGAGGGAACTTCAAACCTTTAAATGTGTCTATCGGTAAATGGGATGATCTTATCTTAGATCCTATCATCAAGTATCCTAGGATGATGTAGAACCACGATGTGTTGCAGTTGACGAATGGATGAAAGTATGTCTTTCTAGGCATTACATCTATGAGGAAGTGGTTTGTAGAGAATGTTTTCGTAAGACTAATTATCATTAATGAGTAAAGGCCTTGATTATTCTCTGATTTTCTTGGGAATACTTATGGTGATGTGAAGACTATTAGAATCATACAAGGTCAAAACCCGCAGGGAATACGAAACACCTAAGTTTGTAAACTTTGTAATTTGTACCTAGTGATAAGGTAATTGATCATATGAGGAAATCCAGTGAAGAAGGGTGTTTGGTTCCACAAATTTGATGATTCGATGATGAAACTATGTCGACAGGCTGATAGACTGTCATAAAAGAACCTAAAATATTATGATGAGTATTAGACAATAACATGACATGATTTACTACTATGGGAGCACGGTACATAGACTATCCTTTCATGGGATGGAGAGGTGACTTAAGTGATCATTATCTAGGGCTGTTTTGTTGTTTTATGATTCTAGAACGTAATCATCCTAAGGGGAGATAATTGTAACGTGCGCGAATTCGGGCTAGACATTTTAAGGATTTATAAATTATATAAAATATATTTATATTGCGTACATATTTTATGGGAAAGTATTATGGGCTTATAATATTTGAATAAAACATTATTATTATAAAATTTACAAATTACATCAAATAAACATTTAAAAATAAATGACTGTTTAATATAACTATTATTAATAAAAGTTGTAATGGCTATGATGATGATTCCGTGGGTATAAAGAGCTCTCAAATCTGACTTCGTTTGCTGAAGGGATGATTATTTCAAGTTTCGTGTTCATCCCTATAGGACAAAGTGTCTCGTAAAATATATATGATAGAGAGGTTGCTTATTAGCCTAAGTAGTCTAAATGAAAGTCGTAAAATATGTATCATAGATAGGTTGCTTATGAGAGGGTGCATATAAAGAATGCCTAAATCTGACTTCGTCTCTCAAAAACATCATCATATTTGCCAATGTATCAAAATCACATATCATAAATTAGAGTGAATCCTTCCATGCTAAAAACAGTGGTGTGTGCCATGCAGTCATCCCGAGCTATTCCCCTTACTAGCGGAATTTCTGAAACCAAAACTGAAAAATATAAGCACAAAGCTTAGTGAGTCTCCCCAACTACCACATACCATACACATAACACATAAACATATATTGGGCCCCGCCCCTGCTACATCGAGTTAAACTCGGCATCGGCTTTCCCGGCATCGAACCATATTCGGCATCGGTCCCTACTCGGCATCGAGCCTCGTCTGGCATCGAGCAAATCTTGGAATACATGAAATCATAATTAGTAATACACATAAACCTAAGCACATAAAATTAACACTTAAACATTCATCGGGCCCCGCCCGGCATCGGACCGTAATCTGGTAACATACTAACATTCCTCAGGACCGCCCGGGCATTGATCCAAAGTCCAAAAACATACAATACAAACACAAGCAAGAATCACAAAGACATAAAGCATACAAGCATTCCTCGTGACTACCCCGACATCGGATCGAAATCCCGAAAAGCATATTATCCCAAATCGGGCTCCGCCCGACATCGGACCATAGTTCGGAACTACTACTAGCTAAACGGGCCGACCTTGGTGCCTTAGACCCATTCCTAATGGAGGAAATTCATCTCTAATGCTAGCTGTGAAATCACGTGTGAGAAACCTCTAACGACTGCTCCAACAACTCCTCGGCTATCAATTTCACAATAACACTTAATCAAAATCTGATAATCCTTCTTAGGTTAAAATGACCATTTTACCCCTAGTCAAAGTCAACATCTTGGTTAAAGTCAAAGTCAAAGTCAACTCCGAGTCAACCCAACTTGTCGAGTTATCTCCCAACTCGGCGAGTTCCTATACTACTCAGACTCGTGGTCAACCGAGTCAACTCGTCGAGTCCCTTCACATACTCATCGAGTTCTACGTGGCATACAATCGGGACAACCCGACTTCAACTCATCAATTCCCTTACTGGACTCGCCGATTTCCCCTGTCTGTTTGGGCTATCTTAAAGGATTAAGCCCTACACTTTAGATCCAAGCTTCATACTTCGCAATAACCCTAAAAATGTCATTTTAAGGGTAAATTTCTGAATTTACCCCTTAATATCACTTCTTAAAGGGTTTAGCTCAAACCCTAATTCCTTGGGACCTAGAACTTGGTCCTTCACCCTTCCATACACCAAACTAAAGCTTACAACTTCATATCTAAACTCGTAACACTACTTGAACACGTATAGTTCCCAACTTTTCCCCACATGCATGGCCTTTTGGGCTAAAAAGGCCAATATGATACTCTATGGCTTGCATGGGGGCTCCAATGGCATAAAGTTTGTAACTTTATGTCATAACAACCCCTTTAGGTCCTAGATCTGGAAGATTATCAACTTGGGTCATCCATTCTCAAAAGGTTATCATTCTTGGGCCAAAACCTTCATAAAAGGGGAAGGAAGAGATCTAATGAACTAGAGGTCAAGATAGAAACTTGATTACCAGAAAATGTGGCCAAAGAAGTGTAGTTTCTGGATGTACTCTCTTCCTCTTGAGCCTTCTTACTCCTTCTTCTTCTTTAAGCTTCAAGAACACAAACGATTGCTTACAAATGGCTCACACACTCACAAGATGCTCTAAGGTTTCGTGGATTAGGGTTGGGGACAAGGAGGTTGTAAATAAGGCTAAGGGGTGGGGTTAAGGAGCTTAAATATGGTGCAAAACCACAAAATTAGGGTTTCATTCTGGTCGATCTACTCGTTGAGTCAAGGGCTCTTGGCTCGTCGAGTAGATAGCTTAAACCCCGCTCATGATCTGCCTTATACTCGACAAGTTAGGGCCACTAACTCATCGAGTCCCTCTCTTATAATGAATAAATAAATAAGTCAAATGCATACCAGGAACCAAGCGTCACAAACATATCACTACAGCATAACAACATCCTATCTACAGGATACAGATCTAACAGATCACTATAGCATAGCAACATATAGTAAACCAACATATCAATCCAAAGGGTTGGCCTTGGTGCCTTCGACCCTTAAGTACAGTGAGGAAAACTCACCTCGCAAGCCAGACAAAAGCTGATGAGGTCCCGAATCTGAATCCCAACTCTCAAACCAACACCAACTCCAACCAAAAGACCAAACACAATCAAACTCCCCAAAATACTCAAGGTTCAACTTGGTCAAACATGGTCAAAGTCAAAGTCAAATGGTCAAGGTCCAAAATTCAATATCTCTTCCCAGTGGAATACTCCCTGTGTACAAAGAGAGTACGCCCAACATACTTTGATGTTAATCAAAAGCGTAGCACTGACCGCATGTGCATAGTGTACCACCAAGTACGCCCAACGTATGCAGCCCGGTCATAACACTCCATAATAGCTTATTCCATTAAGTTCTTACATCCAAAAATCATATCCAAGCCCAAAATGATGTCCTCGGTCATAAAGTTTCCAACTTTATGACTTTGCATGGCTATGAAGTGCTTAATGTCCAAAACCCTTAGTTCTTAACCCAAGAAGGCATCACAACTCTTGCATGAAAGGGATAGAAAGGACAAGATCACATTTTTTTATAGTTCATAATAGCTTTATAATGGACAAAGTTTCCAACTTTATCCATTAGAATGGTACCAACAAACAAGATCTAGTCTTTAAGTCTCAAAGGGACCCCAAAGGTCATCTTTTTCAACTTAATCCATTAAGTAAAAGTCTCCAACTTTCAGATCTGAATCAAAATGATGTTTAGATGGATAAAGTTTCCAACGTTATCCAAAACAATTTCTCAAACTTTCATGATCTAAACTTTGTGCACTAGAATGACCAAAAGCTCATAACATCCAAAACTAATTAGATCTAACAAATGCATTATCAAGATTCAAACTTTATACCTCTAGAAGATAGATCAAGGTGAATGAAGTCCAGATCTACAAGCTCTCATGCAACCAACATTTCTCCAATAAGTTCTTTCTTCTCCAAAGTGCACCATGCATACTCCAAAGCACTCAAAAACACCTTCTTTTAGCACACAATGCTCAACTAGGGTTAGTGTTTCATGGAAGGGGTGTTGGAGGGGTGGAGGCTGAGAATGGAGTGGTTTTGGGGGAGTTAAGGAGCTTAAATAGGGTTCAAACCACAAAAATAAGGTGTGGGCACTGATTGCATATGCCCAACATACTTCTGGCACGCCCAGTATACTCAGGGTGCCTCAGTACATCCAGCGTACTCAGGGTGCCTCGGTACACCCATCGTATGCTCCTCTGTACGCCCAGTGTACTCAGGATAACCCAAAACTGAACAAACTTCAAACGGGCATAACCTCTTCATTCTAACTCTAATTTTGACTTTATTTATATCCACTGAAAGGTAACGATAAGCTCAACAATTCAATCAACTCATCCTTGCCTTTAAACTTTCCAAACAAAAATCCAAAATTCATAAAAGCCCGAACTGACACTTTACCGAAATACCCATTGGCACCAAAACACAGACCGAACTACCAAATAATCGAAATTGCCTTACCTACACCCAAATAGGTGTAAATCTCTTTTCCTCAAAGGACCTAAGCCTGATGATACTCATTCTTCGGGTCACCACCCCCACATAGAAAATGATTCGGAACAGGGCGTTATATTTCTCCCTCACTTATATTAGAATTCATCCTCGAAATTACTCCTTACCACAATCCTGAGAACCAACGTTCCGAAAAAAACCTTCTAGTGTTGAACAAATCACTGAACCCATAACTGTCGATCCAACATGCTACTTCTATAATTCCGAAGCCCCATAACTTGTATGACCTCCGCACAGGTAGAATCATTCTGAAACACAATCACAAGGGTCGCCTCCTACCATCATAACTGAAACATCCTTTTGTCCATGAACCTTCCAACTGATCGACATACAGATTCCTAAATCCATAACTTGCTAAAATATTACACTTACACACTAACGATTCCCGATGCGAATCTCAACAAAGAGCCAACTCGGTACATAACCCATAACCTGAGATCCAAGGATTTACACTTGTGTTTCACCTAAAATCTTTTGATTCACAGCAACCATTCCCTAAACCGGGATATAAAATCCCCAAACCACCTTTGAGACTGCCAGTTTCGCACCTGGTCCAGCCCCTAGGTTCCTAAGAGTCCAACAGATAAGGCTATTCTAGCCTAATCACCACTCTATGCCACTCCCTAGCCACATAATCATCCTACTAAAACCATAATCTAATTCCTTGACCTAAAAGGTCTCTACCATGTCTCACCTACATTTCCATAATCATACGAGCCTTGCCCATGGGTCTCAGCCAGCTAGAGCTACACATGCCCAACCCGTCTCGGACCCAACTAGTCTTATTCCCATAAAAGAGATATGCTCTGCGACCCCACTGTCCGTGTTGCCCATGGCACGAGATGATCCTCCTTTATATTATGGCCACCCTGCAATCCTACGAGATTTCTATCCCGCCATGGTCACAACCCATGGTCTTACCACACACAATTCCTTTTATCAAAACACATTGCTATGAATGAAAAATATGATGAAATCATGGCTGCACATAACCTGATAATAGGACACACGATCTTATTCTTGATCCAATTCAAAGTCCATTACCCAAAAGAACCATGTGTATAATTCGAACCAAGTGCTCTAATGCTATCTTGTCCAGTCACATACACCCCACTCAGCAATACATATAATGAATTACCCCAATGCACATCCATAGAGAACCCTTAACATCATCAAAAAAATGGAGAGAAATACCAGAGTTCTATCGAATGACAAACCTCAATCACTAATAGAAGACATCTCCATGACTGATCAGAGGAAACCCCCATACATTGGTTGAGACTAAAAAAATTCCACCTATGCGCAACCAGCTTATGAAGACTTCCAAGGTGATCCTAAATGCTACCAAAACTTGAGCCGGCTATGAACCAAAATTCCACACCACCTTCATCGAGGGCAAACACACCCAGAGACCAAAGGAATATAAAACATACTGAACATGATAATAGGCTGACACATCCATTGAACTTGAACCGTCACCACTCGAAACTTTTGGAGAATCTCTATTGAATGAAGAATGAAACAATTAATGATTGAGAACACATTGACATTAGGTACAATGAACCAAAACCCGCGCATAGCTGAACATAACCAACTCAGAAACCGATTCCCTGATCAACCTCTGAACAGGCTAGACTATAATTAGAAATCCATGGAACGAGCTGAAATATTCCCTCTGCAACCAATACTCAACATGAGTGGTCCCAACGGCACCTCATCCATTCTTTGGCACCCGCACAAGAAACCAATAGCTACAATGAGCTCCTTGACCAACCACTTCCTGTTGAGGGACAACTCATGTGTCTCCTAAACACATACATCCGATCGCCACCTACTATATACTTCTTCCTTCACCAAATCTTGAACTGAGATCCCACATACTCACACCGCAGATCCCTAGGAACCCTTCTCTCAATACCACAAACCTGAACCGATCGATGATCTTCCAATAAGAATACCCAGTTTTCCCATACTTAGGGTTCGATCTACCACCTACTGCTGTTAGAACCAAACCATAACTTAAATCGGCTTAACCAGGTACAACCATCCATGGTCTTGTAATTAATAACACATGCAGGATGATCTTCCAGATAAGGATCAAACAAATCCCAAGAGAATTCCTGAATTTTAGCTGAAGATCTCTAAAATTTCCCAATCATGGACACTTTAACATTAAGGATTACCTGTAAGAGCATAAGCCAACACTGGCTTATGATCCAAAATATGCCCTCCTAGCCTGCAATCCCAACCATCAATCTGGTACCTGACCTGCCTATATCCCAAGAACATAGACCCTTGATCACATCACAAAGCATCCATAACACATCGATCCACCCATGCACTCCTGCGCTGACATATTGTCGCCAAACACCACGAACAGACCCCATGTTGGGTTTACATAATAATCTGAAAATCGCAAGCCTGTTCAATCCTTCTCTGAACTCGGAGAAATTAAATGGCATCACCCTTGCCACATATGGCGGCATTCCAAACCATCAATCAACCACTCACTTCTAGCTGTAATCACCAAACCAATCATAACAATATTTTCCTTCTTGAGTCCCTCGACTCAATGCATGGCCTCAAACAACACCCTCGGGACCAACAAACTCATCCAGGTCTACGCTATTCAACCCAACCCGATATCACCAATGGGGTCGAAAACAATTTCTAAACCCATCCTCATGTGAGATTCTCGATCTCTATCTCCCAGCATCTCAGATACACCTTCGTCATGTCCTCCCACTGTCGAGAGTGGCTAATCATTCCTCATGTTGACCTACTATGAACTGCACTGCTCATGAAACTTCCACCAGCCATGCAGCCTCTCGTGTATGCTAATCATCCATAACTTCGGATACCATAGATAGTGAATTCTTGACTCTACTCTAAGCCCTTAATCACACAAGAACATGACGTAAAGATAAATCAAACTGTTGAGAGAAAAACTTGAACAAACGTTAGTCACAAGATAATGTAATGCGGAATAATAAGTTGATCTCCAAGAATCTTGTTAGCTCAACAATAATAAGTTAGAAGAGTTAGATTACAGAAATATAAAGGAAATGAATAGCAACAAGTTATATCAAGTAAACACCAAGTTGATTCATAACGAGGTTTGCATGAAAACACAAGCTAGTAAGTGCGATCAACTTAAAGTGAAGAGGGACTCGGTTTATCATAAGATAATAGAGAAGAGGTTCCTTCAGGTGTGTAATACATCAAGAGGGAAGCTCTATTTGTAGAGTCCTGAAAGTTACAATGAAGACTAAACAAATATTAAACTACTAACTTCAACGACCATGGAAGGTTCATTGGATAATACAAAGCAAACACGTAAATTCAGTTAAAGTTAAAAAAAAAGTCTTCATGCATCATTCATCTCTATGGTACTTCTTTAGGTTTGCATTTTACAAAGCAAAAGCAATCTCCGGTTTGTTATCCATTATACGGTACCACCAAGTCTTCAAGTCTGCGTTTCCTTAGCTGAAGAGGGTCACTTTTTGTTTCAACAATTTCCCCCAAAGTCACCTATTGGCTAATTTATTCATCTGTTTATTTTGAGGAACCGGATGATAACCCACCAGAATTTTCTCACTTCAAACAGCCACTAGATTCTTCTAGACATTTCAAACTTGACTTCATGAGTAGTGTGTTTCGATCTTTGCACTGAAGCCAAAGAGGTATCTAGTTGCTTCTGTGTCAGTCGATGGATTTCGGTCACTGGTATAAAGAAGAACATGGGACCAACTTGAGCCTTCTTGTAAACAACCCCTGGCTCCGGGTAACTTGTTGCTCCAAGGGACATGTCTTGGAATCCTTCAGTGTAGTCTGGCACAGGATCGAATGGAGGAAATTTGAATTTATCAGCAAGAACTGGGTGTATTTCAGCATCAATGACTCAAAAATCACAAAATAATGCCCTAAGGAAATCACAGGCCCTTTCATAAGCAATCTTCTTCTTTGGATACTTTTCAGCCTTAAGCTGAAACACCCGAGCTATCAAAAATATTTCTTCGAGGTTCATGTTAACGAAATCTGTTTGGGATCTGACATACTCGTTGTTTCTTCTAGTCTTGGTGTATTAAAAAAATTCAATTTTCATGAATTTTTTGACTTTGTAGTTCTTTACCTTGTCTGGTCTATCGTTGGACCAGATAAGCTTGAATGTGGAACCATGCTTGGCATGGAAGAGATTTAAACGTTCGAACTCCATTGGTAGTCTTCTTTAATCCAAGAGATTGATATCAAAGACTGAAATACTGGAAAGTATTTAGAGTTGGGAGAAATTTGGCTAGTCCCAATAACCATGCGATGGGGGTTCAACATAAGTGAGGTGAGAAACATAGTCAGCATCGAGGAGTCTTTGGGTTGGATTCACCTATGAATTAATCAGGGTCTCATCAAAAGTGGTGTCGAACCCTTGTTCCTTCCAAATTTCATCTGAAAATTTGGATTCTCTCTAGTGACGTTTCTTTTGAGCAATGACTAGAGAGTCATCAAAATGATCTGAAGACATGACATCTTGTTGCGGTGAAGCTGATTGACGAGGAGAGTGTTCATAGATTGATTTTTTGGGAGACTTTTGTGGTGAGATATCAAACCGGAGATTAATTTTTCTTTATGAGCCTCAAAACTGAAGAACTACTATAGAGATGAATGATACATGAAAACTTTTGTTACTTTAACTGAATTTATGTGTTTGCTTTGTATTATCCAGTGAACCTTCCATGGTCACTGAAGTCAGTAGTTTAGTATTTGTTTAATCTTCATTGTAACTTTTAGGACTCTATAAATAGAGCTTCCCTCTTGATGTATTACACACCTGAATGAACCTCTTCCTGAACTTATATTGAAATATAAAGATCGTTCATCTCTATCTCTATTATCTTCTGATAAACTGAGTCCCTCTTCATCCATATTGAAAAGTGGTGCCGAAACCTTGTTCCTTCCAAATTTCATCTGCAAATTTGGTTGCTCTCCAGTCACGTTTCTTTTAAGCAGTGGTCGGAGAGTCATCGGAATAATCCGAACACATGACTTCTTGTTGCAGTGAAGTTGATTGATGAGGAGAGTGTTCAAAGATTGATTTTTTGGGAGACTTTTGTGGTGATGTCTTAGGAGTTGGAATTTTGTTGTGCTCTGCGGTGTTCTCTGCGGTAAGAGGTTGATTTCTTGGAGAAGATTGAGAATGATGAATAGATAGTGTTTTAGACTTTAAAGACTCATTGTCACTTCCCTCTTTTGAGGAAGCAGGCTCCTATTGCTCCTCAAACCATTGTTTTAAACCATCAACTTTCTCAAATGTATCATTGAATTGGTTTTTCATTTGATCACAAATATCTTGGTTGTTGGGGGTTTGTGACTTGAAGAGGAGTTCATAAATCTCCTTGGTGAAGCGGAGAATTTCATTAACACTTAGGTTTGCGGTGAGTGATCTTCTTAGTCCTTTGATGGTGTCTTGATGGACTGCATACCCTGATTCATATGCAGTGTGGGTTTCCTCAAGAAGCTTCATGGAGTTGCTTTCTTGAGTTTGTAGTGTCTGTTGGAGCTCATCTTTCAACTTCTTGACTTTAATGATGAAAGCATCGGCTTTGGACATAAATTCTCTATGATCTACGGTTCTTCGATCATCAAGTTCCCTTATACCCATTTCCACTCTAAGAATCATCTGCTCAGCGGCCAACCTTTCCCTTGTTACTGACCTTTCAACTCATTCGATGAGCGACTGCGGTGTTAGAACGTCAGTGCTCTGTAGTTCTTTGGTAGCGACTACTGCCAAAATCTGATCTACTTTTCCTTGAAGACTGAGGAATTATTTCCTTGAGACATCTATCTTCTTTTTCTTCTTGGGCTTAGGCTTCGAAGTGGAATGTTGGGGATCCACTTGATTCGTCATCATCAATTACCATGACAAAATCGTCTGAGGGAATAGGTTGTTGAATATCGTCGAGGTTGTCATCATCAAGACAAAACATGGGTGCTAAACTGATTTCGATTGCGGTACCTTCATCATTTGAGTCGTGAGCTACATCATTTTGGGGAGGGTTAGAACGGCCAACCATATTCTCCGTGTTTTTAGCTTTTTGAATAGTAAGCTCCATTGAAGACATCCATTGTTGAATTGCCAAAATATCTTGAACAGTTTTGGCATTGTTGAACATTGTAGCCTAGTATTTTGCTACAAGTTGAAGAGCTTCTTCCTTTCAATGATGCTCTTAAACCTGTTGTGCCTTTCTTGCTTTCAGTGTTCTTTGAAAAGCTTCAAATTTACATAACCCTGAGTCTGTTGTTGGATGATATCGAGTCCAAGAGTCATCCGAAGCATAACCGTCAAGTCCTTGGCACACCGAGGTGTCCCTCGGGTTCATGGATCCATGCACGTTTATGCTCACCATGCCTAAACCGCTTGACTATAATGTAGGCGGTATAGGGTTTCTAGAGCTTCCTTGGTCTCCTTGACCTAAAGTCAAGTGTGGCCTCTGCTCTATTCTGGAAAGGGCTGAGAAAGAAGTGTCATGCGGTGCAACATGTGTATCCAATGTTTGTGTGACTTGAAGGAAAATGGAGTGCAACTCCTTGGGTTAAAAAATGTGTAACCGTGATGCCCTGAGAGACCTTAGGGTGAGACTTAACAATTGGATCCACTTGGGTTCCAATTGGGGGTTTGTCTCCATCATGAGATGAAACAGATACACTTTCTGTATCTGAGTGGTGAGTTGGGGCTCTTTTGGGTGAGTCTGCGGGATTCTTCTGAGAGACTGATGCATGTTCCTTGCGTCGCATTTGGCTAGAATTGGGGATCATGTTTAATTTATATCTCCTAAATACATCTTAGTATTCTGAGTGCTAAACTTGATGTTCATCAATGACATTAACTGGAATGTCATGAGCTTGGGGAGAAGGTGGGATTGTGGAAGTAGGCTCTGCGGTTTTCGCCTTTCTTTTCTTTGAGGGAACAACTCCCTCTTTAACAGTGTTCATAGGTGTTTTTCTAAAGACAACAAGGGATTTAACCCTTTTTATTTTGGAGTTTGATCATGTGTTGCGGTAGAATGACAGGATTTTGAAGGTTTTGGTTGAGGGTCGTGGACTGCGGTGAGCTGACTTGGTCTTGGCGGGGAAGAGTGATATGGGGCAATGCCAGTCATAGCCGTTATATGGTCAGCTACCTCTATGGTAGTGAGTCCAATGGAGTCCAAAATAAACATGGTTAATCTACAGATGGGACCAAAAATAGTTTGATCTTTGGAAGGGTTGTACCTCTTGAGATCGCGAGCTCAGAACAGGTTGGTGTCGTTTCCCATGCTGAGATTTGAATCCCTATAGATATCAACCAAACATAGTGAGTAGAACCTTGCAAAGGTCAATTCCACCATGCCTTCTTTGGGTGCGTCTTTGGAGATGTAATGAAGGAAATCATTCCAGATGATTTGCCCGTAATCAACAACATTTCATGTGAAGATACTCTAGACAATGTCAAGGAGTTGTTTGCTCATATTATCAGTCCCTCCGGTCCTGCCTGAGAGACTTTTGATCACAAAGTGTCAAACAATTTTCAAAACCGCAGGCAACTTGCTTTTCTTGAACTCTCCTACGCCTTTGAGCTTTGACTGATATCCCATATGATATAGAGCAGAGAACACATCTGTTGAACTGGGGGTATATAATTTTGTAGATGGAAGGATCCTGAGATTCATTGTAGACAGGAACTTTTCTTTGGTCAGAACCACCAAAGAATCATGAACCAGATTCAAATGAACTTCATGAAGATTATGGCTAGGTCTTAACACCGAGAAAGCACATTTGAAAAGAACTGCCAATGGAACTGCGTCAGTGAATGAATCAAACACGCCAAACAGTTGGTGTGTTGGAAGGAACTTGATCATCAATTTAATGGTGTTGTTGTAAGAATGATGATCTTCAAAGATCCCTCTGTAATTGGTTGCTGCAATCGAAGGTGTGAGGTCTTTGATAGTGGAATCAGACCCTATGGGATGAACTAAGCCTGAGGCCTTGGATTGCTTCTTTGAAATTCCCGGCTTCGCCATTGTTATAGAAAAGAGTTTTTGAACTTGCTTTGAAATGGTTTTTATCAACAAGATGAGAGAGTTTGTTGAGAGAGTTCAGATAGTGTAAAAGCTATCTTAGGAAGAAATCGGGGTTTTTATACCATCGGATTCCAAAAGTTATTGATATTAGTTCAATTACAACTGTTAAAGTTAAAAACCGTTTGGTTTTTACCATTATCAGTTGAATTTAAATAAATCAAAACAAAAGATTTATTCCGGAAAAGGTGGGGCATTAAATGTGTTAGGATATAAATCCTTAAAGATCGATTTGATTCAATCAGGTAAACAAAGAACACAAATGTAATCAAACTGATTCTGAATGATTAAAAGTCACGGCCCATATGAACTCGATGAAAAATTTCAACTATAGAGGCGTGTTAGGGTTTACAAGAATATCTATATCAAAAGCGTTAACTATCTATAGTGCATGCATGCACTATTAATACTCAAACCCAAATAAATGAGAAGGCTTGGATAGGCCCAATACCAAATACACAAGGGACTAACTAAACAAGCCCAATAACGCAACACATAACACCTTACAGTCTCCCCATTTGTGTCAATTGAGGTGAGAGATGCTTCACTGTTGTGTTGTCTTGACCATCTTGAAAAGCTTGGGGAATAACAACAAGCAAAGTTATGAGAAACAAGATGTACCACCGAATCATATCATTAAAGTTCTTCTTCGTGGCATCATCCTTCAATGTACACTTGTTAACAATCTGCAAAATATGTTCTAATCATCTTGCTCGCCCCTGATACACATTGGTACATGGATTCGGAAATTGAACCCACAAAAATAAACTTTGAATTATCAGTAACTATGATCTTTGTTGTGTGAAAGGTAGCAATCGAAGACTTCAGCGAATCCGCCATCACTGGAATATTGAGCTTCGAGATAGCACATTGGACCATAATAGTCCAAAATTGACCCATAGAGATTTCGCTATGGCGAGTTGTGGAGTTGGTGCTTTGTACCAGTTGAGCCCATAACACTGAACCGTAATCAAGGCTAATCTCATGGTAGAGACCATAGATAATTGTCATGAATGATTTGTTCGCGCAATCAGAACCAGTGACCCTTTTTTAAAACGCCTTGAAGAGAAGGGTAAAGAGACCGTTCCACAGTGGGGGAAGGTTTGATTTCTTAAACTTGGTGATAGAGGGAATAGGATCTATGTACCCCATCTGGTAAAACATATCAAAGATTTGTGTAGTGGAGATCGAATTTGGGTTAATCAGTGTATCATCATGAGCAAGCCCTAGAAGAGAGTAAAACCTAGCCATTGTAATTGAAGTTTTCTTCTCAAATACTTCAAAAGAGATCCTTTCTTCCTCCTTGACATATGCGGCGGTGGAGTAAGCTATAGACATCAGTGGCATTGGATCAAATTCAACCTTGGTTAGAGCGATGACCAAAGGTTAATACTTCAAGCATTCAACGATTGGCAGCATGAAGGCATCGTATTTAAATGGAGCCAAATCGAGAATCAAATTCTGATTTTGCTTGATAGTGAGGAGAGAGGATTGACCAGTTTGTTCTTGAATCGATGACGAGTCAGCCATTGTTGCAGGTTGGAGAAGGAGATGAACAATTGGGAGAGAAAGCGTCGTTTAGGGTTTGAAAGTTCTTTGAGAGTGATAAGAGTTGAATCGTAAATTGATTTGAGTACATATAGTGAGAGAGAGAAAATCAAGCGACGATTGCGTGATGATTACTGATTAGACGCCTAGAAAAGCAGAACATGACATCTGTAGCGGCTAACAGGTTGTCATCATGACCATAAGCAGCGTGAGAAGTGGAACCGTTTGAAATTCCACGTGCCTTTTTATATCAAAATCTTATCCTCAACTGCTGCGTCAACAACCTTAATCGCCAACGTTTCAATATCCTCGATTTCTTGTAAAAGATAAGCACCTTTCGCTTTTAAGAAACAAACATCAATAGTACATACAAAAGCGAATATGCGAAGCTGAAAAATGCAATAAGTGTCACGAACCAGACTTTTTGAAAATCATAAAAATCTTTGTGGAAGAGTGTGCCAAAGTTAAAGAAATAAAGCGAAGTATATCGGTGTGATTAAAGTGATGTCAATAGAGACACAAAACTGAAGATCCCGGGCACGAATCTCTTCCTTCTAAGTCAAGAGAGACGAATAAGTGTCTATGTGGTTTCCTGTTGAAGCGCGATCATATGTTTGTTAAGAAATAATGAAAGAAAATCTTTTAAAGTTAGGTTGAAGGGTGGTTAAATCTTCAATCAAACAATGAAACTTGACATAAGTTTGAGTGTTAGATGAAGTACTCGTGTGACCAGTGTATTCAGTTGAAAGAGTAGGCTTGAAATTATTTAAGTGATTGAGCGAAAGTTGGAAATCTCAAAAAAAACAAAAAAAAATGGATCTTATGGGTAGAAAAGTCTTGGTTGTACAACAAGTCATAAAGATCACGCAAAAAGAAAAAGAGATTTCGAGGTACAGTCCATAGATTTAAAATCTAGAACTTTCAATGATTCTCCGTTAATTCATTTAAGGGTGTTGAATGTTGGGTTTCACTTAGTTTGTGGTGAACAAAGCTAAGATCATGAACTCAGATGTTTCGTAACTATAAACCTTAGTGGTATAGCTGAGAGTCTCAAGGGTTACATGTATAAGTGTTAAGGAAAATGAAGAAAAGGAAAGGTGGCTCCGGAGAAGTAGATGTACCTCTGCTACAAGTATGTGACTAAGCAGATAACTCTTAACTCAATAGAGAAGAGTAAGTTAGGTCGTGACTTATGTGAATGCAACAGCCTAGTTGGGAAGAAACGAAGGGTAGATTCGATTCATTAAGGCTTCACATGAAGTCTATTGAGGCTTGGGACAACATGTTGCGGCATGCTTCTAGGGACACCTAGTTAGTATAAAGATATGGAAATTAGACCTGTCCCATCATTCGTTTCAGCAAGATTACATGTAATGGTACTCAAAAAGAAAGAAAAAGAATAAAAATATTGAAACAAGAAAAGAAAATATTTTTATAGTTTAATAATTTCTTGAAAGAGAAAGAAACAAAAATAAAATATTTTTGTATTTTAAATATAAATGAGAAAAATATAGACAAAGCAAATACTTTTATATTTTTTAAAAACTTAAATAAAATAAAATGAAACGAACGAAGTGTACAAAATATACAAACGTTAGAACACTGATGTTTCCTTTTAAGAATTTTGAGGAGCAAGATAGGGTGAATGTTCGTCTGAATTCGTGTCTCGAAAAAATCGAAAACGAACTAGAGCGAGCGTTCGTTCTATTTCGCTTGTTGAAAAAGTAAGAATGAAAGCGAACATGTAACCCAAAAGTGAATGAGCTATGTAGAAGGTGAGAGATGCTTTGGAATTGATTCAGCATCCATCATTCCTAGGCTTTGGAGTATTCTATTAAATGATGCTTCAGGTAAGGATTTTGTGAATATGTCTGCCAACTGATCTGCTGAGCGAACGAAATGGATCTCAATGTTGTCATCCTCTACATGATCCTTGATGAAATGATACCTTAGTGCAATGTGTTTCGTCTTTGAGTGTTGCACTGGGTTGTGACAGATGTGAATTGCGCTTTCAGAGTCACAATAGAGTGGGATTCGCTTCATATTCAGGCCATAATCACGCAGTTGACTCTGAATCCATATGAATTGAGAGGTACAGGATGCAACAGCGATATACGCAGCTTCGGCAGTTGACAACGAAATGCATGTTTTCTTTTTGGATGGCCAAATAACTAAATTTTCATCAAGAAATTGGCATCCACCAGTCGTGCTTTTTCTATCCAAGCCGCATCCACAAAGATCAGCATCCGAAAATGCTTGAATGAAGAAGCCTGAGTTCGCAGGATACCATATGCCTAAAGATGAAGCATCCGAAAATGCTTGAATGAGAGCGTGAGTTTGCGTATAGATCTATACTGGATTGACTATCCTACACCTTGCTGCTAGCTACAGCCGGACCTGCAGGTCTGCGGGTGCCAAACGTCATTCCGTTATTACGACCATTCGTATGTCGTTGTTACCAGTCGATAGCAT
Organism: Lactuca sativa; assembly: GCF_002870075.4. Lineage (NCBI taxonomy): Eukaryota > Viridiplantae > Streptophyta > Magnoliopsida > Asterales > Asteraceae > Lactuca > Lactuca sativa. Next base: position 40,568,856 of record NC_056629.2, on the reverse strand, counting down.
GGTGCAATTTATCACATTTTACCTTAATATAAATCCGGTTTAAGGTAGTTAGTACAACAGTAGTTCTTATTATACAAAACTACAGTACTACAATGATTTACCCATTACATATTTTAGTGATAACCTCACTTAAGCATTAATGTACATACTATATTTTATTAAATGATAGTTACACTTGGGAAATTACATACTTTTACAACAAACGAGTATACAAAACAGCTAACCCTTGGTAGAAGGTTACTTTAATAGAAAATATAGGTTTTTCTGAGAGATTCAAAGTTTTACAAACACTTTCAAACACTTACATACATTTTCAACTTATACTTGCGTCAGGTTCAAACGTTTTGACATCAAACATTGACACTAAAATACTTATGAACTCACCAGCTTAATGCTGAGAAACTCTTTCAAAATAACTTGTATTCTCAGGTCATCAGTAGACAGGTACCGAGGCCAGCTTTTGAGAAGATGGAGCGTATTCAAGACTCATCTCATATTATTTTGTTTTACATTATTTTGGTGTCTATAACTGTATAGAACACGCTTGTATTGAAATTATATATTTAATGCAATGGATGATGTTGTTTGCTTATTTACATTTATTGTGTTGTGATACTATACATGACGTCCTCCGCCCCAAAACGTTTCCGCCGTTCTTGGTTTTGGGGTGTGACAGATTGGTATCAGAGCATTGTTTATAGTGAATCAAGTATATCAACCCATAAAAGATATACTAATCTATAAACCCAAAAGGGATTAAAACACTCTCACCAAGAGTCTATACTTTAAATATTAAAATATTTAATTAAGTATACTAGTCTGCATTCATACTAAAATCAGTGTCACAATGACAAGAACAAAAGTATTACGATTGTTAAATATCACAAGTGAGCTCGGGGATGTATGGTCAGTCCTGGGACTGGCATAGCCTGATCAACTATGCTGGTCCTAGGAGTGATTAGCATATGCCCTAGAATGGTTGTGATATGTTAACAAGTCTAAAAACTTACCAACAATACCACAAGAAGATCAGTAGAACTTAAACTTAAAATACTATAGGTGTATTTTGTACTACTAGTTACACGTATACTATATTCTTATACCTCTCTTCTCGCGTAGATCTAAATGGTTGGATTCCATCATGGCGACCCGTACTTTCCAAATGAAGGCAATGTCGGGTGGATCGATGAAGAGCCCGAAGATGAGCATCCAATCCCTTTGGATGATCACCTCGCAGAAGGCTTTTCTGGTGGATCCGACTCCGAGCCTGAAGTCAACAACCTACCGCTTGTAGGTCAATCCCCGAATAACAACCCTCGACCAGATTTTCTAGGTCCTACTCCCATGTGGGCAAACGACCTGAATCACTGGAGTGATGAGCAGGGTCAACCCTTACCATACTTTGGGGACCGAACCTTTTACAACGTTAGTGATGGTGGCTCTGCTGACAGAGCTCTACCTGTCATTATCCGCAGAATAGCTTGAAATGTCGAGCAAGGTCGAGCAGCCATCGACCGGGTCATGGAGATTGATGCCAATTCAGGTGTCAACACAGTCCGCATCCGCCGTCTTGAAGAAGACATGGAACGGACCCGGAGAACCAACGAGACCCTACAACAACAGCTGGCTGCCTCCCGTGTTGAAGTCTTGGAACTTCGAGCTCGTCAGAGAGCTCAGGATCGACACCTTCAAGAGGTGTTTCGCCAAGTGTCCGACCTCAGGGCTCGCCCGAGGAATTCCCATCGCCATTAGATGATGTCTAGTACATCTCTGTCTTTTGATTAGGGATTAGCCTTTAAACATTTGTGCTCTATGTAGCACTTGTCTGTAAAATATTCCTAACTTTCAGTACTCTAATTAGGAATCTAAGAACTGTCGGACTTATCCTATTGGTATGATGTAAGACCTATTGTTAGGTCGATTTTCCTTGAACTTATTACATTAGTAATACCCGTACTATTGAAGTCTATCTAATCTATGAGAAATTTGTACACTTGTGTATTCCCACTAATATTTCTTATTGTGATTTCAAACACTCATCCAACTGTTGGACTATGGCTAGTTAGTCCATGTGTCACTCTCACGTTGCTTACAAATTGATTCTTACCATCTTTCTTATCTTTATAAACTTATAGCTAAAAGATGCCGCCTCGCAAGACTCCCAGGAATAGGAATAATCCTGCACCTCCACCGCCTCCGTTCATCGATACGGCAGCCCTGAATGCTGTCGTAGCTGCAGCAGTGGCAACTGCCATGGCTCAGTATCACTCATCCGATGCCAACAGAGGTGGAACCCCTGTTGAATCTATTCCGATCGAAATCCCTGTGCGCTCGAGAGAGTGCTCTTACAAGGATTTCACAAACTGTAAGCCGAAGCCTTTCTATGGCACCGGCGGAGTCATTGCTCTCTCGCAATGGTTCGAGAAGACTGAATCAGTCTTCAAAATCTGTTCATGCCCTGCTGCGTGCAAAGTGAAATATGCCGCATGCACCTTTGAGGGAAAAGCCCTAACGTGGTGGAACGGCCACGTTAAATCCCTAACTCTCGTCCTGGCTAACGACATGGGCTGGGAAACGATGAAGGACCTCATGACTGAGGAATACTGCCCGAGGGGTGAAGTCCAGAAGTTAGAACATGAACTCTGGAACCTGACCATAAAGGGCGCCAATGTGATCGCTTACACTGCCCGATTTAGCGAACTGGTGACCCTATGCCCCAATATGGTTCCCACTGAAGGGAAAAAGATCGAACGGTACGTATGGGGGCTAGTGCCTCCGTACCAGGGGAATGTCTTAGCATCCAACCCCGCTACCTTCGACAGTGCCAAGTGTTTGGCACAAAGACTCATTGACCATGGAGTCAAAACCCCTGCAACCACAACCACCTTAGCCATTCCGGAACCCTCCAAACCCGCTGACACTAAGCGGAAATTCTGGGGTGAAAAGAAGAAACAGCAGGCTGCCAAAAAGCAGCAAATTGTGGCAATGCATGCCGCAATAACCCCTACTACTGCTACTACTGCTCCGGTGAGTCGGTACGTTGGAAGTTTGTCCAAGTGCAACAAATGCAACTACCACCACAACGGCCCCTGCCGTGAAATGCAGTGCTCAAACTGCAACAGAAAAGGACACACCGTCCGTTTCTGTAAGTTCCCGGCACAACCTATCAACCAAGTCCCTGGCTCTGGCGCGAGCCCAACTTGCTATGGATGTGGCGAAGCAGGCCACTATAAGAGGGACTGCCCCAAAGCAAAGAATGCTGGTGGAGCAGGAAGGGTACTAGCTATAGGTCACGGGGAAGCAGTTGCTGACCCGACCATGGTGACTGGTACGTTCCTCCTCGATAACTCCTATGCATGCATTCTGTTCGATAGTGGAGCGGAGCAAAGCTTCGTAAACCACAAATTTTCTCGCATGCTTAAGCAACAACCACATGCACTTAATGAACAATTCACAGTAGAAATGGCCAATGGGAAAACTGAAAGTACTAATAGCATATACTTAGGTTGCCTCCTAACCTTAGATAACCATTCATTCCCAATCGACCTTATGCCGGTCTCAATAAAAAGTTTCGACGTTATTATCGGCATGGATTGGTTAAGTCTTCATCGCGCCGACATCATGTGCTACGAGAAAGCAGTCCGTCTAAACCTCCTGTCTAACGAAACTCTTATAGTCTACGGCGACAAACCTGGTGCGAGTCTTCGCATTATATCTAGTATTCAAGCACAGAAATATATGCGCAAAGAATACCACGCATTCCTTGCTCACGTCGTCGACACGAACCTAGAAACGAAAGAACTAAAGAACATCCCAGTAGTGAGCGACTTCCCCGACATTTTCCCAGAAGAACTACCCAGGTTACCTCCGCAAAGACAAGTCGAGTTCAGAATCGACTTAGTCCCAGGAGCTACCCCAGTAGCCAAGTCACCCTACCGTTTAGCACCAGCTGACATGCAGGAACTTTCTGGTCAACTTAATGAACTGCTCAGCAAGGGCTTTATAAGACCAAGCTTCTCACCTTGGGGAGCACCGGTCTTGTTCGTTAAGAAGAAAGACGGATCATTCCGTATGTGTATTGACTACAGAGAACTCAACAAATTGACGATCAAGAATCGTTACCCTCTGCCACGCATAGATGATCTATTCGACCAACTGCAAGGGGCGAGCTATTTCTCCAAGATTTATCTGAGATCCGGATATCACCAGTTACGAGTGCTAGAGGAGGATGTGCCGAAGACAGCCTTCCGAACTCGTTACGGACACTACGAGTTCGTGGTGATGCCATTCGGATTGACCAATGCGCCCGCAGTCTTCATGGATCTGATGAATAGAGTATGCCGACCTTACTTGGATCAGTTCGTCATCGTTTTCATTGACGACATCCTGATCTACTCTAGAAGTAAGAAAAAGCATGGCGATCACCTGCGACAAGTTCTAGAGACATGACGAAAAGAGAAACTGTATGCGAAGTTCTTGAAATGTGAATTTTGGATCCGAAGAGTCGAATTCTTAGGACACGTGGTAAGCGAAGAGGGAATCCACGTGGACCCATCCAAAATAAAAGCCATTGAGAACTGGTCAGCGCCAAAGACGCCTAAAGAAATTCGTCAATTTCTAGGTCTCGCTGGCTACTACCGCAGGTTCATTCAGAACTTCTCCCGAATAGCGAAACCCCTTACAACCCTGACCCAGAAAGGCGTGGCCTTTGACTGGGAAGAGAAGCAAGAAAGAGCGTTCCAAACGCTCAAACGAGCCTTGTGCACCGCACTAATACTATCCCTTCCCGAAGGAATAGAAGACTTCGTAGTCTATTGTGATGCATCCAATCAAGGACTCGGATGTGTTCTGATGCAGCGAGGTAAGGTCAACGCCTACGCCTCGAGACAGTTGAAGACACACGAGGTTAACTACACGACCCACGATCTTGAACTAGGAGCAGTAGTGTTTGCTCTGAAGATCTGGAGACATTACTTGTATGGAACGAAGAGCACTATCTTTACCGACCACAAGAGTTTACAACATATTTTCGATCAGAAGGAGCTCAACATGAGACAACGACGGTGGGTCGAGCTACTCAGTGATTACGAATGCGATATTCGTTATCATCTGGGTAAAGCCAACGTGGTAGCAGACGCCCTAAGTCGGAAGGAATATTCTGGTCGCAAAGTCAAGTCATTATCAATAACCATCCATTCACACCTGACTAAGCAAATTCAGGCGGCTCAACTTGAGGCCATGAAACCTGAAAATGTGTCGAGTGAATCCCTTAGAGGAATGGACAAGAATTTAGAAACCAAGGGTGATGGAGCTTTATATTTCATGAACCGGATCTGGACACCGAAACACGGTGGTTTCCGAGACTTGGTCATGACCAAGGCGCACAACACTCGGTATTCCGTCCACCCAGGTTCAGAGAAGATGTATCTGGATCTTAAAGAGCTATACTAGTGGCCTAATATGAAAGCAGAGATTTCTACCTTCGTAAGTAAATGCTTAAGGTCGAGTACCAGAAGCCCTCTGGTTTATTACAACAACCAGAGATCCCGGAATGGAAGTGGGAGCGGATCACTATGGATTTCATAACCAAGTTGCCCAAGACGACGGGTGGACTTGACACCATATGGGTCATCGTTGGAAGATTGACCAAGTCTGCACACTTCCTGCCTATCAAAGAAACCGACAAGATAGAGAAACTTACGAGAACATACATTAGGGAAATTGTACGGCTACATGGTGTACCTATTTCCATTATCTCCGATAGAGATAGTAGGTTCACCTCAAGATTTTGGCAATCACTACAACATTCCCTAGGAACAAGACTGGACATGAGCATAGCCTACCATCCACAGACCGACGGACAGAGTGAGAGGACCATCCAAACACTGGAAGATATGTTGCGAGCCTGTGTGATTGATTTTGGGAAGGCATGGGATACTCATTTACCCCTTGTCGAATTTTCCTATAATAACAGTTATCACACGAGCATCAAGGCTGCTCCATTCGAAGCTCTCTACGGCCGAAAGTACAGATCCCCTCTGTGCTGGGCTGAGGTGGGTGATACCCAATTAGCAAGAGGGCAAGCTTCCGACAGTACTCTCACCGGTCCGGAAATCATTCGGGAAACAACAGAGAAAATCGTTCAGATCCGTGAACGATTGAAAGCCTCTAGAGACCGATAGAAGAGCTACGCCGATAAATGAAGAAAACCTTTGGAATTTCAGGTAGGAGACCGAGTCCTTCTCAAAGTCTCACCCTGGAAAGGCTTGATACGCTTCGGCAAGCGTAGGAAGCTTAATCCGAGGTACATAGGGCCTTTCGAAATTCTTGCAAGAGTCGGCCCCGTAGCTTACAAACTCGACCTACCCGACACACTTCGTAACGTACATTCTACCTTCCACGTATCTAACTTGAAAAAGTGTCTGTCCGACGAGACTCTTGTAATCCCACTCGACGAGATCGAGATCAACGAGAGCCTCAACTTCGTGGAAGAACCTGTAGAGATCATGGACCTGAGGTCAAGCAGACGAAACAAAGTCGTATCCCTATCGTGAAGGTTCGCTGGAACGCCAAGCGAGGACCGGAATTCACTTGGGAACGCAAGGATCAGATGAAGCTGAAATACCCTCAAGTTTTCGCTTAATTGTTGTAACTTCATAATTGCTTAAATTCTAATTTCGGGACGAAATTCCCTCTAACAGGGGGATGATGTGACAACCCGAAATTTCCTTTTGTACGAACATTATCTATTCAATAGAAGCTAGTCCAGTTTCGGTGATTTTCACACTTTTCCGAACCAGTTTGTGTACATTAGGGTTTATGTTTAAGGAGTTATCAGGAGAGTGGATGCTCCTGGTTTTGTGAAATTTGAGCATTCCAAGTTTCATAATGTTAAAGTCCTATATCAGGAATAAAAATATTTTCTGCCAAAATATTTCAGGACTATAAATAGTTTTCTGAATTAAATTAATTCATTATTCACAATTCCAAATAGAGAAAAGCCATTTTCTCTCTGACGGATCTTCGGGTTTTCATCCCAGATTGTGAGTCTACTTTACTAAATGTGTTTCAATACTTGTTAGATGCTTTATAACATCAATTACATGTTTAGATTACAAGATCCGGGAGTTTACCGCCCAAGAACGTTCTTGGGGAGTAAACTCCAAAATGGAGCTTTAAGGCTTCCTAGTCCCATTCCCTTGGTAGACAAATTGTAAAGGACCTTGTGTATGATCTTTAGAGACTAGAAAGCATCCAAGAAACCCAAGTAATAGGAGTTTACGGCCAAGGACTTTTCTTGGGCCGTAAACCCCTTTTCAAGGGCATTTAGTGCCCTAAACTACCCCTAAAGCTTAAGTACTTTAACCCTCAAATGCTTGTACCTATTTTGGACATCAAAACACTTCAAAATCATAGGTTTATAGGAGTTTACGGCCAAGAACCTCTCTTGGGCCGTAAACCCCTTTTCCAAGGGTTAAATGCACCACAAACACCCCTAAGGCTTTAAGACAATTACCCTTGAACACCTAGGACTTGAATGGGGAGTAAAAGACATCAAGAACATCCCTTAAAGGGATTTTACGGCCAAGGAACATTACTTGGGCCGTAAACTCCAAGTGAAGGCACAAATGTGTGCCTCTTGTCCCCATTAGCCTTAGATAAAATCATGGAAGCTATCCTTGATGTGCAAGTGCCTCAAATGAATTAAAAGCCATCACCCCATAGGAGTTTACGGTCGTAAACTCTAGGGTATATGGACTTTAGGCCGTAAACTCCCTTATGGAGCATTCTAGGGCCTTAAACTACTTCATGTATTATTCCAACAAAGCTAGGAGTGTTCTAGGATCAAGATAACACCTTAAGACACCCAAAACCACCAAGTGAGGAGTTCACGGCCATAAACCCATGAGTTTACGGCCGTAAACTCCAAAGGGTGGGGTTTTTTGGGTGGTGAACCCTTATGCAAGGCCATTTGATGTTTCAAACCCTTATGCCTTGTCCCGTAGCAACTTAGATGCAACCATTAGGACCTTAAACACTTATGAAGAGTGTTTACATGTTCCTAAGTGTCTTAACTTATTTGTTAAGTTATTATTTGGCTAATTAGTTATATATATGCTTATTATATGATAACTAGGCTCGTGCGTGTAAACAAGTCTCCGTTTGCCACCTAGCACGGTATCCGACACTACAATTCGTACAACTCACCACAAGTGAGTTCATACCCCTTTAATCAACCTTTGAAATGATTTTAAATGTTTTAAATACTTTATGGGGGGGGAATACAAGTCAAATACTTATAGTTATTGCTTCAATCACATGTGATTGTATTTAATCACATGTGATTAATAACTAGGAAAACGATGATTTTTACCACTGTTCAAACTGTTTATCAAACTGCTTTACTTTAAAATGTTTTACAAACTCTTTTACTATCCAAACTTATTTATAGACTGTGATTCAAACAAATGCTTCTTATACTTAAACTGTTTTATTAACTTATGCCTTCTAATTGTTTTAAAGATTGACATCAAGTCGATCTTTTCTTGAAATAATATTTATGCTTCAAATGTTTTATGAAAACTTATTTTATGCTTTTATATATTCAATTGCATGCCCATATATGTATAGATATATAAATAATGTTTAAAGGGCTTAGGAAGGCCATCCACCCTATTTCCTTTTTCTCGATTTGGATGTGGTCTGGTGGGATTTCGGGTGACCATCCGAAGGCCGTTTCAATATTACTTATATATCATATATACATATATAGACATAAAAGTACTTCCATATTCATACTTATCAGTACATCATTAGTTAGTTACCATCGGGGTAACACAGGATCATACATATATAGCTATACTAGAAACATGAACATATACAGCTATACTAGAAACATGAACATATACAGCTATACTAGAAAGAGAACATATACGATTATACTAGAACGAGAAACATTACATATACATGAATACGTTAACGATTGTGATCCACTGTATCGGAGCATGCCTTAAATGTCATGTCCCGAGTTGTAGCCAGAATTCTCTTGGAGGGAGAGCGTGAGTTTGCGTATAGATCTATACTGGATTGACTATCCTACACCTTGCTGCTAGCTACAGCCGGACCTGCAGGTCTGCGGGTGCCAAACGTCATTCCGTTATTACGACCATTCGTATGTCGTTGTTACCAGTCGATAGCATGGTGCAATTTATCACATTTTACCTTAATATAAATCCGGTTTAAGGTAGTTAGTACAACAGTAGTTCTTATTATACAAAACTACAGTACTACAATGATTTACCCATTACATATTTTAGTGATAACCTCACTTAAGCATTAATGTACATACTATATTTTATTAAATGATAGTTACACTTGGGAAATTACATACTTTTACAACAAACGAGTATACAAAACAGCTAACCCTTGGTAGAAGGTTACTTTAATAGAAAATATAGGTTTTTCTGAGAGATTCAAACTTTTACAAACACTATCAAACACTTACATACATTTTCAACTTATACTTGCGTCAGGTTCAAACGTTTTGACATCAAACATTGACACTAAAATACTTATGAACTCACCAGCTTAATGCTGATAAACTCTTTCAAAATAACTTGTATTCTCAGGTCATCAGTAGACAGGTACCGAGGCCAGCTTTTGAGAAGATGGAGCGTATTCAAGACTCATCTCATATTATTTTGTTTTACATTATTTTGGTGTCTATAACTGTACAGAACACGCTTGTATTGAAATTATATATTTAATGCAATGGATGATGTTGTTTGCTTATTTACATTTACTGTGTTGTGATACTATACATGACGTCCTCCGCCCCAGAACGTTTCCGCCGTTCTTGGTTTTGGGGTGTGACAACCGTGCACAATAACAAACAGAAAACATAATATCCGATCTACTAGCTGTTAGATACATCAAGGAACCAATTATCTAACGACAAAAGGCTCATATCCGCAACTGGTTTTTCCAGAGAAGGTGTGAGTTTCGTTCCGAATGTCATTGGAACCTTCACTTTAGAGTCTCCTATCATGCCAAATTTAGAGAGAAAAGTTTTCATATACGCTTCTTGCTTAATGAAAATACCTTATGGTCCCTTCCTTATATTTAATCCAAGGAAAAAGTTAATAGGACCCATTGAGCTCATTTCAAACTTAGTTTCCATCAACTTTCGGAATTCAACTATGAGGCTGGGATTAGTAGATCCGAAAATGATGTCATCAACATAAATTTGGACGACCATCAAATGGTCACCCTCTTTCTTTCGAAAGAAGGTTGGGTCAACCGATCCTTGTTTATACTTAGACATTCTAAGGAAGCGAGTAAGAGTTTCATACTAGGCTCTCGGAGCTTGCTTCGGTCCGTAAACTAATTTATCCAAAATGTAGCAGTGATTGGGATAATACTCATTAACGAACCCAGGTGGTTGTTCAATATATACTGTTTCTTCTAATTCCCCATTTATGAACGCGCATTTAACATCCATCTGACACACTTCAAAGTTCTTATGAGTTGTGTATGCTAAGAATATCTAAATTGATTCTAGCCTTGCAACAGGAGTGAAGGTTTCTTCATCGTCGATACGCTCTTCCTGGTAATAACCCTTAACAACGAGTGTCACCTTGTTCTTTATTACATTTCCTTCTTTATCCAACTTATTACAAAACACCCATTTCAAACAACTGATGCTTCAGGTGGAGTAGGAATTAACCTCCAAACTTTGTTTCGTTCGAACTCATTGATATCGTCTTGCATCGCTTGCATCCAATCGGAGTTATTAAGAGTGGTGTTGACGGTTTTGGGTTCTATCTTGGACACAAAGGAATTGAACATGTAGAATTCTACTTTGGAAAGTAAAGCAGTTCATTTTGCTTGTATTTGAGATCTCGTGAGAACGCCTGCAGAAAATTCACCAATGAATTGGTTTTTGGGTGATCTCTGGTCCATTTGACTAGTGGCGGATAGTTTGGATCATAAGAAGGGTCCAATTCAGCGTTTACTTCTTCGAACTCTGATTTAGCATCCGAATCGTCATTCGCATCCTTATTCTCCCCCTCGAATGAAGATTGAACTTCTTCATTAGGAATTGGAGTGTCTACGGCACCATGTGATTGAGTGTTCATTTCTTGCGGAGTTGGTTGCTCCTCCTGAGGAGGTGTATTAAAAAAAACTCTTCCCCTGGACTGGAGTACTCGTGTCTTGAGGCACGTTTGAGTTTGGTAGGTGATTATTCATGCTTTTCATGGCTTCATCAATTATCTTCTTTAGTTCGTCTTCTTTGTTATCAGTTGCCTTCGCTTTAGATGTGATGGCCTTCTCAGGTTCGTCAAATAAAAGCATGAATTCTTCATAAAGATTGGCTAAGGGAACATTCACTTGATTCGTGTGAGGAAAGATCTCTTTCGCTTGATTATCATTCTCTTGAGTTTTCTTTAAGTAATTGTCATCGAATGTGACATAATAGGTTTCTTCAATCTTTTTGGATCGTTTGTTTAGAACCCTATATGCTTTCGACGTCAGCGAATATCCTAGAAAAATTCCTTCGTCAGCCTTCTAATTAAACTTGTTTTGTTGTTCCTTTGAATTGAAAATGAAACACCTAGAACCGAAAATATGAAAGAACTTGATATTAGGTTTTCGTTTATTGATTATTTCAGAGGGAGTAACAGAAAATCTTTTATTAAGAAGCGATCTCTTTTGAGTAAAGCAGGCAGTGGCAATAGCATCAGCCCAAAAGTAAGGAGGCAGTGATGTGAACGAAAGCATAGTCCTTGCTGCTTCACACAACGAACGGTTTCTTCATTCAACAATTCTGTTTTGCTATGGAGTATAGGGAGCAAAAAGATTATGAGATACTCCTTTATCAGTGAGTAATTCATCGAACGCTTGGTTCTTGAACTCTAGACCATTGTTGCTTCGAATATTGCAAACCACCTTTCGCAGTTGCAAATCTATTTGCTTGATGAAATCTTTGAGTCTAGGAGTCGCTTCATATTTTTGCTTAAGAAAAAACACCCAAGTGAAACGATAAAAATCATTTACAATAACAAGGATATATTTGTTACCACCAATACTTTCAATTGCAGATGGGCCACAAGGATCAATATGGAGTAGTTCGAGTGGCTCAATGACCTTCGTGTTCACTATAGTAGGATGACTTTTCCTGCTTTGCTTTCCTATTTCTTATGCGGCACAAAGATGATCGTTGTCATACTTCAAGAGAGGAAGACCACGCACATGGTCACCAAGAACTAGCTTGTTGATGTATTTGAAATTGAGGTGCGAAAGCCTCCTATGCCACAGCCAACTATCGTCTATTGCAGCCTTCGTGAGCAGACAAATAGAAGGTTTCCCTCAAATCGTATTGATATCCAAAGGAAACATCTCACCTTTTCATTTTGATTTAAGCAATACTAATTTCGTCTTCTTTTCGATAATTTCAGATCCTTCATCATCAAACGAGACCTTTAGACCTGTACCCACTACTAGTTGCGAAACACTTATTAAGTTGTGTTACAGTCCTTCCACATACGCCACTTTGCGAATCAAGAATTCACCATTCGTAATCATGCCATATCCTTTGATTTCTCCAAGTGCATTGTTACCAAACTTCATGAGACCACCATCATTTACCTCTCTATATTCTCTCAGTTCTTCCTTTCTTCCCGTCATGTGACACGAACAGCCACTGTCGATATACCATTTAGTGTCAAACTATTCGTCACGAAATTACTTGCAAGAATTAAGCAGATTTAGGAACCCAAAGGTGTTTGGGTCCTCGTGAGTCTTTTACAGAAACTGGATAAGAAATAGAGAGATCACTCATGTAGGTTTGTTTTATTAAAGTTGTTTGATATTTCTTTTTTATTGTGAAAAACTTGATCTAGTTGTTTTTCGTTTCCTCATAATCAGATTGGCTTTGTTTATTTTTAGCTTGATTCTTGACGAATTCTCTTTTAACTCTCTTAGGGTTAGCAGTCGATTTCTTAGTTTGAGTTTTAGAATTCGAGACTAACTTTCCCATTCCCTTGACATCATTTGGTGATGCATTAGAGGGATGAATTTTTAGTTTCCCAGTGTGCTTCTTTTGAAAAGAGGGTTTAGGAACAAAGTTCGCTTTTGAGTTGCACGTATGACAACGAGAGCACTGACTAGGATTTACCTTCGAACGAGCTTTCGCGCTTTGATTGAAAGGTTTTTCTCTGTGAACATAGTTAGAATTTTGGGATTGCCAAAATTTCTTCCTTTCATTAAGATTGTTCTGGTATCTTCAATTCCTTAATCGCTTTTGCTCAGCGAGTTGTTCAGCGAACTTGTGAATATTCACTTGTGGTTTCTCTTTCATGGCATAGGTTTCGTTCTTTGTTGGATGAGGATTGGTTTTGTTTTGAACTTCGTTGGTACCACTTAGGCTACCCTTCTCAGATGTTGAACGATTGTTCAGTGGTTCTGCCACATATCGACCTTTAACTCTCCAAGAGGTTCTTTCAGATAGACCATTCGTTTCGTCTGCATTATCAATTGGTGCAGACCAAAAGAATTCATCATAACCATCTTTGTTTTCTTCATTAACAATGGACGTTATTTCGATAGTTTGATTTTTGTCTAGTCCCCCAGTGTCAAAAAAACACTTGATTTGGTACAGTTTGGACTTTTCGAAAAACAGTTGCTTTAGCTTTTAGTGTTTTTGGTTGATTTTGAGAAATACGCATGAATTCAACCGAATTCTCAGAAATCAGATCTTTCACAGGTAGAAGTTCATTTTTTACAAAATCTGAGCAATCCACTTCGTCCTCTACTGATATTTCACTCATATCACTATCCTCATCGAATTCAGAGGTACTTTCAATATTTATTTTATTTTTTGAACTCAATTTGGCATTCAATGAGTCGAATTTTAGTGCAGTCTCAGACTTGATTTGCTTCTTATCTTTTTCATCCAAAAGCTGTTTCAACATATTTTTTTGGTCTTTGGACTTAATATAAGATTCAACTCGTTCTAGTCCAACCCTATATGCATTAGAAGTTTCTTCTGACGAAACTATGGATTCTCAATTATAACACTCGACATCTATTTCATCTTCCTTTAATTCCAAAAATGGTAAGATCATTTTATGAATTTTCTCACCAATTCTGCAATCAAGGTGCAACTGAGTAATGTTAAAGTAAAGCCTTTTAGAAATCAAACAAAAAATGTTACATTGTTTTAAAAGCTTCAAATTGTCACGTTGCAAATGAATTAATTGATCTCTAGACTTACTTGACTACTACTCAATCTTCTCAATCCACGTTCGCCTCTCATCGCTTTTTTATGAAACCCTTCTCAATTGATCGGTTAGGTTAGAGTTTGTTAACCGTGTTCATTTCAAACTATCACTAATTCTTGAAAAAGTGAATTTTAGATCGTTCAATTTGGTTTCATATTTAGAAACATGTATGTGTAGAGATTCGAGAATGGAATTTACCTTGTTAATCAGTTGTTCGTGTTTGTTGATATGCTCTGGAACTGGTCATGCAGCGAAACAGCTGTCGTCTCCTCTTCCACTTCCAGTGGCACTCGTTTGTGATCCCTCGTTTGTCACCATCAAACACTTGCCTGCAAACTGAGAACATTCTTCCTTCACAACGAATCCCCTTCCATGCGTGGGCTTGAGAACTTCATCATCCTCTAAATCTGTTGACCAGACTTCAACCCCTCCAAACTCATCTTCTACAACATTTTCCTGCACAATCAAAGTAGGCATAGAGTTATCAGTATTTTTCTTCCTCTTAATCTCCTCTATCTTTCGCATGTGATACGCCTCATCATCTTCTCCTTCTTTTCTCTGATTCAACTTCCTAAGCATGCAATCCTTAGCCAAATGGTTTTTGCCATGACAATAGTTACAATCATAGCCAGAGTCACCAACAACCTTTTTGTCCTTTTTCTCATCTTCCTTTTGAGAAGCACTTTTACCTTCTTCCTTCACCTTTTCTGAGCTATAACTTCCTTTCCAATTTCTATTCTTGTTCAATGGAAATTTCTTCCTTGCGAATCGTTTAGGATTCGAAACCATCAAGGCATACTCCTCATTGGTAAGATCACATTCAGAGTGATTAGATTCAGATCCATCCTCTGCAACTGTCTTGCCTTTTGCAACAAGAGCTAGAGACCCCATACTGGAAACAACCTTCTCTTCCTTTGACACTTCGCTTTCATCAGCTTTATGAATACAAACCAACTTAGCCAAAGAATAACTCTTAAACTGATCGTGCGCCTTAACTGTAGAGACAACTGCCATCCATTCAGACCTAAGTCCATTCATAAATGTAACCTTTTGCTCGATCACTTCTCTTCCAATGTCGTGTTTGGTCATCCTACTGAGAAGATGGTTGTAGTGATTGAAGGTCTGACTCAGATTTTCTTCTGGCTTTTGTGTGAAATCCTCAAACTCTGAAAGTAGGAGTGCTTAAGTTGAATGCTCAAGGTTTGCGTCTGTGGAATAAAGTTCCTTGACCATGTCCCATATTTCTTTCACAGTATCACACGAGCTAACCAAGAGAAGCGTGTTTTCCTGCTGAGCAAATCTCATTATCCTTATAGCTTTAACATTGCTAATGAGTTTCTCTTTCTCAACTTGGGGCACGTATTTGACATCGAGAAGTAATTGGTTGTAGTCTTTCTGAGTTTTGATTATTCTTTTGGTCTCTATGTCAACGAATGGACCTAGAGTAATGGCTTCACATATCAGATGACCATTGTCGTCAGAACCAAGAACGTAATCTTCAAAATGGAGCGCCCAAACTTGATACTCGTGAGGGAAGAGTATTGGGATCCTTTTTGTTGATCTAGTATTGCTTGAGATATTCAAGGAGTTAATGCTTCAATCGTCGTGTTGCATCTTAACAAGATCTCTGTAACCTGTTACGAATCAGATATGCAAACTAAACAAATAAAAGGGTAATATCAAGATCATAGTAAGTCGTCAGAAAACTAACAAAGACGACTAACCAAGATCCTATCTCAACAGAAACCCTAGTAGCTCAACAAATAGAAGAGATGTGTATAGATTACACAATCTCCTGCTTTGATACCAAATGTTATGATATGAATCCTTAAAGATCGAGTAGATTCAATCAGGTAAACAAAGAACACAAATATAATCAAACTGATGCTGAATGATTAAAATTCACGCCCCAAATGAACTCGAGGAAGAATTTCAACTGTAGAGGCATGCTAGGGGTTACAAGAATATCTATATCAAAAGCATTAACTTCTATGGTGCATGCATGCACTATTAATACTAAAACCCTAATAAATGTGACGGCTTGGACAGGCCCAATACCGAATACACAATGTACTAACTAAACAAGCCCAAGGACATAACACATAACACCATACAAAATGTGTTGCAGGTCCATCATGACATGTCGGATAAACGTGGGGTGTGACTTGTTCTTAACCATTGTAAAAATGGGGAAATGGAACGGACTAGACCCCAAAGGTTGTGTGACATGACTGGATGAGAAAAAGGATCTTTCAAAAAGATTTCTTTTATAGAATATCGATTCATTTGATTTTTTATCCAAAAGCAGACCTAACTGAGGAAATTTTTAAGGATTATTGAAAAGGTTATGTGCAAGAAAATGAATATTTGAATTTTTTTTTGTTTTTAAGGTTCATTAAGTAGCACACATCATCATTTAAAGCACTTGAAAATTATTGTTTGCAGGTTAGTGAATACGTCTGTAGTAATGACAGCTGACAATAAACTTGTATATGAAGGTTAGAAATAAAAGAGATAAAGAGACCCGAAGAGTATATACGTCATATGTATTTTCAGTATACAAGGTGTACTGAGAAGAAGATATGAAGAATATACTAATTAGGAAGAACTGCAGGTCTGGATTCATCATTACTAGCATTTCCAAAAATCCATTTAACTTTGTGGAGTCGAGTGTCTTGGTAAAAACATCAGCTATTTCTTCGTGAATAGGAACAAAAATAAGTTCGATGTTACCTTTGAGGATGTGGTCTTAAATGAAGTGATACCGAGCACTGCGGTCAAGTGAGAAACTTTAGGATCATCTTGGTACCGAGCACATAACCCCATGGCAAACACAAAATCCAGTCGGCTGGTAGTGAGGTAGATCAACAATCTAATCATTCCTCGGTATGTTTTGTGATCAACTGACTCTTCGATATGGTCAACTGAGAATTTATACCCAAAGGCCATCGGGAGCTTAGCCTAGGAGCAATTGTCCATCGAAAACTTCTTCAACAACTCAGTGGTATACTTTTCTTGATGAAATGAATATCCCTTGAGGGACCTGTTTAACATGAAGTGTTAGAAAGAAATTGATCTCTCTATTCATGCTCATTTGAAACTTGCTTGTGATGAGCCCTGCAAATTTATCCACCATACCCTCATCTATTGATCCGAATATGGTATCATCCACATATATTTGAACAAGCATCAAGTGATTTTCATTTACTCGTCTAAATAAAGTGGGATCAATCACAACTCTTTTGTATCCTAAGGTGACAAGAACCTCATAGAGAGTCTCATACCACACTCTAGGTGCCTGCTTTAAACCGTATACTGATTTCTTTTGCTTGTAACAATGATTTGGAAATTCTAAGCTTTTAAAGCCTGGAGGTTGTTGTAGGTATACTTTCTTTTTCAGTTCTCCATTCAGAAAAGCACTTTTTACATCTATTTGATGAACCTTGATGTTTTTGTGAGTAGCACACACTAAGAAGATATGTATGGCTTCCATTCTTGCTACAGGAGCATATATTTTATCATAATCAACACCCTCGTGTTGCTTATACCCCTTTTGCGACTAATCGAGCTTTGTTTCTTACCACCGCACCTGATTCATCTAGCTTGTTCTTGAACACCCATCTTGTACCGACAATTGTGTGACCTTTTGGCTTCGGTAGCAATTTATAAACTTTGTTTCATTCAAATTCAGCAAGTTCCTCTTGCATTGCAACGATCCAGTCAGGTTCCATGAAAGCTTATTTAATGGTTCGAGACTCTACGGACGACATGAATGTTGCATAATGACAATGGTTATTTAAATTAGTAGAGGAGAGAGTTTGAATACCTGAGGATGGGTTGCCGATGATTAGACCTGATGGGTGAACCCTTGTCCACACTTGTAGTCGTGACTGTTGATGGTCTGCGGCTGCGGTTGAGGGGATATCCTCTACGTCTGAGGACTCTACGGTTGGTGAAGGTAGTTTCCCCTTGATTTGATAATATCCTACAGATGAGTCTTGGTTAGTTGGAATGGGTCCTGCGGTAGGTAATGGAAGTTCCCCCTGAACCGATGACGGTTCCCCCTGGACAAGTGATGTTGGTTCCCCCCTAGACTGATGAGTGATGAACAATTCTTGGAACACTTCTTGTATCAATGTTTTCAACTTCCTCTTTAGAGTCTTCAGAAATCGTTAACTGATTGGTTGGTCTGCGGGTAGGCACTGGAGTGTTATCTTCAAGTACTGGAACCTCTGTAGTTGTGATTTCCACAGGAACTGTTCTTTCCCCCTCAACCGACGAGGTGGAAGTATTGTATGATGTTCCTTCAGACGAGATAGGTCAAGATACTACTGCATGTTGTTGTTGTGCCACCGGAGACAACAAGATTTCTGAGAGATGTGTTGTTTCTGCAGGATCGAAGAGGTCATCATAGTTAACTTCTACTATGTTCAATGGACCCGAGGATACAGGGATATCACTTTCCATAATGTAATTTGTTTCGATGGAAGGCGCGGTGCTACGAACGTAATAGTCATCAAATTTGACATCAAGGATTTCGACTATTAATCTTGTACGCCGTATGAGAACCCTATATGAAACTTTGTTGGTTGAGTAACCCAGAAAAACACTTTCATCTGACTTCGGTGCAAACTTGTTAAGATAATCCTTATTATTGATCACAAAACATTTGCAACCAAAAATGTGAAAGAATTGAACGTTGGGTTTTCGATTGTTGAGACCTTCATAGGGACTCTTGTTGAGGCGTTTACAAATGATGCTTCGATTTTGAACAAACCATGCAGTTTCCACTGCTTCCGCCCAGAAGTAGAGAGGTAGATTGGCAAAATTCAACATCAATCTAGTTTCTTCGACTAGATTCCTATTTCTTTGCTCTACTACTCTGTTTTTTTGTGGTGTATAGGGTGCCGAGAAGTTGGGACTGATGGCCTTAGAAACGAAGAAGCTAATCAAGAGTTGATTTGTAAATTCAGTGCCATTATCACTCTTTATCCGTAGTTTGATTTGGAGCTCTATTTACTTGATGAAGTTGATCATGATCTACGGTGTGTCTGATTTGAGTCTCAAAAAGAAGACCCAAGTGAAGCGAGTAAAGTCATCAACTATAACCATAATATATTTCTTATGGTGAAGACTGGCTATGGTAGATGGACCGCAGAGATCAATGTGAAGTAGCTCTAATGGTTCAACGATTGAAGAGTCAACTATCAAAGGATGAATATCCTTTGTTTGTTCTCCAAAATCATAGGCTAGGCATAACGTATCATTGTTGTATTTCAGGATTGGTAGTCAATGGACTAACTCTTCGGTTACTAGGTTGTTGATGTATCTAAAATTAAGGTAAACTAGTTTGCGGTGCCATAACCAACTTACTTCAGAAACTGCTTTGGATAGAAAACAAAAATGTGTTTTGCCAATGATCAAAGAGACATCCAATGGATACATTGTCCCTTCAGCTTTAGATTTGATCAAGCAGGTGTGTCTGTCATTCGTCATGATGTAGCAGTAATCATTATCAAACTCAACCCGATGACCTTTGCATAATTGAGCCACACTGATCAAATTATGTTTTAAACCTTCTACGTAAGCAACTCACAGTATAGAGAAGCTTCCCGTAGTCAATACTCCATAACCCCTGATGATTTCATTTGCATTATTTCCAAAAGTAACATATCTACCATTGTTGATTGGCCTGAAATCTCGAAGGTATTCCAACCTTCCAAACATATGCAAGGAACATGCACTATCGATTAACCATTCATCCTCTTTTTCCTACTTGCACATTACCTATAAGATCAGAGGGTTAGTTTGGGCCCCCAAACAAGTTTGGAGCCCTTGGTAACGTAAGGCTTAGCAAATGTATGTACATGGGACTTTTGAGCAGTTTTTTTCAGGCTCTAATTCTAGTCCTGAATGTTTTGTCCCTTTCTGAGTGTTTCATGTTGAGATTGGACGTGACTCTTTAAGTGGATAAAAGCCAAAAGTAAGGTTTTTCTCATCTAACCATAAACCATGTTTCGTTAAACATCCGAAGAGTGCAACTTGTTCCTTTTGGTCCTTTTGGTGTGTTTTTCTGGAGTATTTTTTAGACTTAAAAAAGGTTTGTCACATGACCTAGACTTAGGTGTTGACTTTGTGGCTGACTAATGTAACTTTGAAAGCTTTGGAGTTGGAAAAATACCCTTGAAATTTGGATTTGTCATGGTATTTTGTGAAAATGACTTGACCTCTTTTTTTTGTTTTGCAGAAGTGTTTTGAAAAGATTTTGTTATAGTTCGTTCCTTTTTGCATGATCCATTGTCTGCAGTATGTTTTTGAAACGTTTGTGCAGAGGTGGATTTTTCGAGATTCCTTTTATTCGAAATTTTGACTTGATATTGAAAGTTTTATTCTTGAAATCAGCTTCCTGCTTTTCACGTCGGGATCTGATCTCCTTTTCTAAAGCCAATTTTGCTTGAACTTTTGGTGAGACTACATCAGTGACATTCAACTGAGGTTTTTTGAAACTCTTTGTTTGAGGTAAAAATCCAAGACTTGAGTCATCAAAACTAGAAAGTTCATAATTTTGGGAATATTGGCCAAATTCAAATTTATTAATTGGCAACTCATGCAAGATGGGTTGAAGAGTGGTTGTGCATTGGACTGGGTTATGTGGTAGAGAAGATTGGACTACCGTAGAGTAAGTCAAAGGTGACTTTTGATTGGGACATGTTTTAGATGAAAAGGATGGACCAATTACAAATAATTCAGGTCCTTCCAAAACAATTTATTCATCCACATCTGAACTGGATTGAGAACCAGGACAAACTGTGCCAACAATAGGTATGGAATTAGCTGAGTTACCCGAGGATTTAGGAAAAATTTCCTCAATGAAACAATTGTTGCTAAGATCACGAAGTCTACCGCAATGACATTGAATATCCTGTACATATTTCTTGTCATTGACTGGATAATGAAAAGTTCTATCTGGTGAGACATAGGGACGTTCAACATTGAATTGGGGAAAAGAGGTCTCATCGGTTGAGTACCCATTGGATCATCCCCAATTATAAGTGTTGTCTACGGTCCCATTATAACTATATTTTCAATAGCTTCACTTTCATTAAACAGTTTTTCTATTAAAAGATTTAAACATACAATCTCTTTTCAGGCAAGATCCCGTTAATTCAAAGAAATATCTAATTGAGTTTCGTTTAACATTCTAGCATCTTTTTCTAACAAAAAGTCTTTTTCTAACATAGAAATATTAAGCTTTTTGTCTTCTAGTCTTCCTCCCACATGATAAAGCTCTTGGGTTGCAATGTTCTTTTCATCTAAGGCTTTGTTGTAATCTGTAAGGACGGCAGCACAAGTGTCATTAAGTCTTTCTAAATAAGGTTCACAATCGTGCATGTTTTAATCATTAGACTAAATCATAATTTTTACATGTTCGATGATGCTGAGAGTTCCATATTTTTCCACGTATCAATTGTTCTTCAGTAGGTTTGTTGATCCGTCTTCTTCACTAGTTGCCACCATGCAAATTTTGCCTTTCTTCTAGTTGTTGTCCATTTCTTCATCTTCATCACCCGAAGACCAAAATTGATGATCCCTTCTTACTTGAGCAACATAAGCTCTTGCTTTTTCTCTTTCCTCTATCTCTTGAGCCACTCTGAGATAAAATGCCTTGTCTTTCACCACGTTTGCTTTGCAGTCTTTGGCAAAGCAGTTTTTCTTGTGACACTTATGGCAAATAATGACTCCATATTTGTCTTCGGTAGTGGTACCGAAGTCTGAAGGTTTGTTGTTCTGTGGTGACTCCTTTGAAGTAGTATTCTAAGGTCGTGAAGGATGTTGAGGATTTTTGGGATATCTTGGATGGTTACTCTACAGGTTGAAGTTGCGATTGAAAGGTGGTTTGGTGAAATGTTAGTTTCTTCGAAAGGATGGTGGTAGGAGTCTATTGAATTGTTGGTTGACCATGGCAATAGCATTCTGAAACTCTTCTTCATCATCAACTTCTGCATCAGCTTCACATGACTGCGGTGGGTTGTCAAATGAGTGTTGGTATGATGATTCTGCGGTGTATGGGTACCGAGGTGTTTTAAACTGTGGAGTTTGAGCCATCAAAGCTAGTGGTCCTCCCAGATCTGCACAATATTTTAGCACGGTTGATTCTTGTGCTTGGAGTTCACCATAAAGTTTGAATAGTGAGAGAGTGTGGATTTTTTTGCCTCCTTGAACTATCATCTTTGTCGTAGTCCAGTGTCTTCCCAGACCATTGAGGAATTGCAGGTTTGTTTCATGATTACTTCGGACTATACCAGCATTTGATAGTTTTGTGATGATAAGGTTGAACCTTTTGAATGAATCATCAAGACTTTCACCAGGTAAGGCTTTAAAGTTGGTGAATTTGTTGAGATTTGTTGTAAATTTCTTGTCTTGAGCTTGAATAGACCCCTGGTATAGATTCTTGAGTACATCCCAGATCTTCGGCAGATTTGCAGTTGATGATGATATCGAAGTTTTCTAGAGCAACACCACATGAAATTTCATAGAAGGCTATATCATCTTTCTCCATTTTGTCAAGATCATAATGTGTTGGTCGGTTCATGGCTGCCTGACCTACACCTAGTCATGCTTGAGTACCATCTGCTTGAACAGGAGTGAGAACAGGGACATGGGGTCCTTCTTCCACAGATCTCCATACATCTCTACCGAGCCTCTTAAGATATCTTTCCATCCTTTGAGACCAATGGTGGTATTCATTTGCAATGAGTATAGGAGCTCTATTTGAACCTCCAACACTGTTGGAAACGTTGAATGAAAAAGCTTGTGCCTTGTTTCCTTGTTTTTTTTAGAATGAGCTTCAGTAGTGTAGAAGGCTGTCTAAAATCAGAGTTTTGTTTAAAAAGCAACCACTATGGCTCTGATACCAGTTGTTGAGAGATAAACTTGAACAAATGTTAGTCACAAGATAAGGTAATGCAGAGTAATAAGTTAATCTCGAAGGATCTTGTTAGCTCAACAATAATAAGTTATAAGAGTTAGATTGCAGAAATATAAAGGAAATAAATCGCAAAAAGTAATATCAAGTATGCACAAAGTTGATTCATAACTAGGTTTTCATGCAAACACAAGTTAGTAAGTACGATCAACTTAAAGTGAACAGGGACTCGGTTTATCAGAAAATAATAGAGATGGAGATGAACAATCCTTGTATTTAAATATAAGTTCAGGAAGAGGTTCATTCAAGTGTGTGATACATGAAGAGGGAAGCTCTATTTATAGATTCCCGAAAGTTACGATGAAGATTAAACAAATATTAAACTACTTACTTCATTGACCATGGAAGGTTCACTGGATAATACAAAGCAAACACGTAAAGTCAGTTAAAGTAACAAAAGTCTTCACGCATCATTCATATATGCGGTAGTTCTTTAGGCCTACGGTTCACAAAGAAAAAGCAATCTCCGATTTGACATCTATTCTACAGTTCCACCAAGTCATCAAGTATGCGGTTCCTTAGCTGAAGATGGTCACTTTTTGTTTCAACACAAACATTCCCATGCTATAGAGTCTTTGTTATGTACAACTATGATGCACACACTAACTGACCACAATAATGATGTCAATTTCATGCAAGAAAGAAACCTAGGCTATCAGTCATCATATAATAAGGCAATTCTATCCTGCAAGTCCTGAAGATCCTTAGCCTATCACTAGCACGTTGTTCTAACATATCACAGTATCAAATAACAGTGTGGTAATTTGGCGTCCACTTACTGGCTCCAGCTAATCGTACACATCGCATCCTTTCTTGATTATTTTGAAAATATTTTTAAAAATCATTTTTTTAAAAGTTTTTATTTCCTCAGTTTGAGACTGGATTCACAGGAGTGATCCTCCAATTCACTTAAACCAAGGCTCTGATACCAACTTGTAACCTCCCAAAAATTTCAACAAATTTAAACTTTTCAAAACAGCCCGTGAACTAATAAAAGTGTTTACAAAACCACTGTTCCCAAAATATGATATAAAATCAGTGTCTCCCAAGATCCTATCAGTAGTAAAACCAAGGATGTGTATAGTCATGCCTTCGCCTTGCCACAACCGTATTAGCAACCTGAAACAATAAACTGAAACTGTAAGCATAAATCTTAGTTAGTTTCCCCAAAATACCACCACATACACATAACAAACAAAAACATGTATAAAGAACCTTCAGCCTGACTAGACCGCCGCACCGGCCTACACACTATCTACATCGCTATTCTAGCCTTCAGCATGATTGGATCATGATGAGATAAAATCTATAAGATCGTTTAGATCTTTTACAGGTTAGTCAATAAAGAACAAAAAATTATAATAACAAAGCAATGAACACAAGATGGTATCAAGATAATACTTAATGATTCAAATGCAGTCCACCTCAGCAGAGCTCGATTAAGAACTTCCACTATAGAGGAAAGCTAGAGTTTACAATACTATGATTAATAATAAAAGTCGTAAGAACTAAGGATGCATGCATGCACCTTAAATACTAAAACCCTAGAATAAAACAAAACATGGTTGGACAGGCCCAAACCGGTTACAAAACTGGTCTAACTATAACCGAGCCCAAAGACGCAACATTTAGAACTCAACAATCTCCCCATTTACGTCAATTGGGGCGAGACCTTTTCTTCGGTTGATTGACAGCTGCTCGCTTCACTACCTTGAACAAACTTGGAATTACAGCAAGAAGAACATGGCGAAAGTCGATATACCATCTTATCCTATATGTGAAGTACTTCTTATCGCTTTCACGGTTTTGCTTACATCTGTGAATGATTTACAGAACATACTCCAAGCATGAAGTAGTAAAGAGATGTTTATCAGTTAGAGCAAATAGGCATTTCTTACCTTCTTGCTTGCTGAACATCACAGAGTTCAACTTCGGGTCAATCTTTTGATGGGTATTGTACAAACAATCCTATGTGTGCATGCAACCCTAGAATTGGATCTATGTTTTCACTATTAGATACACAACATTATGAACACATAAAGAAACCCGAATATGCCCTAGTATTTTTGAAATACACATAGAAGATTAGATCACATACCTCTTGTTGTTATATTGCAATAACGACTCAAATCTTCAAACCCTAAGTCTTGAAAGCAACTACCACAATTGTAGTACCTCTAATGGCTCACAAACACCAAGAGCAAATGGAGAGACAAGAGAGAGAGGGAGGAGGTATGAAATCGGCCCTAAGAACTCTTAGGAAGGCATGGACAAATTCATGTGCCAAAAGGGTGTTTATATAGGTGTAGAGATTAGGGTTTCAGTCGTTATCCTTATCTAGTTGCTTGCCCACCAAGTAACAATAAGATAAGCCTTGAAAACCATTTATCCTTTATCCTTTGGACGATTTCAAGGATATCTTATCCCTTGAATTCGTCCAACCTCTATCTAGGATAACCATTACCCTATTTTGTAACTATCACATAATTACAATTCAGCTCCTCTAGTTTAATTAATTACACTTGATCACTAAATTAATTCTTAATTAATTATTGACCAATATTAATTAAACAAATATGATTTCTCCTTTAATATATTATTCTTATAACATATTAATAAATAATAATAACCTCTTTCTCTATTATTTCTCCGGTCAAGTTGCTTTGGTGAAGGCAACCCAAAAGGACCATGCACAATCGGGTCAAGTACTTGACAAATATGGTTACAGGCTTAGACACTAATCCAACATCTTTCCCACTTTCATCTTGTTGACATCGCTTGCAGAACCAACAGGCAAAACGGTAGGCTTCTTTCTGAGAACAGAAGCGATCTCTTGATCCATCTTGGCAACCTCCAGAATGTAGCAGACTAACATTCTTTTCAGATGATCAATGATTGGCTCATACTCGACTGGGTCGGAGAGAAGAATGTTGTGTAGAACAATCCAATCATGAGGATTAAGATTAGGTAGATCAGCAAGGGAGAAGGTATGCTCAGACTTGGCCGAACCTCTGGTAACCTTGAATTTGACATTAATGAATTTCCCTGCTACGTGAGGTTAAATGACCCTGTGACAATTTTCTGAGCACTCCAAGTAAGATATTGAGGTTGAGCGAACTCCGTATAGTAGTCGATTAGCTCACGATCAACCTTCGGGTTTGGATGAGGAACTTTTGCGATAGGAAGAAAGCAATGAAAAACAAACACCTTTCGGGTGATTGGCATATCAAATTGAGAGTCCCTTGTATTTACACAATCCAAAGACACTATTGGCTCAAGCCAATGAGTGCTAGGGGATTCGATAGCTTCTTTGATTAGCTTCTCCAAAGTCCAGAAGGGAAATAAGGTTTTCTTGCTTTCTAGGAGATCATGAGCCTCCTTTAATCTTCTTTCATTCTCTTCAGCTTCCTTTACAATATTGGCATTGAGATAGATTTCCCTTTCCCTTGCCTTTCGCTTCAGTGCATCAGAAATTGTCTCCTCTTCCTCATCACTGTCATCCATAATTCCCTTGCCTTTATCCTTAAGGCCCGAACCTGAAGCATGCTCAGTCTTTTGTTGTTCTGGCTGGGTAGTAGGAGAAGGTTGAGACTTAGGAGGAGGTTGAGACGAAGATGTTATTCCTTCTCCCCCTTGTTTTGGAGGTACCATAGTATCTGAAACACCTTCGATGCGACTCAACATCCCAAGAGCGGGATGGAATTTTTCAAAAAGATGTCGTCTAACTGATATGGTCAAGATAGGTTCATGAGCCTCCAGAACGTTCGATAAAATGGCATGGACGTCTGAGACACAGCTCTTGACGACAACCCTTTCAGAGCGAAGGTGATCAACCTCCTTCTTTTCCTGAGAAAGATGGAGATGTTTGGTTTTCAGTTGAGTAGTCTTAAGAGCGAGTTCATCCATGAGCGACCTTTCCAAGGCCAGATCAGCTTGGAGCTTTGTGAGACGCTCATTGAGAGAGGACAGAAGGGCAGCATTATCCTTTTGAATGTCCTGGCGAAGGGAGGCAAAGTGTTGCTTCTCAGAAGCAAAGGATACTTCAAGTTTGGCAATGGATTTTTTCACTTTAGAAGCGTTCAACTGAGCTACTCCTTGTAAAGACTCAAGAAAAATATTAGCGTTGTTAATTAGTTTATCGACGTTTTCGTTCGCATCTATGTAAACTTTGGTTGAGGCTGCAATTGCATCTGTGGCTTTAGAAATTGATGCTTCATGAGCTTTGACAAAAGTGTCAACCATGCTCTAAATAGCAGCTTCAGAGTAGGGATGGTGAGAGGAGGTAGAGGTCATGAGATTGTCGATTTTGTCATTTAGCTCCTTCATGTGCTTTTTGGTAACGGGAGCATCATCATCTTCATCACTCTGAACCCGATAAGGGCTGTAATAGAAAGAATGAAAATCCATTTCTTCACCACCAAGGACAATATTGGTTTCGGTTGAAGGTGTGGGAGAGAGTGGTTTGGATGTTTCAGGGACTAAAGACCAAACCCCTGTATCAGATACGTTGGTCTGAACTTCAGTTGTGGGGGTGGTTGTAGCATCAGAAAAAAAAAAGGAGGAAGTGGAATTGTGGAAGTGGGTTGCATTGTGATAACTGGGGAAGTGGTAGGTAAGGTAATAGGAATGGAAACAGGTGGAGGAGAAGGTGCGTGTGAGTGAAGTGGTACCTCTGGTGTAGGCGATCGAGGTGGGGTATCACCACGAACCGAAACCTCCTCATCAGAGCTTTCTCTCTCCGATGCGCTAGGAGTGGGTTGTTTATGACCAGTAGGGAGATACTCGGAGTCAATGTTTCTCGATGACTAAAGGATAATCCTCCGAGTAGGCTTCTTGGTCTTCTTCTGCTTGGGCTGGGAAGGTGCTGCCTTCTCAAACTTTCACTTCCTCGGAGTTTGCCCCTTAGGTTCTTTGATAACCCTTTCTTCTTTCTTCTTTTCTTGTTTCTTTCCACTCTTTGACGGCTTATCTACTTCCTCAATGGAGTGAATCATTGCGGGTGTGAGCTCCCTTAGGCCCGAAGATGGAAGCTTCTTGTAATCTTGTATGACATTACTCGCCTCACACACACATGCATACATGGATGCCAGAATCAATCCAATGAACGAAAACTTGGACGGATCAGTGACGATAATCTTCATTGTGTGGAATTTTGTGATGGAGGAGAGAAGCGAGTCTGCCATGATTGGGACATGAAGACGATCCATCGCCCATTTTGTGACAATAGACCAGAACCTGCCACACGAAACTTCAGAATGGCGAGAAGAGGAGTATACGCTCTAAAGAAGCTGTTGCCATTGGACCGAACCAAAGTCCAGATGTACCCCATTGTACAGCCCATAAAGCATGGTCATAAACGACTTGCTCGCCCCATCTGATCCAGCACTTCGCTCTGAGAGACCTTTGAACAGGAGAGTAAAGAGGCCATTCCATTGTGGAGGAAGGCATTATTTCTTGAACTTCGTCACGGTGGTTAGGGTTTTAGTATACCTCATGTTGTAGAACATTGAGAACAGTTGACCAGTTGAGATTGAATCAGGGTTTACCATGGTGGGTTCATGAGCAAGACCTAGTAGTGCGCAGAATCGATTCTTGGAAATCGAGGTCTTCTCGTTGTGAATATTGAAGTGAATTCTCTCAGCAACTTTGTCATAGTAAGCGGTTGAGTAGATATGAGAGAGGCAAGACATGGGAACAACCTTCACCTGTGAGAGAGCGATGACAAGCGGAGAGTATTTGAGGCATTCCACAACGTGCAGCATGTAGGGTTCATAGATGAACGGTGTGAGGTTGATCATGAGGTTTTGTTGAGGCTTGATGGTGAGAAGGGTGGAGTGAACAGAGGTGTCTTGAACAGAAGAAGATTCCTCCATTGATGTAGCTTGAGAAGAAGATGATGAACAGTGAAAGAAATCGTCTTTTTGCTTTAGGAGAATAGAAAGCGGTAAAAGAGTAAAGGTGATTTGGAGAAACCTTTTATACTTTGGATTTGAAGATACAGTTTGGATAAATGCTGACTCACCCCTTTTGTTTTAGGAGAATAGAAGGTTCCATACGAATCACCTTTTTCAAATCATCAAATGTTTGGATAAATGCTGACTCACCCCTTTTTCTTTATATGAAACGTCACCAACATAAATGTCATGAATCTTTGTCAACTTGAGCATTTCGTTTGAGAATCACCATGTCACTTCTAGAACACAAGCTATATAATGAAAAATAGCTTATACAAAATAGAACCGGATGTTTGGAAAATCAAAGATTTTTGTGCATATATTGTGAAAGATAAACAAATAAATCAAACTTTTTGTGGGGTAGAGTGATGTCAATTAAGACAAAAAGCATTGGATCCTGGGCACGAATCTCTTCCTTCAAAGTCAAGAAAGACTTCAAAGTGTCTGTGTGGTTTCCCGTTGAAATACGATCACGTACTTTTTAAGAAGCAATGAAAGGCATCTTTTATATATAAGGCTTGTAAGGGTGGCTTTCGCTTCAATTCAAGTTTCGGTTCTTAATATAAGACCAAAAGAGAATGAAGTAATTGTGAGACCAATGTGGCATGTTGAACAAGTAGGTTAGACACATATCCAGTGACTTGTTGAAAATTCAGTAAGAAATCTCAAAAAAAAAAAAAAAAAAAAAAAAAAAAAAAAAAACTGGATCGTTGGGGAAGAAAAGTCTTGGTAATAGACAATTTCAAAAGGATCTCTCAAAATAAAAAGAGATTTCATGGTAACTCCACATAGACTGGTTTCGTTAATTCATTGGTGAAAACTAGAACATATTAATTGTTCACCGTCAATTCATTATGGGTATTGAGTTTTGGGTTTCACTCAGTACGTAGTAACACGAAACTAAGATCATAAACGCAGATGTTGTGTAACCATAAACCTCAGTGGTAATTGCTGAGAGTCTCAAGGGTTACGATAATGATATGAAGTGAGATGGAGAAGAATGGTATAGGTGGTTAAGGAGTCAAATGTACATCTGCTATAAAAGAAGGACCAAGCAGAAAACTCTAAGCTCAATATGAGAAGATTAAGGTAGCTTAGGATTAGAGTGAATTTAACAGCCTAATTGGGAAGACATGATTTGTATATATCAAGTCATTAAAGCTTCACTCAAAATCTTTAGAGGCTTCGGTCAACATCCAACAGCATGCCTCTAGGGACACTTAACTAATACATAGAAAAGAATTTATACTTGCTCCAGCTCCATCATCGAGAATAGCTTTTAAACATGAAATCATGAGAAGGATGAAAGAAGATATTTTTGTATTTTGTGAAAATTTTCTAAAGGAATTGAAATAAAAACAAAAAGAAAATTATTTTTGGATTTTATGAAAAAAAAATTGAAAAGAAAAACATAAAAATGAGTATGTAAAAGAGTGTACAAAAGTATACAACCGAAATTTCTTTTAAACAAAATAAAGTGAACCGAGTTCAGTAGAATCGAACCCGAAATAGACCGAGCGTTCGGTTCATTTCGGTTCCCGGGTGAACTGAACCCGAAATAGACCGAGCGTTCTCTCTATTTCGCTTTCAACCTTTAATGAAGCGAAGACGGTTTCGGTACAGATTCATCTTCCATCATTCCTAGGCCTTGTAGGATCTTATTGAAACTTAATTCAGGTAAGGCCTTAGTAAATATATATGCTAATTGATCAGTGGTTCTAACGAAATGAATCTCTACGTTACCATCTTCCACATGATCTTTGATAAAGTAATACCGTAGTGCTATGTGCTTCGTCTTTGAGTGTTGCACTAGGTTATAGAAAATCCTAATTGCACTTTCTTAGTTGCAATATAGTGGGATTTTCTTCATGTTCAGGCCATAGTCTCTAAGTTGACTTTGTATCCAAACGACCTGAGATGTGCATGATGATGCGGTTATGTATTCAGCTTCAGTTGTGAAGAGAGAAACACAGGTTTCGTTCACGAAACCTGGCGGTTGCTCTACATACACCATTTCTTCAAGTTCTCCATTCAAAAAGGCACACTTCACGTCCATTCGGTAGACTTCGAAATTTTTGTGTGCAGCATAAGCAAGAAAGATTCGAACCGACTCTAATCTTGAAACTGGAGCGAAGGTCTCTTCATAATCCATGCCTTCTTCTTGATAGTATCCTTTTACAACCAACTGAGCCTTGTTGTGAATCATGTTTCCTTCCTTGTCCATCTTATTCCTGAAAACCCACTTTAGTCCGACAACTGAAGCATCCTTTGGAGTTGGAATTAGTCGCCATACTTTGTTTCGTTCAAACTCGTTCAACTCATCTTGCATAGCTTGAACCCAATCGGAATGATCAAGATCTGTATTCATTGTCTTCGGTTCAACTTTGGAGACGAAAGAGTTGAACATATAAAATTCTACTTGAGAGAATAATGCAGCCTGTTTCGCTTTCAGCTGTGATCGAGTTAAGACTTTTCAGATGATTCTCCAATAATTTGACTTTGAGGATGATCTTTGGTCCACTTTATGAGAGGAGGGTAATTTGGATCACAAGAGGGATCCAGTTCTGCGTTTATTTCTTCTTCGAGTTCAGATTGAGTGTCATCATCATTCTCCCCCTCGAATGATGATACGAGTTCGATGTCTGGTTCAAAACACTCCCCTTCGATTGGACTTTCGGTTGAATTTAATGAGGACTTATTCTCCCCCTGGACTTATGACTTAGAATTATCGGATGAAGACAAACTCTCCCCCTGAACATGAGAATTATCTTTTGGAGGTTCGCTTGTCGCTGGCTTTTCAGTTGCTTTCGGTTGTTCATCTGTCATCTTCTTTGCAGCGTCGTCAATGGTTTGCTTCAGATTGTCGACCTGGTTATCTTTAGCATTGGATTCGGAATTAAAATCTCTCTCTGGTTCATCAAAAAGCAGCATGTATTACTCGAAAAGATTTGAAATCGGCATCGTTACTTGACCGGACTTTGGAAAGATTTCTTGCATAACACCCTCAATTGCCTTCAAATTCTTGACATAGTTGTCGTCGAAAGTGACATAGTAGGTTTCTTAAATTTTCTTTGAACGTTTATTCAGAACCCTATATGCCTCTGAGTTCAAGGAGTGGCCCGAAAAGATCCCTTCATTGGCCTTTGCATCAAACTTGTTTCGGTTCTCCTTTGATTTGAAGATGAAGCATCTTGAACCGAACACGTGAAAGAACTTCACATTTGGCTTTCGGTTGTTCAAGATCTCACAGGGAGTGATTGAGAAGCTCTTGTTCAGATACGATCTATTATGCGTGTAGCAAGCAGCAGCAATAGCATCAGCCCAGAAATACAAAGGTAAGGAAGCGAAGTTCAGCATAGTTCGGGCTGCTTCACACAGAGAATGATTTCGCCTTTCAACAATTCCATTATGTTTAGGAGTATATGGAGTAGAAAAGTTGTGAGTCATTCCCTTCTCTGCTAGAAAGTCTTCAAAATCCTTGTTCTTGAATTCCAAGCCATTTTCGCTTCTCACGTTACGAACCACTTTTCGTAGTTGAACCTCTACTTGTTTTATAAAGAGTTTGAGCTTGGGAGTAGCCTCTGATATTTGGTTAAAGAAAAATACACATGTGAAGCGAGAGAAATCGTCTACTATAACAAGTATATACTTGTTTCCACCAATGCTTTCGACTGAAGAAGGACCACATAGATCGATGTGTAGTAGCTCCAGTGGTTCTATCACCTTTGTGTTGATTATAGAAGGATGACTTTGTCGACATTGCTTTCCCATTTCACAAGTTGCACACAGATGTTCTTTGTCAAATTTGAGATCTTGAAGACCTCGAACGTGATCTCCAAGCACCAGCTTGTTGATATCTTTAAAATTGAGATGTGAGAGCCTTCGATGCCATAACCAGGTTTCGTCTAAGTGTGCCTTGGTTAGCAGGAAAACAGCTGGTTTCCCTCGAATTGGATTGAGATTTAGAGGGTACATTTCTCCCTTTCGCTTTGATTTCAGCAGAATATTATTGGACTTCTTTTCATCAATTTCCGAGCCTTCGTCATCAAAGGAGACCTTCAATCTGGTACCAATCACCAGTTGTGAGACACTGATGAGGTTGTGTTGCAATCCTTCAACGCATGCTGCCTTTCTTATCGAGAAATCAGCATGTGTAATCATACCATAGCCTTTGATTGTTCCAAACGAATTATTGCCATATTTCACCGTTCCAGCATCCTTGAGGGACCGAAACTCCCTTAGTTCTTCCCTTCTACCTGTCATGTGTCGCGAGCAGCCACTGTCAATATATCATTCTTCGTCGAACTGCTCGTCACGAATAACCTGCAAAATATCAAGCAAATTTAGGAACCCAAAGCTTGTTGGATCCTTGTGAGCCTTTTACAGGATAGGGAATTATAAATGAGACATCAATCAGATAAGTTCTTTTTATTAATGTATTTTCATCTTTTCTCTTGATAGTAAAAACTTTGATTTTATTCGTTTTGGACTCATTTGATTTAGATGTAGGATTTGTGGTTTTGACGTCTGCATGCTTTCGGGTTTCTATCGGGCGTCTTTCGTCTTCTGGAAAGAGCTTTCCTTTCCCTTTTGAATCTTTTGTTGAATGAGAATGAGAATAAGAAGAATGGGATTCAGAAGCAAAGTTAGAACTTTGGTTATTGCTCTTCCTTGGTTATGAACGAAAACTACTTTCCCTTCGGTTCTTCTCACATGTGGACTTTGGACCGAACCCATCCGTTCGATTGTTTACATTTTAAGGACCGAAAACTTCCTTCCGGTTGTCATTGCCCTGAGGACCGAAATTTCTCTTTTGGTCTATTTTACTTTGTGAACCAAACCTTTGCCTTTGTTTGTTTTCATGGTAGTAGCCGAAATCCGTGTTTTGGTTGTTCATGCCATGTGAGGGAGATTGATTTCGTGACGTGGAATTGGCTCTTATTTCTCCTTGCGACTTATTTGTCTTATCATACCTAACGTAATGAGAATTCTAGGATCGCCAAAATTGTTTCCTCTCTGTGAGATTCTTCTTGTATCTCAAGTTACGTTTGTGCTTTTGTTCTAACACTTGTTCCGGGGTCTTGTGGATGTTAGCTTTCTGCTTTGGTCTTTGAGCATGTGTTTCACTCTTTAGAGATGAGGTTTCGCTTGCCTCTTTCACTGGTTCGACTCAAACCTCTTTTGTACCACTAGTGCTTGGCACATCAAAGTTGTCAGGCTTGTTAAGTGGTTCTGCCACATACCTTCCCTTAACTTTCCAGGATGTTTTCTCCGATAGGCCAACAGTTTCATCAGTGCTGTCAATTGGAGTAGACCAAAAGAATTCATCACAGTCGTCAGCATTATCTTCGTTAACTAACGATGTGAGTTCGGCTGTTTGATGTTCAGTTACTCCAGTAACCTTATAGACCTGATTAGGAGTAGTTTGGACTTTTTGGAATACAACAGCTTTTTCTTTAAGCACTTTGGTCTTATCTTTGGATAAACGAGCAAACTCAACTGAATTTTCAGAGATGAGATTTTTGTGGTTTTCAGGTTCGCTCTTGACAAATTCTGAGCAGTCAACTTCATCATCTACAGAGATGTCACTCATGTCATCATCCTCATTAAGTTTAGATGCATTTTCAACATTAATTTTATTTTCTGAACTTAATTTGGCATTCAACGAGTCAAATTTCTGTACAGTTTTAGTTCTCAGCTTTAGTTTGTCGTTTTCATCCAACAGATTTTTGATCATGTCCTTATGGTATTTTGACTTTATGTAGGACTCTATTTTGTCAAGACCAATTTTGTAGGTGGGAGATATTTCATCAGAAGATACAACATTTTCATAGTTGTGAGCTTCGGCATCGACTTCATCCTCCTTTAGCCCATGGAAAGGTAAAATCATGTTATATATCTTCTTTCCTATTTCACAATCGAGATGTAGCTGAGTAATATTAAAATATAATATTTTAGCAATCAAACAAAAAACATTTTGTTGTTTTAAAAGCTTAAGATTGTCTCCTTGCAAATAGATATATTCATCCCTAGACCTAATTAATTCCTTCTCCTTTTGCTCAATCCAGATTCGCCTCTCCTCACTCTTCGACGATACCCTGCTAATTTGATCAGTCAGGTTAGAGTTTGTGACACGAGTTTGGGTAAGACTACTACTTAAACTAGATAATTTATATTTTAATCCATTTAGTTCCTTTCCATAGTTTGTAATGGGTATTTTCAGAGAAATGAGAATATTTTGTACCTTGATCAACTCATCACATTCGTTGATTTGCGCACTAACAGGTTTCGCATGCAGCAAAACATCTGTCCTATCGCTCCTTCTCGTCATCCAGTCCACCATCTGTTGTGTATCCTCGCATCTGTGACACACCAGCTGTCACCATCAAACATCTTCCCTCGCCTTTTTCTTCCTTCACCAGCAGAGCCTTGCCATGAGTGGGTTTTCTTACTTCTTCGTCCTCTGAATCTGTGGACCACACCTGAACTCCACCAACTCATCATTATCACCTACACCCTGCACAATTAAAGCGTTCATGGTATTATTGTTAGTTGTTGATTTCTTTTTCTTGATCTCCTCCAATCATCTCAGGAGGTTCGCTTCTTCATCGTCTTCATCAACCCTTTCCAATGTCTTCTTCAGCATGCAATCTTTGGCAAAATGATTCTTGCCTCCACAATAATGGCAATCAAAACCTGAATCACCTCCAATATTTGTTTCCTTCTTCAATTCTTCAGTCTTAGAAATCATCTTCAGTTCCTCCTTCACCTTTTCGGAACTATAACTTCCTTGCCAGTTTCGGTTCTTGTTGGCGGGGAACTTTCTTTTGATAAACTTTCTTGGATTGGAAACCATCAAAGCGTATTCTTCACCAGTTAGATCATATTCAGCGAGATCCAACTCTTCTTCTTCTTCTTCAACTGCACTTTTTCCTTTGGAGATTAGAGCTAACGAACCCAAGTTGGAAACCACATTCGTTTCCTTTAACACAACACTCTCATGAGACTTCAGAATTCCCACCAGCTTCGCCAAAGAATACGATTTGAATTGTTTGTGTGCCTTCACAATAGACACAACTACCATCCATTCAGGTCTATGACCATTGATGAAGGTAACCTTCTGCTCAATAACCTTTCTTTCTATCCCATGTTTTATCATCTTACTAAGAAGATGATTAAATCGATCAAAAGCCTGAATAAGTTTCTCTTCAGGCTTCTGTTTGAAGTCACCAAATTCAGAAAGCAATAGAGTTTGATTCGAATGCTCCAGATCTTCATTAGTAGAGTACAATTCCTTCATCCTAACCCATATCTCCTTCGTTGTAGAGCAAGAGCTTACTAATCGAAAGGTATCCGGTTGCAAAGCAAACCTAATCATCCTTAATGATTTGATGTTGCATTAAAATTTATCTTTTTTGTCTTGAGCAAATTCCTTTTCATCAGCAAGTAGTTAGTTATACTCCTTTTGCGTTTTGATTATTTTTATAGTGCTTGAGTGAGCAAACGGACAAACTGTGATTGCTTCCCAAATCAAATACCCATTATCTTCTGACCCAATTACGTAATCTTCGAAGTGGTGCGTTCAGACTTCATAATCCTGAGTATACAAGATTGGAATCCTTGTTGTCGGTCCAATACTATTGGAAATATTGATCGGATTTGATTGTGAATCTTCCATAGACATTGTGATAATGTTTGATCGATAACCTGCTTAAGATCAGACTTGTAGTTTATTGATAGGGCAAGATCGATAATTAATGAGATACGCCAATGTGGAATGACGGCGCAATTAATATCAATCAATGTGGAAAACCCTAATAACTTCTTCAACAGAAGAAATGTGTATGAATTACACAGCCTCCTGCACTGATACCAATTGATGAGATAAAATCTCTAAGATCGCTTAGATCTTTTACAGGTTAATCAACAAAGAACAAACAATTATAATAACAAAGGAATGACCACAAGATGGAATCAAGATAATACATAATAATTCAAATGTAGTCACGCCTCAGCAGAGCTCTATTAAGAACTTTCACTGTAGAGGCGAGCTAGGGTTTACAATACTATGATTAATAATAAAAGTCGTAAGAACTAAGGATGCATGCATGCACCTTAAATACTAAAACCCTAGAATAAAACAAAACACGGTTGGACAAGCCCAAACCGGTTACAAAACTAGGCTACTATAACCGAGCCCAAAGACGCAACATTCAAAACTCAACAGATCGCGTCACCGAGCCTTTATCCTATCTAGACTGTTCTCCGAGCCTTCGGCCTGACTGGACTACCTTACAGTCCTACAGTCTATCCAGATCCCCCCGGGTATGTTGGCCTTTAGCACAAAGCAGCACCGCCTCAACCCTACCACACATAACATGTCGACATATACATAATAGAAAAACATATAACCAGTCAATAGAAAAACAGGCAGATCTATAGATCACCACCACATGCAAACATCCCATATACCAGGATACTGATCTAACAGATCACTACAGCATAAGAACATCCTATATACGAAGATATAGATCTAACAGATGACTGCAACATAACAACATCCTATATACCAGGATACAAATCTAAAAGATCACTATAGCATAGCAACATACAGTAAACCAAGATATCAATCCAAAGGGTCGGCCTTGATGCCTTTTACCCTTAAGTACAGTGAGGAAAACTCACCTCCCAAACTAGAAAAAAAGTTGTTGAGGTTCCGACTCTGAATCCCAGCTCTCAAACCAACACCTACTCCAACCAAAAGACCAAACACAATCAAACTCCACAAAATACCCTCTAGGTCGAACTTGGTAAAACTTGGTCAAAGTCAAAGTCAAATGGTCAAGGTCCAAAAGTCAATATCTCTTCCCAGTGGAGTACGCCCAACGTACTCTGATGTTGACCAAAAGCGTGGGAATGACCGTGTGCGTGCAACGTACACAGCCCAGTCCCAAAACTCCATTGAGACCTTATTCCATTAAGTTCTTACATCCAAAACTCATATCCAAGCCCAAAATGATATCCTAATTCATAAAGTTTCCAACTTTATGACTTTGCATGACTATAAAGTGCTTAATGTCCAAAACCCTAAGTTCTT
Organism: Lactuca sativa; assembly: GCF_002870075.4. NCBI lineage: Eukaryota > Viridiplantae > Streptophyta > Magnoliopsida > Asterales > Asteraceae > Lactuca > Lactuca sativa. Next base: position 40,530,537 of record NC_056629.2, on the reverse strand, counting down.
AACCCAAGAAGACATCACAACTCTTGCGTGAAAGGGATAGAAGGGCTAAGATCACATTTTTTATAGTTCATAGTAACTTTATAATTGATAAAGTTTCCAACTTTATCCAATAGAATGGTACCAACAAACAAGATCTAGTCTTTAAGTCTCAAAGGGACCCAAAAGTTCATCTTTTTCAACTTAATCCATTAAGTATAAGTCTCCAAATTTTAGATCTGAATCAAAATGATGTTTAGATGGATAAAGTTTACAACTTTATCCATAACAAGGTTACAAACTTTCAAGATCTAAACTTTATGCACTAAAATGACCAAAAGCTCATAACATCCAAAACTAGTTAGATCTAACAAATGCATCATCAAGATTCAAACTTTATACCTTTAGAAGATAGATCAAGGTGAAAAAAGTCTAGATCTACAAGCTCCAACGCAACCAACACTTCTCAAAGAATTTCCTTCTTCTCCAAGGTGCACCATACATACTCCAAAGCACTCAAAACCACCTTCTTTTAGCACAAAAGGCTCAACTAGGGTTAGGGTTTCATGGAAGGGGTGGTGGAGGAGTGGATGCTGAGAATGGAGTGGGTTTGGGGGAGTTAATGAGCTTAAATAGGGCTCAAACCACAAAAAAAAATAGGGTTTGGGAACTGATTGCGTATGCCCAGCATACTTCTGGTACGCCCAGCGTTCTCAGCATAACCCAAAATTGTACAAACTTCAAACAGACATAACTTCTTCGTTCTAACTCCAACTTTGATGTTCTTTATATCCACGGAAAGGTAACAAGAATCTATAAAATTCTATCAACTCATACTTGCCTTAAAACTTTCCGAACAATAATCCAAAATTCATAAAACCCCAAACTAACACTTTATCGAAATACCCATTGACGCCAAAACACAGACCGAACTCCCAAATCATCAAAATTACATTACCCACACCCAAATGGATCTAATTCTCTTTTCCTCAAAGGACCTAAGCCTGATGATACTCGGTCTTCGGTTCACCACCCCCTCATAGGAAACGATTCGGAACAGGGCGTTACACATGTATTACGCCATATAGTGAATGAGACATAAACATCCCACCCTTTAACTTTATTGATGTTTTATTTCATTTCAGGTTTCTTGTTGTCTTTACAGAAAAGGCAGTGATTATTGATGCTGTCAAAAAAGGGGAGAAAAAATTATTAGTTCTACTATGTTGTCACTTGATCATTCGTAGAAAAGCAGATACTCTAGAGAGAATAAGGTTATAAATCTAAGGGAGAGCAGAAATCAACATTTTACTTCATATGTATTTAGTTTATTTATTATTTCGTTCTTTATTAGTTTAGTGTTGACATCATCAAATAGGGTGGGGGATTGTTGCGTACATCTTTGTATAGATTTGATGATGTAAAAGATATACATTATAGTTATAGTTTTACTTCTCATTGTTAACAGTCAGTCTTGTCTAAGCAAGTGTAAATAATAAACTTAGACAAGTTGATCCGTCAAAGTTTGTTTATTTAGTTAATTTCAAGATATGTTGATGTTTCTAAAGACTGATATTAAAGGTATTTATTACTACTCTACCATCCAATGAATTCCAGATGTTGAAGACTGAAGACCAGATCTGAGTTGCCTTAGCTGATAAGACCTAGAACATTTTTGAAGCCTCTTCTAAAGCTTTGGTACAGCTAAAGATCATCCCCTAATGACCAAAACAAACTGAAGTCACTACCAGAGCCAAAGGCACTAAAAGTATTATCAGTATGAAGAGCATCATTCACCGAAGATATGGTCTACTAGTACCGATGACTGATCAGTGTGTCCATACGTTGAAGTTCTTACAGTAATGACACATTTATGATATGATACGCTAAAGATCCGATACATTGATGGTTATACACTATCTGTTGAAGCTGAAGTTAGTCAGTGGATGACTCCCTGACTCTGATGCCCCTCATCAACGTATATCGTGTTGGTGTTGATGTCCGAATCTGGAGCAAATCAGAATTACTTGGTGAAGAAGTATTCTGAAGATAATCTGATCAGTTCTATATTTACTAGATTTATATTAATATAAAAAGATTCAATCCCTACAAATCAGGGATTTGATTTAAAACGGAAGATCTTGAAAATCTGCAGAATTCTTCTCTCTTAGGTTTAGACTAGAATTTATACTAGCCTCTCTCATTAGTTAAGAGTTGATGATTTGTATTTTCTTTTGAGTGAGAGAGTTTCTGTAGAGAGATCTAAGAGTTCTTACTGATTTTTTAGAGAGTATTTAGAATATTTTTTATTTCTGAATCATTATACTCGTTCTCTTTGTGAGAACCTTCTTAGTAAAAATTCTGAAAAATGAAATGTGATTTTATCTGTTAAATACTTCTGTTATAGTTGCACGTTTCTATTAGATTCATACATGAGTGTTAGGGTTTGGGACCTCAAATACTTCATCCCAAGTAATATGATATGGGCGAAATTATAGTCTTAGAACCACTCCTACAATGGCCTATTTCAGCCTACAGGTCAGTTTCAACCCGGATGAATGCTACGAGATAAATCGTAGTCTTACAGCACCCCTACAGATTCCATGGGCTCCCAATGGTCTTTCATGCAAACATAACAGCAAGAGTCACAAAGACAACAAACACATACGACACCTGGTGTCCTACATAATATAGTGAGAAGACTCATGCTACTAATCCAAATAGACTACTCAAAAGGTCGCAAGATCAAAAGGATAGTACTACGCACCACCTAATGAAAACACAAGGTCAAAACTTATACAACCTTTTAAAACTATCAAGATGACCAAACGTCAACGTGGTCAAAAGTCAACACAACAGACCACCATGACATGGCAATACCTTGCCACATAGTGGTCTCGTCAACCAAAAAACATGATGAGAATGCTCATTAAGTTGTGGCAAGGCCTTGGCTATGTTGTGGTTATGTTGCTAGTTCCATCTTTCCATTAAGTCCTTAAACTATTAAGTCCTTTGCTCAAACTTTCCAAAAGACTTCCTTACACTCAAATGAACCATAAATCCTTGCTTTATAGACATGCATGTCTGATGCATGTCTTACCCCAAACTAGGTCAAAATGGAAAGAAATTGGGTCAAAACTCCATCCATTCCTTAAACACAAACTCATATCTAGAGCATAAGATGTCCTTGGGACCACAAGGAATGATAAAGTTGCCAATTTTATCAAAACCAACCACTCATATGAACACAACATGAAGAAACAAACTCATTTGCCTAGATCTATAATGACTAAACCATAAAGGTGAGAACTAGGAGACTTACAAAATACTAGAACATGCACAAGAAGATAGAGATAAGCGTGCTTGGTGATCCTTTGTTTTACAAGATCCTCCCTCTTCCTTCAAAGGCCACCAAATCATCAAAATTAGCACCAAATGATAACAAGAGGCTAGGGTTTTCTTGGGTGATCTTCTGGGGAGATGGAGGATGAGGGTGGTCGAAACTTAGGGTTTTTTGCAGAGATCGGCGACACGTCATGGTAATTCAATCGCCATGTTGTGGTGAGGAGGCCAATACCATGTTGTGGTACTCTAAATACCATGACGCAATAAGGTTAAAGTCCATAATTAAAATTAAAACACAAGGGAAGCTTTAAGGAATAGTACCTCAAAACCCAAATGTTACAACATATTACAATACATCGTTCAGAAATGAATATTTTACAACACATAATTCAGAAAGGAATATGTTACGATACCTAGTTTGGATGTCAATATGTTACAATACATCATTCTAAGAGGAATATATTACAAAATGACACATTTAAAAACATATTTTCAAACCTACACTTCATATTTTTCTTTAATATCATTGCACAACATTTAAGGATACATAAGTTGTTCTTCTATATTTTGTGTTAGAAATTTTATTTCTAAAACTCTTTAAATAAATGAGTCATTGTTATCTTTAATATCTTCCGCTACTGCTTCAATTCTAGACAAACATATAAGGTTAGATTCATCAATTTAATCTCTTAAACGGATACCTTCATCAGTTGAGGTAGTCGTTTTTCCTTTTTATTTCCATGTTGCAATTTTCTTTGTCATCGAACGAACTTCAGGTTCATCATATTCAACATTAATGTTTGTTTTTGCATTATATGATGTTGTGAAACTAGACGAGCTTCTTCTTCTTCTTTAGTATGAATATTGTCTAAGATTCCCCCATTCCATTTCGATTCACTCTTCAAAATAACCAATGCATGCTCATATTTGAATGCCTTCTTGTGCGTGGTTTAATATAACTTTCTTGCAGCATCCTTGAACTGATCATCGGACTATTCACTGTGATATTGTTTTTCTCTATTAATGAATATTTGATTGAACACATTAATAGATAGAGATATATGATACCATTTCCATTCACTCTTTGTTGAATTCATCGAGGAAAGGAATTCCTGAAGTCATTGTAGTATTTAGTAATCCTAAGAAATCTTGATTTTTGTCCATTGCCGGTCAACAAGTTTGTAGAAATAGTTACCCAAGCACTTATTAGTAATATGAATGAACATTTAGATCGGATTGAACTAGCATTTATGCACATCAAGATAGTTCTTGTTTATTGTATATTGTGTTTTTGGGTTCCCGGTTCCAACGATCCCGCTAAAAAAATCAGACCGAACCGGGTTTATGGTAGGGTGTGTTGTAAAGATTATATAAAATCATAAAATTCATATGAAAATAAGGTTGCTGCCGTTTTAAAGCTATATGAGTCTACTTTATATCTTATTTGAATGTTAGACAGTGATTTGATATGTAAAATGGTTTAAAATTTTGCTAGAGTTGGAAAATCTCTTTGGATACAAATATGGTAGATGCAATGTTGTAAAATTGTATAAAATCAAAGTACGTTCATTTAAACATGAGGTTTGTGCAATTTGAAAGGAGTAAGCGTCTACTTTATTTTTATTTATAAGTCAAAAGTTGATTTTGAGTGTAATATGGTTAATAAGTGCTAGAACAAATGGATGAAAAACAACTTTGAGCAGAAATCTGTGTTGTAAAAATCAAATAAAATTATAGAAAAATCATGTGAACATGAGGTTTGTGTCATTTGAAATCTGTGGAGACTACTTTATTTCTTATTAGTTGTGAGACTCATGTATTACATAGGTTAATTTTTTTTTTTTAAAAAAAAGTTAAATATAAAAGACAAAATATTTAAGAACTTTGAATTTATAAGAAAATAAAAAAAAATAATGAACTATTATAATAGAAATGTTTTTTATCTTTTAAATTAAAATAAATAATTTAAATAAATAAACTAAAGAAACTAATGGGCTGTAGTTTTGGAAATTTTGAAATTAAAAGCTATGTTGATTAATGAAATTGATATTCATTTACTACTATATTTATTGCAATTATTACATTAAAATATTATGTGAAATTTAATAAAATGGTAAAACTCAAAATGACATGTGGAAAAAAAATACAAAATGACATTTGGCAAATTGAATGAGAGTGTGACAAATGGCAAAAAAACTTTCATTTATTATAGTAGAAATCTGGTTTTTGAACAAAAACAAGTACCGAATTAGGCTACGACGGTCCAGGTTATGATTCTACTTTTCCCCGTCAGCTGGCTCCCAGTCAAGTTCGAGTTGAGTTTGGACCCTTGCTCATGGCTATATTTTAATACGTTGGTTATTCACAAATGAGCTTTGTAAGATTAAAAACTGAATTTTATCTTAAATTTATTTAGATCCATACATATCAATATCGTATAACTAGATTAATATTATAATGTCAACAATTTTATTATATACGGTTTAGATTCACAATATGAATTTGAACAAGTTGTAAGTTTTAAAAAAATATTTTAATATAAATATGGATATCTATTTATATAGGACAAAAAATGAATTTTGATACATTCAAGTTTTTCGATAAAAAATAAGTCTACAAAACTTGAAAAAGAATGTATTTTTTTCTATAATCTAATGCATGATCGTCCAACTAAGAAATAAAAAATGGTAAATTGCACCAGTCGAGCGGCTTACGTCAACCCACCTCATGGCCTATGTAGAAGTTAATGGTGGAACAATAGCAATATTTTTGATGTACCAAGGTTTGAACCCTTGACCTCATGTATGGAATTCCAATCCTCAACCACTATGCTCTCATCACGTGGGACCAACTGAGAAATGTACAACCTCATATTTTGATGCCGATCGTTTTGCATTCCGACACTCACAATTGGTTATTTGGTTACTTGTTTAATTATGGTTCTAAGGAAATTAATTAAAATAATTATGTAATGAAACATTAAAAGAAATCTTATTATTTTGAAATATAGAGAATAAAACCTTGTAAGAAAAATCAATGAAAATGTGGTTTGTGTTGTACAAGGTTGATTTGGTCAAGCCAGGGCCAAAGGTAATGTTGACTTAGTCGAGTCACAAGTTTTCCCCAAACCTTGTTTTGCACATAACTCATGCATATGATATCCAATTCAGGCATGTTTTCACCTATGTTCTTGTATGAACTTAAGGAATACCATTAAACAATAAAACTTCACTTTTGCTAGTAATAACTTAATAAGTGAATTAATGGATCATTTATGATTTTTGAAAGTAATGATCTATAAATATGCATCAGTAAGGAGTATAAGCAAATCTATTATGAAGTATAAAGAAAGATACTTGTGTGTTGTTCCTCATTTCCCCCCAATTGTGAGTAGTATGTTATTACCTCAAGAAGGTTGTTTTTCATTGTTTGTCGTAAACCCACAATAAAAGTAGTTCGTCGTTGTTCTTCATTATCATATAATGAGAGTAGTTCCTTGTTATATTACATGAGAGTATGTTCATAGTTGATGGAAATATGGTATTCAAGATCATGTTTAAAAACATAAAACTTTTAATTTTGCAACGGAAGATTTTGATCAAACTTGAACAACATAAAATCGACAACAAGATCACAATGCATGGATATGCAAAACTTTTATATAAACAACCATAGGAGGATTAGATAAAAAAAAACATTTGTCGTCCTTTGGACCTCTCGGGAGGTTTACGATGATGAAGATGGCAATAACTCAAAGTCGAATCCCTTTAGAGTAAGTCAACCACAAGCTCCAATGCCAACTTGGAATGCTAGTTCCTTATTACTAAAAGGTTCCCCTTGAGCTTGAAAACAAAAGGCCAAATTTTGTTCCAAGAGAGGTAATTCAAAAAACTTAGATTCTAACTTTATCTTCAAAAGAAAAAGGAAGAACACCAAAAACACACACAAGTATGTGTGTGTATCTTTGGCCGTGAGTAAGAAGTAATGGTTGAGAGTACTAGTTTCTAGTTTATTTGCAAGTATTATCTTGTGTCAAAATCAAGTCATATATATATATATATATATATATATATATATATATATATATATATATATATATATATATATATATATATATATAACCAAATCTTTATGATTACAAACTAACCAACCACAAGAGAGATATGCATGAAATCAATCAAATAAAGTTTGGCCATGCATATTCCTCTTTTTAACCCTTATTATTTTGACTAGTTACAAGTTGCTACTTTAACTAGTTAAACTTGACTATTTTAGCCCCTTTTTTTAATTTCTAGCTACAAATTAAATCATCTTTTAATTAAATAAACTAGACTCGCTTATTTTTGCATCTTTTATTTATACAAACATTTTCAAATAATAATTACAAGGAATAATAATATTAGTCTTATGTCGAAATAACATTAATATTATTTAAGTGGTGTCTACTTGTTATTAGTGTGACCCTAAAGGATCATACATTATTGACAATATTGTTTTATGATCATTCTTGAGCATATAAAACCAGAAATTGTTCATCATTATTCAGTTGTGGATTGTGTAACACTATCCAAATCGATAGTTGTTCGTCGTTTCTGACTAAAGGGTATTTAGTTTTTTTTTGTTAATCCTACTTACAAGTAGTGATATTTGGACTCGGGAGAGTTAGACTAAATATCCGTTAAGTTAGAATGTAAGATGCATGGGACTTAAGATGACTGGGAATTTGATCACTTGTTTCATTTAGACTTTCTCATTTTTCACTTATTGATTACCTTTGATGTTTATATGAGCTTTGATGATATATATTTATATGGGTTTTAATCAACGACATCTTTATTTGACCTAAGGACATGTTTGTGAATAAATTTTAAAGTGTGATATATTTAAGCAATTAGATATGATTTGAGTTATATTTTGATGATTTTGAATGATTAAATTATCTTCAATTTTATATCTTGAGCATGACTATATTGATGGGTTTTCCAGGTTATAAGAAATTCATATGAGCAAAAAAACACTTAAACCCTTGAGTTCACATGCAACTTAGAAATGATTTATGTTCTCTCTGTTAATAACAGCAAACTATGAACATCAAGAAACCTTATACGTAGTCTATGAAAATCAAAAATTGCATATGGTTAGGATTTACATATCTTTTAATTATTGTAGCAAATAAGCAAATAAAATCCTTTCGAAGTTCCTTCAAAAGCAAGCACCAACAATTTTAATGCTTCTAATGGTTTGTACCCAAAACCCTAATAACTAGAAGACTTTAGGAGAGCGGATGAAATAGATAATTTTTTACTATAAGAGAGATAAGGGAGGAGTACACGAAAATAAGGACCTTAGGGGTCCTATTTATAGCTTGTAAGGAAAGCCTTTGATAACCCCAATTGAATATTATAAAAATATCTCAAACATGGTAATTATCCAACTCCTTATTTATCTATAAGGCATATTCCAGAAACCCTAATGTTCCTCCCTAAAAACGTCCAAGGCTAGGAAGATTCTGGAGTTCCCTCTTGTTCAACTATTGAACAATTATAGCTCAGCCCTTGCACTTTCAGTTAATTTTAATTAACCCGAAATTAATTCCAATTAACTTCTAAATATTTCTTAATTAATAATTATGATTTTAAATTAATATATTAATCATATAATATATTAATAAATCATTCATTTCTATTTCTAATTAGTTTATTAATCAAAAAAATTAACTAATCATCATTTCTCTCCAAAAGTCAGTCTATTCAGTTACAGGTTATGAGGATAACTCAAAAAGGACTTTGCTTCTAATTCAAGAATATATTAATTTAGTTACTAGCTTAGACACCTTAATCCAACAGTCTCCCACTTGCATAAGTTTGTAACTACAATTGCAAGTATAGACCTTGAACTAAACACCACAGAGTGTTTTCCAAATCCAATGTCAAACTATGATTTAAATCAAGTGTTGGTCGTACAATATGTGATCAGCTATCCCTTCATTCTTCATGATATAGTATGGACACGAGACATGGATCAAAATCAATCTCAGTGTCTAAGATTCTGTTTCCCGATTTCTCCATTTGTAAAGACTTTATAAGACTTCAAATTGAACACATCAATTAGCCCTGGCTAGGCCCATCACTATATGGTTAACATCAAATCATCGAGGGGCCCAATGATATCGCTCTTCATGTTAGGGGAAAAAAACGAATAAACTTTGACTATATAACTGTAACCTTTTATTACCAAATCATATATGAAGCTACATTTTATAACATCAAGTTACTGATGTGTTTACGCAACATCAATATATAACTGGTTTGTAGATTACAACTTATGTATCTCCGTTTGAAGAATAACATATATTATTGTCTTATAAATTACTCGTGACTATATCCATGAAGCAATATCTAAGTGTGGTTTTATTTAATGCTTAAAATAATCTCTATTTTCAAAGTACTCGTGAATATTGTAGCAACTCCAATTACAATGTCTTAACCTCAATCGACAATCTACAATCAATTCATGACAGTCTTAATCCATTACTTACATCCAAAAATATGAACGATTGTGGAAGTTTTAATAATTCAAATTACTTAGGAAGTAAAGCATGCAAAATGAAACACAACAATAAATAATTGAATAAGGCAACATAATACTTATAAATAATTCTCTATTATTAATTCACCAAAGTCAACTACATTTATTTTGTTGTAAGTTTCAAAAATATCATCTAACCACTAAAACTAACATCTTTTCTTAAACCTATGCTCCTAACAAGCAAGTAGTTTTTGACTCTGCTCAGAGCCTTTATGAAAGGATTTGCAACATTATCCTCTGATGATACTCTCTTCAATAGAAGGTGACCTTCTCCAACCCGGTGTCAAATGTAATGGTACTTTTTGTCAATATGCTTGAATATACCATGATCATTTGGTTTTTTAGTCAAATAAATCACGCCTTCATTATCACAGAACAATTCCATTAGTTCTTTAATAGTTAGAAAGACTCCAAGATCTTCGAGAAAGTTCTTTAGCCAAGTTGCTTCCTTTGATGCTTCACTCGCTACAATGTACTTTAATTCATAGATGGAGTCAGCCACCGTGTCTTGCTTGGAACTCTTCCAAGTAACTACTCCCCCACTTAACAAGAATACCCAGCCCACCTGCAAATGAAAGTTGTCTCGATCTATTTGAAAAATGGCATCATCGTAACCATTTACTCTTAACGTATCACTTCCGCCAAGAACTTGGAACATGTCTTTTGTTCTTCGCAGATACATAAGAATATTCTTCACTGCAATCCAATGGGCTCTTCCAGGATTTCCCTACAATCAACTAACCATGCTTAAAGCATAAGACACATTAGGTCAAGTACATCTCATTGAATACATGATCGATCCTAGAGCTGAAGCATGTGGGACTCGACCCATGTCAGAAATCTCTTCATCAGTATTGGGACTTTGAGTTTTACTCAACTTTAAAGTATTATGGCTAGGCAATTCATATTTCTTTGAATTCTCCATAATGAACCGTTTCAGTATTTTATCCAAATAAGTACTCGAGTTAAGACCAACAAGACGATTCTTTCTATCCCTATGAATTTTTATTCCAAGAATATAAGTTGCTTCCCCTAGATCCTTCATAGTGAAACACTTTTAAAGCCAAGACTTAACTTTTTGCAAAGTTGGAATGTGATTTCCTATAAGAAGTATGTCATCAACATACACGAGTAGGAAGGTCACTATACTCCCACTAGCTTTGACATATAAACATGACTAATCTTTACTTCTAGACAATCCAAATCCTCTGAATTTCTCATGGAAGTAAAGATTCTAGTTGCAAGATGCTTGTTTCAATCCATAAATGGATTTCTCAAGCTTATACACTCTATCAGGAAACTTAGCATGCACAAAACCTTCCAGATGACTCATGTAGACTTCCTCAAATAACTTCTCATTAAGGAAATTGGTTTTAACATCCATCTGTTATATTTCATAATCATGAAATGCAGCTATAGCAATTATTATCCCGATAGACTTTATCTTAGCTACTAGTGAAAAGTTCTCATCATAGTCAATCCCTTAGGTTTGCGTAAATCCCTTAGCAACCAGCCTACCTTTGAAAATGTGTATTTTCCCATCCATGTTGGTCTTCTTCTTGAGGATCCATTTGCACCTGACTGTCTTTCGACCATGTACATGATCAACCAAGTTCTATACTTGGTTATCATACGTGGACTTAATCTCTCTCTCTCTCTCTCTCTCTCTCTCTCCATTGCCTCTTTCCATTTAGCAGCTTCAGGGCCTGTCATTGCTTCCTTGTAGTTAGCAAGTTCATTTAAATTTACCAGTGTACGATGACTAACGTAAGTATCACCATCTATAGAAATATGGAAACCATAGAACTTAGGTGGCATGCTAACTCTACTGAATCGACGAAAAGGTAATGAGTTGTCAACTGGCTTAACTGGAATTTCTTCATCATGTCGAGTGCTAGTCTGTCGAAGGTTCCTGCATTAAATGAATCTTGAATTTCTTCAAGATCAATAGTACTCCCACAGTCCATTTTAAATATGAGCTCTCTCTCTCTCTCTCTCTCTCTCTCTCTCTCTAGCAAAAGAATCCCCTTCGAGCCACAATGACCATGTTTTCATTAGGCTTGTAGAACAACTATCCAAAGGAATTATGTGGTTAGCCAATGAAACAACACTTTTTGGATCTGGGTTCAAGTTTTTCGTGAGTTTCTTGCCTTACGAGCACTTCACAATCCCAAACCTTGATATGTGTGAGCGAGGATACCTTCCATGTCCACATCTCATGAGGTGTTTTAGCAACATTCTTAGTTGGGACACGATTCAACATGTGGGCAGTCATTTTGAAAGCATATCCCTAGAAATGAATTGGAAGAGAAGCTCAACTCATCATGTAACAAACCATATCTAGTAAGGTTCAATTACAACTCTCAGCCACACTATTAAGTTGTGGTGTTATGGTAGGAATCAATTTGGAAACAATTCCATAAACCTTAAGATATCTATTGAACTCGATACTAAGATACTCACCACCTCTATCAGATTTGAGGATCTTTATCTTCCTGTCCAATTGATTTATCAACTTTGTTTTTAAACACTTTGAACTTTTCAAAGGTTTCTAATTTATGTTTGATTATCCATTCTGCTATAATCATCCATAAATGTCACATAACATCGATTAGCATCCCTTGTGACAGATCATAATGTCCCACACACATCCGTATGGATGAGTTCCAAAAATCTTTCACCTCTTTAAAATGACCCATTGAAAGGTGCCATAGTTATCTTGCCCAATAAAAAAGATTCACATTCATCATCTTTCCTAAGATCAAATGATTCCAACACTCCATCCATTTTGAGATGGGCGATAAGTTTCTTGTTTATGTGTTGAAGTCTACAATACCACAAACATGCCTTGTTTACACCATTATACAAATCAATATGAAACACATTATTGCCTAGGTTATCAAAACAAATCATAGTTTCATACACACCATTAAAGGTTAAAGCTTCAAACATAATAATGCTATTTTTATAAGCATAAATAGATCCAATATCATTATTAAATGAATATCAAAAACCATTTTTGAACAATACATGATATTAAATAATGTTTCATTTCATATCCAATGAATAATAGCAATTTAACAAATCTATCCTAACACAACTACTACACATAGGACCATAACTCCCGATCTTGGTACCATGAAAAATCCGCCTATTGCCCATGATCAAGTTTAAGCTTCCATGCTCCACTTCCTCACTTTCACTTAGCCCCTGCAAATCAGAACAAATGTGGAAGCCACGTCCTATGTCAAGGACCCAAGAATGAGAAAGTTATGTGTTATTGATTTCAATGGTGTAAATACCTGAACTGGACGCCTTGATATTTCCATCTTTCAAGTCCTGCAAGTATTTAGGGCATCTTCTTCTCCAATGACCCCTTTTGCCACAATGAAATCAAGCGGCCTCCTTTGGGTTACTAACAATAGGAACATCAAAGTTGGGCTTCGAATTGGACCCACTACTAGACCCTCCAGCATGGGCCTTCCCTTTCCAGTTGGAATGGGGAGGAGCCTTTATCTTTTTCCCTTTTCCAGGTCCAATGGCCAGGACAAGAGCACTTTTAGCCGAAGGGACTTGATTTTTTTCATCCCTGATTCAATAGTCTGCAACAAGTTGCAGAGTTTGGTCAATTTTGTCTCTGTATTGTTCAAATGATAAGTCAATATGAACTGATCATAACTAGGAGTCAAAGAGTTAAGGACCATATCAATGGCCAACTCTTGGTCAAACGAAACATTGAGTTTTTCCAAACACTCCACGTATCTCTACATTCTTTGCACATGAGCACAAATAGATTCTTCTTCCTTTAAATTGCACACCATGAGAGACTTAACCACTTCATGGCGTTATTGCCTAGCCTTCTTGTGGAACATTCCAGCAAGGTCAAGGCACATCTCATATGGCTAGTATTCCTCATAGAAATTTTGGAGTTCTGGCGTCATGGTAGCAACCATGATGCAAGCGACTTTTTTTGCATCATCAAAATGCTTGTTGAAAGCAGCTATTTCTTCAGAAGTAGCGGTGGATTTATCGATTTCAATAAGAGGCTTTTCAAGAACGTATTCCTTGTTCTCTTATTGAAGAGTCATCTTTAGATTTCTCATCCAATCCATATAGTTTGGACCAATGAGCTTCTCTTTTGACAAAATCCAGATAAGAGTGAAGTTGAGCTTTGGGGGGTGGTAGTTTGAGTAGTAGTGAGATCAATGGGTCTAAACATCTATATATAAGAGACATAGTTTTAGTTAGTAATATAAATCCTTAATATTTTAACCCAAGAGAAATATTAAAGGCTAGGATCCAAAATACATTTCACAATAAATAAGAGGTATGCCATAATCTAATTGCCAATTTATCAAAGAAGGTAATACAAATTTACCAATTTCAATATAATATGAAATTCATAGGTCAATTGAGATTCATTGAATCTTATTAATGACATGTTTAATCTCGGATTATGTTCTTCAGTTTGTGACTGGGATGCCAACGATCACAAATAAGGTGTGAATAACAATGCAAACCCGCTTGACAACCTCGAGGTCATTTATCATCTCGAATTGATGCATTGGTAAACCACACATGCTCCATCAATAATGATAATTTTCGATTTGTCCATCACTCAACTTTATAATCCAAATTAGTGTGCTGGTAAACCATGCAAGCTCCACTAACGACTTATAAATAGTGATGTGTGTTTTCATGGATTAGCATACACTTCATAGTTTTTCCTAAAGTAACTAGAATTGGGATTTATAAGAAGGTTATGCTACTTTATAGCATCATACTTTTAGAGGTTATGTCCTATCAAACCCGATCACCTAACGACCCATCACCATACAAGGGAGCGGTGGGTGAGAGTAGACACTCATTCAACGATCATTTTATAGGTTGTTTCCTTATACCACCCCCCCCCCCCCCACCTTTTAGAGTATGGCTTCGTGAATAAGGCATACTATTAATTTTACTGACATTTCTTATACGTATAGTAAACTGAATATTTAATCATATATAGTATAATGTGTATTTTAAACTTTTTCAAAAACACTAGCTTTAAAATTAATTTTCGAAATTAACAATAAATTAATTAATTTTAACCAACTAATGATTTTACCAATTATCCATTAATTAACCAATTAAATAACTTAAATAATTAAGGTTTTAAATAATTATCTTTAATCAAACAATTAATAGAATAATTCAAATTTAAATTATTTGGGATTAAATAATTTTAATTAATAGAATAATTCAAATTTAATCCTAATCTCAAATACCCTTCTAATTTTCAAAAAAGGTATAGGGTTGTCGGGCTTTTAATTATCCAAATTTTAAGGCATTTAAAATAGTAATTAAGAAAACTAGAAAGCCTAACGGATACCTAAAATTTTCAAAAATAAGGGGTGGAGGCTAGGATTTCAAGAACCCTAGACTTTTGCAAAAATTTTAAGCCATTAGGGTTTAATTTCCATAAGCCCTAATTTGATCTATTCATTATTATGCATAATGTAACAACCCGAAAGATCTGAACCAAGCAAGGTCTAAATTGTAACCCTATTACAATAAAACCTTGAAAACCAAAAGGGCATAAGTGCATGTATATGGGAATATACACTTTGGAAATCACATTTAAGATAACCTCTTGAAAATAAACAAGTTTTATCAAGGCAAAACTAGACAAATAAATTGGAATAGGAATCACGGATTTAAAACATTGTTTTTGAGTATCTAGACGTAGTACCCCACCCACCCTAGAACACCCAAAACTGAAATCAACACTCTAGAACACCCCTAGACCGAAATCACAAGCTAGGAGTATCACTAAGGCTGAAACACACCCTAGGATGAACCTAGGAACGAAATCTCAATGCATAGAACGCACTAAGGCCAAAAACTCCTAGGTTAGATTCACTAAGGCCGAAATCTCCATGTGAAAAGGTCTAGGACCGAAATCATACACTAAAGACAATCCAAGGACCGAAATCACATGTGATTTCGATCATGCTAGGATATTTTATAAAGGCTTGCGGCTTAGGATAAGAAAAAGGTAAGGAAAGTTGACTTTAGGATGTGAAAACTCACCCGTTTCCAATGAAATCACAGTAACCCACGTATTATCCATCAAATATCAATGCTTTAACCTCCATACTTCCAAGAAAATATCTTATCATCACTTTCTTTTATTAAGCACGAAAACCACTCCCTCCCTTATCACAAATCCCATTCCTACTCACTGTAAAATTCCCATTTGCTCTCAAGAATTCAAGCTTCAAGCTTTAAAGAGGCTTAACTCTTCAAGCCATTTTCCTAGGTTTTGGTAAGTAAGTTCGAAACTCCTTGGAATCCATTTCAATTCTATGTTTAGTTCATTCTAATTACACACTCTATGTGTGTTAAAACACTTAGGATAAAGCCATCTCCAAGGAAGTCCATCTATTTCAAACAAGAGTTTAGACTTGGAGTCTTATCAACACCTCTTCAAATCCACCCACCAAAACCACTCAAGGTGAGTTTATACCCCCACATTTTCAAGATTTTTCATGTTTTTAGGGGGAATACAAGTAAAACTTTATTTATCACACAAATATTTACATGTTTTCATCTTTACGTTAAAGATAAGATATTATTTGCATAATCCATGTTATAAAATCATAAGAAATTTATGATTTGTAAAACTACATGATTTTTGAAGCTTTTACTAAAATATAACTTTCATAACAAGAGATACATTCTAGTTAGTTACTATTTCGTGGGTTACAACCCAAAACATAACGTGTTGGCCTCACATTTTGAAATTAGACAAGATAATTACTATATATATATATATATATATATATATATATATATATATATATATATATATATATATATATATATATAGTTATATAAATGTTCTTAACAAACAAACATGTTAAACTATAATAGATATAGTTTATGGAACATACATCCTGTTTCACTAAGTTTGGGATACATTAAGGAAAAAAACATATAAACTATAATAGATATAGTTTATGAGACATACATGCGGTTTATTCATTACAAAAAGGGCTTTTCATTATTCTACACGTAACCTTCAATATGACTTTGTGCGACCCACTTCAAGTACTTATCTAAGTACCAACAAAAGACCTGACATTATAACCAGAGTCTCTTGGAGGAAGAGCGTAACACTTGTGTATAGATCTATACGGGACTGATAACCCCGCACCCAAACTGTTAACTACAGTTAGGCCGAAAGGCCTAGGATGACAAATGTCGTAACTTTTCCGATGCCTGAATAATGTCGTAGCAGGCCATCCTAGTTCATCAAGCATGGTTATAATAACTCACAATTTGATATTAACAATACGATTAGTGTATGAATACATAGATAACTTCAGTTAGTTTTATTTAATATTAGAACTACATTACAATATTTTACAGTACAATGGTGAATCCAGACATATAGTTTTAAAAAAAGGATTACAAACAAATACAATTACAGTATACTATTTTCTAATACAGAGCAACTTACATTTCTGATATAACCATTATCGTTCCCGCTATAATTCCTTAGTATATGTGTTAGGGTTATATAAAATGAAAAACCGATAGGCAGTCGAATGTATGATTTCTGCTTTACTTCCTGTTCCTTGTTTGGATGTGGGCTTAGGTCAGAATCATCTAATCAATTGTCCATTCGATCTTAATTATATATAACTTGTATACACTAAGTGATCTTAGAAGGAACTAGTAAGGGTTACATTACTTACATGAATTTCATACTTTTTTCATAACTTTTAAGCATAAGAAATGTAACAACGTAAATTTTCAAACAAATTTTTCATTTCAAAATAAAGTGTTTTCATTCAAAACAAGGCATAAACATTCCATGTGTCATAACAGAATACAAATCATATGAATCCCAAGATCACAAAACATCTATCAGTGTGTACAGATCACGCCGGCGCCTTCCCACGGTCCTCGCTAGTACCTGAAACACATACACAACAACTGTAAGCATAATTGCTTAGTGAGTTCCCCAAAATACAACTTACGTACATACGCCTTTCCAGGCCCTGACCTTCCGGTCCATGTGTCTCAGGGGACTTCCGTCCCTGCTGGGTAAACCTTCCGGTCCTACCCACGCCAACCTTACGGTCCACATCACAACGCCTTCTGGCCCATAACATAATCGCCTTCCGGCCCTTAACATAATGCCTTCCGGCCCACATAACATACATAGCACGTATAACAATTAACTTATCACCTATAGCACATATATCTCATATCATATCCGACCTTCCGGTCACACAGTCAAACCCTTCCGGGTACAGTATAGTGAGAAGACTCACCTCGTGAATATCGAAAGCTAGCAAATCCCGAAGTCACTCGTGCTCAATCCGCCGAGCTACAATCTCCCTATAACATCATACATCTTTTATTAATACTTTTATCTTCTAAGTTTGACTATCCCTAAGAAGTCAAACATAGGTCAACTCTGGTCAACGGTCAACGGTCAACGGTCAACTTGACCGGACTCGGCGAGTGCACAAGGGCAACTCGGCGAGTCTAGACGTATTCGTCAACTCCCTAGGATTCCCTTCTTACTCATCGAGTGCTTCCCCTGACTCAACGAGTTCCACCTGGGAGAGTCGCGGGGCCACCCCGACTCAACTCGCCGAGTCTCAAGAACAACTCGGCGAGTACCAGCTCGACTCAGTCCACCTGTCGACCCTCTCTAACTCGTCCTGACTCACTGAGTCAACCCGTGATTCGACTGGATCACTCACTGGCCGATCCAAGGCAATCTTCAAGCTACTCGCCGAGTCTGCTCATCAGACTCGGCGAGTCCATGCCATGCAATTACTCAAACTCGCTTCTAAGGTCAGATCTGTTCCATCAATTCATAGATCTAGCCTTTCAAGACTGATTCACCACGTAAAGTCCCTATCTTGGTGTCCATAACACACCCCATGGCTTATAATGAACATTTTGATCTAAAGCATAAGGGTTCCAACCCAAAACTTCCATTGATTCCCAAAAAGCTTGGGCAAAGGGACACTCTGGACCTTTAGGGGTCTAGATATATGGTCTAAATCTCTTAGGGGTCCAAGGGAGCACAAGATCTAGCCACAAAAGGGTTCAATAAACCCTAAATCAATGTAAACACCAACATAGAAGAGAATAGCTCGAAAGATTACCCCAATAGAGATGCTCTGGACTCCAAATCCTCAGAAGATGGCTCCTCTTGCTTTCCCCTTAGCTGATTTCCTCTTCCTTCCAAAATGACACCTCCAAGATCAATAATAGCCTCCTTCTATGCTCCAAACGCTCACACTCGATTAGGGTTTCACTCAAGGGACTGGTGAGCACAAATGACGGCCATAAGGCCCTTTAAATAGGTCCCAAACCCGAGAAATTAGGGTTTCATTAAACAGCGTAGACTCGCCGAGTCCATATCCTGGACTCGCCGAGTCCAGACGAATCCCGCGTCCAGAACCGCGACCCTACTCGGCGAGTCTGAGCTCCAACTCGCCGAGTCCCCTCTCAAAACACAAAATAATCAAAACAATAAAGATACCTGGAATTCCGGGCTGTTACAATTCTCCCCCACTAGAACTAGACTTTGCCCTCGAAGTCTCGCTCTGAAAATAGCTCCGGATGCTGCTCCCGCATCTCGCGCTCCGGCTCCCAGGTCATCTCCGATCCCTTCCGGTGTTGCCACTGAACCAACACCAAAGGTACCTCCTTGTTCCTCAGAACCTTGATCTTCCGATCCCTGATGGCCACAGGCCTCTCAGCATAATTCAGACTCGCATCCACCTGAATATCCTCGAATGGAACCACTGCCGACTCATCGACCATACACTTTCTCAATTGCGACACATGAAAAGTGTCGTGGATCTGCCCCAACTCTGCTGGCAACTCCAAACGATAGGCTACCTGGCCTACCCTTGTAATCACACGAAATGGCCCAATATACCGGGGCCCCAACTTGCCCCTCTTCCTGAATCGAATCACTCATTTCCAAGGAGAGACCTTCAGGAGAACGAAGTCGCCGACCTGAAACTCAAGCTCGGACCGGCGTCTGTCTGCATAACTCTTCTGTCGGCTCTGGGCGGTCAATAACCTCTGTCTGACCTGCTGAATCTGCTTTGTCGTCTGAAGCACGATCTCTGTACTGCCCATCACTCTCTGCCCAACCTCTCCCCAGCAAATGGGGGTCCGACACCTCCTACCATACAACAGCTCAAAGGGTGGCATACCAATGCTCGAATGATGGTTGTTGTTGTAGGAAAACTCTGCCAAGGGTAAATACACATCCCAGCTACCCCCGAAATTTAACACACATGCTCGAAGCATGTCCTCAAGCGTCTGAATCGTCCGCTCGCTCTGGCCGTCTGTCTGGGGATGATATGCGGTACTAAAATGCAATTTAGTACCCAGCTCCTCATGAAATTTCTTCCAGAATCTGGAAGTGAAGCGCACATCACGGTCTGAAACAATCGAGATCGGCACCCCATGCCGAGATACCACTTCTCTCACATATAACTCCGCCAACTTCTCCGCTGAAGAACTCTCACTGATGGCAAGGAAGTGAGCGCTCTTCGTCAACCTATCCACAATCACCCAAATTGCATCAACTCCTCTGGCAGTCCTCGGCAATTTGGTGATGAAATCCATAGTGATCTGTTCCCACTTCCATTCGGGAACCTCCAATGGCTGCAACTTTCCATGCGGTCTCTGGTGCTCGGCCTTAACCCTGCGGCAGGTCAAGCACCTCTCAACGAACCATGCGACGTCCCTCTTCATACAGGGCCACCAATACTCTTTCCTCAAATCCAAATACATCTTCGTAGCCCCCGGATGGATCGAAAATTTCGACCGATGAGCCTCTTCCATCAAAGTAATACGCGTACCACCCACAAACGGTACCCAAATCCGACCCTGAAACGTCATAAGCCCTCGTCCATCCGTAACGAACTCTGAAACCAAACCAACGACCCGCTCTCTCTTCTGCATCTCCGGTCGCACAGCCTCGGCCTGTGCCCCACGAATAGCATCCAATATTGGAGCTATCACGGTCAATCTCAAACATACATCTCGCAGTGGAGTGCCCTCCGCCCTGCGGCTCAACGCATCGGCTACCACATTAGCCTTGCCTAGGTGGTACAGGATCTCACAATCATAATCCTTGACCACATCCAACCACCTCCTATGACGCATATTTAGGTTGGGCTGATCCATCAAATACTTCAAGCTCTTATGGTCCGTGTATATCGTACATCGAACCCCATACAAGTAGTGACGCCAAATCTTGAGAGCGAACACTACTGCCCCCAACTCTAAATCATGCATGGGATATCTCGTCTCATGAGGCTTCAGCTGCCTCGACGCATAAGCTATCACATGACCCCTCTGCATCAACACCACACCCAGCCCCAAAATCGATGCATCACAATATACTACAAAATCCTCCATCCCTTCCGGGAGAGCTAATACCGGGGCTTCGCACAACCTTTGGCGAAGTGTCTCAAAGGAGGTCTGCTGCTCGGGACCCCATGAGAATGCAACACCCTTCCAGGTCAATCTGGTGAGCGGCACTGCGATCTTGGAGAAATCCTTGATAAATCTCCGATAATACCCTGCCAACCCAAGGAAGCTCCTGATCTCCGATGGTGACTTCGGCACCTCCCAGCTCATCACCGCCTCGACTTTGGCCGAATCGACCAGAATCCCTTCCTGGTTAACGAGATGTCCTAGGAACTGGACCTCCCGCAACCAGAAATCACATTTGGAGAACTTTGCATAAAGCTTCTCCGATCTCAATACCCCAAGGACATCTCTCAAATGCTCCTCATGCTGCTCTCTAGATCTCGAATACACCAGAATATCATCGATAAATACAATCACTGACCGATCCAACATCGGCCTGCATACCCTGTTCATGAGATCCATGAACACAGCCGGGGCATTGGTGAGCCCGAAAGGCATCACCACAAACTCATAATGCCCATATTGCGTCCTAAACACTGTCTTCTGGATGTCCTCATCCCGCACTCTCACCTGATGGTACCCCGACCTCAGATCGATCTTGGAAAACCAAGATGCTCCCTGCAACTGATCGAATAAATCGTCGATCCTCGGTAACGGGTAACGGTTCTTGACCGTCAACTTGTTTAACTCCCGGTAATCAATGCACATCCGGTGTGAACCATCCTTCTTCTTGACGAACAGAATAGGTGCTCCCCACGGCGAGCTGCTCGGCCGAATGAATCCCTTCCCCAGCAACTCCTGAAGCTGCGAGGATAACTCTTGCATCTCTGGAGGTGCAAGACGATAAGGCACCTTAGCAATAGGCACGGCTCCCGGAACCAAATCAATACCAAACTCCACTTGCCTCACAGGAGGTACTCCCGGCAGCTCCTCGGGAAAAACATCTGGGAACTCACGCACCACTGGGACCTCCTCAACTGATCTCGGTCTCTCGGAAGCCTCCTGCGTATCCATCACATACGCCACAAAACCCTTACAGCCCTGCTGTAGACACTGCCTCGCCCTAGCGGCCGAACAAAAGCTGATCCTGAACGGGTACCCTCGCCGTACACCGAAAGAACTCCCCCACTAGGGTCTCGTATAGTCACCAGCTAACGCTCACAGTCGATGACGGCGCCGAATCGGCTCAACCAGTCCATGCCCACAATGACACAGACATCACCCATCGCAATAGGAATCAGATCAATCGGAAACTCAACCCTGAAAATCTCTAACACACATCCCCGGAGAACCTCCGTGGCACAAATCACTCTCTCGTCAGCTATAGAAACTCTCAGAGGCCGACTCAACAACTCACGACTAACGCTGATATGCTGACTAAAAGCCAAAGATACAAAGGACCGACTCGCACCCGAGTCAAATAACACTAAAGCAGGCACAGAGTTCACAAGGAAAGTACCTACGCATATCATAACATAAGCATAACATCTCAACATCAAAATAAATATAAAAAAATAAAGCATACCTGCCACAACATCGGGCGCAGCGCGGACCTCCTCCGCAGTCAGCTGAAAGGCTCTCCCACGAGCCCTCGGGGCCTCGGCCTTCACCGGTCGAGTCTCAGTAGCCCTGGCAGCAGGTGCAGATCCCTGAAGAAACTGAGGGCACTCGGCCTTCCGATGGCCTGTCTGGTTGCAATGAAAGCAAACCATAAACCCCTTGGGGCAATCCCTAGCGATGTGCCCCTCCTTGCCACACTTGTAGCAAGCACCAGATCGACATGTCCCCTCATGACCCTTGCCGCACTTTCCGCAAGTGCGACCCTTCGGACCTCCCGTCCTCGAATCGGCGGACTTAGTCCACTTGGCTGCCGGCTGAGACTGAGCCGGCCGCCGGTCCACCCGTTGAGACTCGGCCTCCTCCCTGGCCTGGGTCTCCAACTCGATCTCGCGCTTCCTGGCATTCGCCTGAAGCTCAGCAAAGGTATGATAGGTGGAGTTTGACACAAACTCCCGGATATCCCTCCTCAAAACACCCAAGTACCGGCTCATCCGAGCCTGCTCTGTGGACACCTGCTCGGGGCAGAACATCGCCCTCTCATGAAACTTCTGTTGGGTTTTGAGCATTCTAACACTTCCTAAGTGTACATGCAACCCTAAATACCTTGGATCTATGTTTTCTCTGTTATACATGCAAATAAGAACTTCCAAGGTATTATCCTAATCTAGCATACAAAACAATAATGTAATAAGATAGAATACATACCTCTTGATGTAGAAAGTCTTCATGAAGCTTGAGTGCTTAGTGCCCCAAGTGTGACACCTCAAATGGAATCACAATCATCAAAACACTTAGAATGACTTGAGAGAATTCTACACTCACCAAAATCGGCTAGCCCTTTCTTGAATACTACTAGTGGCCAATTTTTCCTCAATAATAAGATGCTTATATAGTTACACAATTAGGGTAAACTCTTAATTGTCATGGCTTTCCATTTCCTTGGATCCATGGGTACAAATACACCATGGAGCATCCATGGACCATCCTATGGGTTTTAGCCCAACTTGATTATCCATGGAGCATTAGCCCACTATACAAGTATGGATGATTTACACAATCAACCCATATATTTAATTAGTCTTCTTTTGATCACTTAATTAATCCTAGATTAATTCTTGATCAATACTAATTAAATAATCTTATTATTCTTATTATTAATATACTAGAACTTATAATATATTAATAATCATAAGTGTCTTATTTCTCTCATTCAAGTGCATGATGGTATGCAACCCAAATGGACCATGCCGGGTCGGGTCAAGTCTTACCAAATATAGTTATGGACTTAGACATTAATCCAACAGTCTCCCACTTGGATAAGTCTAAAACTATTATTGCGTATGACTTCAGGAACCAACCGGCAATCGTAGCTCTCAAAAGCTTCTGTCGAACTCTGACCTTGTCGATGAACTCTGACCTTTGTCAGTGACTTGTCCATTAGATAAGGGATCATATATTCCTCCATTCTAGATATCATATGGACTGAGACATGGATTATAATCATTCTCTCTGGCCATTTGTTGTTTCCCAATTTCCGATTTATGACGACTGACTAATTGAACAAATCAAATCAGTCCTGGCCCGGCCGAGCACTTCCATTTGTCATCATCAAATCATCGAGGGGCCCACAGATATCGCTTTTATCCCGAAGGTAAAAGGAACGGATAAACTTCGACTCATATGGCTTGTTCTACTACTTGTTGAATCATACACAAAGGCACGTTTTATAGCACCGAGTTACCAAATGCGTTTTCGTGCTATCAATGTACTATCAACTCATAGTAACAACTCATATCTCTAGGTTTGAAGAATATAAGATATTATCGTCTCATGATCACTCGTGATAAAATCCATGAAGTGATTCCAATGAGCGCGGGTTGAATCCAATACTCAGAACTTATGAGCACTCATGATTGTTGTAGCCTTGTCCAACACCTTAGACCTCTACAACCCATCATGACAGTCTTAATTCATATCTACTTCCAACATATGACCGACTGTGGATAGTTTGAATAACTTAGTCATTCCGAAAGAATAACCTAGTTTATTCGGGAAGTCAAAACATGCAAAATGAAACACAAGAATAATTGAATCCAATATGGTCTCAGAACTTATGAATATAAATAAAACACCTTTTATTTATCACCATATGATTACACATTATTCATTGTACACTGTTTCAGCTATCAACTTTATTCTTGAATTTAAAACAATAGTTGTCCCATGCTCCAAGCATGTACACTATGTTTTTTTTTTTCAAAACACTAGTCATGCCACACACCAAGTATGCATACTATGTTTTTCTATGATCTTTACTTTGTGAACTAGATCAATTGAACATAACTTCAATGATTCTCTTTTCACACCCCCAAATCCTTACTGCAAATGCAAGAATTCCAAATTCATGCCATTTACTGAAATCTGTTAGATTCTAAACTTATATGCATTGATCCTCTTGTAATGATTATGCACAAAGTCAGAAAGACTTGACAACAATCATTACAGAGTATTCCAAAGGAGATCAGCTCCTTGGAAACATCCTTCTTGCATTAAGTTTCCTAATCTTAAACAGATTGAAAATTCTAACTTTGAAACATTTCCAGATTCCATTTTGACTATCACTTCTGAACAAGAGTTGCCTCCTTACAGACTATGTCAATATGGTCCTTCCAGAATTATCACTATACTTCCAATTGTCCTTGAGCACCCAATCTTTGGTAAACCTTAGATTGTCCTCGACAATTGTTTAATCCTTTTAGTCATATCCAGTTCTAAACCTTTTCCCTTCTTAATGCCCCAGGCATTTGGAAAATTTTAGAACGGATGAATATAGCACATGTAATCGATCCTATATCCGAAGCATATAGGACACGATTCATGATGTCTTA
This sequence comes from Lactuca sativa, assembly GCF_002870075.4. Lineage (NCBI taxonomy): Eukaryota > Viridiplantae > Streptophyta > Magnoliopsida > Asterales > Asteraceae > Lactuca > Lactuca sativa. The sequence continues at coordinate 40,504,708 of NC_056629.2, read as the reverse complement.
CATAAAGACTAAACCAGTCTTTTGCTATAATATTTCCATTTCAATTTGCCAAGTTCTCATAATTCAGATTATGAAAAGGGATGCCGTAATCATAATCGAATTTTAGAACGCAAATAATGGACTCATATACAGAATTTCCTTATGTTGAGCCATTCCAACATGAAATTCATATATATATCCTTGACTAAATGATTAAAACCTCAGATCTAAACCTTATAGATTTGATATGAAGTATAATTTCCTCTCCCTTAATTATAGCAAAACAACTTTTTCCCAATTGAAATTTTTTTTTTGTTTTCTATAATTAACATTGCTAACTTGCAATACTTATCATAATTATCATGCTCCCACTAACATGATGATTATTAGCATAACACTTATGCTCCCACTAGCTTTGACATGTACTCAGAAATCAGCTGACTTTCTTACCAAAGTTCAGATTTCTGATACTAGATTGTTTTGATAAGTCTTTATCAAAATCATACACCTTCCCTTAGATAGCACACTTGTGTATCTAAACAATTATGAAGAGGGATGCCGTAATCATAATGGTTAGACCTTTTTGCCACTTCTCACAAGTCCAGGTTAGTGTGCCGGTTAACCACACGCGCTCCACTAACGACTTTGAGAATGCAAATATCACAATTGCTATCTAGATAAAATCTACTTAGTGAAAGTGTTTCCTCACCATCATTTTCATGAATCGGAGAGAAACCTTATGACACTTAGATTTATATGGTGTATGAGTTCCTACCCATATGAATTTGTCAAACCATAATCACAAGACAAAGATAATGACAAATCCAAAACCATATGGATTGAACTCAATCTTAACTTCTTGCCACCTGGCAGCTCAAGGGCCTGCCATTGCTTCCAAGTTGTTATGCAACAAACTGAGAACTCTAAGAACTCATATGCAAAGCCAACTTTAACTGGAATGGGCACAGATATGTCAACACGATAGGTTATAAACCTCAAGTCGTGTGCTAGTGAAGAACTTCAAGTTTTATTCTTGATTATTTCTTGAGACTTTCAAGACCTTTAAGACTCCCACTTTCCTCTTGACATATAAGACTCCCTTGTCAAATATCCAAGAGATAGTGAGGATTCTGATCAAGACAAACACTTCACGCAATTGGCCTAAGTTGGTCTTTGTTTTATCCAAAACATCACAACTTACCAATTTCAAATGTACAAGAGTAGAAAACTTTTACTCTTACATTTGACAAGTGTTTTAACCTTCTTTAAGACATGTCACTCAAAATACAATCTTAGAGTATGACTCTAAGACTTGTATTGGAACGAAGTATGACTCATCTTCTTGATTTAACCATTTCAACAATTCAAGATCCCTCTTCTTAGTCATAAGAATGCACTAAGATTTCCTTAGAGAACTAATTGTGCTATGGTTTCTTAATCATTAAGATGATCACAAAAACCGATACTAAAGTACTCTCCCATCTTTTCAGATTTGAGAAACTTTTATCCTTCTGCCTAAATTGATTCTTCTTATTCGCTCTGCCTTACATTGGAACCTTTTCCAATGTCTCAGAGTTACACTTAAGCTTGTAAGTATAATCATATTTACTGAACTTAAGTAAATCATGACGAATAGTCTTATCAAACTTTTTGTGGTGGACTTGACCAGTGCACAAGAATGTGTACTCGATCCCTTAGTCCTTTACTTGATTCACACATCCATGTGAACAAGTAATTAGTCTTAATTTTCCAAAACTTGAAAGTTCTCATTCATCATGCTATATAACTTGCATGATTCCAAGTCCCGGTCCAAATGAAACTTGGGTGATGAGAATCTTTCCTTATTTGGTAAATATAGACATTACCACAAATGAAAGAATCAACTTCATATTTCCACTCTTGCTCTTAATGGAATCATATAAGCAACAATTTTTCCTCAAAATCCATTGTAAGGATATTTTAAAATAAATAAAATCAAAAATTTTTCTTTTATTTTAAAACTTTGCGGAAAAACTTATCCTTACAATCCATATGAAAACTTGTTGTTATCTATTCCTAAGCAATATCTCATAACTCCTAAGAAGTTGCTCAAGAATCCGATCTTCAAACTATGCGATAGAAATCCATCTACGCCATCAGATTCAGCATATTCTTTCTTTAAGTTTCTTCACTTTTCTTTGATTCTTAAAACATCACCATGTGACCCAGTCACATCATGTATCAGGAATCTCAGAATAGAAACTTAACAGAGTTAGATAGTGGTCTTTACCTGAAGTAGAGTCAAACTTATTGACTTTAACATCCTTAGGTAAATTTGGCAGCTTCGCAACCAATGCCCTTTCTTTGGCAATACAAACATATGGACCCTTTGATAATGGTACACAGGACTATCACAGACTTAGCTTTTCTCTTTACCATTTGGTCAACCGAGTTGACTATAGCCGATCCCTTTCCATTGGGAAGAGAATGCTTTACTGGATATCCAATGTCATCATTGTCAATGTCCATAAAGTTTTAGGAAGTTGATCTTAACAAATAGATAAGATCATTAAGGGTCTTGTCATAGTCTTTTTCATAGGTGTTCCAAAAGAACTCACTATGTGACTTAGAAAGTAGTTGAACCACCAACTTTCTCAAGACTTTGACACCCAACTCTCCCGGCTTGTCAATATGTGACTACATCTCCAAGATGTGACCACACCTAGACCTTGCCTTGCCTAATAGGGCCTGAGTGACCTTAAACTTTTCAAGAACTTGTGGGTTAGGGAGAATAATTGGAGGAGGAGAAAGAAGTATGATATCCATGGAACATCATCTTCATTAGGAAACCTTGTTTCACTAGATTTGGGAAGATCATAGGTGTCTATTACAGACATCTTTTGGGAGATATTCAAGATAGTTGATTTTAAAGTCCTTAATATGACACCCAATATGAAATATTAAGGCTAGGACCCAACAAACTATTTTATAACTCAGAAGAGGGATGCCGTAATCCAAGCTATAAAATATTTGAAGGTAGGTGAATGACGATTCACCAATTTCCACCAAGATAAACGAAATGTATTATTAGGTTTTAATTGGTTTTGAAACTCCTAGATCTTTGAGATTCATTGAACTGTTCAAAGGCATGTTTCAATCTCGAGTGTGCCCTTCAGGTTTTGTGACTGGGATGCCGAGGATCACAAAACAAGGTGTGAAGTAACCATGCAAATCACTTGGTACCCTTAATAAATTACCCCTCAATCGATGTGTCGGTTAACCACACACGCTCCATCGATACTATGATAAATATTAAGTCACCCTTTACCTACCTTGTTAAGTCCAAGTTAGTGTGCCGGTTAACCACACACGCTCCACTAACGACTTAGACAAAGTGTAAAGTGTAATTTCATGGGTTAGCACCTTATTCACATTTTTCCTAAGTAACTAAGATTGGGTATTATTAAGAGTTTAGTTACTTAGTATTATCATTAATACTTTTAATGAAGGGAGAATTCTAGTCCTGTCAAACCCGTTCGGCTAACGACCCTCCACCAGTCAAGCAAGCGGTGGGTGAGAGTGGACACCCATTAAGTTGCCATTTTATAGGCAACAACCTTATACCCACCTTATAGACCGGCTTCGTGAATGAGGCGTACTAGCGGTAAGACTGACTTTACTCTTATACATATATATATTATTAACTTATAATATTATAAAGTATAAGGGTTGAATTTTAACTTTTAAAATTCTAAGGGCTAACTTGGAATTAAAGTATTCATAAGAGAAAACTTTACAAATTCCAAAACTTGAGGGCAAGTTTTGAAACTATTCAAAACTAATTAATTCCATAACTTATGTGTTTAAAGTAGTTTTAATCCAAAAACTCTTCAAGTTCCATAACTTGAGGACAAGTTATGGAAGACTTTAAACTAATAAAAGAATTAACTTTTCTTTATTTTATAACTTATGGAATTAATTAAGGTTACACCTTTTTTTATTTTATTTTATTTTATTAAATGAAGAGACTCTTGGTCCTCCATAACTTGAGGACAAGTTATGGAGTCATAAAACCATTTAATTAGAACTAGACTCTTCATTTTTTGTAACCTTTGCCAATTTTTTATGAGTTTTATGATTCTTAAATGTGACTTTTCATATAACTTGATGACAAGTTACAAAAACACATTTTAGAATCAATTCTTAGATTAATTTGGATTAAAACCAACTATCACATAATTTTATTCATTAATCTAAATTCACTCATAAAACAAGGTAACACAAAAAAAACTTTTGGTGATCCATAACTTATTCTTAAGTTATGGAATCCTTTAAAACATTAACACCAAATTTTGTAACTCCAAAAAAAAAAACTTTGAATCAATTTTTTTTTTAAAACCTTTTCATATCCATAACTTATGGAGGTTTCAAAAAATAAAACTCTTTAGATCAAACTTTTAAAACTAATAAAATAATCATATTATTTTATCTTTTATTAAATTTGACCTAATTCAACTCATAAAGCAAATTATTCAAATTTTACAAATAATTAGTTTTTCACAAGAACAAGTAATTATTTTAAAATTTGACAAACTTCATGTTTTTTTTTCTTTTTTTTTTTCAACTTTGAAAATAAAATATTTGCATCGATATAACAGAAAACAACCCGTGGCTCTGATACCACTGTTGGGTTTTGAGCATTCTAACACTTCCTAAGTGTACATGCAACCCTAAATACCTTGGATCTATGTTTTCTCTATTATACATGCAAATAAGAACTTCCAAGGTATTATCCTAATCTAGCATACAAAACAATAATGTAATAAGATAGAATACATACCTCTTGATGTAGAAAGTCTTCATGAAGCTTGAGTGCTTAGTGCCCCAAGTGTGACACCTCAAATGGAATCACAATCATCAAAACACTTAGAATGACTTGAGAGAATTCTACACTCACCAAAATCGGCTAGCCCTTTCTTGAATACTACTAGTGGCCAATTTTTCCTCAATAATAAGATGCTTATATAGTTACACAATTAGGGTAAACTCTTAATTGTCATGGCTTTCCATTTCCTTGGATCCATGGGTACAAATACACCATGGAGCATCCATGGACCATCCTATGGGTTTTAGCCCAACTTGATTATCCATGGAGCATTAGCCCACTATACAAGTATGGATGATTTACACAATCAACCCATATATTTAATTAGTCTTCTTTTGATCACTTAATTAATCCTAGATTAATTCTTGATCAATACTAATTAAATAATCTTATTATTCTTATTATTAATATACTAGAACTTATAATATATTAATAACCATAAGTGTCTTATTTCTCTCATTCAAGTGCATGATGGTATGCAACCCAAATGGACCATGCCGGGTCGGGTCAAGTCTTACCAAATATAGTTATGGACTTAGACATTAATCCAACAACTTCCGCGTGATCACTGTAACCGAATCAGTACCCTGCTTGAGGGTCAAGAACTCCTGAACCAATCGTTCCCTCTCCACCGGGGGAACGTACTCGTCTCTGAACATAGAGGTAAACCTCTCCCATGTCACCGCTGAAATCTCTGCCAAAGTGAAGTTCGCCGTCACGAACTTCCACCAATCCTTCGCTCCCAGAAGGAGCTGGTTCAAAGCGAGCCGTACCCTCAGATGCTCCGGACATGAACAAGTGTAGAAGCACCCCTCAATATCAGCGATCCACCTCATCGCAGCGATCGGATCCTGCGTCCCATCAAACTCAGGTGGCTTCGTGTTGCTGAACTCCCGAAACAGCAACGAGTCACCCCCCTGTGGCCTGGCAGTGGCCACAGCTGCGGTAGCTGCAGCGGCTGCAGCCTCAGTCAATGCGGCGTACCGCTCATCAAAAGTCTGCATCAAGGTGGTCTTAATAGACCCAAACATCTCCGGAATCTCAGCCCGGATCGCTGCAGCCACCTCCTCATGAATCATCCGACGAATCTCCTCGTCACTCACACCGCTCGTACTCGGTCTGTGGCATGGTCCAACCATGATGTCTCTGAAATACAACATAAAACTATTAGAGACTCCATCGAGTATAATCGCACTCGATAACGCAACCCTACTCAGTCTCCGATATCTAGGGATTCTTACTTGGGTTTCCCACTGACCCGGTGTCTTCGGTAGTACGGGCCCAATACTACTGACCACACCGCATCAACATTCATCCCAAGTCTTCCTCCCTAAACCCCGGATAGTGAGTACACTACTTTTGTTATGCACTAACTACCCGCACGCTATCAAAGCATCTCATATCGGCAAACTTCCCTAGACTAAGGCATCACAAATCAGGCCACTCTAGTCCTATCATGAATACCTAGTCTTCTAGCATGCATAACAGTTCACATCATATCTTATCTCTTAACATAACATTGTAAGGTATTTTGGGGATCTTTACCGTTCGGGCGCTGACTGATCGTACACACTGCTTCTTTCTTGTTTACCACAAAATCATTTATAAAATTTTATGCCTTTATTTTAAAAGTTTTCCTCAAATCCTCGGTTTGAGTTCAGTTACGCCCGAAGGTGCACCCGAATCCCTCAAACCAAGGCTCTGATACCAATTTGTAACAACGTAAATTTTCAAACAAATTTTTCATTTCAAAATAAAGTGTTTTCATTCAAAACAAGGCATAAACATTCCATGTGTCATAACAGAATACAAATCATATGAATCCCAAGATCACAAAACATCTATCAGTGTGTACAGATCACGCCGGCGCCTTCCCACGGTCCTCGCTAGTACCTGAAACACATACACAACAACTGTAAGCATAATTGCTTAGTGAGTTCCCCAAAATACAACTTACGTACATACGCCTTTCCAGGCCCTGACCTTCCGGTCCATGTGTCTCAGGGGACTTCCGTCCCTGCTGGGTAAACCTTCCGGTCCTACCCACGCCAACCTTACGGTCCACATCACAACGCCTTCCGGCCCATAACATAATCGCCTTCCGGCCCTTAACATAATGCCTTCCGGCCCACATAACATACATAGCATGTATAACAATTAACTTATCACCTATAGCACTTATATCTCATATCATATCCGACCTTCCGGTCACACAGTCAAACCCTTCCGGGTACAGTATAGTGAGAAGACTCACCTCGTGAATATCGAAAGCTAGCAAATCCCGAAGTCACTCGTGCTCGATCCGCCGAGCTACAATCTCCCTATAACATCATACATCTTTTATTAATACTTTTATCTTCTAAGTTTGACTATCCCTAAGAAGTCAAACATAGGTCAACTCTGGTCAACGGTCAACGGTCAACGGTCAACTTGACCGGACTCGGCGAGTGCACAAGGGCAACTCGGCGAGTCTAGACGTATTCGTCAACTCCCTAGGATTCCCTTCTTACTCGTCGAGTGCTTCCCCTGACTCAACGAGTTCCACCTGGGAGAGTCGCGGGGCCACCCCGACTCAACTCGCCAAGTCTCAAGAACAACTCGGCGAGTCCCAGCTCGACTTAGTCCACCTGTCGACCCTCTCTAACTCGTCCTGACTCACTGAGTCAACCCGTGACTCGACTAGATCACTCACTGGCCGATCCAAGGCAATCTTCAAGCTACTCGTCGAGTCTGCTCATCGGACTCGGCGAGTCCATGCCATGCAATTACTCAAACTCGCTTCTAAGGTCAGATCTGTTCCATCAATTCATAGATCTAGCCTTTCAAGACTGATTCACCACGTAAAATCCCTATCTTGGTGTCCATAACACACCCCATGGCTTATAATGAACATTTTGATCTAAAGCATAAGGGTTCCAACCCAAAACTTCCATTGATTCCCAAAAAGCTTGGGCAAAGGGAAACTCTGGACCTTTAGGGGTCCAGATCTATGGTCTAAATCTCTTAGGGGTCCAAGGGAGCACAAGATCTAGCCACAAAAGGGTTCAATAAACCCTAAATCAATGTAAACACCAACATAGAAGAGAATAGCTCGAAAGATTACCCCAATAGAGATGCTATGGACTCCAAATCCTCAGAAGATGGCTCCTCTTGCTTTCCCCTTAGCTGATTTCCTCTTTCCTTGCAAAATGACACCTCCAAGATCAATAATAGCCTCCTTCGATGCTCCAAACGCTCACACTCGATTAGGGTTTCACTCAAGGGACTGGTGAGCACAAATGACGGCCATAAGGCCCTTTCAATAGGTCCCAAACCCGAGAAATTAGGGTTTCATTAAACAGCGCAGACTCGCCGAGTCCATATCTTGGACTCGCCGAGTCCAGACGAATCCCGCGTCCAGAACCGCGACCCTACTCGGCGAGTCTGAGCTCCAACTCGCTGAGTCCCCTCTCAAAACACAAAATAATCAAAACAATAAAGATACCTGGAATTCCGGGCTGTTACAAGAAAAACTTGTACATTTTTTTGTGGTCTTAAGGCCTAAGACTATATTACATTTACAAAATAAAATATAGGATTTTCTAGAAACATACATCATTATTTTATAAGGAAAATATACAACAAAAATACATACATCTACAGCTCTTTTAAGAAAACATTGGATTTTCTACGAGTATACAAATCATCATACACGAAAATGTTACAAATCTTTCTTACACAAAAACGTTTATGAACTCACCAACTTAATTGTTGACACTTTTCAAAATCACTTGTATTCTCAGGAAACCGGTAGATAGGTGTTCAACCTTTCTTGAGGGCCAATGTCATCATTTCATGCTCTCTACTTTTCAGTTATCTGTATTTAACTTTTGAACAAACAAAGTGTTGTAAACAATGTAAGCTTCAATTCTCAATGTATGAATGTTTGGGTTGCTATGTTTCATTACTATTCAATTGTTATGATATTGTACATGAAGTCACTACATCCGCCCCCAAACGTTTCCGTCATTCTGGTTTGGGGGTGTGACACATAATCAAATAGAAACTAAGGCTCTGGTACCACTGATGGATTTTCCATGTTATAAAAATTAAATATGAATGGAAAAACACTTAAACCCTTAAATTCACATGCGACCGAAAAAGAATCTATGTTCTCTATATTGATAGCAATAAACTATGAATATCAAGAAACCCTCTAAGTAGACTATGAAAATCAATAATTACATAAGGTTAGGGCTTACATACCTTTTGATTATTATAGAAAATAATCAAATAAAATCCTTTTTAAGTTCCTTGGAAAGCAAGCACCAAAAACTTGAATGCCTCTAATGGTTTGTACCCAAAACCTTAATAACTACAAGACTTGAGGAGAGAGGATGAAAGAGAAAATTTTAGGTTTTAAGAGGGAAAAAGGATGAGTACACAAAAATAAAGACCTTAAGGGTCCTATTTATAGTTGATAAGGAAAGCTTTGGATAACCCTAATTGAATATTATAATAATATATCAAATATGGTAATTATCCAACTCCTTATTTATCTATAAGGAATCTTCTAAAAACCATAATCTTCCTCCCTAAAATCGTCCAAGGATAGGAAGATTTTGGAATTCCTTCTTGTTCAAATATTGAAAGATTACAGCTTAGCCCCTACACTTATAATTAGTTCTAATTAACCCAAAATCAATTCCAATTAATTTCTGATTAATTCTTGGTTAATAATTACTATTTAAAATTAATACATTAATCATATAATATATTCATAAATCATTTAATTCAACTTCTAATTAATTTATTAGTCAAATAAATTAACTAATCATCCTCTTTCTCCAAAATTCATTTTATTCAGTTACATGTTATATAGGGCACCCCAAAAAGGACTTTGCATCTAATTCAAGAATATATCAATTTAGTTACTGGCTTACAGACCTTAATCAAACATATATATCATTTTGAGATGTATTCAGACTTGAAATATCCAATTTCATAAACTACATAAGAATTTAAAATGGTGAGAAGTTAAAGGAAATGCAAAGGATGATAGAGTGGAGACACATGAGAAACATAAGGATGTTTAAGTAAGTGTACCCCAATTGTGTGGTGTTCGTCATTGCCACAATTATGCATAGAATATAGTTACATCAAAAAGGTATTTCGTCATTATTCATCGTTACCCCACGATAAAAGTAGTTCATTGTTGTTCTTCGTTGCCCCATAATAAGAGTAGTTCGTCGTTACCTCACATGAGTGTACTCTATCGTTGTCTGTCATAATTCAATTATCCAGGTTGTGCAACGTTGTCCAAATTGAAAGTTGTTCATCATTTCGTACTAAACAGTAGTTAGTCATTTTTCCATGATCCCACTTACAAGTAGTGATATGTTGGATTCGAGAGAGTTAGATTAAATATATTTTAGATTCTAGAAGTTAGTCTTGAGAGATGTAGATGCAAGATGTGTTGGAATTAATATGAATGAGAGATTTGATCACTTGTTTCATTTAGACTTTGTGATTATTCAATAACTGAAAACCTTTTATGTTTATATGAGTTTTGATGATGTTATTAATGTACTTTGACTTATACTATATTTCTTCCCCAAACTTGAGTTTTGATGAGGTATGCATTTGTATATCTGAATATAAATTGGTGTTTATTTATATTCAATCCTTATAATTTCTAACCCTAAAATTTATACTAATTGGGCTTCTCAAGCCTAAGCCACTATGTTGATATATTTGTCAGGTTAAGTAGTAGGATTTTATTACCATTGAAGATTGAGAAGTTTAAGTATATTTAGAATACTTTTGTTATTATAAAGAAGATGATTACTTTGAATCACTGTCTATAATTTGAATGTTACACTCAAACATATTGCTAAACCAAATCATGTTGGCTTGTTTGGCCTTTGGGGTCGATTTCTTGCTTATGTTTATCTAGTATTATTTTTCTGATAGAATCATTTCTTAATGTTCAATACTTATTTATTGTTGAGCTAGCCAAAAGATCCAAGATATTAACTTTAATTTATGCACCATAATCTAAAGCTTAAGCTATTCTCTTAACCTACCCTATAATATAATAAAATATATGTACAATAGATTATAAAAAAAGATTATAAATGAAATAAATATATGCAAAGACATAATTTCTCCATTTTCTATATTTGGTTTTCTTTTTCTTGGAAAAGACATAATTGCTTTATTTACCCTATAATATAATAAAGAAGTTTCTGATGAGATTGCATCGGTGTACCCAACCACCAACATCAAGATTTGCACTATGGATTTTACCGACGAGAATATGGTGGCTGGAGTTAGGGAGATGCAAAAGGTGATTTAGGGTGAACATTTAGACGTGTGTATTTTCATGAATAGTGTCAAGGTGACTTAACATGCGACTAGGTTTTTCATGAGGTTGGAGAAGAAGTGTGGATGAATGTCGTGAAAGTGAATGTTATAGGTAGGAGTTCGGTAATAATAGTTGTGATTGAAGGAATGGTTGAGAGGAAAAAGGGTGGCATTGTTAATATTGGTTTGGGTGTTGCCATTGTTGTATCTTCACATCCTCTTTATGTGATCTATGTTGCCAACAAAGTGTAAGTTGGTCGTTAATTGTCTCTTATTTTCATTTAATTCGATCCATCATTATCTCTTTCGGTTTTATGACCAAATTAAATACATATATGATTTAACTTTGATTCAATAAATATGCATTATGAATTCAAACAAACTGAAAACATTGTGACATTTGTACCACTTACCCTATTTTATATAAGACAAAAGCAAAAAAAATTATTTTTTACATTGGCCTTTTATTATTTTAAAATTATTAAACACAAAATATTTAGTTTTATAAATTGAATAATTTTTTATAAATATAAAAATAAATATATTAAAGAGCTCATAACCTAGCGATATTAGGTGTTGACGGAAGGTGCCCATCAACCAAAAGTTAAGGTTAATGTCTCGCTATAGAAAAAAAAATGTATATTTAAGAATAGGATATTGGATGCATGTGTTAATGTTAAAAAAAGTTATTTTATATTCATTACAAGTATTGTTTTGTAATAGTCAAATATAATTTTAATGATGCAACTTATTTTATATTTTGTTATGTATTTATAACAAAATTAAGTTAATAAGCTAAAATTGTTAGGTAAGAATAGAAAAAAAAAACATCCTTTAATTTTTTATTACTATCCACCTTTCTACTATATAAAGGAATGACATGTGAAATTCATTAATTCTCTGTGTTAATCATTCTTTTGATTTTAATAATTGTCTTGATCTAACAAGTAGGAAAATATAGGAAGATATTTTATTTCTTAGAATAAAAAGAAATTCAAATAGAACTTAGATGCTATTATAAATCTTAGAGCATCTACAATTCTAACTTCCTAAAAACCAAGGTAAATTTTTTTATTTTTTAGGAAGAGAATTAGTAGCTATTTTCATAAAAGTCAACATCGCAAAACAGTTGTTTCAAAAAAAATAGGATATATCAAAGTATAATAACATAACAACTCTCAAAGTATAAAATCTACAGGATAGTATGTACAATCACACATTTGTTTTGCCTCGATCCTCAAAAGTACCTGAAACATTTAAATCCATAACTATAAGTCAAAGCTTAGTGAGTTTCCCAAAATACGTCACACCACAATACACATACAATGTATGCACACAAGCCCTGCAGCACCAGGCTGGATCACCACCTGGACCTTCAGCATAAAGTTGGACCGCTTTCCTTGGGCCTATAACATACACTTGGACCGCCTGAGTATCTAGGATGCCACTTGGGACTTCAACACATAGCTGGATCGCCTCAACCCATCCACAATATATCAACATGTGCATATAACAACACACTGCCAAACAATCAAGCACATGTAACTATAATAAATCTACTCGCCTAAACAAACCCTACAACATACCAACATCATATCATATATATGATCAATATTTTAGTACAAAGTATAGTGAGAAAACTCACCTCAAAATGGAAGTAGATATCCCTACAACTTGTCACACACAAATAAACCAGTATAACACCCACCTATATATTTTATACGGGTCAATCATAGATCTATGACCTAAACCAAAAGTTTGACTTAAAGTTAAACTTGGTCAAAATTCAAACTCAAGGGATGAGTCACCATGTCATTTCTAACATCATGGTCGTGTCGCGTTGGCTACAAGATAACCTAGACGTTGTAAGTCCCAAAAATTAGCTTGAGTATCAATCTGATCCACTTGATGGTGCGGAATCCCAATCAAGTGGATGATGCAAGATAGAATGGAGAAGAAGAAGAAGAAGAAGAAGAAGAAGAAGAAGAAGAAGAAGAAGAAGAAGAAGAAGAAGAAGAAGAAGAAGAAGAAGAAGAAGAAGAAGAAGAAGAAGAACTTGATGAATCATGAATGTATTGATGATATGAATGATGATCCAACATAAGATTCACACATACACACTTCTTCTCTCTAGAACAAGATATGAATGAATGAATGAATGAATGCTCCTCTAGAATTCCCCTACCCTCCTAGACTCCCACTAAACACTCCCCTAATGACTATTTACACAAATGGACTGAAAACCTGAGCCCACTACTCAAAGGCTATACCGAAAACACATGAGTTTTCGCTCCAAGCTACAAATAAACCTAAGATGGTTTTCGGCCCAAGACCAAAAACTACAAAAGCCTAGAAAAGCAAAGTATAAACCAAATTTTTAGAACCAGCAATCTCCCCCTTTGTTTATAGCTTTCTTTTCTTATGACCGAACAAACTCCCCTTAGGTTTGTAGCTTGCTTTGCTTGTCAATCTTCAATATGAGCTTGGCTTCAGCATTAATCTTTGATTTCTTCACGACTTCAACATGAGCATATGAATCTTCTATGTGAGTGACTTCATCTTGAACAGTTGGGCATTTCTTCAAAATTTCACTTTAAACGCACGTTGGGTGTGGAGGCTTCTTGAAAAGATTCTTGAAAATCAACACTTTCGGCTTGAGAATCTTCAGAGAGAATAACAGAGAGAACGAATCTTCTAGATCACTTCAGCAGGTACATAGATAGCAACAAATTGATTGAGAAGGATTTAATGCAATCTGTCACATATTCTTCAAATACAGCTTCACCATGCTTCTGGTGTTGAAAGATTGAATGTTCAAAGAATAATCTTCATTTCTTGTTCCTTCGAATGAATATTCTTCGACAATCACGGATAAAGCCTTGGCTCAGAAAATCTTGATACAGTCTCCTTTAGTCTCTTCTTCCTTTGAGTTCCCAGATTCGCTTTTCAAGACAAACAAAACTTTAAAATAAAAACAAAACTAAAAACAAACATAGCACACAATATTTTGGATTTTTCATATTTTCTTAAAACAGAAATAACACTATTTTTGGATTTTTAATTTTCTGATTTTTGTTTGATTTTTAAAATTTTAATTCTCCCTCTTAAATTTGTGCATAGAGGAAAACTATGAACAAATTTAACAAAACAAAAATAATAGCTAACTTTAAGACTGATTTGGGATCAAAGTTGTCAAGCAATTCAATATTGTTTATCAGCACACTTGCATCCTTAGATCTGGTCAATCACTAGTATTGTGGTCCACTTAAACACAAAGGATATTTGACAAATTTGAAAAATTATAAGTGACAATACATTGTACCTATATTCCTAAATGGACCATTTAGCTGTCGACAACCAAGGATATTGTTGTCCACTTAAATCCAGCAGCAAGATCTACAAACAACCTATTAAATGATTCAATTTTAGATGTACTAGAACGAGTTTCCCACTTCCCGACATACCCCGGTAATCAAGAACTTCCAAAGAACTCCTTACTTTAGGTGAGTATTCAATCATTAAGAAAGAAGTCATAAATAGAAGTGCATATGTTGTATCCCAGGTCGGATGTTTTCTAATCACGTAGAGGGAACAACATATGACCAACATAGATAGAGGGTTAGAGAGATAGTAGGATGCATATGATGTGTCCCAGGTTTGATCTTCCGACCATGCAGAGGGGACAGCATATGACTAACAGATAGAAAGAATTTCATATGTTGCATTCCAGGTCGGATATGTTCCAATCACGCAAAGGAAACAACATATGACTGACAGATACAAAGCAAGAAAATAATTTCCTACAAACCTACTTTATCAAAACCCTCGAGTCGCCCTATCAGTACCGAAATTAAGACATGAGTCCATACATCGAGGAAATGTTAAACCACAATTCTAGATACAAATGACTTTAGTGTATCCTGCATGTTCTCATGTTTATCTCACTACTCAATCTACCCAAGCGTCATATGGTCAGTCCAAACGAAACTATCTAAGTCCAGAGTAGTTAAAACGGTCACGTCCTTTCATTGTCAATCTATGTCTAGTCCTTTTGAATCCTTTGTGCCTACCAGCACATTGAACATAGAGTCTAGACAATTTAGCTTTAGTGCATTACACGATTTTCAGAATGCCCTTTAGCACTAAGCTTCATATCACTTCCCAAACAATACCTACATACCAAAAACTATAAGAAAATAAAAGTTCGTCTTCAAAAAGAATCGTTTTAAGAAAAACTCGGGAGTATCGAGAAGAAAACTCAAACCGTAAGTTACCATTTGAATTTGCATCCAGAAGGTCTGAGAACAGCACGCATATTTCAATCTCAGAATAGATCCAAAAATTCTTCACATCGTTAAGCACAAACCCCATTAGTGATCCTTTCCTTTCTTCCTTTCCCGCAAAGGACACATACCCTCACTTAAAGTTCTAAATGTTGTATAGTTGAGAGATGTCCCTATCATGTGCTTTGAACAGCCACTATCAACAAACCAAAGTCTGATGATATGCCTCCATAGTTTCTCCAGCACAGAGTGTGGGATTAATTGGTCTTTGGAACCCAGTCCATTTTGAAACTGGGTTGACCTTTGTCATCTATGCAAGGTACTCTCTCCCATAACATATCATGTTTATCACAAACAAAAGATGAAGAAATGTTAGAATCATTTGAAGATTTGGGAGTATGAACCTTTGGTACCCATTTGTAGTCGGGTTTAACCCATTTATTATTCGATCGGATGGATGCCTCAGCACTTGTTTTTTAACTCGAAGCTGATCTCCGAGATGACTTTGACCTAACCGGTCTTGGTTTCACTGGAGCATCTCTTGAATTGGACTTCTTGGCAGGCATACCCTTCTTGTTCTTGGGAGCTAAATTATTGGCCTTCTTGGCATTCCAGTTATCATTGTTTGAACATGGCCTCGAAGGGTTACCTTTGAAAAATCTCCCTTTTTGCGCGTTCTGCCATCCTTGTGTGTAGTAAGGAACATATGCACGATTTGGACAATTTTTGGCAAGGTTTCCAGGTGTTCCACAATGAAAACATGTCTTTTTCTTCACGTAGGAGTTGTTTCTGCTTGCCCCTGGTGGCGTGCCCTTGCCTTGTCTCTGATTGTTCCCATAAACACACTTCCAGCAAGCAGTCTGCTTCGCTTGTTTTGGTGGCCTGTATTTACCAACAGCGGGTTGATTAGAAGTAACTGAGTTAAAAGCACAAGATTCAGAGCTCAAGGAGACATTTGTTTGACAATCAACAGAATCAACAGAAATAGAATTGTTTTTTTTTTCTCCTTGTCCTCATCTTCTACTACTTGACATGCACAGGAAGTAGAAATATTAATATCTTTCACATCAATATTCTCAGTTAGCCTAGATTGTTCAGTCTTAACTGAAGTCGGTTCATGGATTTGGCCACGCTGAGTTGGTGACTCTTCCTCTTTGATTTCAAGGGGTATATTATAGTTGTCATTGAAAGGAGGTGGAACACTATGATACCCTAGACCCTTAGTTTGATTATCGGGATTGAAAAGATCGAGGGTAATTTCTGAGTCTTGATGGACCTTTCTAATTATAGGCCAAAGGAATAGCTAAGTACTTCTTCCCTCATTCTCATCAAATTGGGGTAGCTCAGGAACTCTAGAATCTCTCAGGAGTTGAACAAACTCTTCTATGCTAGTGGAATTGGGAAGCATGATAAGTCTGTACTCCACATTCTAGCTTCATCCTTGGTTTTCAAAGAAAGGAAACTTCAAAGACCGGCAGAAGATAAAGGTAAGATAATTCTTTCTGTCCTTAACTGATTGGATCAATATAATTACTTGAAATACGCCTTGATAACATTCTTTTTTGCTTGGGTATGGCTCCGACTATTCCGGGAGCTCGCCAATTAGTTAACCATAGACATATTTTAGTCAATGGTCGTATAGTAGATATACCAAGTTATCTCTGCAACCCCGAGATACTATTGCGGCGAGGGATGAAAAAAATATAAAGTTCTAATTCAAAATTCTCTCAATTCATCCTCCCATGAGGAATTGCCAAACCATTTGACTCTTCAACCAATCCAATTTAAAGGATTAGTCAATCAAATAATAGATAGTAAATGGGTCGGTTTGAAAATAAATGAATTGCTAGTTGTAGAATATTATTCTTGTTAGACTTAAACCTAACAAAAATGATTGATCGATTGTATAGATTGAGTCTCAATTAGAGAGTTATGATGTATCTATAGTACCCCTTCCGATAAGACTTTCCAGCTCGAGGCTAGAAGCTACCAACACTTTAATACAAACAAAAACAAAAATCGGAATCCGTGGGGCCCGAGGCCTTACAGAAAAAGATCGATGAACGATTAAGCGAGACTTTGCCTTAGAGACCAATGAAATGAGACCAAGAAGCTTTATTACACAAAAGTTCTTTGAAGACTTTTTGCTTCTGCTTCCCTACTTACTATTGCTATCACCTCAACTGCTTTGACCTGCTCACTTAAAGTGAAGATCAATAATGGGCGGAAAGGAGTTCACACAAGACCACAGAGTGAGAGAGATAGCCTTCGCTTACCTATTTAATTGTTCCCTCCTATCACACCTATTTCCCTTTTCCTTCAGTCACATCCAGTCTCAGTTCTCCTTCCAACTACCGAGCTTGGACGTATAGCAAGATTGAATAAGAGATATGGCATACAGGAATAGTATATGAAATCACAAAGGCCGGTATTGGAAACGTCCTTAGTTCCTCAATTCATTCCGTGGCTCGGAATCCATCATTGGCTAAACAATCATTTGGGCTTTGCTCTAACCGAAGCTATTGCATCGTTTGCCCCAATGATGTCCTTTCTGATCTCATCTGTATTCCGATCAAAGAATCAAAGAAAGAAGGTTTCAGTTTCATAAAGCAAGCACCTCTTTCCAGCCCTCCGATGAAAGAGTCCATCTCGCAAGCACTACGAAGGAAGGTAGGGAAGATCGAATCACTATCTCCGTGCAAGCATACCTTAAAAGGACTTCGCCTAAACTGAATTCTTCGTGAAGATGTGGAGTACCAACGGCTAGATGGTAAGACCCCATGCACCTTTACTATAGCTTCGTAGTGACAACCTTGATCGAATGTGTAAGATAGGTGGGAGGTGGTGACACACAACGACCAAACCTAAAAGACCACTCTTTCATCTAAGGATGCCTAACCGCTGCACTGATCATTCGGGGGGGACACTACGAGGTGGGTAGTTTATCTGGGGCGGATGCCTCCTAAGGAGTAACGCGGATATAGGGCCATTTTGATGCGGGAACTGTGCAAAGTGAGACTTTCATGGAGATAAGCCAGGGAGCCATTAATGGTATTTCATTCGAAGTGGTGTATTTCAAGTTGGAGAGTTAGGGAATTCAATCTTGGTATTGAATGTGCGGAATTGTATTGCCGAAGTGGGCTATTTGGATAGAAATGAAATAGGTTTTAGAAGGTATAAGTATTTAAAGAAATCATGTTTACAATGAGTTCTCAATCGCAAGGTCCTACCCGAGTTACAGAAAGTTGTTGTTGGCAAAGAAGTCTTACCAAGGATAGCTGATTGTCAAAAAATATCCCACTACGGGGTAACAAGCAAGGAAGGAGTGCCACTTTCATTGCTTCCTCTAGAACTAGCTTTGATCTCTCTTCAGCAGTTGCAGTACGATTCTTTAATTCATCTCCTGCCCTTTATAGTCGTAATCTCTAGAAAATCTATAACATTGGCAATTGGCATTGGCTTAATATTTTTTCTCCTGTCGGAAGGGGGTCCTGTCGAAAGCGATCAAATCCGTTAAAGGAAGCCTAATCAAAGCGGGCAAACAAGAAGATCTGATTGAGTTGATGATGGGTCGGATCTTGAAAGGCGAGTACCATCGCCAAAGCGTATCGTCAGATTTGACTACGACGGAAGGAACTTGGCAGAAGATCAATCTGCACGAAAGGCCTACTTATCCACGGGATCATTGACAAAACCGTCATAGGAATGGAGACCTTTCAATAGAGCGGAGGCGAACTGATCAACGGGAAAGAGGCCCTACTCACTACAAAGGAATACACCACAAGATTGAACTGCACTCATGCCTCTCCCGCATCAAGTTGACCGCCGGATTAGCAGGAGGAAGGGCGGCCCCACCCTGAAACAAAGGTGTAGGTACATAAATAAAGAGATTGGTTATGGCCTTGATAGGGCTCCTTCCCATCTATCTTGACCGGGAAGATTGGGGAGGCTCTTGCGGAAGCCCTGCCCACCCTTCTCTATTCTATTTTTAGGATCCCTCTGAGGAGGCTTTCCGGACTCGTAAAAGACGGCTAGGAACAAGAATAGGGTCAGTAGTCTCTACCGTTGCAGGTCCTTCTCCTTCCGCTAAGATGGCCCTCTTTTTTGTTTTATCCCCCCCCCCCTTGTCTTTTCTTTTTTTGCAATAAATAGTGAAAGCGAGACGATAGTTCTCTGTCAGGTGAGAGAAGAGATAGAGCACGGTATTCTCACGGGCCGAAGTGCAAAGCCCGATAGCCTATCCGTAGTTCGGAAGGAAGCCCCTTATGGTCCAAATCAAGTTGCTACTTTCCCTCTGCGCTTATAAGTAGATAAGGTCAGACTTTGCTTACTCTGAGACATCTTGAAAAGGGAAATCCAATATCAAAATGGAAATGTTTGAAATTGCTCCTTGACCCAAGAAAGGAACAAACGGGATTCAGAGCTTGCTAACCCGTATACACAGATGGGGGTATAGAGAAAATGGTTAGCGTTTCTAATATGCGAGCAAGCTAGCTTGTTGACTCTCCTAGTGGCTTGGCGGCAAGGACAGGGGCATTCGGGAAGCGACTAGTTGCTTCTGGCGAAGCTTCTAGAAGGCCGACCACTACATAGAGAGATCCATATACCATTCATGAGCGATAGCGAAGCCTAGAGAGGCGGAAGCAGTAGCCTTCTTCAGCTCAGAGACCTAGTATGTAAACTCAGCACTGAAACCCAGCTAATCGACTAATGCTTGGAGTTGGCGTCATAAGATGAAGGAAAGGGCCATTCGGGAAGCGACTAGTCGCTTCTGGGGAAGCTTCTAGAAGGTCGACCACTACATAGAGAGATCCATATACCAGTCATGAGCGATAGCGAAACCTAGAGAGGCGGAAGCAGTAGCTTCTAGGACGAAGCCGAGCCGCTAGTGGAGTAGCCAAGGAGGCCTACTATACCGATACTGGATTAGTAACCGGTGAAATCCCCCAATCAAAATTGAAGGACTTAAAAGGAAACCAAAAAGGAAGCCATGATTTTATTATATATCTTTTTCATTCACTCCTTGCTCGCAGAGTGGCATACCGAAAATAAAAAGATAGGATTTGAATCCATGACTTAAGCCCTTGCGCTATTCCCCCTGATCGCATCGTAGATAGCAGTCAGAGTCAGTACGCCCTTATCTCGTAAGCCTGGCATCGTTGGAAGCCCCTTGCATTCGGCCCAAGCTTTCTTTATATTACATCTGCTTCCTAAAAACCTTAGTTAGTCATTTAGTAAAAGTTGTATGTATGCCCTTTCGAATCGTTCTATCATTCGAAGTAGGAGCAGGGGTAGCGGGCAGAGAATGGTATAGCGAGTTCATGTGCTTGCAGTTGGTTTACTACCATAGATAGTCTAATCAAGAGGATTAGGCATGAGCATACAAAATGAGTCAAATATGAGAAAGATAGATACGAAATCCAGATCAAAAAGATAGAGATATCAGAAATCCGGTATGGAATGCTAGATCAATCTGAAAGATGAGGCATGAATGCTAGAAGGCAGGGATAGGTATTCAACCAGAAACCTGAAGACCTCTGAGAGTGAGACATTGTATTGTGTCTATGTAGCAATTGGACAAGAACGCTCAACTGTGGCACAATTAGTTCAAATTTTTTCAGAAGCGAATGCTATGTAATATTCCATTCTTGTAGCAGCGACCGCTTTGGATCCTGCTCCTCTGCAATTTATGGCCCCATATTCTGGTTGTGCCATAGGGGAATATTTCCACGATAATGGAATTATTTTGGTTTTCGTCTCACGGATCTTGGTTCGTGCTTTATGGCATTTCCAAAAAGAAAAAAATCGAATCCCGCAAAGGATTGTTCATGGAACTACTATCGAGATTCTTCGGACCATACTATTAGTGTATGCCTAAAACTGAACTAATTACTTTTCTCTAACCAACTTATGAATAAATTCGGCATGATGGTAGTAGAGTAGTCGATCTGATCTCGCGTGCGGACGGATAGAAATGCCTATAGATGAGGTAAGCGAGGCTAGCTTGCCGGCAAAAGGCGATTGTCTTTTGTTTGATGAGAACGAGAAGGGCAATTGACTGCAGGCCTCTTGGATGGGGGCAACTGGAGGAAGAACATGTTTATAGCCGTAGCGATATAAACAAGAATACTCATCCGAGCCGGAGGAACGTGTACATAAGAAATACAAGAATATCCACCTTGTTGAAGGTCTAGTGGTGCTACTCGAAGACTTAAATGAATAGCCATCATTGTTAAGAACAACCGAGATCCAATGAAAATTTGTGCGTAGTTTCTGGTCTTTGACATCAAAAAAGAAGGTTGTAATAATGCAAGGGACATCTTGTAATTTTATCCTAGCTAGTGACTACGAAATTATCTCTTTCTGTCACGTAGGTAAAAGATGTTGAGGCTCCTTATGCTTTCCTTTCAAGTCGTTCTAGCCCCCTTCCTGGCTACTGGATCACTCCAGTGCTTCGAGTACTACGAATCCCCTGCCATCCATTGCAACAGAGCCCTTTTATGAGCGCACCCGTTCGGCACTTTGTTCTCAACTCTTCTCACCTCCTGGGCGATACAAGCTTCCTTTAGCTAGGAGCCTCTTTTCCTTCCGCCCATCTCCCCTAGTTAGCCATGCTAAAGCTGATGTTAGCACCTACCACCCAATGAGAGTTGCCCAAAATGGTACTAACATTAGGGAAAACATTCCTCCAAACATGAGATCTTAAATCAGATAGAAATAGGCTTAGACACCACATCCAATGGATGGCCCTATTTAGATCTCATAAACTTGCCCCAGAGAAACTGACCAACAACATAAGCCCCCGTAAGTTTGGCATGCAATTTCTAGTCTAATTACCAGCCCACCCTCCTTCATGGATTTACAAATGTTGTCCCAAGAAATCCAGTGGTGCATGTGCTCACCATTGGAATCCCATAATAAATTAGCCATAACACTTTTCATCTTAGAAATCCGGGGGAGACCGCACTGCCAAGGTATGTATAGGAGGCTAACACAGAGACGAATACTGTCAAAGCTACTAAGGAATAAAAAACCCAAGAATTTTGTTCTTATTCTTATGGGGAAGAGTGAACACTATGACTGGTGGGGCCCCCTCCTTATTTGAGTTCGCACCTGAGAATCATATCATCAAAAAGACATTGACTCCCCTCGCTCTGACTCTTCCCATACTAAGACTTTTGTTGATCAACCTTTGATGTACTTCCTATCTCTACCCTTGATCCAAGGTAGCCGAAGGAGGGATTTTTACTAAGCTTTGTTGAAAAAAGTTGCAAACTTAAGTTCTGAAACTATAGTCTTAACTTCGTTTAGTCAGAAGAACTTAGAACGGCAGTAACAGGGCGAAAGGCAAGGTCACATCCTGCCGTCATAGCCTGCCTCCCATTGTTTTGTACGAGACAAGAGAAAATATGTTTGTTTCCTCTCTTCCATTACTTCACTTCAGAATCATAAGGAGACTAGGTTATTCTCATTCCTGCTTCAGTCCATCAATGCAGGGTAGGCCCATCCTCGGAATCCTAAAAAAAAGAGAGGGAACAGAATCACTTTCTTTCAGTGACATATCTAATAAGACTGAATAGGATTTTAAGAGCTGTCACAATCATTCACATCCATTTCAGTAGGCACGAAGGGCACGGAAGCTACCGTTTCTAGAATGCGAGCAGATTGTATCCATTGAGCAAATATAGGTTAGATTAAGATTTGCTTCTCCGGAGTACCAAAGGCAAGCATGACATCATTATGAACATAGAGTCCCAAGGTATGGAAACCCAAAAAGAAGTTGGACCAACTTAAATGAGATATGATAGCTTCGTTATGTTTTAACATTCATGTCAATACATTATCCTCAATCTGTTCCAGATTGTAATCCTTAATAAAAAAAATATAGCTCCATGAGCAAAAGCTCTTGTCATGATGAATCCTGAAATGTATTGGTGATAATGCAGCTTGAGTAGTAAATTCTTGTGCTATAAATGCATAAGCGGGTAAAGAGTACATATGTTGAGCTACCAAAGAAATAATAACCCCTAAAGATGCTAGATCAAGGCCTAATTGAAAATGAAGTGAATTATTAATTGTGTCATAAAGGCCCTTATGCCCACGTCCCAATTGCCCTCCCGGAGGGATATGTGCATCTAAAAGATCTTTCATACTGTGCCCAATCCCAAAATCAGTTTTATACATAGATTGAGCTTTTTTTTTTTTTGCCAAAATCAAAAAGAAGTTCTCGCTTATTTTTATAATGTTTTAATTTCATACTTTATTTAGATGTGGGCACTCTTCAGCCCGAGGATTTAAATGTCGATTGTTTTTCAATCATGGATGCAACTACCTCACTTGACACATCAAATTTCTAAAAGGTAAAATCTGCATCTTTATATTTAGCTTTCAATGCATCAAGTTTGGCAGTCACGTTAGCAAGTTGTGCCTTAACATAGGTATAATTCGCACATTTGTTGCTACATTCTTCTTGAAGTTTTCTAAAGTCCTTGATTTTGGTGTCTAGTTGTGCTTTTAAGGGTTTTTGACCTTTCCTAAGAGTATAGCCTTTGTACTTAAGGTCCTCATAAATCGATTTGATCACGAAGAAACTTGATAGTAGCTTCATAAGATTGAGAACATGAAGCTTCATTGACTGGGGTGTTTGAGGAACTCATTGTTTATCAAAAATGCCCTTTCACTATAAACCTAAAAAGTCAACCTCAAAAGTCAAATTTAAAAGTCAAACTTAAAAAGTGAAACTTAAAAGTCAAACCGAAAAACTAAACGTGAAAACTTGAAAGTTAAACGAGAAAGTCAAAGTTTTAAGTCAAAGGTTAAACTTGAAAGTCAAAGACAATTTTTAAGGTCAAAAGTCAAAATTGATAGTCAAAAATTAAAAGTCAAAGCTTAGGGCCAAAAATGTAATTTAAAATTTGAAAATATGATTTATGGGCTAAAAATGTCAAAAATCCGAAATTAGGACCGAAATAGCGAGGCTACTTGAACAAAACTGGGAAAATATGAAGGATGTGGAATACTTGGCCGATTGGTAAGATGGTGGGTTGAGTGTGTGGGAGACCCGAGTTCGATCCTTGCTCCACCCCGAATTTTTATTGTTGACTGAGAACTATACCACATGCGAGGACCGCAAACGAGGACAGTCGAACACGTGCGAGACGAAAACCTACGAACCGAAAACCTTCTGAGGCCGAACACGTGCGCGACCTCGCACCGCAAACGACTTTCGGCTGTAAATGCTTCAGACTGCAAACTCTCTTCGGCTATAAACGCTTCGAACCGCAAACCGGCTGCGAAGCCTCGTTTTCGGCTACGAACTGCTGAACCGCAAATGTGATTTCGGTTGCAAACCCTAGCTGCTAACCGAAAACTGCACCCACACCCTCGCTAGTTATGACCAAAAAACGCGATTTTTTAACTTTTTGACTCCAAAACTCGATCAAAAACTCATTTTTATGAAAAACACGAAGAACAAACCCTTAATATTTCTTCAAAAATTATCCAAAAATGCCAAATCCTTCAAGAAAAATTCCAAAAACGTTCAAGATCTTGCCAAAATGATTGATATAATCCAAGCTCTGCTACCAAATGTAAGTCCCAAAAATTAGCTTAAGTATCAATCCCATCCACTTGATGGTGCGGAATCCCAATCAAGTGGATAATGCAAGATAGAATGGAGAAGAAGAAGAAGAAGAAGAAGAAGAAGAAGAAGAAAAAGAAGAAGAAGAACTTAATGAATCTTGAAAGTATTGATGATATGAATGATGATCCAACATAAGATTCACACACATACACACTTCTTCTCACTAACTTTCTCTCTCTAGAACAAGATATGAATGAATGAATTAATGAATGAATGAATGCTCCTCTAAAATTCTCCTCCCCTCTTAGACTCCCACTAAACACTCCCCTGATGACGATTTATATAAATGGACCGAAAGCCCAAGCCCACTACTCAAAGGCTAGACCGAAAACACATGAGTTTTCGGTCCAAGCTACAAATAAACCCGAGATGGTTTTCGGCCTAAGACTGAAAACTACAAAAGCCTAGAAAAGCAAAGTATAAGCCAAATTTTTAGACCCAACAGTCGTGAATAAATCCGCCACAGTGCGGTGGTATGTATACCATCGCGTCATGGTCATATTCCAAAACAACTTAATGGATTGGGCACTTAACCCTTCATTTTCATAGCTCAAAAGCTCAGATCTGGTGCTCCTAATGTTCTTAATGGATAAAGTTTCTAACTTTATCCATTCCTAAGTCTCATGAGTACCCAGACTAAACACCTAACTTCCAAGTGAGCTAAGATGCATTAATAACCTTAAGGTAGAGCATGAAAGCACACATTTCTTCCAACTCACGAGTCCAAAAATCATTTTAGTCACTAACTTGGTTTAAGAGTTGCTCAACTCCAAAGATCTCTAAGAAAGGGACTTAAAACCACCAAAAATGTGTAATAAACTATATCTAAACAAATGAAAGACAAGATCCGAACTTTATACCTCAAAAGACTCGAATTTCTAAAGTAGATGGTAGATCTGTAACACCGTAAATTTTCAAACAATATTTTTTTTCATTTTAAAATCATATAAATCTCATCTACATGTATCACAATATCCCCAAAATGTCAAATTATCAAAAACACATCTTTATAGTCGTTTGAATAAAATCCAGGATCCTCAGAAACATAACTCCATCTCATGTGTACAATCAAGTCGGCGCCTACCCGTGATCCTAAGAAGTACCTGAAACACATAACACATAACATGGTAAGCACAAAGCTTAGTGAGTCCCCAAAATAACACACACAACTCATTAGCCTCTCATGGCTATATCTCAAATAAGACCCTCCGGTCAATGTGTCTCAGTGGAACCCTCCGGTCCCACAACTCAGGTGGACCCTCTGGTCCTATCTCAACAATGCATAGGATAATATACAACATAAATCACAAGACAGAATACATGATATCACATGTCTCAGTATAAGCACATAAGATCAAAATATACACATAATACTATAACGTCATAATTCAAAAAGACAGTATGCACAATAACACATATCACATTATAAACAAATAAGACCCTCCGGTCAATAATGTACTAAGACCCTCCATCTACAATGTATTAAGACCCTCCGGTCAATAATGTACTAAGACCCTTCGGTCAATAACACGAATAAGACCCTCCGGTCATACATAAATTACCACACGGATAAGTACAGTGAGAAGACTCACCTCGGACGGCGAACAGATCCTATAAATGTTGTTGTTGTACTCCGGCCTCTAACACTGAGCCAAACCCACAATTAACCCCATTAGGATCTAATACCAAACTTTCACATATTAGGTCTAAATACGGTCCACCAACCCGATCCATAAATAACCCAAGCCTATTGGGCCCACTAAGGGCCAATATCAAATGGGTCCACAAAGGTCCACTAATGGCCCAATTTTCCAAATTGGACCCAAACTCTCATATGGGCCTTACGCCAAAGCCCATCTAAATATTCTAGTCCACATGATTGTTCTTGGATGGCCCATAATAGCCCAATCACCAAAGCCCAATAGAATGGCCCAACTCAAGGCCCAGGCAAAATTAGGGTTTTCACATAAAATGACGATTAGGGTTAAGTGTTTCTCACTTAACCCATTAAGTCTGTCACTCTACTAGGCCATTCACACAATGAAGTCGGACATAATTCACAATATCAATCTAATAGTCCAACCGTGGGTCCCAGCAAAATCTAAACTAACAAACCCAAAATAAGGGTTTTCTAAACCCTAATAAGGGTTTTCTAAACCCTAATAAGGGTTTCTAGCCCAATCACCAACCAACTAGTCCAGATCAAGCATTTGGTCCGATTAGGGTTTCACTATGTCAAGCACCACCCACTACCACCTCAGGTAGTGGTGGTCAGTGGCGGCTCACGGCGGCGGCCACTACCTCACAAGGTGGTGGTGGGTTTTCCGGCCACATAAACACATATAAAACCTCAAAAGCACCGAAAGCAGCAAATACACTCGAACACACACCCATACACAAACCCACAGCCACCTCCCACGGTGACTAGTGGCGGCGGATGGTGGCAAAAAACAGCAATGGGTGGCAGCCGCCACTTCACGGTGGTGGTGGTGGGCTTTCCCTTGTTTTTCCGGCTAGATAACACGCAAACAACCCCCAAACAACATCATAACAGCTTGCAAATACTCAACACATAATGTTCGGTCACTATTTTCAATGGCTAACGTCACCGGAATACACAGATATGGCGGCCAACGGGCGGCAGCAGCCACAACCGACACACCCGACGTCAAACCGTCGGATGAAAGAAGAAGAAGGGGTAAATGGGTGGTGATCATTTCTTACCAAGAGTCCCCTCTTCATTCATGAATCGCAAAGTAACGCCCCTACTCCAGCAAATGGTCGTGGTGGTTCACCCGGCTGCCACGACGTCTCCGACGTTAGGTTTGCGTTTTCGGTGGCGAAGTGGTTGCTGGCGGATGGTGGTGCTCGGTCATGACAGGGGTGGCAGCTGAAGGTGCTACAATTGATAGTGGCGGCCGATGGTATAATGATTTAGGGTAAGGGCTCCAATATCCAACAAGAGGGAAAGAAAAGAAGGATACGGGGTTAAACCCGTGTCCAATTCAACTATGCTGCCCAAACATACACTTTTGGTCCCTCCCCACTAAATTATTTTCAATGTAAATCCACAAGTTACCCTTTAGCCCCTGATTCTATAAATTCCTTTCATTTTAGGTCCAAAACTTACCATTCAACCCTTGAGCCTCTCAAATCTCTTCAAATTAAGTCCCAATAATTTATGAACTTCTAAAATTGTATCAATTGGCTCCCCAACACCAACACCCCGCTAAATATTATTTACTTTAGGATTATTATTCATATTAACCTTTATCTATTTATTTATTTAATATACGGGATGTTACAGGATCTAAGTTCACTCCTTGCTTCTTTGCACCACATAGGGCTTCCTTCTTCCTCAAGATTCATAAAAACCAAGAAAACAAGCTCAAGAATAAAGCATGGAGGCTAGGGTTTGGGAGGCTAAGGATCTCGGAGAGTAGGGGCTGCCATATAAGGCAACCCTTGATGTTAGATCACTTAAATAAGGCTTACATCTTGGGGTCTAGGGTTTTGAACCCTCAACCGCTACTGTGTTTCCAACTAAGATGATGCATCAAATTTAATGATGTGGCCACGTCACAGTGATTCTCCATCACCATGTCGCGAGCAATTGAAACTCCCAAAAACTAAGGTTTAAGCAATATTCTGGATATTGGGTACACATCTCCTTTTCGGGCTCCCAAGTCCTTTCCGATCCCTTCCGATCTCGCCAACGGGGGCAGCAGCTACAACCGACACACCCGACGTCAAACCGCCGGATGAAAGAAGAAGGGGTAAATGGGTGGTGATAATTTCTTACCAAGAGTCCCCTCTTCATTCATGAATCGCAAAGTAACGCCCCTGCTCCAGCAAATGGTCATGGTGGTTCACCCGGCTGCCACGACGTCTCCGGCGTTAGGTTTGCGTTTTCGGTGGCGAGGTGGTTGCTGGCGGAGGGTGGTGCTCGGTCACGACAGGGGTGGCAGCTGAAGGTGCTACAATTGATAGTGGCGGCCGATGGTATAATGATTTAGGGTTAGGGCTCCAATATCCAACAAGAGGGGAAGAAAAGAAGGATACGGGGTTAAACCCGTGTCCAATTCAACTATGCTGTCCAAACATACACTTTTGGTCCCTCCCCACTAAATTATTTTCAATGTAAATCCACAAGTTACCCTTTAGCCCCTGATTCTATAAATTCCTTTCATTTTAGGTCCAAAATTTACCATTCAGCCCTTGAGCCTCTCAAATCTCTTCAAATTAAGTCCCAATAATTTATGAACTTCTAAAATTGTATCAATTGGCTCCCCAACACCAACACCCCACTAAATATTATTTACTTTAGGATTATTATTCATATGAACCCTTATCTATTTATTTATTTAATATACAGGATGTTACAGGATCTAAGTTCACTCCTTGCTTCTTTGCACCACAGAGGGCTTCCTTCTTCCCCAAGATTCATAAAAACCAAAAAAAATAAGCTCAAGAATAAAACATGGAGGCTAGGGTTTGGGAGGCTAAGGATCTCGGAGAGTAGGGGCTGCCATAGAAGGCAACCCTTGATGTTAGATCCCTTAAATAAGGCTTACATCTTGGGGTCTAGGGTTTTGAACCCTCAACCGCTACTGTGTCGTGGCTATACATGTGTCGTGCCATGACCAACTAAGATGATGCATCAAATTTAATGATGTGGCCACGTCGTGGTGATTCTCCATCACCATGTCACGAGCAATTGAAACTCCCAAAAACTAAGGTTTAAGCAATATTCTGGATATTGGGTACACATCTCCTTTTCGGGCTCCCAAGTCCGTTCCGAGCCCTTCCTATCTCGCCACTGCACCTTTACTAAAGGTACTGACTTGTTGTGCAAGGCCTTAGTCTTCCTATCCAAGATGGCTATTGGTCTTTCCATATAATCCACACACTCATCCACCTGAATATCATCCAAGGGTACCACTATCAAATCGTCTACCACACACTTCCGAAGCTGAGAGACATGGAAAATGATATGAATCTGACTGAGCTCCTTTGGCAATTCTAACGGGTAGGCCACCTTGGTCCCCTATCCACCACTCGAAAAGAGCTGATAAATTTGGGTCCTAACTTGCCTCACTTCCTGGACCAATAATACCCTTCCAAGGTGATACTTTCAGCAACACCATGTCCCCGACTTGAAATTCCAATTCAAACCAATGTCTATCTGCGTAACTCTTCTTTTGGATATATTTTGTCTTTATTCTCTTCCTGACCTACTGAACGAGCTTTATTGTCTTGAGCACTACCTTAGTGCTCCCTATAACTCTCTGCCCAACCTCTCCCTAACAAACCGGGCTCCGAAACTTCCTTCCATAAAAATTGTCATAAGAAGGGGCACCCAATGCTAGAATGATAGCTTTTGTTGTATGAAACTCGACCAAAGGAATGTAGGATTCCCAGCTCCCACCAAAATCAATGATATAGGCTCTCAACATATCCTCGAGTGTATGAATAGTTCTCTCACTCTACATATTTGTCTACAGGTGATATACAATACTAAAGTGCAACTGGGTACCCAACTCGTCATTGAACCTCTTCCAAAACCTAAAAGTGAACCGCACATCTCGATTTGATACGATATAAATAGGTACACCATGGTGAGAAGCAATCTCTCGAACATAGATGCCAACCAATTTCTCGGTCAAGGAACTCTCCTGAATAGCAAAAAGTAGTCACTCTTGGTCAGACGATCAACGATCACCCAAATAGCATCAAACCCATTGCTCGTCCTTGGCGATTTTATGATAAAATCCATGATAACATGCTCCCATTTCTAAATGGGAATCTCCAAAGGCTGTAACTTGTCATGAGCCCTTTGATGTTCAACCTTGACCTTTAGACAAGTCAAGCACCTCTCTACAAACCAACCTATGTCCCTCTTCATACAGGGCCACCAATAACTAAGTCTTAAGTCCCGATGCATCCTCATTATGCCAAGGTGAATCGAGAACTTAGACTTGTTCCCCCTTCATAAAATGGAACCCAAATTGTACCACATTGATTTAATAACCCATGCCTATCAGTGATAAAGGTAGCAATCTGACCCCTGATCTTCTCTTTCTTCTGGTTCTCCTCCTTGATCCACTCAGTCTGCGCCTGTATGATCATATCCAAAAGTGGTGAAATGATGGTTATCCTTAAACATAGGTCTCTGATAGGAGTAATGGCCATCTTGAGACTCAAGGTATTGGCCACCACATTGGCCTTCCTCAAATGATACAAGATCCTATAGTTATAATCCTTCACCACGTCAATCCACCTATGCTACCTCATATTCAAACTCGCTGGTCCATAAGGTATCTCAAACTCTTGTGATCCATGTAGATGGTACAATGGACCCCATAAATATAGTGTTGCCAAATCTTGAGGGTAAACACCAACGCCCCAAATTCCAAATCACGCATAGGAAAATTAGTCTCATGAGGCATCAATTGTTTGGAAGCATAAGCAATCACTCTAGCCCACTAAATAAGAATCGCTCCCAATCCTCAAAATGAAGCATCATAGTATAACACAAAATCCTTGACATCATCTAGAAGGGTCAATAATGGAGCCTCGTGTAAATTCTGTCCAAGGGTCTTAAATGTTACATGTTGCTCATGCCCATAAAAGAAATCAACACTCTTCTTCGTTAAGTGAGTGAGAGGAACAAAAATCTTGGAGAAATCCTAAACAAACCTCCTATAGTAACCAACCAACCTAAGAAAGCTTCGGATCTCAAA
The DNA here is from genome assembly GCF_002870075.4 of Lactuca sativa. Lineage (NCBI taxonomy): Eukaryota > Viridiplantae > Streptophyta > Magnoliopsida > Asterales > Asteraceae > Lactuca > Lactuca sativa. The sequence goes on along the minus strand of NC_056629.2, from coordinate 40,472,851 downwards.
TAAAGACTTTAGGACCTCACGTTACATCATCGCCTTGATCTTTGCTGGATCGACCAAAATTCCGTTTGGATTGATGAGGTGTCCCAAAAACTGAACCTTGCACAACCAAAACTAACACTTAGAAATTTTGGCATACAATCTCTCCTTCCTCAAAACCCCAAGAATCTCCTGATGATGCTCCTTATGTTGCTCCTTGGTCTTGGAGTAGACCAAAATATCATCAATAAACATTATAACTGGTCAGTCAAGCATCGATCTACACACTCGATTCATTAAATCTATGGACATTGTCGGTGTATTGGTGAGCCCAAATGGCATCACCATGAACTTATAATAGCCATATCGAGTTTGAAAAGTCATCTTCTCAATGTATTCCTCTCTAAACCTCATTTGGTGATATCCCGACCTCAAATCAATCTTGGAGAACCAAGATGCACCCTGCAACTGATCAAAAAGATCATCAATCCTTGGGAGTAGATGGTGGTTCTTCCCTAACAACTTATTCAGCTCCTAGTAATCAGTACACATACGATGTGACCGTCTTTCTTCTTCACAAATAAAATCACCACTCCCCAAGGCGAGCTACTCGGGAGGATAAACTCTTTGCTCAACAACTCCTTAAGCTGAGAGGACAACTCTTGCATATCATGAAGTGCAACGCGATATGGCGCCTTAGAAATCAAGGTCGTCCTAGGGATCAAATCGATCCTAAACTCAACCTGCCTCTCTGGAGGAACACTAGGAATGTACCTACGAAAAACATAGACATAAGAATGCAGATTAAAATATATAATAGAAACATGGATAGATACGTACCAGTAACGACATCAGGCACTGCCCTAGCCTCCTCTGCTCACCCCAGTCATCCATCCACGATCCAAAATGTCGTAGGGGTTGGTAGTTGCATTAGCTTGACAAGCAAGGGTCAACTGCCCTTCATGTAGCCCACCTAATCACTATGATAACAAAATCTCATACTTTGTTGATGCTACAACTATGGTTGTTGGTAGCCTTTCTCATAATGGTCCTCCTTGCCACACTTATGGCACCTGGTCCCTGACCGACAAAGACCCTCATGTACCTTATCGTACTTACTACGAATGTGGCCTTTCTAACCTCTAGATTAGGAATCAGATAGCTTGAACCACATAGTTGTTGACTGGGTCTACACTGGGGTCTACCTATTCTCCTCTGTGTCTCCAACTTGATCTCTCTCCTTCGGGAATGCGATTGCATCTTTTATAGGGTTCGGTACTGAGCAGTCGACGTGAACTTCATAATATCCCTCTTAAGCATGCTCAAGTACCATGACATTTGTACCTTCTCAGAAGTAGCATACTCATGATAAGATAGGGCCTTCTCGACGAACATCTTGGTGATCTCCGGCACCGACTCTATCGTCTGCTTGAGTGACAGATACTCTTGAACATACCTCTCCCCCTCCATTAGTGGAACATACTCGATCTGGAACATCTCCAAGAATTGCTCCTAATTCACTACGGCCCACTCTATAGGAAAAAAATGTTTGAGTCACCAATTTTCACCAGTCCTTCGCCCCAAGAGAAAAATGTTCAGAGCAAATGTGACCTTCAGGTTCTCCAAACAATAACATGTGTAAAAGCATCCATTCAGTTCATAGATCCACCTCATGGAAAACGACCGAGTCAACTAGGGGCTTTGTATTACTGAATTCCCGATACTAAATCGATCCTCCTCCCTGAAGTCCTATAGCAGCGACAATTGTATTTGCTGATACGGCAACAACATCAGTGAAAATAGCATAACGCTCGTCGAACATATCAATAATGTGGTTTTAATAGACCTAAAAAGCTCTATAATCGCCTCCCTGACCACAAAGGTCACCCGAGTGGAAATCAAATTTCGGATCTCATCATTAATCATTTGTGGCCTCTCCGGGCCGTTGACACCTGAACCGGAACCCCTCGTCATCACCATACTGAAAAATATATAGGAGGCTGATCAGAATCAATTCATAGCGTCAACATACTATACACTCAGCTACTTACTCCTTAGAATTTTATGGCTCCCCTTGACATTTGTATGGGTCCTTTGCTTCCGGTAGTACGAGCCCATACGACCTTCCGCACCTACCCGTATTTGTCTCAAGAATCGCCTTGAAATTCTAAGCCGCTAGACCTACTATAACTTGACATGATAACATGCCCAATTATACATTCCGAAGAGTAACCACTAACTCCTAGTTTCTCATTTTAGGACTCCCTCGACCGCGCTCATGTGCTACAAGAAACCTCTGCCATCACTGCTAGTCACCTCACGTATGGTATTCATACATAATATATGATCCAATAGACAGTCAAATATTTGATTCTTCCTCAATCCCACAACCAAACAAGGAACAGGAAGTAAGGTGAAATCAAGCATTCTAAGGCTATAAAACCCTAATTATGTACCACTATGGGGGATACACTCAACCACTAACAACGATAATAGCAATTCCATTTCGCACAACAAAGCAATCCCTTAGGCTGCCGGTCATCACAATAACCAGACAATTCTATCATGCAATTCCTGAGGATCCCTAACCTATTTACTAGCATACAATTCTAGCAATTCACATATCAACAATTATTCATATAACAAGTATGAATATTTTAGGGATTACTCTTATTTGCGTTCCGGCTAACTGTACACATCGCATCCTAGTTCTCCCTTTTAAGTATACTTTTTAGAAGATGGTTGTAAAAACTTTATAGATCCTTAGTTTGATTTTGGAATCACACAAATGTTCATCCAAATCCCTCAAACCAGCGCCCTGATACCAACTTGTAACATCCCAAAAACCGATGTAAAATTTTTGATTTTTTAAAAGAGAATTACTAGACATTATCATAAAAGTCAACATCACAAAACAATTGTTTCACAAAAATAGGATCCATCATAGTATAATAACATAACATCTCTCAAATCATAAAATCTCTAAGAGAGTATGTATAGTCACATATTTTCTTTGCCTCGATCCTCAGAAGTACCTGAAACATTCAAATCCACAACTGTAAGACAAAGTTTAGTGAGTTCTTCAAAAATACCCCACAACACAATACATATAAAATGCATGCACCCAAGGCCTACAACATAAGGATGGACCGCCACTTGGGCCTTCAACATAAAGTTGGACAGCCCTCTTTGGGCCTACAAAATAAAGTCAGATCACCCGGGTATCTTGGCCTTCAGCACACAATTGGACTGCCTCAACCCATCTGCAATATGTCGACATATTCATATAACAACAAACTACCAAACAATCAAGCACATGTAACTATAACAAATCAACTTGCCTAACAGAATCATACATCATACCAACATCCTATCATATAGAGGATCCATATTATAGTACAAAGTAAAGTTAGAAAACTCACCTCACAGACGGAAGTATATATCCCTAAAGCTCTTCACACGCAAATAATTCGACACAACACCCATGTAGATAGTTTGTAAGGGTCAATCATCAATCTATGACCTAACCCTAAAGTTTGTCTTAAAGTTAAACTTAGTCAAAAGTCAAAGTCAAGGGATGAGTCACCGTGTTGTGGCCAACACCATGGTCACGCCACGGTGTCTATAAGACAATCTAGTCGTGGATGAACCCACCACCACGTCGTGATATATAGATCATCACGTTGTGACCAGACTCCAAAATAACTTAATGGATTAAGCACTTAACCCTTTGTTTCTATAGCTCAAAAGCTCATATATGGTGCTCTTAATGTTCTTACTGGATAAAGTTTCTAATTTTATCCATTCCCAAATCTCATGAGTACCCAAACTAAAAACCTAACTTCCAAGTAAGCTAAGATGCATTAATGACATCAAGGTAGAGCATAAAAGCACACCTTTTTTCCAACTCACAAGTCCAAAAATCATTTTAGTCACTAAATTGGTCTAGGAGTTGCTCAACTCCAAAGATCTCTAAGAAAGGGACTTAAAACCACTAAAAAGATGTATAAACTTTGATCCAAAAAAATGAAAGCCAAGATCAAAACTTTATACCTCAAAGGACTTAGATTTCTGAAGTAGATGGTGGATCTAAGTTCACTCATTGCTTCCTTGCACCACAATGGACTTCCTTCTTCCTCAAGCTTCATAAAAATCACAAAACAAGCTCAAGAATCAAGCATGGAGGCTAGGCTTTGGGATCTTAGAGAGTGGAGGTTGCCAAATGAGGCAACCCTTGAGGTTAGAGCCCTTAAATAGGGCTCAAATCCTAGGGTCTAGATTTCTGAACCATCAGTCGCTGCCGCGTCGTGGCCATACATGTGCCACGCCGTGACCACCCAAGATGATGGCGTCACCAACCAAGATGATGCATCCAATTTAATGATGTGGTTGCGCCGCAGTTATTCTCTATCACAACGTCATGACCATTCAAAACTCCCAAAAATTAAGTTTTAAGGAATATTCTTAAAAGAAATATATATATATCTGAAAAACAGATATTACACCAATGGTTAACATTTTTGGAAAAAAAAATCAATTTAACAAATTTATCCTTTATATATATATATATATATATATATATATATATATATATATATATATATATATATATATATATATATATATATATATATATATTAAATATTTTATTAAGTCCCCTTACAGCTTTATAACTTATGATTATTGGGTATTTTTTTCCGAAACTATCGATTATAAAATGTCAAAAATAATAAACTATTATATAATCAGAATGTTTTATAACATTTTATATTTTTAATTTTAATAACTACTTTTAAATTATATAAATTTTTTATAAAGTATATTTAATTTTATTTTTATTAAATCAATTGATTAACTAATAAGAAAAATAGAATATATAAATATCATTTGGAGTATAAAATATAATATTAATTATTATAGGGATTAAATGTGACAAACACATGAAAAAAAAAAATTAAAAGGTGAACGTATAGTAAATATTAGGAGTGATTATTAGGAAAAAAAAATCTTCTTTAATGATAAAAAGCTTTTCATGTTTTATCATAAAGAATTTAATTATAAAAAATAATAATAATAATAATAATAATAATAAAAAGGAGGAAAAACACTATCATTGATCTTATATATCTTCATACTATCATGAACCCAAGTTTTACTATGGGACTTAAAGATCTTGAGCCACTTCAATAGTTGTTGGACAAAAAATCTTTGATAACCAATCTGAACGTACCTATATACTTACTATTATATTGGTATTAAATATCCCGACTGACTACTTATATACTGATATACATTATAAGAATAAGAATTTACCCTTCAATCAAGCAACATCAAATTATTACAACTATAAATAATACAGCCACATCCTAACACAATTTTATAGATCATGGTTTATAAAAAATTGGTCATCTAATTTTGCTTATCCAATACAGTATGTATATCATTTCAAAAGGTAGGTCCAAACATGAAACACCCCTGGGCCCTGGCCTTAAATTACATGGATTCCTTGTTTATCCAACACCGGTTTGTTGTCTTGGGCCACGGGTTTCGCGTCTAACTAATTTTAGATGCTAAAAAGAGTTGATGCACCAAGTTTGATTCGGATAGACATGAATAAAAAATCGATTCCATAACAGTCTTTTAAGAAAGATCGAAAGTGAACTACTCTAAAACAATATCAGACCCAAAAAAACAGACGGAAACCGGTTTCATAAAAGATCGGACCATTTCGACTTTCAATACCGATTTAAAAAAGACTGGAAGTCAAAGTTATATACTTATAATCATACATTACCCAACTTTTTGTTTTCTTTGTTTTATTAAATTTTAATGTATCTTTTTTAATTATATCTTAATATATCATTTTGCTATTATTTACATATTTGTTAATGGAAAAACTCGAAACCATAACCAACAAACTGAAAAGTACAAAACCAAACCGAGAAAATGTACACAAAGGCTGTGAGACCGAGATCGAAAAAAGGCCGGACTGAAACCAACAGGAAAAACAGATTGAACTATTTTGAAACAAGTCTTTTAAGAAAAGAGTCATGAACAAAAAAAACGATTTTGTAACAATCTTAGAAAAAAAGACCGAAACCGAACAATTCTAAAACAAGATCAGACCGAAAAAAAAACGGATTGCTCTGAAACTGGTCCCAAAAAAGACCGGACCATTTCAGGAACGATTTAAAAAAGACTAGAAGTCCAAGTTGTAATCACACATTACCCAACTTTTTGTTTTCTTTCTTTTATTAATTTTTAATGTATCTTTTTTAATTATATCTTAATGTGACATTTTGTTATTATTTACATATTTGTTAACGGAAAAACTCAAAACCATAACCAACAAACCAGAAAGTATAAAACCAACCCGAGAAAATGTACACAAAGGTGATGAGACCGAGACCAAAAAAGAAATATCAGACTGTTTTGAAACAGGTATTTTAAGACAAGAGACATGAACAAAAAAATCTATTTCGTAACAGTCTTAAAAAAAAGACCGAAACCGAAACGGTCTAAAACAAGATCAGACCGGAAAAAAACGGATTGCTCTGAAACTAGTCCCAATAAAGCTGGACTATTTCGAGACCGATTTAAAAAAAGACTGAAAGTCAAAGGTATAATCACACAATACCTAACTTTTTGTTTCCTTTCTTTTATTAAGTTTTAATGTATCTTTTTGAGTTATATCTTAATGTGTCATTTTGTTGTTACATATCTGTTAACCGAAAAACTTGAAACCATAACCAACAAATCGAAAAGTACAGAAACCAAACCGAGAAAATGTACACAAAGGTTGTGAGACCGAGATCGAAAAAAAAAAAACCGAACTAAAACCATCAAAAAAACCGAATTGCTTTGAAACCGATTTTTAAGACCAGACTGTTTAGACACAACCAATCCTTTCTAGACTCGTCCCTTACACCCCGCTCGCGAGTTCAACTTAAAAAGTGAAAAGAAAGAAAATGACTGAAACTAGAGGAATGTGCATCTTTAGATCTAGATATTTCCATGTCCAAAGAATTCCATTGTTAGAATTGGCCAAATGGGCATCTCGGCTAGGCACATGACTACATGAGCCAAGGGGTACACTGACGCAAGTGATTCACCCACACGTTGTATAATCAAAGATCCCTTTATCTCTCCCTTGTTTATTCACTCGACAGCTCTCCAACTATCTTCTGCTTACACTCAACAACTCTTACTCATTTCTTTATTCATGAAAATCGAATCAGGCTAAGCACCGAGACAACAGGCAGAGCAACAAACATCTTCAGATCTCTTCGCTCTTTTTGTGTTGGATTTCATCACAAACAAGAGAAAGAAGAATGGCCGATGAACCTTCAATCACTCGTTGGTCCTTCCAGGTATGCTGAAAATTTTCTTTTGGTTTGTGATTGGTTCCGCAAATCGGTACTCAATTCAATCACTTTGTAGGTTATGAAATTTAGTCAAATCGAACGCATGAGAATTGTAGCTGATTGGTAGGATTTTACCGAAGAGGAAACGCATTTGCTACTAAAAAATGCTAAAATTAGTATATTATTCTCGTCATAGATCATGCATAGCTGTATAATCATTGCTCAATAATTTGAATCTCGCTCGAATTTGTGTGACTAGGGTTTAGGACTGAAATTATTGAATTCAACATTCTCTTTGAAAACAGCGATCATCAGATTTATGAACCTTATTATAGTCGGACTATTAGAAGTTGACGATTTATACTTCTTGCAGATTGATTGATTTGAGAAAGATTGAAGTTAACTAACGATAATGCAATTATATTACTATAATTCTGTTTCTTCTATATCTAGGATTTTAAGATGTTTTATGATATTAAGTTTGGGAGGAAAAAGGAATCAACGCCAAAAGATGCTGCTGCAAATGGTCAACCTTCAAGTAATGGAAACTCATCAAATGGAACATCAAATGGAAATGGACACCCAAAGAGCACAGCTGAATTGTCAATCTATGAACAGTATAGACAGGTGAACAAGAGGGCAAATTTGTAAAACTTATGACTTAATGGAAAAGCTTTCTTTTTTGACTTTTTTTATTGAGTCATCACTCATTCTTTTTGTATTGATTCAAAAAGAAACACTCATATATATATCCTACTAGATTAAGTCGTGTCCCCATTAAGCCCATTAAGTCAAAAAGAAACAACAAATAATGGATAAATTGTTTGATTTTTGTTTTGAATTATGTTTTTTCACAGGAAAGAGAGAATTCAGCAGCCAATGGAGTTACATTACTTGATGCTGAGAAACCGTATGCTCCCATTTCTAGATACTTTGTATTATATAACAATAGAAAAGTATTATAAAAAATATATAGTTAGAAATGAACATAATCTTGATTTCTTGTTTTTACAGGAAAAAATCTCTGCTTCCTGCTTTTGAATCAGCAGAAATGCGAACTTTGGCAGAGAGTTTAAGTAGGTAATAATAATAAACTCAATTCTTGATGCCTTTTTACTTTTATTAGTTTATTTTTTCAAATTAGTGAACATGAATTTCTTTATATGTTTTTTTATTCAGGGATATTATTCGAGGTAGTCCAAATGTGAAGTGGGATAGCATAAAGGGGTTAGAAAATGCAAAACGCCTGCTTAAAGAAGCAGTTGTTATGCCAATAAAATATCCCAAGTAAGTGTTGTCTGCATTAATGATTAATCAAAAATCTCTGATAAATAAAATGTAAGGAAAAATAAACAAGGGCAAATTTGTAAAAATGTTTAAATAAGAGAGTCTTTTTTTGTAGGTATTTCACTGGTCTTTTGTCTCCATGGAAAGGCATTCTCTTGTTTGGCCCTCCAGGAACAGGAAAGGTTTGCAACTTTTTTTTTTTTTTTTTTAACTTTTTTTTTCTTTCAATCTTAATTCCTTAATTCCCTTTTAGTTTAAAAAGTTAATGCAAATATGCAATGAACATTGTTTGAATATAAACTACTTACAGATACCAAAACAAAAGATTTAGAAAGAAACAAGGGCATAATAGCAAATACAATTTTAACACATATTATTACTATCATTATTTTTTATTTTTGTTTTTCTTTAAGCTAATTTAAATTAACAACTATAATTCTCCAGACAATGCTTGCAAAGGCTGTTGCAACCGAATGCAATACAACCTTTTTCAACATTTCAGCATCATCCATTGTTAGCAAATGGCGAGGTATGTCATATTTATTAAATATTAAATAATAATAGTTTTTGCATTTTGTCATTTCATAAACACGTATGAAATAACAGGGGACTCTGAGAAGTTAGTGAAAGTATTATTTGAACTTGCAAGACATCATGCTCCATCAACTATTTTCCTTGATGAAATCGATGCGATTATTAGTCAACGTGGTGAATCAAGAAGTGAACATGAGTCAAGTAGACGCCTCAAAACCGAGTTACTTATTCAGGTTTAATTAATCTCTTACACGTATTTTTTTCTTTAAATTACTTTATTCTAAAATTTGAAATTTGAATGTTTGATTTTGATTGCAGATGGATGGTTTAACAAAAACAGATGAGCTTGTGTTTGTATTAGCAGCTACAAATCTCCCATGGGAACTTGATGCAGCCATGCTCAGGCGTCTTGAGAAAAGAGTATCCTTAATTGGAAAAAAAAAATACTTTCCATTTATTTTCTGTATTTAAGATTTATTATTATTCGGTGGTGTTTTTTTTTTTTTAACTATATTTTTCTAGATCCTTGTACCTCTTCCAGAGGCAGAAGCAAGGAAAGCAATGTTTGAGGAATTATTGCCTTCAGTAGCTGAAGAAGAGACATTGCCATATGATTTATTGGTGGAAAAAACAGAAGGCTATTCGGGTTCTGATATTCGGTTGCTATGTAAAGAAGCTGCCATGCAACCTTTGAGACGCGTAATGGCTATTCTTGAACAGCATGATATTTTGCCTGATGATGGTATAAAAATAGCATCCTAGTTTCGTTTTCTTTTTTTTTTTTTTTTTTGAATATGGATTTTAAAAGAAAATTTTATTTGCAGAGTTGCCGAAGGTGGGGCCCATTAAACACGAAGATGTTGAAAATGCGTTGAAGAACACACGGCCTTCTGCTCATTTACATGCGCCTCGTTATGATCGATTTAACTCTGATTATGGGAGTCAGATACTCCAGTGACAGGTCACAGATGTATCATTCTTTTGCTTCAATTCTTGCAAGTGTGTGTGTGTGTGTGTGTTAATTGTTGGACCCTTTTTTTTGCACAATTAATTGTTTTTTATTTCTAGAATATTCTTGTGTTGGGACACTAGTGGTATAATGAAGATTTGTTTCTTTTTTGGACTATGAACAATAATAAATGACGAATTTACCCTATCATCCTTTGCTTATGTTTGTGTGTTGTTAGACTAAGTCGGGTTATTTCCTGTCCAATGATAATATTATACCACATGTTAAAATCAAGCACAAAAACATGTGATCCAATGACAATATTATGTTTCACATGCTTTTTAGCGTGTTGAAAGAAATAGAAACGTACTTTTTATTTGTTATTATAACGTTAATTTATTTTTATTATAATATTATATTTGAAATATATATACATAATCAATTACCATCAAAGTAACTAGTGGTGATCACTTGGAATTTAAACACTTCAAAAATGAAATGAGTATATTGAGTTCGAATCTCAAAAGTTTCAACCTTAAAATCACATGTTCATTCAAAGATATAACAATTGTACATTTTACTATTGTTTTAACCTTAAAAACATGGTTATTGATAACCAACAACGTACATACCAATTTACTAGTTTTATTCTCTTTTTTGGTTATTTTTTTATATATATAAACAGAATCCTCAATCGCTACAAAATCATGAAAGAGTCATGCATGAACAATTGTCTATAAATCATGCGTCGTGCAAAGACTTTTCTTATGGGATGACTTGATTAGTTGCTTTAAAACTATTTTCTTTTTTGTATTATCTCCAAATGTAAAGAAATTTATATTTGTTCCAATCGGGTTTGCCTTGCAAAACTCTATTCATTTGATTTTGATAGATATATTTCATGGAGAACTTCATAACATATTATACATACTTTAATTCGTGAACAAAATTTCTACTCAATAACTTAGTAACCTTAATTGTGCCTAAAGTTGACCCAAACCACAACCATTCCTTAATTAAAAACGCCTAAAAATAATAATAATAATAATAATAATAAGAAACTTTGGTTGCACAAATATGGTCCAAAAACACAACCACACCTTAACAAAACCAACCAAATCCCTCTAATTTTTTTAAACAAAAAACAAGATCATCAAAAGCTTTTCATAGGATCTGCTCCCTTGCCAGATCTAGCATCAGTCCATGCTTTCGCAATCGTCTTCTTCATCTCATCATCCCCTTCCTCATACATATTCTACACAAAATCAGACAATAACTCATTCATGATCTGTCTCATCTATAGAAAAAGACATAAATGCCCTCCTTATCCTGTTAATCAAAAACTAGTTTAAATTTAAAATATTTAACAGGATACCTTCATTAAGTCCATAATTCCAGCCATGGGATCTCGCTCCTTGTCCAAACTCGGCTTAATCTGAATTTCAAAACAAAAAACATCATTACATTACACTTCTTCGCATTTATGACTACTAGATACCAAACACTACCTAAAAGTGAAATTACCTTATCGTCCTTGAAATGCAAATCCATCCAATTACCCTTTGAAGCTTTGACCAATGTGATGATGACTTTTGTGGGTTTAACCAAAACCTTACATTTCTCAGGCACAATCTCCTTGTTTAATTTTGGTATAGCACATCGATAGTTTTTTCCATTCACATCATGAAATTTCACATCAACTGACATGCGATTGAACTCTGTGTCAACTTTTTCTTGATCAACTCCCTCCAAAAACACATAAATCTGAGAAAAAAAATATATAATGTTTTTATCAACATATATTTGTAATTATATGAACTACATAGACTTAACATAATATAATTTATAAACTCACCTTGACTTTATCAGTATCTTGATCCCAACTGAAGGATCCAAGAGTAGTGTACTTTAATGCAGGTTCAGAAGCCATCTTTAGATTTGTTGAAATTGGGATTGGAGTGGGTGCAACTAAAGCAGCATCATTTAATTGCTGCACAAGTTTAAAAGATACATGATTGTTATTGAAGCATTACAATAGATATGGTTTAGTATATTGATATCTGGTCTCAAACAAGCGATTACTAATATTCCTCACATTACAAGCTTCAATAATATCTAATTTTGACAAACATCATACGTAAACCCTGTCTAAATCATTGAATGAAACGAAATGATATCTATATGAAGGGTCATAGGCCACTAACAATCGTATCACAGTTATGAATCGCAAGAGTATCAAAAACAAAATCACAGAATCATATAAAGGTATCGTTACTATGACAGGAATTATACCTTTTCGAGGTTGCGAATCTCCGAGGAAATAAGAGAAACAACGCGTGGCCTCTTCGCAATGCTTTGAAGGTGTCGAAGTTCCTCCAGATCAAGAGACAAATCGTTCGCCATGTTGTTATTGATCAGAAATTAAAACAATACTAACAAAAACGACAAGTGAAATGGTAATGAAGTTGGAATCGAGCGAGAGATAAAACACAGTATATGAGGATTAGAAATGGATACACTCGTATAAATGTAGAAGAACTTTGTTGCTTTTCCAGTCTTCCAGAATGATCGGGATACTCCTAAAATCTGTATGGGCTTGGGTAATGATTAAGCCCATTTCCCCAATAGAGGTTCCATACTCCATACTAGCCCATATGATGGTGTAGATGTGTTAAAAAAAAAAAACAAAACAAAAAAACAAAAAACAATATATTTTATTCGGATTTCTATACGGATTCAGATTATGAAATAACCTGGATCGTTGGTTTAGGATTGGTTTGAATGAAAATTGAAAGATCGGATCCTGTAATCATGATGTCGGTACCTCGAAAAAAAACTTGCTAATGAAGATGACTTAGCTATTGTCGGCTATACTCGAAACTCGGCTATCTAGGTCAACTTCTCTCCGCAACATAAACACCGACGAAAGAAGGATTCAATGCAAAACATAAGATAAGTTTTCTAACCCCAAAGGAAATACCACATTGAAAAATCATGTGGTGATTGCATCCAAGACACTTGAACAAGTTTCAGATCCGAATAAAGCTAATATTGGGGTAGACAATGCATTACGAAGATCTACATGAAGTGTTTGCAAAGTTTATGATGAAGAAGCATTGTCATCTGACCTCTTCGACAACCTAATATTTGCAAACATCTGGAACAACAAAACTTCGACCGCGTTACAATCTTGTAAGTAAAAGATCTAATTGAGAATTTGTGCTCTGCACTTTTTATTCATTACGTAACTTGTTGTCAAACAAAAGCCAACAGGATATATATATCCTGAGATCCTAAAATTCAGTAAAAGATAATGAAAAACAAAACAGATAAACGTGAAACATCTATGATTATCTATTCATTGGAATAATCTAGATTCCTTTACTCCCCCTCAAGCTGGAGCATGAAGATTCTGAATGCCCAGCTTGTCCGACAACGACTTCAAACGATCTGAACCAAGTGGCTTAGTGAGCAAGTCAGCCAATTGATCTTGAGTGCTTATCTTGACAGGAACAATCTCCTTTGACAAAACACGTTCTCGTACGAAATAGCAATCCATTTCAACATGCTTAGTGCGCTCATGAAACACCGGATTATGAGCAATGTTGCGGGCGGATTCATTATCACACAAAAGAGGTGTTGGTGCATGGAAATCAACATCAAATTCTGCCAACAACCAACGGGTCCAAAGAATTTCACTCACAGTAGTAGCCATTGCACGATACTCGGCTTCAGCTGAGGATCGAGAAACAACTGATTGTTTCTTGGATTTCCATGAAATCGGTGCACCTCCCAAGAGCAATATGTACCCCGTCCGTGACCTTCGTGAAAAGGGACAACCCAACCAATCCGAATCGCTATATGCTATCAACTCAACATCTTCGGTCTTTGGTAACAACACACCTTGTCCCAAAGTAGTTTTGAGATAACGAAGTACTCACATAGCAGCATTCCAATGACTTTGTCTAGGGTCCGAGACAAATTGGCTAAGAACATTCACGGAATAAGTAATGTCAGGTCTGGTTGCTTGAAGATATAAAAGTCTCCCAACGAGACGTCTATACGCACTAGCATCGACCCGATCTTCATCTTCTCCTTTATTTAATTTTAAATTTTTTTCCATTGGAAACCTGCTGGGTCGACATCCAAGAAAACCCGAATCTTCTAGGACATCAATGGTGTACTTTCATTGACTAAGAACCAAACCTCCGCTTGTACGAGCCACTTCTATGCCCAAAAAATATTTCAAGGTTCCGAGATCCTTGATACTAAAACTCGCATCAAGTCTAGATTTGGTATGCTCTATCTTTTTCTTGTTGTTACCAACAATTATTACATCATCCACATAAATAAGGGCTGCCACAAAGGTGTCGCCATGCTTATGAACGAATAGTGAATGACCAGCTTGAGATTGTCGAAATTCTAGACTTTGGAGGGTTGTAGTAAATTTTTGATACCAATTTCTCGAGGCTTGTTTTAACCCATACAAAGACTTTTTGAGCTTACAGACTCGTGTTTCGTTGTCTTTTCTAAAACCCTGCGGTATCTTCATGTAAATGTCTTCGTCCAAATCTCCATGTAAAAAGGCATTGTTAACATCTAACTGGTGTATGATCCAGTCACGTTTGACAACTATAGTGAGTAGAACACGCATGGTTACAAGCTTAGCCACCGGGGCAAAGGTGTCATGAAAATCCACACCTTCCATTTGGGTGTAACCCTTAGCAACAAGACGGGCCTTGTAGCGTTCTATATCTCCATTTGGCTTGTACTTTATCTTATAGACCCACTTGGAATCTATAGCTCTTTTTCCGGAGGGCAACGATGTAAGTTCCCAAGTGTTATTTTGTTCAAGAGCTTGGATCTCCCTTTGCATGGCTTCTTTCCATCGGTCATTTTTAATAGCCTGATGAAAGAACTTTGGATCATCGTGGGTGGCGATGGCAGCTAAAAAGGACTTGTGAGCATTAGAAGATTTATCATATGAGACATAATTAGTGAGAGGATGTACCGTGGAGGCGACTCGATTGGTAGCGGGTTGCGGATGACTTATCGAAGGGGGCAGCTGTACGTCATAATCTTTGAAACGAACTGGTTGAGATCGAGTTCTGGTCTCTTTGTTGCTGTCAGTGTTGCTGATTTCTTGGTTCTCGTGATTGTCACTCTCCACGAGTTCGCTGTTTTCATCGATGGTAGTATTGTCTAGCTCGAGAGTATCGTGATGATCTTGGGCTTCATTGCGGATGTGGTTGTCAACGATGAAAGGACGCTGAACCGAAGTCGTGGTGACCTCCTTATCAGTGAAGACAAAGAGGTGTTCATCTTCTTCATTTGTCTCCTTACTTTCTTGTATTCGTTTCATTGGAAATTCATGTTCTAGAAATCTTACATCTCTTGAGACTACTAACCTTCTGTACTCTAAGTCATAAATTTTGTAGCCCTTCGTCCCCAGTGGGTAACCAACGAAGATGCCTGGTCTACCTCGTGGCTCAAACTTGTCTCCACCGGTTTCTGTGCTTCGGTAGTAGGCCAAACATCCAAATACTCTCATGTGATCATAAGTGGGTGATTTATTAAAAAGAACTTCATAGGGAGTGACCCCATTGAGCACCTTCGAGGGAAGCCTGTTGATCACATAAGTAGCAGTCAAAATACATTCTCCCCAAAAGGCCTTGGGAAGATTGCCCTGGAAACGAAGAGCTCGTGCCGTCTCAAGCAAATGTCTATGCTTGTGTTCAACCACCCCATTTTGTTGGGGTGTATATGGACAAGAAGTCTCCAAGACAATTCCCTCTTGTGCATAAAAGCTATGCATTTTATGAGAGACAAATTCTCCTCCGTTGTCACACCTTATACGCTTGATCTCCTTCCCAAACTGCGTTTTGAACATCTTGTGAAAATTTATGAGCTGTGTGTTAGCCTCATGCTTATGTCTGAGAAGAAATGTCCATACGGATCGACTAAAATCATCTACTATAGTCAAAAAATAATAAGCCTTTGAAAAAGATGGGGTTCTATACTTTCCCCACACATCACAATGTATAAGATCAAAACAATTTGTAGTCTTTATTTCACTAATGGGAAAAGGAAGCCTTGTGTGTTTAGCCTTAAAACAAGCATCACACACTTCAGCTTGAGCATTTTTAGAAACATTTTTAACAAACCCTAAACTAGAAATCTTCTTGGGAGATGGATGACCTAGCCTCTTGTGCCAAACCTCAAAGGTAGTAACGAAAGCTTTCTTCTCCATCGTTCCCATTCGATATAGTCCTCCACTGCAGTTACCCGCACCAATCAAGTCCCTCGTTACTAACTTCTGCATCACAAAGAAATCAGGAAAGAAGGTTATAGCACAATGTAAGTTCTTGGCAAGCTTATTCACAGATAATAAATTATAATTGAAATTCGGAACATGCAGGACTCCATTAATCTTAAGGCCTCCTGGAAGGGTATGTTCACCCTCCCCCATAACAGGTATTTTGTCACCATTAGGAATGATGACGGGTGCCTCCTTCGTGTATGTGATTTTGTTATCAAGAATATCACTTCTATGGGTTATGTGATCGGTAGCACCCGAGTCAACGACCCATCCATCATAAGGATTCTCTCTACCTGCCAAGTTAGCCTTCGGAATTGTCTCATTAAATGACTCCTCCTTGAAGTGTTCCACAAAGAGGTGATATTGCTCATCGGTTAACCCTGGTATAGGACTAGGACCCATCTCCATGCAAGCTACCTTCGGCTTAGATTTATCCTTCTTCCCGGGCCACCAGTCCGGATACCCTATCTTCTTGAAACACCCATCCTTATTATGACCTTCTTTCCCACAAAAGGTGCATTTTTCTGCCTTGTCATTACTTTGCTTGAATGTCTTTGGAATGGGCTTGCTAGCTGATTGAGTTCCTTGCCCTCGTGCGTTTTTCTTCCCCATTAAATTCACTTGAAAAGCCGCTGCTTCACCACCAACTCTTCTTGATCCTCCAGAAATTGCTCGTTGTTGCTCATCTTCAGCCACTAGATGGTATATTGCCCCCAAGGATGGAGCTGGCTTCATGGCAAGTATTTGTGTACGGATGATAGAAAAATCATCATCGAGTCCCATGAGAAACTCATAAATCTTCTCCCTTTCTTTAAGTTCACTCAATCTTTTTCCCAATTCACAGTCACATTTGTCACACGTGCAACGGGGCATAGGAAGAACAAGTTGCAGTTCATCCCACACAGCCTTTAGTTTCGTGTAATAAGAAGAGACAGAAGATCCATCTTGTCTAGTGGCATTTAATGACTGTTTCAGCTCATAGGCACGTGGTGCTCCCTCCTTCTCGAATCTTTCTTCAAGGTCCTTCCAGATTTCGGCTGAAGTATTTGCATATCTAACACTGGTTCGAATGTCTTTCTCCATGGCTGTTGTCATCCATCCCTTCACCAGGGCATCGGCTCGCATCCAAGCCATGTATGTAGGTGTTGTTGATTCCGGCTTCTTGACTGATCCATCGACCAGTCCTATCTTATTCTTTGCAAACAGAAAATTAGTCATCTCCTGCTTCCATTCACTGAAATTATTGTCGTTCAATATGTCGTTAACCTGCATCTGTTTCGGGTAGTCAGACGGGTGGATATAGAAGGGTGAATTGGCATCAATGACATCTTCGTCCTTCTTGCTTCCGTTTCCTTTCCCCCCTGTCATGATCTTCGTTAACCTATGACCTAACAGATCACATGCTCTGATACCATAAAAGATCTAATTGAGAATTTGTGCTCTGCACTTTTTATTCATTACGTAACTTGTTGTCAAACAAAAGCCAACAGGATATATATATCCTGAGATCCTAAAATTCAGTAAAAGATAATGAAAAACAAAACAGATAAACGTGAAACATCTATGATTATCTATTCATTGGAATAATCTAGATTCCTTTAGTAAGTAAGACTTCCCTTAAACGGTATATAATAAAATAGAATGACGCAAAAAAGATAAGATTTTAGGTCTTAAAATTAATCAATATAGTGTGTCCTTGATATGTGACCCTTGAAGTGCTCCACATGGTTTGTCGAATTATATATTGTCGGTCTGACTCATTCGTTAGGCCAATAATATTGACTAATAATAAAATGAACAATTGTGTTTGAATTGTTTGGACATTCACATTCTTTTAACAATTATATTTTCAGATGACAAAATCAATAGTTTCACATACAAACAGTTTCATTGCTTAAAATATCATATTTAGAATAATCCATGTCATAAAAAGTGTGCAAGACAATATTTGTACACACCAAAGGCATAATAAGTAACCATCACATACTAATGGCATTCCAAATATCCTTACGAGTTAGGTCCCGTTTGATACGCATCTTTCCAGTTCCAAACAGATCTTTCTAGCTGAATGGACCGGAAAGACTGTTTGATTTGCACAAAAGAGGGGTCTTTCCCGGTAAGATATGTCTTTCCCAGAAAGCCACAAAATCATATCTTTCTGGCTGAATGGGCTGGAAAGACAATTATACATCAAACCCCGCATCTTTCTTTCTTTATTGGATTATTAATTTTTTTAAATAACTTTTTTAAAATTTATTTTTTATTGAATTAATACTTTTTTTCATCATTCAGCACAGTTAATCAGATGTACAATCAAACAACATGGTTTCTTTTCCAGTCAGAAAACTTTTCCAGACAACACTTTACCGGACAGCACTTTCCCAGACAGAAACTATCAAACGGGACCTTACGCTTTAATCCCTCGTAAATGCTCGTAAGTTGTAATCTTAATACACATCCAAATAGTCCATTAAGACTGAAAAGTCGGTGAGTTAAATCAAAAGTCAACCCTTTTAAGACTATGGACTTTAGCTCCGATCCAAGTCTAAGGTCAAGCTCCCGAAAACAGTTGAAAATCTTTGAAATGTTGGTTCGTGACAAATCTAGCTCTTATTAATGCCCCAAATTGAAGGCAAAACTTGAGCAAATAAAGCTTAGTCCATCTGATTTGGTATTATTTGGGATTTTTATGTAAGCTTAAGTCTACAATCGACCTCACATTGTGAACATCACCGATATGCTTGGTCATTATTAATAAAACCTTATATTAAACAATTGAAAATCTTCTGAGAAGTTGTTACGTTACGTACAAATAAAAAAAATACATTGCGCATGCTCACTTATAGAAGACCAAAACTTCTTAAGGTTGTGGGATATTTTAGACTCAAACTTTTGCTAAATGCGAGAATGACTAACTTTGGGGTATATATTCATGTTTTAGGTGGACTTATATATCTTAAACGAGTCATAATGAAGAGCTTAGACCACAAGGTATACCCTCCTTTAACCTTTTATTTTTTCTATGCTATCTCATTTGTCCCTTACTGTCCCTTCACTCTTCAAAACTTGTCATCTTTTACTTGCTCTTATTTTTTATTATATATATATATATATATATATATATATTCTTTTTTGTAAATAATTAAAAATCATAAACTTAATTTTTAGTATATATATATATATATATATATATATATATATATATATATATATATATATATATATATATTAAAAAAACTGAAAAAAAAAGAAAGGAAAAAATGAAAAAAGTTGTTTGTTAGTTAAAGAATGAGAGAAAGTGAGGGGAAGCTACCCCGTGCGGGAAACCCTTCACATACACTGCACCGAGGGTATGATGTTCTTAGGTGTGGTTCCTTGTTGAGTTATTTATCCATACTATGTAGTGAGATATATCTTGGGGCCTTACCACTACCTCGATTATGATGGTCAAACATGCGACATGCTCATGTTCTATGTCATCTTATGTTGATTTCAAAACTTAATAAATGGACTCATAATTATTGACAACATTTCAAGGTTACTAAAGCTTTACTATGATAATAATGATGTTGTTAGATTCATTACAATAATAACTCCATTGTGGTGGATTATATCTCGACACTAAGCATCTACTATTTCGAGAAAGAGCGGAATTTCTTTTTTTGTTTTTTTGTTTTGTTTTTTGTTTTTTTTTATAACCATGGAGTACATTAATACATGTGACAAGTTGGCATACTTACTTATGAAAAGATCACTACCTAATTGAGCATGTATCTGAAGTCTAAACGGAAATCCCGCATAACTCTACAATACAACAAAATTAAGCTCTTAGATATATTTTTTAACAACTTAATGATTTATACCCAAAACTAGCACATAGCTTAGAAAATTACACAACGTTCAAAGGGTTTTGGAGCCAATAAACCTAATACATAAATTTCTTATGATATCTATTTGAAAACCAAAAAGACAAATCAACTAGGGGTGAGCAAAAACCACACCGCAATTAAAATTAACCGCAAAAACCGCATAAACCGCAACCGATAAACCGCAACCGCAATTAAAACCGATGGTGAGGTTTTCTGTTTTTCAAAAACCGCAAATTTGCGGTGCGGTGCGGTTATTAGTTTTCAAAAACCGAAATAAAAAACCGCACCGCACCGCATATGTAAAAAGTATATACAATTTTTTAATTAATTATTAATATATTAAATACTAAAAATAACACAAGTTTCATGGATGAAAGATGAATAAAATACAAGAAGACCAAAGTATTGGTGTTTTGTTATGTTTAACTTTGAAAAATTGTGAAATTCGACAATTTTATGATATTTCTTGTAAATTACTATTGATTTGACGTTTTTAAGATATTAGTTGTTTGTAATATGTTTGAAATTCGACAACTTTATGGTTTTCTTTATTATTACAAGTAATATGTTTGAACTCTTAAAATCGTTTGAGCTCTAAACTGTTGTTAAAAACCACACAAAATAACCGCACCAAATCCATGCGGTTAATAACCGCAACATAGAAAAAACAAAACCGCACCGCAAAAATAACCGCCTAACCGCACCGCAAAAATAACCGCACCATGCGGTTTTCAAAATGGATTAACCGCATTTGCGGTTAGTGGTGAGGTTTAGCTAATAACCGCATCGAACCGCACCGCGCTCACCCCTAAAATCAACATTCGAATAAAAAAATAGGACCTCTTATCTGCATAGAATCTGTAAACACGACCTCATTTATGTTTTTCCAGATCACCCAAGTATTTCTTTATTTGGGAGACTTGCAACGAATCAACCCGCATAATTAAATCCACAATTCCTAATTCCCACGATTATCCATATTTAACCAACGAGCCAAATTCGTCCACGTCTTCAAAGCAATCTAACAATCAGTAAAAACATGAGACACAGATTGTGGATGCATGTTACAAAATATTAGGAATACTGACACCTCTTGTTAACGTATCCCACCAAGAATACGTCAAAAATAACGGAACCGTCAGACTAATTGAGAAAAGACCGGTGTACGCCTAACGCCGGGCCCTCGCTTTCAGCTTCCTCTCGCGATCCCAAACTCATTCCTTGGCACCCAAGCGTCAAAGCCAGTGTCAAGACAAAATAGTATTAGCTGCCTTCCAGAGCGACATATGTACCTATTAGAACGTTGCTCCTGGCAACCCTGCACCAATGGTAAGCAACTACGCATGGAGCACGATCTACCAATCAAGGACCATTTTCCCTTTCCACTCCTGAAAAGGTAAAATATTCTATCAGGAATTTGTTCCCCTGGTCACAGGTATAAAAAGGTTCATTCTCCTCCAAGCGAAGGGACCGTGGAAAAAATCTCCTAACTCTTCCCTTATATCTTCACCTTCTCTCTAAGAAACCAACTGACTTTATCGTCGGAGCTGCGTTCCCGGACTGCCACCCGGGCGAAGACTGACGAGCTTGTTTCCTTTGTTGTGATTCTCAGGCCCTCCATCTTATTCTTCAAAGAGACGGAGTTGAGTCAGAGACTTGTCACAACAGTTGGCGTCATCCGGACGTGGACCCAGTATGACACAACCCGATAAACAACAATATGTGTCTATGACGAAAAACACAAAGCTTGCAGCAACACAAAACAATAGCACCGGTTCTGCCAAGAAAATGCCATCAGCCGACAGACTTTGCTGTCTTGCGCTAAGCGTTAGGCCGACCAACGCCGTCATAGAATTTGCGACGAGTATAAGGTACCCGCCGACTACCTTTATAGTCAACAAAAAGCCGACATCGGAAAAACAGCATCGCCAGCACAGAGTGTTTACGATTAACAAACCATACAAGAAACGCGAGCAACACAAGGCAAACCACAGCGTTAAAGCGCTGACCTGACAGGTCAACGACATCAAATTCTCCACCGAAGACCCAAGACCTCAAGGTTGGAACCCCATGGACCCGCTCCTCATAACCGCGTGCATACGCCATAAACAAATCCATCGAGTCTACATAGATAATGGAAGTAGCACGGATATCCTGTACGAATTTTGGAAATTACCAGAGTCCTGGAAAGCGGAATTGAAGTCCCCAACAGGTGGACCTCTGGTCAGCTTCACGGGACGCAGCCTATGGCCCATCGGAACAATAAACTTCCCACTAACTTTAGTCAGCCATGACGGAAGAGAGAGCAGGACACAATCAATTGAATTATCCATAATACGCCACCCAGCAGAATAAAACATATTGTTAGGGCATCCGACACTCTTCAAGCTGCAAGTTGTGCCGTCAAAAATTTACGATACAGTAAAATTTGGCACACAACTCGGCTCAGCTACCATTGTCGCCGACACCTTGCACAGGCGGACGTGTTACCAAATCATGGCGGCATCAGACCTGATCAACGCCCTTAAGAAATCTAAAGTAGACCACACACTATAAAATCATGTAATACATGGCGAATACCCTGAACAGGCAATAAACATCGGAGCTGACCTATTGGTGGAAACCAAAGTCCAATTAATCGCACTGCTAACACGCTTTGTCGGGGTATTCGCGTGGCAACCTGTAGATATGACTGGAGTAGACTGAAAAATCATCGAACACAGCCTAAATATCATACTGGATAGCGCTCCGATAAAGCAAACAAGCAAGTGATAGAAACAAGGCAATCAATGACGAGGTCTTGAAGCTCGTGAACGTAGGCATCCTTCGGGAAGCAATGTTCCCTACATGGATTACAAACCCGGTAATGGTAAAAAAAACACGAAGGCTCGTGACGAATGTGCATCGATTATTCCGACCTGAATAATGTATGTCCAAAAGACCATTACCCCTTCCCGAAAATAGACCAGAAGGTAGAATCTCTGGAAGGCTTCCAACTCCAATGTTTTCTTGACGCCTACAAAGGCTATTAAAGATGAGGAAAAGACGTCCTTTCACACCGATCGAGGCACGTTCTACTACCAGAAAATACCATTCGACCTTAAAAACGTCGGTGCGACATACCAGCCCCCGATGGATAAAGTCTTTGTAAAGCAGATCGGAAAGAATGTGGAAGTATATGCTGATGACATCGTCATTAAAAGTCACAACGAAAAAACGTTGCTCCAAGACGTCGAGGAGAACCTCCGTACCCCAGCGCGAGCACAAATGAAACTCAACCCGGGAAAATGCACTTTCGGCGTAGAAGAAGGCCAGGTCTTAGGATACCGAATAACTAAAGAATGGATCAAACCAAACCAAGTCAAGATTCAAGAATTTATCGATTCCAAAATCCCACACAACGTAAAAGGGGTCTAGGAAATCAACGGGAGGCTAACCGCGCTAGGCAGGTTCATCACCAAATCGACAGAAAAAATTCTATCACTCTTCCACACCCTGAAAGGGTGTGTCGACAAGAGTCACTTTAAATGGACGAAAGAGGCGGATGCAACTTTCCAATGCCTAAAGGAGGCCATTCTCCAGCTACCAACAATGGAGAGCCCCATCCCAGGAGAAACCTTATAGATATGCCTCACAACAGTCGATGAAGCCATTTCAACGGTACTAACGGTAGAAAGAAACAAGAAGTAGTTACCAATACATTTCGTAACTAGCTCATTGCAAGTCCCCAAAATCAACTACCTAGTCCTGGAAAAACTCGTATTGGCCCTAATTTACACGGCCAGATACCTGCCGCGCTATTTTCAAGCACACAAAATCAAAGTGCTGACCAGCTTCCCAATAAAACAGGTCCTGCTAAGACCCGAAAAGTTTGGACGATTATAGAAATGGGCGATAGAGCTGGGGGGAGCACGACATAGATTACCACCCCCGGACCAGTATCAAGGCGCAAGCACTAGCAAACTTTTTGGTAGTAATACCAGATGCACTCATAAGAACACCAAAGTTCTTACCAGCAGGACCCGCTAGAACCCGAAGCAAGCAAAGAAATATGGGAACTACACACTGACTGTGCAGCAAGTAAGGAGGGCTCAGGCGCAGGCCTAATCCTCAAAAACTCCAAGGGAGATGAAATAACATATGCCTTGAGATTCGACTTTCAAGTTTCGAACAATGAGGCGGAGTACAAAGCACGTCTCGCAGGCCTCTGATGGCCCAAGAAGTCGGCGCGAAACATCTCTGGGCTTTCAGTGATTCGCTGCTGATAACCAACCAGGTCAATGGCACCTATGAAGCCAAAGATCGAAGAATGCAAAAATACCTGGAAAAGACGCGACAGTTGGCGCATTCGTTTAATAGCTTCGAAATCAAACAAATACCCAGGGGGGACAATACAAGAGTTGACGCTCTTAGCAAGCTGGCCTCGAAGTCCTTTGACCACCTAACTAAGAAGGTACTAGTAGAGGTCCTGGGAGAAAGGAGCATCGACAACAAGCAAGTCAATGCCATCGTAGAATCACCGGACTGGACCAGGCCATACCTAGACTATCTGCATCATGGGGTCCTTTTGAACGACCTGGAAGAGGCTAAGTAGATAAAAATCAAGGCCCCCCAATTTGTCGTAAAAGGTATGCAACTGTACAAGAGAGGCTACCTAGCGCCTTCGATTAGATGTATCTCGCACGAGGAAGGCCAAGTCCTTTTAGAGGAGAGCCATTTAGGCGAAGTCAGAGCACATGAGGGGGAACGGGCATTCACGGCCAAGATACTACGTCTAGGGGTATATTGGCCCAACGCATACAAAGGCGTGGCGAGGGTCACAAGGAAATGCCTGGAATGTTAGTCATTCGCTCCATTACAGAATTAGCCTGCAACAACCTTAACCAACATCAGCAGCCCATGGCCTTTCCACCAATAGGGCATCGACATCTTAGGACCATTCCCAATGGCCCTAGGGGGATTGAAGTTTCTACTGGTCACAGTTGACTACTTCACAAAGTGGATCGAAGTAGAACCCCTAACCACGGTCACGGGCAGGCAGATGATCCGATTCATGTGGAAAAACATCCTAATTCGGTTCGGCACCCCCAAGGTCCTAATAAGCGACAATGACACACAGTTCGAGGGAAGCCCCTTCAAGGAATGGTGCGAGGAAAAGCGGATCCATCATCGCTTTACTTCGGTCGCACACCCCCAGACAAACGGCCAGACAGAAGTGTAAAATAGGACCATCATGAACGGGCTTAAGAAACGTCTGATGAAAACAAAAGGGCCCTGGACGGAAGAGCTGCCAACAGTACTATGGTCATACCGCACTACCACAAGGCCAGGGACAAGAGAGACGCCCTTCTGCCTAACATACGATAGAGAACCAATTATCCCACTAGAGATTATGAGTAAATTATTACAGGTAACCAGCTTCAATGAAGGCTTGAATGAGGTAGAGCGACGACAAGACCTGGACATGATATACGAGAAGCGCCATGCTACTCGACTGCGACAAGCAGCCTACAAAGCTCGTACGAAAAACTTTTACAACAAACGGGTGCGGGTAAAGAACTTCAAGGTAGGAGAATGAGTGATGAGGACGAACGAGGCTAGCCACTCGGAGCCACTGGGGAAGATAAGTGTAACATGGGAAGGACCCTACAAAATAGTGGGGGCGCATCGGGATGGAGCATACACGCTGGAAGCACAAGACGGGAGACCGATACCCCGAACATCGAATGCATGCAACCTGCGCCACTTTTATTTGTGAAAACAACCGAAAAATGGCATAACCAAAGGAGGGGGTAGTGACTCTCGGATCTTCGGCCTAAAAGCCACACTTTGGTCAAACTATTGACATGAAGATGCTTAAGTTGTCTTTAGAACTTTCTAATTAATATAGTTTCACAAGATAGTAGACTAACTTTACTAGTCAATATATGCACACACATGTATAAAGCATGAATACAAACGCAAAGAACAAAAGGGGGGGGGGGTGTACGGATTTTCTAGACGACGACACGGGTTGATCACCCACATTGTCTGAGCAAAACGACCCACCAACATGCAACCACAAATCTCAAAAAGAGATGACCCCCTATGTACACGTCGGTTTAAACAAGCAATAAAGCCTCCAGGCTTTCAAACCAAACGTGCCCAAAGGGTTCGAAGGATCATAACCTTCCCATGACAATTTAGCACATATGAGTCCATGAAGCCTCGAGGTGATGATCTCAGCTCACCTTAAGTGACCACAAAAGAGAGGCAATTGGCCACTCATTTAAGAGCCAAAAGCAAGTCCCACAAAATACTCTCTGGGGAGACCTCTCCCCAAACATATAAAAAAAGCTCGCAAGAACGGTAAAACATTAATGATGAAGACCCCGCAAGGTTGAATGCAACAACATTCTACAAAGTACATACAAAAAATGAGAAATAAAACAACAAACATACGATGGAAATTAACCCTGGTGAGGTTGAGTCGAGACAGCGCCCCCAACGCCACCATCTGGCACGTGTTCCTCCTCTTTATAGCACAATTGGCAAAGATCAGCAAGGCCGAGCTCACCCAAACGAAGATAGGATGCGAAATCCGTCTCAGAAAAATCCCTGATGGCAGCATGCATTGCACCAACAGATTGTGCCATAGCATCCGGATCAGATGAGCCAGGGCTATTGCTAGCCGACCATGCTCATGCCACCTGTTTTCCCTTCTCTATACTAGCAGCTACACACGCGGCCTTCATATGACGAATCCCAAGTGCAAACTCACTACTATCAACAACACGGTCCAACACACCGCCACTCCCTTCTGGAGAACCCACGCTAAATCAGCCTCCAATATTTTCCTCCTCGATACCTCAACGATGAACTGATCGTCTCGCAGTGTCAAACGCTCCGCCAATGCTTCTTTCTCCGACACCAAATTTAGGACCTTCTGGTATAAGAGATTAACCTCCCCATCCAGATTCACCACCTGAGCTTCCATAACAGTCTTCTCCCCATACAGCACGAGGTAGCGCTCATTAAACTTGCGTCGCTCCTCTTCAAGAAGACAAACCTTCTCTGTGAGCTCATCACACTTGTATTTAACAGCAGCCAACTCCGCTAAATCAGCCCATATGTAACGAAGACGACCAGCAGTCACCACCAAGTAAGGGGCAACCTGAGCAGCGGCACACTGAAGATCGTTCGCCATGTGAGAATATGAAAGAGCATCGAGAGCCTCCAGGGTAACCAGAGGAAACGCATTTCGACACCACTCATGGGCAGGTCCCTATTCCGACAAAAGGGAATCGGGAGTGAGATTCCAACTAGGGAGATACACACTAGTAGCACCCAAAGACGAAAGACCTGTTGCCGACGGGGCATCGCCTAGAACATAGGGAGGGACGGAGTAAGTGCCCACAACGCCTGGCTCCCCCGGCCGATGCAAATTTGCCGCCTCCACTGCTTGCGGGTCGTTAGTATCAGCAATCACAATAACAACAGGGGACTTAGAAAACGGAGGATCAATGTTGCATTTCCGACGCAAACGTCGGCTAATAGAACTAACACCGACATCTTCCTCAAGGGCGGAATCCACAGCAGCAGACCGACATCAGGAGACGACTTTACCGCTAGCCAAACCTGATCCTCTGACCCCCGCCTCAACAGGCGGGACATCGCCCTTAAAAAAAAGACCAATTCTGGCTGGTGTCGGTAGCATGTCCACTTGAGGGACTTCGTGATACTGTAGATCCATTACAAAATCCCCCCATATCACTTGCTCAAGAGACAAAAACCTCTCGCTACCTACAAATGGAAACAACGCAAAACCCCCTTCTCCCCACCAACAGAAACTAGATACCAAACAAAGAAAGGAAAAAAAAAAGTGGGGGGGGGGGGGGGGGAAGAAGGTAACACTTACCATAATTGACCACAAAAAACTAAGGCATTTTTCCATGTGACCACCAAGCAGCACTCATTCTGGTTGCTGCCAATACACAGTCCGGCCAGTCTTCGCCATTGAAAAAAATTCCTCTTAACGTGCGAGCCACCGACAAACCGACCCCCGACAGTTGGGGTGCCCGATCCGAAGCCATGGGCATGCGATGATAGCTGACCCAACCAAATCACTCTTAACCCACAACCACCGATCTACCAGTTCTTCTGAGGTGCTTTCTGGTTAACTATAAAGGAATGTATGTTATGGCGTTAAGAGAAAGTGTGAACACCTGAATGGTTAGACGAGTTGAAGAAAGACTGGAATGCTTGAAGATGGGGAAGCATCCCCAACGCTCGACACCCTAAATCAAACCCAACTATCTTGTTCATAGCGTTCGGGGTCAAGTCGTGAATAAAGAAACCATATTCTCGCATAACCTCGTCAAAGAAACCAGAAACGAGAAGCCGAAACCTGACCTCGAAAATCGTCATCGGAATACCCACTTTCCGTGCTAGTAGTTGATATATTGTAGACCCTTCCGACGGGAATTGAGCTCCATGCTCGGGCATGAAACCAAATCGGAATTAAAGGGACTCAAACTCCTTGGATGTAGGAGCGACTTTAGATCTAGAAAAGGACATCAAGAATCGGAGAGAAAAAATATGGGTGAAAGAGTAAATGACAATAGAGGATGAGACGGCGGATTATGGAAAGAGGAAATGTATAACTATTTCTAAAGATAGAGAACCCTTAAATAAAAAGAAAAGGGAAGAAAGAGAAGAAGAAAATATGGAACAAAACGACGTTGTCTCGCCAGTATGGCTCTATTACACGTCAAGGACCGTTCCCACCAAACGCGTGCCCAGATCTAAGCTAGAACTACTCAACTACCAAAGGTTTTAGTCCTAATAGTTGAGTAATAGACATGAGGGATGGGATGCACACCAAATGTTTGATAAAAATCCTCATATTTCGTCTGATCATTAATATAGAATTGAAAACTATTTTCCTTATGTTTTACCATTAACAAATAACCTTTGATTATGTTTTACCATTAACAAATAACCTTTGATTGTTGATTTAGGATTATTTTGGGAATAATTCTTTACTCCTCTGTTGAATAAGATTTGAGTAAAGAATTATTACCAAAATAATACTCTTATGGTATTAGAGAGTCTCTATCAAAATTAAGATCATCAATTCAACTTCCTTTATGACGAACGATCAAGGAGTTGGATCCAAAAATGCCGACCAAATCGACTCGAATTCAACCTGCAGTTTGAGTCTTCTTCATCATCACGTCTTCTTCATTGTCATGTACTAATCAAGTCCGTTTTTTCATCATAGGTATATCCGTTTACTGATTTAATTAATTTTGGTTATATGTTTGATTAGTTTTTGCATTTTATTAACTGTAATCTCGTTTTTTTCTTCTCATCCTCTTATAATGGCAACATGTAATCTGTTTTTTATTAAGTGTAATCTGTTTTTTTTTTTCAATTACTTTTGATGGATGATGAGATTGATACCCCATCATGAGAAATAAGTGCTCAATCACCAATAATTGAGTAAGTTCTTGCAATCAAGATGAATGATACTTTATGTGGCCCTTCAATTCCATTAATTTTTCTTTTCATTATGGTTGTCAGGGCAGGGCAGTAATATCGAAATACAAGTTTAAACTGAAATATGGAGGCTTCTTTCGGTTAGCCAGGACTCATGTAGGCAAGTATATTGTTTTGGATCTACAAAATCTCTCTATATATGAACATGTTTGTATGACTTAAATCATCTAGTTGAAGATGTGAAAAACATTATCCATCACAAAGTGATATTGTTTTGTCAATAGTATTTGTTGACAAATACGCAAAAGAGCAATGCTTTATTGAACTTGATAATGACGAGAGCTTCATGGTGATGTTTAGCATGTATAATGAAGAGAAAGAAGTAATAATTTATGTGATGAATTGTGTTAAAAAAAACAATGTTTGAATCAATCAATCATATTTAAATGATAAAGAACACAAAGATGTAAAATATAATTTGTTTGGCTCAAATTTATATCAGGAAATAGTACAAAGGCTTTTGAGTACCAATGAATTGAGAAGTGTTCGAACTGATACTCTAGACCTAAGTACTTACCCTATTTGTAGGGTACATCATACATACAAAAAGACAAGGACTCGGCATCGCATATCAAAACTCTAAGTTACCTTGTAAATAGCTTAGATAACGAAAGTACACAACTTTTGTTATTTACAGACACGAAACGAAAGACACAACTTTCAAATCTCACTACAACTTTCAGCTCTACAATCCCCCCCTTAGTGAGAATACTCGAAACTTCAAGCTATAATCTTCATTGCCTGTAACAGCTCCCTTCAAATCTCCATATACCAAATAATGGTCTTTCTGATTTCTACCTTATATTCATTATCATTCTTTTTGCAGTTATTGATACGAATTAAAAGATTCGTAAAATGAGAGTTTGTGTATTACTCAATGTCATTCAATGGGAACAAAAATTTGGTAAGCTTGCCCTTCTTGTTCTTTCCTTGGAAGACTACGCCAAAAGGTTGATGAATAATCTCACCATTTTCGAATTCATCAATGTTCATCCTTCCCGTCAATAATGATTGATGCACCTTTGAAGTTTTATTGATAGCCAAGGAAAGATCTGTATCTGTAACAACCAAATACTTATAATAGCTATCAAGAAATGCCTTTATATGACCATATCCAATAATGAATGCATCTCTGTTTGCCTTTGCCACTTTCGATACATTAACATTGCTCAAAATCTTTGATACAGTGACGATATCGTTTAAATTAATTAAAGGAAAGTATGCAATTATGAGCTCGAACACCACATTATTTGCCCTTACGACAATATAACGAAAGTTTAGCAACAATCCTTCGAATAACACTTCAGGCATTATCGTCATCACTTTCACTATCTTCACCAATGACCATACTTCATCTTTGCTTTTTCCCAAGACTGCATGAAAGCAGATCTTCAATCTTTTGTATTCATCTTTATCGTTGAAGTTGTCAACTATGTTAAACTTAGAAGTAGTGAATAATATATCTTGTTGTCACGTGGCAACTTGGCTACCTAGAGCTTCCAGTTTCTAGGTATTTTATTGTTTTCTTTGATAAATCGTAACTTTCTCATACGAGTTTCATTTTTTACTTATTTTATATTCACGGTTTAGTAATTCCATGTACTATAACTTTTCTTTAGATCTTAACAGCTAATTAGCAATCTTTTTTATTTTATATTTTTTAAACAAGACTAGCAGGTTGTATCTCTTAAAGATCATAACTTCTTCATATGACATCAAATTTTGGAGCTTTTATACTCACGGGTTTGTATTCATGATAATTACAACTTTCATATAAATTATTTTATTCTATTATAAAATTAATTTAAATGTTATTAATATACAAATAACAGTTATATAAACACATATCATTTTTGAAGAATTCTTATATATTTATTTATAAGAAAATTTATATTATTAACTAAGATAACTTAAGATTCTTCTACAAAATGCTTAACACAAAAACATGGATGCTACATAGATGTTTGACACACATTCTATAAGGTTAGTGAGAGCATCAAATTCCTCCAAAGGGAATCTAGCTTACTAAAGTACTCATATACAACCAACCCACTCTAGGTGACGATTAAATATAACAAAACAATCAGCCTTATGATATGTATCAATACAATTAGTCTCATACTTCAGAAGTTGTTTCTAAAGAGACATAACCTGAATACTTAGACTCAGAAATGGAACACGGAATCCAAGAATAGACAATAACATTAACTCATTCTCACTTACGTTTTTTCAAATAGTTTTTCAGTTGGTTTTGGAAAAAGATTTATCAACAAAGCCTAGTTTACTTTTACCTAATCCAAGTTAAAAATTTTAATCAACCCATGTTAAATTTGAAGAGAGCTTATTTATTTTATACTTTTTAACACACACACACACACACACACACACACACATATATATATATATATATATATATATATATATATATATATATATATATATATATATATATATATATATATATATATATCAGGTAGGAATTCAAAACTTGTAGGAACCGCGAAAATTATTTTCCAGCAATCATTTCGTCAATGGCACAAAAGTCAAACCCATTTACTTGGTCGTGACGCGTTCGCACGCGACACACGGCCATGGAACATAATACGGACTTGAGAGAATAATCATGTACGATTAACGTCCATGGAACATCATTTAAATGAGTTTTTCTTTTTTTTTTTGTTTTTTTAATAAAAAAAAACATTTTTAGCTAATAGTATATTCGGTTTCAATTTTTTTTTCGTTGTATTATATTTTTCGTTATTTTTTTGTTTAATAATGTTTTTAAAAAAATTCATTAATATATACTCACTTTTTTTTTCAGCTTTTTCTATTTTTTTCATTTTTCCTTTTTTGTTTTCTTGTTAATTTTTTTTTCTTTTTATTTTCTTAACTAGATATCGATTCGAGTTTGTAATGTTTAACCACTATAAAAAATGTTTCGAATCATAAAGATATTATGCATCATATATTTTTGGATCATATTATTTTGAATCATAAAATTTTGGATCATATTATCTTGGATCATTGTAATTTAGATCATATTATTTATGAATCATATGATTTGGATCATAATATATTAAATTAAATAAAGCTTTTGTTCAATACAAGATTTGAATCATTATATTTTTTGAATTTTAAATCATAAAATATATAATAATTAAGGATCATAAAATATTTGAAGCAAAATATTTTTAGATCATATAAATTAAGGATCATAAAGATATTGAATCATAATATTTTTTAATCATAAATATTTTGAATCATATTATGTTCAACATTTTTTTAAACTTTTAATCTTTTCAAATTAAGTTTGGTATCTAAAACACCTTATTTTTTTAAAAATTCTCTTTACAAATTCATTAAAATAGTGGGTATAACTATTCTTCAAATTTTTAAAATTTTTAGAGATTTTTTTTTGTTTTTTTATACATATAAATTTTTATTTTTCATTTTTAAAATTTTAATGTTTGTGCTCATTATGTAAAGAATAAAATTTTAAAAATTGTAATTTTTTTTGAAAAAAAAAATATTAGTTAATAACGAAATAAAAAATTAAAAACGAAAATAAAAAAAAATAAAAAAAATAAAAATAAAAAAAAAAAAAAAAAAACCCATCAAGTGTAATGTTGACCCATAGAGAGAGAGTGTGTGTGAATGAGAATTCGACGGAGTACCAACTTTTATCTAATCACCTCCTAATTTTTATATACTTACATAAACAACCCTTCAATTTATATAGGTTAATCATTTTTTTCTCATTAGATATAAAACATCTAATTTAATGAATAAACGTTCGAGATTTTTACTTGTGGTTCTTACCAATTTTTGAGTTCCTACTTGATTTATATATATATATATATATATATATATATATATATATATATATATATATATATATATATATATATATATATATATATATATTAGCTGTAAGACCCATGTATTACATGGGTTAACTAAAAAAATTAAATATAAAAGGGGAAATCTTAATTTTAGTCCTATTATTTTGCCCGCGTTTAAGAAAAAGTCCTAAACTATTAAATGTTAACAGAAAAGCCTGAAATACCAGATAAACGTGCGAATTGACCTAATTTACCCGGTTACCACTCTTGCAACCGGTGACAAACCGATGTGGCACTATTTTGCTTACATGGAAGCTGACTCGATCATACCTCTCTCGCTCTCTTACTTTATTTACCTTAGTTGTTAAGTTATTTAAGAGTCCACAAACCCTAAATCGACCAAATTGCAAGTTTTGAATATGGCCTCCTCCTCCTCCTCCGTCTTCAACAGTAGTGCATATAGGTCAGCCAGGCAAGTTCGAAGAAGGTGCGATTGTGATGAAGCAGTTGGCAGGTTGAAACGACCCAAAAATACGACCCGAAAATTTCAATTTTTATCATAACAAAAACATGAAACCAAGTATCACATGACAAAATCATACGTTGCGTGTTTCAAAAACCATGATAAAATACTGAGAGAAAGAAAACTGTATCACAACTGTATCCAAAACATATCAAGAAACTGAATCAACTCCCACGACAAAAACTGAAGTTGTGGTGTGTGCGATGCCATCATCTCGAGCTCTTCCCTTTGCTTGCGGAAGTACCTGAAACCAAAACTGAAACTGTAAGCACGAAGCTTAGTGAGCTCCCCCAGACTACCACATACCATACAATACATATAAAGCACATACTGGGCCTTGCCCACTGCATCAGACCGAAGTCCGGAACTAGCTGCATCGGACCGAAGTCCGGAACTGGCTGCATCGGACCGAAGTCCGGAACTGACTGCATCAGACCGAAGTCCGGAACTGGCTGCATCGGACCGAAGTCCGGAACTGACTGCATCGGACCGAAGTCCGGAACTGACTGATCATAGCATAGCATAACACATATCAACTAATATAAACACATATACTGCATACTGCATCGGAACAGAGTCCGGAACACATAACACAAACATGCTTGAATCACATAGACATCAAGCACTCTAACTACTGCATCGGACTAAAGTCCGGAACTACTGCTAACTAAACGGGCCGGCATTGTGGCCGTAGACCCGTTCCTACTGGAAGGAAACTCACCTCGTGAACTGGCCGCTGCGTGTATGGCTCTGGAAGCTAACTGTTGCTGCTCCGGTATCTCCCCGGCTACAAATCCATAAACACACTCAATCAAATGCTAATCACTGCACTGGGGTAAAATGACTCTTATACCCTTGGTCAAAGTCAACTCTCCCGGTCAAAGTCAACCCACAGTTGACCTGACTCGCCGAGTTGGGCCGCCAACTCGCCGAGTCTCTAGTCTCACTTCTCAACCCTACTCGTGGCTACTCGTCGAGTATGGCATCGACTCGACGAGTACCCTCTCGATCCAAGAACTCAGACAATCTGCATCCGACTCGCCGAGTCATATGAACAACTCGACGAGTTGTTCTTGAGCTAAGAAGATTGCCTTGGACTCGCCGAGTTGTATGAACAACTCGTCGAGTCCCTCCATTACTGAGTCTGCCCTCCAGCTCACTGAGTCCACTCTACTACTTACAGGCTCCCACTCGACATCACTCAAAAAGGGGAAAAACGGGACTCGCGACTTGACTCGCCGAGTCGTTCTTCCTACTCGCCGAGTCACATCCATGCAGCTACTCTAAACTCGATTCTGCTTGAATCCAGCGTCTAAAACTTATAGATCTGGGCTTCCTTAGTTCGATTAGCACGTAAAGATTCTATCTTTACGTGCCCATAAGCGTCCAAGAAGATAATAAGGCTCAAAAAGCATAATAAAGGCTAGATCTAGGGTTCTTATGCAAAGCATCTTCAAAAAGGCAATAGATCTGGGCTCTACAACTCCTAAATGAACAGATCTAGGGATATCTCGACCTATTAAGGCATCCATACAACTATAAGGTTTGGAAAATACATCAAACTAGCCCTAGAACTGTTCTAATGGAGGTCTAAAGCATAAAACAGAAGGAATCCGAGAAATACCTCATTGAACTCTGATTTTGCCCTTGTATCTTTGCTCTACACCTCTTCTCTTTGTTCCTTTCTTCTTCTTCTTCAAGCCTTCAAAATCCACACAAAAACACTTAAAACAATCAAGGGATGGATTAGGGTTTCTCACAGCTCTCTGAGGGTGAAGGAGGCGAGTTTGGGGCACATAACATTGCTTAAATAGTGAGCAACCCGGGGATTTAGGGTTTCTTCCTGGCAGGCAGACTCGCCGAGTCCCGAATATGGACTCGCCGAGTCGCCGACTAACACGTGCTCGAAATCCCGCCCCTACTCGACGAGTCGGGCTATAGACTCGTCGAGTCCCTCTTGAAAACTTCTAAATAAATGCCACGGAAGCAACATACCAGAGACGGGGCGTTACAATTCTCCCCCACTTGTCTCAGACTTCATCCTCGAAGTCTGCTACGGCTGAATCTACAAATAACTTCGGGTAGTGCTCTCTCATTTCTTCCTCAGCCTCCCACGACCACTCAGACCCCTTCCGGTGCTGCCACTGCACCTTCACTAACTGAATTGCCTTGTTCCTCAAGGTCTTTGTCTTCCGGTCCAGAATCGCGACCGGCTTCTCAATATAATTCAGGCTGCTATCAACCTGAATATCCTCTAAGGGAACAACTGCTGACTCATCCACCAAACACTTCCTCAACTGAGACACATGGAAAGTGTTGTGGATCTGGCTAAGCTCTACAGGAAGATCCAACCGATAAGCAACTCGACCCACTCGGGCCAAAACCTGAAAGGACCAATGAACCTGGGGCCCAGCTTGCCCCTCTTCCGAAACCTGATGACACCCTTCCAGGGTGAGACCTTCAGAAAGACCATATCGCCCACCCGGAACTCCAAGTCTGAACGCCTCCTGTCGGCGTAGCTCTTCTGTCGACTCTGCGCAGTCTGCAGTCTACTACGGACCTGCTGAATCAACTCGGTCGTCTTGAGCACCACCTCTGTGCTCCCAACGACCCGCTGACCGACCTCGCCCCAACAAATCGGGGTCCTACACTTCCTCCCATAAAGCATCTCAAAGGGAGGTCGATCAATGCTCGCATGATAACTGTTGTTATACGAAAATTCCGCTAATGGAAGATACGTATCCCAACTGCCACTGAAGTCTAGAACACATGCCCTGAGCATGTCCTCGAGAGTCTGAATCGTCCTCTCACTCTGTCCGTCCGTCTAAGGGTGGAAAGCGGTGCTGAAATGGAGACGAGTACCCATCTCGTCGTGAAACCGCTTCCAGAATCTGGATGTAAAACGGACGTCTCGGTCTGACACCATCGATACCGGCACTCCATGACATGCCACGATCTCACGCACATAGATATCGGCTAACTTTTCCGCTGATATACTCTCCTGGATCGGGATAAAATGAGCACTCTTCGTCAACCGATCCACTACTACCCATATCGAATCCACTCCTCGCGCGGTCCTAGGAAGCTTGGTGATAAAATCCATGGTGATGTCCTCCCATTTCCACACGGGAATGTCTAACGGCTGCATCCTTCCGTGAGGCCTCTGGTGCTCCGCCTTGACCTTCCGGCAGGTCAGGCATCTCTCGACGTACCAAGCGACGTCCCGCTTCATGCAGGGCCACCAATAATCGGGTCGAAGATCTCGGTACATCTTCGTCGCCCCTGGGTGGACAGAAAACCGAGACTTATGAGCCTCATCCATCAACACCTGCCGTACCCCACCCCAGTACGGTACCCACACTCTCCCATGAAGTGTCAGCAATCCCCGACTGTCATAATCAAACGAAGCGACTCGGCCCACTATCCTCTCACACTTTTGCCTCTCCTCCTTGAGGCCCTCAACCTGAGCCTCCCTGATCCGTTCCAACAACGGAGTAATCACTGTCATCCTCAAACACAAATCTCTGATAGGGGCTACCGACACTTTGTGGCTTAAGGCGTCGGCCACCACGTTGGCCTTCCCTAGATGGTAAAGGATCTCACAATCATAATCCTTTAGCACATCCAACCACCTCCTCTGCCTCATGTTCAGACTCGGCTGATCCATAAGGTACCTCAAACTCTTGTGATCCGTGTAGATAGTACAACGGACCCCATAAAGATAATGTCTCCAAATCTTGAGGGCAAACACAACCGCCCCTAGCTCTAAATCATGGGTAGGATAATTAGCCTCGTGAGGCTTCAACTGCCTCGAGGCGTAAGCTATCACATGGTCTCGCTGCATCAACACTGCTCCCATACCTGTGATTGAGGCATCACAGTAGACTACGAAGTCCTCTACTCCCTCTGGCAAGGTAAGGATCGGAGCCTCGCACAATCTCTGTCTGAGGGTCTCGAACGTTGCCTGCTGCTCAGGCCCCCAACAAAATACCACCGACTTCTTGGTCAGTCGGGTGAGCGGCACTGCTATCTTGGAGAAATCCTGAATGAACCTCCGGTAATACCCTGCCTACCCTAGGAAGCTCCGAATCTCAGATGGAGACTTCGGGACCTCCCACTGCATCACGGCCTCTATCTTGGCCGGATCCACCAAAATACCCTTATGGTTGACGAGGTGACCAAGGAACTGCACCTCGCGTAACCAGAACTCACACTTGGAGAACTTTGCGAAAAGTCTCTCCCTCCTCAAAACTTCCAGCACCTCCCTCAGGTGCTCCTCGTGCTGCTCCTGCATCTTGGAATACACCAAGATATCATCTATGAATACTATCACTGACCGATCCAGCATTGGCCTGCACACGCGATTCATGAGATCCATGAACGCGGCTGGAGCATTGGTGAGCCCAAATGGCATCACCACAAACTCATAATGACCATACCTGGTCCTGAAAGCAGTCTTCTGCACATCCTCATCCCTAACCCGCATCTGATGATACCCGGAGCTTAGTTCGATCTTGGAGAACCTATACGCTCCCTGAAGCTGATCAAACAAATCATCTATCCTCGGAATTGGGTAACGATTTTTCACCATTACCTTATTCAACTCCCGGTAATCTATACACATACGATGTGACCCATCCTTCTTCCTCACAAACAGGATCGGCGCTCCCCAAGGCGAACTGCTCGGCCGAATGAAACCCTTGTCTAGCAGCTCCTGCAGCTGCGTAGACAACTCCTGCATCTCCAGGGGAGCTAGACGGTACGGTGCCTTGGCTATCGGAGCCGCACCAGGAATCAGGTCGATCCTGAATTCAACCTGCCTCTCAGGAGGTATTCCCAGTAAATGCTCGGGAAATACATCCGGGAAGTCTCGCACTATCGGAACATCATCAACTGTCGTCTTGCCCTTCTCCCGGGCATCCAAGACATAAGCTACATAACCAGCGCAACCTTGCTGAAAATAACGCCTCGCCCTTGCGGCGGAACAAAAGGTCGGTCCGCGCTGTGGCCTCTCGCCCTGAATCACTAACTCTCCCCCACTGGGAGTGCGAACCCTCACTAGCTGCAGCTCACAATCAATCACCGCCCCATTGGGGCTCAGCCAATCCATGCCTATAATAACCTTATTCCCTCGCAGGGGAATAGGAACCAGGTCCACCGAAAACTGCTCGTCAAATAACTGAAGAGAACACCCTCTATGCACTCTGGCGACCCTCACGGTCCTGTCATCTGCTATCTCAACCTCTAGTGGAAAATCCAGCTCCCCTGGAGCTCTACTAAATCTCTTGCTAAGCGTAAGCGATACAAATGATCGGGTAGCCCCGAACGAATAATACCATAGCAAAAATTCCGTTCACAGAGAACGACCCTATATAAAACATATAATCATCAGCAACAATCAATCAATAATAATATAGAGATGAAGGGAAGATACATACCCGTCACCACATCAGGAGTCGCTCGCGCCTCCTCTGCTGTCATCTGAAACGCCCTACTCTTCGCCACTGGCGCCTCGGCTCGGCCCTGCCGGCCATCTGTAATCCTCAAAGTAGCAGGGGCAGGTGCAGCCACCTTCCCTACTGCAGCTGAACTCGGACACTGGGACTTTTTATGTCCCCTCTGATTGCACTGAAAGCAAATCAGATCTGATGCTGCAATGGCAGTAGCAGGGGCCGTACAATCCCTGCTCAAATGCCCAGTCCGACCGCACTTGTAGCAGCCAGAACTCCCTGCCTTGCACACCCCATCGTGCAATCTCCCACACTTGCCACATCGACCGTGGCTCTGCTGACTCCTGGATCTGTGATCAGCAACCTTGGGCTTTTTTCCCGAACTGCCTGTACCCGAAACCGCCTCCGGTTTCCTCTTCTTCTCCTTCTCGAGATCAATCTCCCTCTCCCGAGCCCTAGCAATCATGTCGTCCAACGTCTTACAGCTGAACCGGCTCACAAACTGGCGGATATCGCTCCGCAACATCTCATGATAACGGGCCTTCTTCATCTCCTCACCGGCTGCATACTGAGGAACAAGAAGAGCCCTCTCCCTGAACTTGGCGGTGATCTCCGCCACGGTCTCTGTAGTCTGGGTGAGGTCCTGAAACTCTCTAGCTAACTGCTGCACCTCAATAACTGGTGCAAACTCCGCCCTGAACCTGGTAGAGAAATCAGCCCAGGTCATGGCATCCAACGCTGCATCATCTCCAATGGTATGTCCGACCTCCTCCCACCAATCTTGTGCTCTGTCCTTCAGAAGACAGGACGCTAATCTAACCTTGTCCCCCTCGGGACACCTGCTCGTGCGGAACGTGTTGGCCATATCCGCCAACCATCTAGTACTCGCTATGGGGTCCCGCGCCCCGTGATAGTCTGGAGCTCCACATGCCCTGAACTCCCTGAATGTAAGTGTACGCGACCCCATCATGGCCGCCACCTCAGCACGGAAGGTGCCCAATCTCTCATCCATCAGCTCTAGGATACCCTCCTTGATCGAACCGAAGATCACAGGAGTCTGCTCTAAAATGATACGAGTAATCTCGGAAGAAAGAAACTCTCTGGTCTGCTCATCCATGCGCTCGTTCCCCGAGCCTGATCCTGATCCCTCCCCGGCACCTCCACTGCCGGCGGCTGGCCTCGAACGCAAAACCACCATTCTGAAACACATCATAGCAACATCAAAAAACTGAAATATCTCAAGGGATCATTGATACTACTACTAGCTTCCTGGTCTTGTCTCGGCCTTCCTTGATTTGAGTACGAATCCTCTGCTTTTAGTAGTACGGGCCCATACTACCTTCCACATCTATCCGTACTTTCCTCAAGAACTGCCTTGACTCCACCAAGTTACTTCTACTACTACTAATCTCTGCTACTCTCATCCTAGGCTTGCCCTAGGGAAATCTCTGACTCCACTCAAACCAGTCCTCAGCTGCTGAAGGCCTCCTTGTAATGCTAATTAGCCATCACCTGAATACCATCACATGTGATGAGGCTCGGATAATCCTTCGAGTAAAAGGCTCGTCCCTACAACGGTTAGACTCAAACAAGAGCTACGCAATAGGGCCAAATCCAATACTCTGAGATTATTCAACCCTGATCACATGTGACGTGGCGTATTCATCTAACGGCTAACTCTCATCACCAAGAGTTCTACAAAGCACGAAGCAAGCAGCATTCGGACACCGGAAACTACTCAAGCAAATCTACTCTCATAACGAGAAACTATACTAGCATACAATGCTAAGCTCGCGCTACCAGGCATAACCTAAACATGCTATCCTACTGCTGTCTACTCAATACTAGCATGCAATTCTCATAAAGTTGTAACACATATAGCAGGCACATAAGGCATCCTCCTAGATCCTTAGTCCTATACTAGCATGCTGTTCTACTGAAACTGGAACAATTAATCATAATAATAAAACTTGTATGGGTAATTTGGGAGTACTTACTTGAGCTCGGCTGATCGCATGCACCACACCCTTATCTGGTTTAAAAATTCTTTTCTTTCTAAGTGCTTTTCAAAATTTCATTCGAAAACATTTTTCTATTTTGAAAATCTTTTTATCTTTCCCTTAGTTTGAGTTCAGATGCAGCCGTAGGTGTATCTGAATCCCTCAAACCAGGGATCTGATACCAACTTGAAACGACCCAAAAATACGACCCGAAAATTTCAATTTTTATCATAACAAAAACATGAAACCAAGTATCACATGAAAAAATCATACGTTGCGTGTTTCAAAAACCATGATAAAATACTGAGAGAAAGAAAACTGTATCACAACTGTATCCAAAACATATCAAGAAACTGAATCAACTCCCAGGACAAAAACTGAAGCTGTGGTGTGTGCGATGCCATCATCCCGAGCTCTTCCCTTTGCTTGCGGAAGTACCTGAAACCAAAACTGAAACTGTAAGCTCGAAGCTTAGTGAGCTCCCCCAGACTACCACATACCCTACAATACATATAAATCACATACTGGGCCTCGCCCACTGCATCAGACCGAAGTCCGGAACTAGCTGCATCGGACCGAAGTCCGGAACTGACTGCATCGAACCGAAGTCCGGAACTGGCTGGATCGGACCG
Organism: Lactuca sativa; assembly: GCF_002870075.4. Classification (NCBI taxonomy): domain Eukaryota; kingdom Viridiplantae; phylum Streptophyta; class Magnoliopsida; order Asterales; family Asteraceae; genus Lactuca; species Lactuca sativa. Next base: position 40,430,566 of record NC_056629.2, on the reverse strand, counting down.
AAGTCCGGAACTGACTGCATCGGACCGAAGTCCGGAACTGACTGCATCGGACCGAAGTCCGGAACTGGCTACATCGGACCGAAGTCCGGAACTGACTGATCATAGCATAGCATAACACATATCAACTAATATAAACACATATACTGCATACTGCATCGGAACAGAGTCCGGAACACATAACACAAACATGCTTGAATCACATAGACATCAAGCACTCTAACTACTGCATCGGACTAAAGTCCGGAACTACTGCTAACTAAATGGGCCGGCATTGTGGTCGTAGACCCGTTCCTACTGGAAGGAAACTCACCTCGTGAACTGGCCGCTGCGTGTATGGCTCTGGAAGCTAACTGCTGCTGCTCCGGTATCTCCCCGGCTACAAATCCATAAACACACTCAATCAAATGCTAATCACTGCACTGGGGTAAAATGACTCTTATACCCTTGGTCAAAGTCAACTCTCCCGGTCAAAGTCAACCCACGGTTGACCTGACTCGCCGAGTTGGGCCGCCAACTCGCCGAGTCTCTAGTCTCACTTCTCAACCCTACTCGTGGCTACTCGTCGAGTATGGCATCGACTCGACGAGTACCCTCTCGATCCAAGAACTCAGACAATCTGCATCCGACTCGCCGAGTCATATGAACAACTCGACGAGTTGTTCTTGAGCTAAGAAGATTGCCTTGGACTCGCCGAGTTGTATGAACAACTCGTCGAGTCCCTCCATTACTGAGTCTGCCCTCCAGCTCACTGAGTCCACTCTACTACTTACAGGCTCCCACTCGACATCACTCAAAAAGGGGAAAAACGGGACTCGCGACTTGACTCGCCGAGTCGTTCTTCCGACTCGCCGAGTCACATCCATGCAGCTACTCTAAACTCGATTCTTCTTGAATCCAGCATCTAAAACTTATAGATCTGGGCTTCCTTAGTTCGATTAGCACGTAAAGATTTTATCTTTACGTGCCCATAAGCGTCCAAGAAGATAATAAGGCTCAAAAAGCATAATAAAGGCTAGATCTAGGGTTCTTATGCAAAGCATCTTCAAAAAGGCAATAGATCCGGGCTCTACAACTCCTAAATGAACAGATCTAGGGATATCTCGACCTATTAAGGCATCCATACAACTATAAGGTTTGGAAAATACATCAAACTAGCCCTAGAAGTGTTCTAATGGAGGTCTAAAGCATAAAACATAAGGAATCCGAGAAATACCTCAATGAACTCTGATTTTGCCCTTGGATCTTTGCTCTACACCTCTTCTCTTTGTTCCTTTCTTCTTCTTCTTCTTCAAGCCTTCAAAATCCACACAAAAACACTTAAAACAATCAAGGGATGGATTAGGGTTTCTCACAGCTCTCTGAGGGTGAAGGAGGCGAGTTTGGGGCACATAACATTGCTTAAATAGTGAGCAACCCGGGGATTTATGGTTTCTTCCTGGCAGGCAGACTCGCCGAGTCCCGAATATGGACTCGCCGAGTCGCCGACTAACACGTGCTCGAAATCCCGCCCCTACTCGACGATTCGGGCTATAGACTCGTCGAGTCCCTCTTGAAAACTTCTAAATAAATGCCACGGAAGCAACATACCAGAGACGGGGCGTTACACAGGTGAACTTCATGGAAACCGAAGAACCCTGGAAGAAGATTCATTGGTTGCCCCAATTACAAGGTGAGTGTCTTCGAGTCTTTGAATGTGAGGTTTTTATCTTCATGGAAACCGAAGAACCTTATATCAGTTAAATGTGAGGTTTTTATCTTCATATCTTTGAAATTTCCCTTAAACACCATAGTTGTTACACTATGCAAAATGTCGTCCAATGTAGGATAAGGAGAAGGATTGCAAATTCTTTGAATGGATAGATCCTCCATTACCAAACAACGGTTACAAACAGATGATATATGATTTTCACAACCAAGGAATTCATGGAGTCAATGATGAAGAATTTGAAGACTTTATGGAAGAAGATGTGGAAGAAGTAGTGCAACAGATTCCTCTACAAGTGGAAGGTGGAATAGTTGTTGAGGGATGGAAGATTTGGTGTTTGGTTGGTTTAATTGCAATTGTTTGGCTAATGTTCATGTAATTTTAGGATGCTTACTTATGTTTCTATGTAATGTGACATTTCCCTGTTTCTTTTGGAATGTAATGGTATGAATTGTGGAAAAATTGATCTTTCAATGTGATGGTATCTGAGTATGAAATGCATATTTGGTTTGATTGCAATTATTTGGATTATGGTTGTAATTTTAGGATACCAAATAACTATAGGAAACTGCATTACAAAATAAGTATAGGAAACTGCATTACAAACCATACAAAAGTACATACCAAACTGCATTACCAAATAACCATACCAAACGACATACGAAAGTATGTCATAGTGTTTGACTTTCCAAAAAATTTACAAAAAGGGAAATTTTTACCCAAAGAGTTATATAAGGCCAACACAATGACTTAATTACAAAAAAAGAGCTACCATTGACCTGTTCTAAATTAAGTGCTTTGCTTCCAGTCATCCCAAATTTGTTGACCACCTGCTTCTTCAACTTCAACTCAGTTATCCTCTCTGATGGCTTCCTCCTCCTGATTCGTTGGGTGTTCCTCATCCTACGTTATTGGGTGTTCCTCCTCATGATTTCTTGGATATCCTCATCATTCTGAATATCTTCTTGAACATTGATCTCCTATTCTTGAACATTGACCTCTTCTTCCTGAACATTGACCACTTCTTCATTGACATCTTCTTCCTAAACATTAACCTCTTCTTCCTGAACATTGACCTCTTCTTGAACATTGGTTTCCTGAATAACAAAACCAATAATTTCAAAAATTGGCTTTGATTTGTAGTTCCCTTAAAAAGAAACACTCACCACATTTAAAGATCCAAACTCCTTCGATTGTGTGACATCCCCAAAATCTCGGCCAGAAAAGACCGATTTTTCATTTATGCTTTTAAAATAATTTCAGAGTAAATCCTTTTGATTTGAAAGAGTTGTGGAATTTGTTCCCAAAAACAAAGTAAGATAAAATAATATTTATCAAAGCATTTCATAAAGAAATGTATTTTCATTATATAACCAAAACTCGGGATGTCATGTTCCGATACAGACCATAAAGCATAAACGATAACATTACAAGTCATTCAACAAATATATACATATACAGACTTGTAAACAAAACAACTTGATGATTATCCATCTTATGCCCTTGCGCCACTTCCTGTAATACAAATGAAACTGAGTGGGTCAGGCTTGGGAGCCTGGTGAGCATATAGGGTTTTCAACCCACGCGTAGGTGAGACTACGCTCTACAACTTTCGTTTAGACTCTGTCGGCTAATTTCGACTTTATTTTTATTACTTATTTTGGTAGGCCCGGACAGGAAAACTTCGTTATAAATTCATAACTTCTTCGTCCGACGTCCGTTCTCGCCTAACTTTTCATCGTTTCGCTACTATCAACAAGATCTTCGATTCTCGTTTAGATTGTTTCGGCTAAAAACCGCTCGATCTCAAATCGAGTATTCGGGTTGCATACAGCCAAGTCGAAACTTCAGAAAATCATAACTTCCTCATACGAAGTCAGATTTGGGCGTTCCTTTTATGCACGCTCTCGGTTTAACGAACTCTACGAATTTCATTTAGATCACTAAGGCTAAATATCGCTCTAACGTAAATTTCACTTTTTACGTCATTCAGCGTTGCCGGTTCTGTCGCGAAACTTCGACAGGTCATAACTTCTTCGTTATAACTCGGATTTCGGCATTCTTATATCTTCGGAATCCTTGTTTCGACCACTACATCTTTTTGCAAAGATATCGGGCTTATCTCACACTTTAATTTTGACGCTTATTTTATTCTTAATTAATCAAATCACATAATTAAGCAATTAAGCACACAAATACACATAATTCACATAATACTCAAATATTTCATCATTAATACTCCAAAAAGAGTTACAAGGGTTAACCTAGACTATTACATCAATGATAATGCCTAGCCTGGAAACGCGGGCGTTACAATTCTCTCCCCCTTAGGATGATTCCGTCCTCGGAATCACACATCAACAAAAAAATGCAGATAGCGACTCAACATGTCACTCTCCGTTTCCCAAGTGAGATTTGGCTCATTCGAATGTTTCCAACGGACAATCACTAATTCGACCATCTTGCGTCGAAGCTTCTTAGTCTTTCGGTCAACAATTGACTCTGGTTTTTCAATTAACCTCTTGTTTTCATCAATTCTCAATTCAGAAATTGGAATTATATTTGGAACTTCTCCCGTGAACTTCCTCAAATAACACACATGAAAAGTGTTGTGAATTCCATTCAGTTCTTCGGGTAATTCGAGCTTGTAAGCTTGGTTCCCAACCCTCTGAAGAACTTTAAACGGTCCAATAAACCTTGGACTCAACTTTCCCCTTTTACCAAATCTTATAAGTCCTTTCCACGGCGAGACTTTAAGCAAAACCGAATCTCCAACTTCAAAAGTCATCGGTCTTCGTTTCTTGTCAGCATAGCTCTTTTGACGATCCTGAGCTGCTAACATTCTTTCTCTAATTATTTTCAACTTTTCAGCGGTTTGATGGACCATCTCGGGACCCATAAACTGCTTTTCCCCATCCTCAAGTCAACAAGACGGCGTACGACACTTTTGTCCGTACAAAGCTTGATAAGGTGCTATCTTTATGCTCGAGTGGAAACTATTATTGTAGGAAAATTCTACCAAAGGTAAATGTTCATCCCAGTTACCTAGGAATTCCAGGGTACATGCTCTCAGCATATCTTCAAGTGTTTGTATTGTTCTTTCACTCTGACCATCAGTCTGCAGATGGTAAGCTGTGCTTAAACACAACTTGGTACCCATTTCCTCTTGTAGACTTTTCCAAAACCTTGAGGTGAAACGGCTATCACGATCCGATACAATCGTTAACGGAACATCGTGAAGCCTCATAATTTCTTTCACGTAAGAATTCGCAAGCTTTTCCATAGACCATTTCTCCTTGGCTGCTATGAAATGCGCACTCTTAGTGAATCGATCAACGACCACCCAAATCATGTCGTGACCACTCTTTGTTCTGGGTAGTTTAGTGACAAAATCCATCGTAATGTCTTCCCATTTGCCCATAGGCACAGGTAAAGGTTCTAAACTCCCATATGGTTTCTGATGTTGCGTCTTGACTCTCGCACAAGTCACACACTCGACCACATACTTTGCAACATCAAGCTTCATCGTCGGCCACCAGTAGTAGGGTTTCAGGTCCCTATACATTTTAGTGCTGCCAGGATGAATTGAGTACATGGTTTTGTGAGCTTCTTCCATCAGAAGATCTCTTATTCCTCCTGACTTAGGTACCCAAATACGATCTTGGAATACCTTCAGTCCATGACCGTTTATACCGAAAACCAACGTTTTGCCCAAACGTTCTTCTTTTCGATCATTCTTCACAGAAGCTTCCTCTTGGGCTTTCTTTATACTCTCCACAATTGTCGAGACAACTTCTATTCTCAACGCTCTTGGCCTTTTTCTCTCAACACTGACTTTCCGACTAAGAGCATCAGCAACAACATTAGTTTTACCGGGATGGTAAAGTATCTCACAGTCGTAGTCCTTGAGTAACTCTAGCCAGCGTCGTTGCCTCATATTTAGCTCTTTCTGATTAAAGAGATATTGGAGACTCTTATGATCAGTGAAAAGCTTGCACTTTGTGCCATAGAGGTAATGCCTCCATATTTTCAGAGCAAAGACTACCGCTGCCAACTCCAAATCATGAGTCGGGTAATTCTTTTCATGCACCTTCAGCTGTCGAGACGCATACACAATCACCTAATCTCTTTGGGTCAAAACGCAACCCAATCCAACACCAGACGCATCGCTATAAACAGTGAAGTCTTCAACTCCATCGGGTAGAGAAAGAATCGGTGCCTCACATAGCTTCTTCTTTAGTTTCTCGAATGCTTCTTTATGCTTATCACTCCAAGCATAAGTAGCTCCTTTGTGGGTCAAAGCTGTCAATGGACTAGCGATTGAAGAAAAGCCTTGGATAAACCTTCGGTAATATCCGGCTAATCCTAAAAAGCTTCGGATCTCCGTGGGACTTTTTGGTTGTTCCTACTTCATTACAGCTTCAATCTTTGCCGGATCAACCATTATTCCTTCTTGGTTGACCACATGACCCAAGAATTGGACTTCTCGAATCCAAAAATCACATTTGGAGAACTTCGCATACAGCTTCTCCTTCTTCAAGACTTCTAACACTTCCCGCAAGTGTCTGCCATGCTCCTCTTGGCTTTTCGAGTAAATCAGAATGTCTTCTATGAACACTATCACAGATTTATCAAGGAACGGATTACAAAACCTATTCATTAAATCCATGAACGTTGTTGGAGCATTGGTTAGTCCAAACGACATAACCAAAAACTCGTAGTGTCCATATCGTGTTCTGAATGCAGTCTTCTCTATATCTTGCTCTCTTACTTTTAGCTGATGATATCCTGACCTAAGATCGATCTTCGAGAAATAGCTCGAACCTGGCAATTGATCAAACAGGTCATCAATCCTCGGAAACAGATATCTATTCTTTATTTTTGCCTTGTTCAGCTCTCTGTAATCGATGCACATTCTCATACTTCCATCTTTCTTCTTCACGAATAACACCGGAGCTCCCCAGGGTGATGAACTAGGTCTAATGAAACCTTTTTTTAATAACTCCTGAAGTTGCATCATCAACTCCTTCATCTCCGTCGGTGCCAATCGGTAAGGTGCTTTTGCTATTGGCGTGGTTGATGGTAACAAGTCAATACGAAATTCCACTTGTCGATCAGGCGGTAATCCAGGAAGATCTTCGGGAAATACCTCCGGATAATCACACACCACTGGTATACTCTGCATCACCTTCTTTTCCTTCTTAGCAACGATCACGAATGCTAAATATGATGTACACCCCTTGGTCAAACACTTTCTGGCTTTCATTAGGGAAATGATTCCAGAATTTACTCGGCGTTTGTCCCCATACACCATAAACGAATCTTTCCCAGGCGGGTTTACTTTTACTATCTTCTTTCTGCACAATATCTCGGCGTCATTGGCGCTAAGCCAATCCATTCCCAGAACGATGTCGAAACCATTAAGTTCGATAGGCAATAATTCCACGTGAAACTTATTCCCATTAAGGTCGATTAAGATGTTTTTCATACGATGGCTAACAGGTACAAACTTGCCACTAGCAACTTCGACTAATAAATCATTATCTAGTCTATCAACAGGCAAAGCTAGTTTCCTACCAAACTCATGCGAAATAAAGGAGTGGTTGGCTCCAGAATCAAACAAAATTTGAGTAGGTAATTCGTTTACTAGAAAGGTACCTGAAGCGACATCATCTTCATCTTTCGCAGCCTCAAGTGTCATCTGGAAGGCTCTCGCCTTCGGCTTTGGTGGAATGTTGAGCTTAGCTGCCTCCTTCTTCTTCGGACAGTCTTTCAAAATGTGCCCCTCTTCATTACAACCAAAACACATCCTTTTGTTGTTCGGACACTCATTGGCAAAATGCCCAATTTTTCAACACTTGTAGCAGGTTACTTCCTCACTACATTTTCCAAAGTGCTTTTTCTTACACTTATCACACCACTTCGCTTCTCCTCCTTTTCCTCCACCAAACTTTTTCGAATCAGATTTCGAAAATTTGCTTTTCTTACCGGAACCAGATGTTCCCTCAAACTTTCTCTTCTCACCAACCTCAACCTTGTTGGTGGTTCTCCCCTTAATCATGTTCTCAACAGACTTGGCAGCCCAGATAGCTGCCTCTAGAGTATGTGCCTGACGTACTGGCACCTCGTACTCCCATGGGAGTCCCTTCGCATACCGGTCCACCTTTGTCAGCTTATCTGGGACGATACGCAAGGCAAACTCCATCTTATCGGTGAAGGCGTTTGTGTAATCGTCGACTGACATGCTGCCTTTTGTCAACGTCAGAAACTTGCTCTCCAACTCCAACAGATTTTGAGCTGAGCAGAACTTGCGCTTGAACTGCACCAAGAACTCTGCCCAAGTCAACTGCAATGACTCATTAGGGCTTAAAGTTTTCCCTCGAGTGTTCCACCAACGAACGGCTCCACCTCGGAATTGACGCACTGCATAGGTAGTCTGCAACTTGCCTCTGCAGCCACAAGTCATGAAGGCTAACTCCATTTCGGAGATCCAATCCATCACTCCGATCGGGTCCTCCTTTCTAGTGAAGGTCGATGGTTTTCAAGTTAGAAAGTCCTTGTACTTGCATCCCATTCCATCATTCCTTCCGTCATGGTTGTTTTGCCTAATTATCGGTGGGTTGGCTTGACCAACAGACCCACTGAAGTTTCCACCTTCCGAGTGCCCTTCATTTAATTCGGGCTCTTCCACATGAATTGACAGTTCTTCACGATTATGTTGAAGCAACCGCCTAGTCTCCTCCATTTGACGATCCAACATTGTTTGAATCATCATTTGTACACCAGCCATTGTTATCGGCTCAGGTGCTGTTGCTACAACAGGTATTTGCTCAATCACTGGTAGTTGATTCCTGTTTTCATCAGCATTTCCAACTCCACTTCTTGTTCTCACCATTTTTCATCTATACACCGAATAAGGTGAAATTAGATCCTCATTCACGATAGATATTCAAATCATCCTTATCACTCCGAAACGTTTACATGCTAGTTCTAAATTCGTAGACGTACGCTTAGAATCCTACACACATAAGGTTTCCAGATCCGGTCGGCAACAGACCATAGATCCGAACAAATAATATCATATATGGCAACATATAACATTTAGCACATAAAAGCATTGTAGGCAATTTTCCTAAAATAAACTAGTGCTCTTGTCTAAAATATAACAGACACACATCTCAAAATTTAACTTAGCATTCTAAGTTTAAGTCTAGAAATCCTACAAATTCCTAGTTCGTTCAAAGTAATGCTCTGATACCAATTGTGACATCCCCAAAATCTCGGCCAGAAAAGACCGATTTTTCATTTATGCTTTTAAAAAAATTTCAGGTAAATCCTTTTGATTTGAAAGAGTTGCGGAATTTGTTCCCAAAAACAAAGTATGATAAAATAATATTTACCAAAGCATTTCATAAAGAAATGTATTTTAATTATATAACCAAAAATCGGGATGTCATGTTCCGATACAGACCATAAAGCATAAAAGATAACATTACAAGTCATTCAACAAATATATACATATACAGACTTGTAAACAAAACAACTTGATGATTATCCATCTTATGCCCTTGCGCCACTTCCTGTAATACAAATAAAACTGAGTGGGTCAGGCTTGGGAGCCTGGTGAGCATATAGGGTTTTCAACCCACAATAAATAATTAGATTTAATTCCACTAACCAACAATAACCCAATTACCCATTCCCGTTATTCTCACTTTACGTCCCTAAGACAACTAACATAAGGGACCTAGTCTAAGAATATTTCATCGGGGCGACAACACATGCTTTGGGGGTTCCTCAGTAATATAAGTCAAATAAGGCAACTATGAGGGGGATGGAGTACAGCGAATGAACACCCAAGTTCATTAACACCTACAGGTTATGAGCCTGGTAGCGTTCCACTAGACTGTCTAGAATAGTCTGTGGTCCTCATCTAAACTCCGCTAGATGACTGAATCAAAAACAACATTGAGGCCTCTCATCTGTTTATTACACACCAACTATCTACCCATGTTCTACCCAACATATTAGTAGATAAAAGTATACATTTTTATACATAGTTTAAAACCTGTATAGCATGCTTTAATCAATACATATTCCACATAACAAATGAGGCACACACACATAACATGTATTTCATAGAGACTAAATCAGATCTATGAGATAGAAGAGAGTGAATATACTTTCATACATATAACAACAAAATATACACATAACACGTATTTTATATAAAATACTTCATATCTATGCGTTAGAAGAAAGTAACCACACACTCACTTGATCAGAAGATGATTGGACAGCACTACGACTTGCAGAAGTAGTATTCTTCGCTAGATCTAGAAGATCTTCACAAAAATCGAACTTCTCGCGGGCAGAGCTTCGGCTCGGGAATCGCACCTCTCGGGATCTCGGGAGCGTAAAACTTCCTTCTTAACTTGGATATAAGATCCGGGGTGTCGGGATGGATTCAAGGGTTTACCCGCAGAGCTTCGACACGAAAAAGAGAGGAACTGAGCAAATATGCCCGGAACCCTCGCATCCTATTTATAGGAGGCTGAAGCCTCGCAGTACGCTAGGCGTACAGCCATACGCGGGGCGTACGCGTCCGAATTCGTCACTGCATGCGTCATCCGAAGAACTTGAGTGCGAGGCGTGTCATGCTTCGCTGTACGCTGGGCGTACGCCAGTACGCTAGGCATACTTCGTGTAAGTCCGATGACTCCCCTTCGGATAATACCAGATTTATTAATTAAATTTAAATATTAATTATTTAATAAACTTCGGAAATTCATATCTTCTTCATTCGAACTCCGTTTTCGACGTTCTTTATATCCACGCATAGGTGAGACTACGCTCTACAACTTTCGTTTAGACTATGTCGGCTAATTTTGAATTTATTTTTATTATTTATTTTTAGTAGGCCCGGACAGGAAAACTTCATTATAAATCCATAACTTCTTCGTCCGACGTCCGTTCTCGCCTAACTTTTCATCGTTTCGCTACTATCAACGAGATCTTCGATTCTCGTTTAGATTGTTTCGGCTAAAAACCGCTCGATCTCAAATCGAGTATTCGGGCTGCATACAGCCAAGTCGAAACTTCAGAAAATCATAACTTCCTCATACGAAGTCGAATTTGGGCGTTCCTTTTATGCACGCTCTCGGTTTAACGAACTCTACGAATTTCATTTAGATCACTAAGGCTAAATATCGCTCTAACGTAAATTTCACTTTTTACATCATTTAGCGTTGCCGGTTCTGTCGCGAAACTTCGACAGGTCATAACTTCTTCGTTATAACTCGGATTTCGGCATTCTTTATATCTTCAGAATCCTTGTTTCGACCACTACATCTTTTTGCAAAGATATCGGGCTTATCTCATACTTTAATTTTGACGCTTATTTTATTCTTAATTAATCAAATCACATAATTAAGCAATTAAGCATACTAATACACATAATTCACGTAATACTCAAATATTTCATCATTAATACTCCAAAAAGAGTTACAAGGGTTAACCTAGACTATTACATCAATGATAATGCCTAGCCTGGAAACGCGGGCGTTACAGATTGAGATTCATTAATTCCAAGAGTATACATTATTTCAGCATCACTATAGTTTGATGACCTCAAATTTATAATGGAACTTACTATTGTATTTATATTTGATATATCAATTCCATCCCTCTCATCCACAACATCAGGTTCAACCTCAATATCAGGTTTAACCTCATACTCGGGTTTAACCTCAACATCAGGTTTAACCTCATACTCGGTTTTAACCTCAAACTGTGGTCCATTTATACTTTCCCCCATCTCACATCTACCACCTCTACCACCTCCTCTTCCACATCTTCCTCCCCTTCCACCTCTTCTCTAATGAGGAAGATTAAGATCCAACTTAGGCCTTCCCATTTTCTTCTTTGGTTTTGGTTCAGGGATCACCTTGGGATTTTTGCAAGAGACTTTATTGTGACCCTTTTGCTGGCAGTTTGTACATTAGACAGTTCTGTCCTTAGATGATACTTGTGAAAACTTGTCCTCATGTTCAGAAACATGCCTCTTTCTCTTGATGACTAGCCTTCCTGGTATCCTTCTTTCAATAGGTGGGAGGGGCTTTGGATAAGGAGATTTCACCCACATATTGCTACCATTGATTGGTAGTATGTTACAACCATATGTTAACATATATTTCTCTTTACTAAACCAACTACTAATGTAGCTCATAGGATCTTGTTGTGTATACATAATGGCAGCTTGGGCATGTACACAAGGTATCCCTGATACAGCCTACAAATTACAAGTACAAGTATACTCTTGTAAGTCAACACCATAAGAGTAAAAACCATTCCTCACTTCAAAAGTAGTTACACCGCTAGGATGAACATACCAGGTCCTGTAATTAAGAGTACATCAGCATATGAAAGATAATATTAGTGAATTAAATTTTAGGATAACTTACTTTAAAGTTTCACTAAATGCTTCCATCTTCTTAATTGTTGCTGGACATATTTCATTATCCCATTTCTATCCTTCTTCCTTCAGATTATAGAATCTTTCCATCATGTATGGTCGTATTTCCTCAAGCATGGCCAGTAGGGGCTTTTTTCTAGCATCCACGATAATTGCATTAAAACATTCAGCCATTCCATTTTCTACTGCCTCACATGCCAATCCTCCACCATAAAAGGCCCTGCACCATGAATTGGGATCCCTTTCCATTAGATTTTCATAAGCAGATGGACTAATATCCCGAATCTTTTGCATGTTCATGTTGAACTCCCCTTCAACAGTTGATTTTGCAGCAACCCAGAACATATTTTTAAACTCCACACCACTATACACCTTTATGAAGTTGGCATATATATGCCTGGCACATTGTCTGTGTTGTGCAAGTGGTAGTACTTCCTTTGTAGCCTCAAGAAGCCCTTATTTATAACAAAAAAAACAATTACATCAAATAACAAAAACAATTACATCAAATAAACTAAGTATGAAGTATATAGTAAAGAAATAGTAAAGTTTTTGTGAAGTACCTTGTGTTGATCGGAAATTACTGCCATACCCCTTCCACCATCCAATTCTAAATCATTTGTTATCAATTCCAAGAACCATTTCCAGTTTAAATTGTTCTCTATGTCATCTACAGCCCATGCAATGGGTTACACTTGATTATTTGCATCTCTCCCAATAGCAGTTAACAATTCTCCCTTACATTGACCTTTTAAAAAAGACCCATCTAGTCCAATAACCCTACGACAACCAACCTTCCATCCTTCTTTTATTGCCTTAAAACAGATATATATTCTTTGGAAAGTAGTTGTGTTATCCTGGTTTTGACTCATAGTAATTTTAATTGAACTACCTGGATTTGATCTCAACAGCTCACCACCATAATCCTATAGTTTAGCATAGTGGTCACTCAATCTCCCTTCTATCAAAGACATGGCCCTACACTTTGCTCTATAGCACTTTGACCAGGACACATTGCAGTGGAATCTGCGTTGGATAATTACCTGCATTTCCTTACACTTCAACTTGGGCTTCCTAATCAGTTCTTTCAGAAACTGGTTTCCTAACCATGTTGGACCCATAAGGTTGGTATTTCTGTAATTCCTAACACACCTATGTTTGTCAACAAGTTTCTTAATTTGAAACGACCTATCTGTGTTCATCCACGAAGCCCTAACATTAATGGACATTGAATTTTTTGTGGATCACTAGCACATACAACAACTAGCCTAACACTGTCACATTTCTTGAACTTTATCTTATAACCAGTATAAATAGCATGGTTAGTTAAACATAACTTCAGTTGATGGGGTGATTCATACCTCTCTCCCAGAAGTGGTCTCATCTTGTTCCATTTAACCTTTGGATTGTGGGTGCTATACTCAAACTCAAGCTTAGAATCATGGTCACTTTCACTTGATACTTCTTCATCATACCCATATACTTCATCAGACCACTTCCTTCTCGCATTGAGTCAAAATGATCTTCATTCTCTACGACATCATCTTCATTTAAGTCAACCTCGTCGTCGATATGTTTAATTTCAGGGATGGCAAAGTCATCACCTTCTTCACCAGCTATGTCGGGACACAAGCTGTTCAAGAACGCATCATAGCATCTCTTGGTTTGCTTCTTCAAATCCTTGTCTACTTCAACATCAATAGTATCAAAATCCTAGATGTCTTCCATTTGCAAAGCTTGGAAGACTCGAACTCGTGCCCACAGTTGTCGTCTTCTTCGCACGTAAAAAGCCCTAATTTCTTACCATAATTGTGTGTGATCTACCGTTGAAGGAATGGGTGTGTGAATTGGTCGACTCACCTTCCACCTAATCTCATTTAATGGCACATCGGTTTGTCACCGGTTGCAAGAGTGGTAACCGGGTAAATTGGGTCAATTCATCGGTTTATTCGATATTTTAGGCTTTTCCGTTAACATTTAATAGTTTAGGACTTTATCGTAAACGCGGGCAAAATAATAGGACTAAAATGGAGATTTCCCATATAAAAATCTAAATATTTAAAAACTTTGGATTTAAAAGAAAATAAAAAATAATGAATTATTAAAATTGATTTTTCTTTTAAATTTCAATAAATAAACAAAATAAACTAATAAGTTTTAATTTAAGAATTTTGAAATAAAAACGTAAGTCCATTAATGAAATTGATATTCACTTATTACTACGTAATTATTGCATTAAAGTATTATATGAAATTTATTAAAATAGAAAAACTCATAAAATGACACGTGGAAAAAAATTAATTCAAAATAACCAAAAAATGACATTTGACAAATTGAATGAGAGTGTGACATGTGGCAAAAAAATCTTCATTTATTAGAGTATATATATATATATATATATATATATATATATATATATATGATTATGTTATTCTATTTAAAGTAATTATTGTGTTATTGTATGCATAAATGTGGGCCAATCAATTTTACTTATTTTAAATAAGTGGTTATTACATATTATTGAATTAAATATAATTCAAAAATATCATCTATTCTAACTAGAAGGGTATTTTAGTCAATTAATATAGATTTAATAAAGGAAATTTGCATATTTTAAGGAAAATTGCATATTTTAAGGGAAAATAGATTCTATTAATTTTAAAAATCTGATTGTATGGACGATAATTTCCTAATTCGTAACATTCTAACGGAATATGTTTATCAATATACTGAAAAATAACAAATATGATTGAACCATACAAGAATACACATTCTGACATAATATATATTTTGATTTAATGAACTTCTTGAAGAATAACAAAATTTTGGATACAAGTTAAAAAAAATTCATTACATTCTTAGAAAAGAAAAAAATGTATATACTGTTGTATGAGAATGTTATACTTATTAATAACAAAGAAATATAATATATAAATCATTTTACCAGAATATACTATTACATATATTTTTTTTCATTATATTGTATATTATTCTGCTGGAATAATCCATTCTTTTTGGAAGATTGGAGGTCATTGTTCATCTTCATCCCATACAATGTTCATCTTCAAGATTCTATTCTGACAGAATCGAAATTCAAGATTCTATTCCAGTAGAATGTTGTAAGTTTCATATGTACCATGGTTTGCTTTAATATCTCTCGTTTCGTTCCCAGCCAAGAAAACAAGAACATTCTTGATCTTGATTTCATGTGTACCTGCAAATGAGAAATACAACCACATAGTAATTTCAATTACATAGTAATATTTTTTACCACTCATTGTTATTGCTTAATCTTCTTTCCAAGGAAATTTCAAGCAATAATCCTAGGGTTAAATGATCGACCTAACAGTATATCTACGCCTCATCCCTCACCATCATCTAACAGTGATGTATCGATTAAGTCATGTATCATAATCTCCATCTACATAGCTCACTAGAGGTCCATCTACAATTGATCAACATATTACAACATTTAGTATACCTTTTACATAACCAATCTCCCCTTTTCAATTCAACTTGATCCCGATTGTCTCCTGATAAGTAATGGAGAAATTTGAAAACGATACTATCATTCAAGAGGTGGAGAAGTTTCACAAAGGATTATTGTCAAACAGGTGGTGTGCTTCAGCTCAGAAGCATCGTAAATTAGAAACCCAATGAAGAACAACGTTATATACCTCATGAGATCAGGCCGATCACGGGCAAAGTTAAGACAAACATATTTATGGGTGATGATTTTAGGGTTTGACATAGATGCTTAAGCATCTTAACCTGATTCAGAAGTCTGTGATTCAATCCAGAACAATTGGCAGTGAGAGTTGACGACTATGCCTCCGAGACACACCCATTGCCACCACAACAATGTGGCAGGTAGTCGACGATGGCAGCCATGGCCGGCGGCCATGGCACCCGGCGGTGATGGTGATTTAAAGACGAGGACCAAAAGAAAAGAGAATGAATGAGGAAAACCATTACCTTGGAACCGTAACTACAAGACAAACACCTCTAAATTGACCTCACCTTCTCTAGATTAGTACAGTTCCTCGATCACAACTTCACCTTTCGTCCCTTCCCCCTTGTTATTCTCTATTAAAGTCGCACCCACCAAAATCGGTTGTAGTTTAAAGGTCGACATCTACCGGTAGGGTTTTAAATTAATTTTCCTAAATTAAAGGAAATAATAATTTAATTATTAAATTACCAAAATTAATTAATAGGTAAGATTATAATTTTACCCCTATCTAGGTTTTTGAAATGATTGGCCCACAATTATGCATACAATAACACAATAATTAGTTATAATACCTGAACCTATCCCTCTCTCTCTCTCTCTCTCTCTCTCTCTCTCTATATATATATATATATATATATATATATATATATATATATATATATATATATATATATATATATATATATATATATATATATATATATATATATGTAGAGAGAGAGTGTGTGTAAATTACACAAATGGTCCCTATGGTTTAGGGAAATTTGCGCGTTTGATCCCTAACTTATTTTTTTTAATTCAAAAGGTCCTTACTGTTTGTTTTTGTTACACGCTTGGTCTCTGTCTTACCTAAAAAGACTATTTTGCCCTTGAGTTTTTAATTTTTTTAAATAAACACACCCCAACCCCACCCCCTCACCTTACCTTACCTATCCCACTATTTTCCCCTATTTAAATAATAGTCTTTTTAGGTAAGACAGGGACCAAGTACGTAACAAAAACAAATAGTAGGGACCAAGCGTGTAACAAAAACAAACAATAGGGAGCTTCCGAGTTAAAAAAATAAGTTAGGGACCAAATGCGCAAATTACCCCAAACAATAGGGACCATCCGTGTAATTTACTTATATATATATATATCAAAGTATAGGAGATATTTTTCCTATGACAAAACTGCACAAATGGTCCCTGTGGTTTGTCGAAAAATGCCACTTTGGTCCAAAAAGGTTTGGACTAGAACCGGTGGTACAAAACTTTCATTTTGTTGTGTCTTTGGTCCAATATGTTTTGATTATTTTCAAAATGACGGATCTACCCCTATTAATATGATTTTTTTTCTTATTTTTTTCTGATTTAAAAAAAAACAAATAAATAAAAATAAATATAAATATCTCTCTCTCTCTAAAACAAGAAAATAAAAGTAAATCTCTCTCTCTCTCTCGTTTTCTGTTAGACTGAAGCAAGAAAAACCAGTAATGGGCTACCACCCACTGCCGACGGAAAACACCACCACTGAGGGTGGCTAAGAAGCACCGATAGTGAGGCCACCGGAAAGCCACCAGGTACCACGAGAACATCACCGCTGCCACCACCCACAACCCTTTCCTTCCCTCTCGTCAAACCCGTCAGAACAGGATTCACCTGTCACCCACTCCGCCCTCCCCTGTCATGACCCATTGCCATCAAACACCCCAACGTCTCTGTCTCTCTCCCTTCTCTCTCTCTCTCTCTATCTATCTCTCTCTTTCAAGAAACGACTAATCCATATGAAATCCTAGATTTTCTTTACTTCACCCCCATTGAAACACACCACCTCTATATTGTCACTACTAGAATCAACTCATACACATCACCAACAATGATTAGAGTAAAATGCAAATCCAGTAATCAAATATGGTGATTGTTTCAGATCCGACTGAAGTGCGGTGGATCTTCCTGTGCTTCTCCTCCGACAAACCACCGCCACCACCTTACTCTTCTTCAGAAAGATGACCCAAATAGGTAGATTGGAAGTCAGATCTATGAAAACCCTAGCCCTCAAAAATGTAGATTAGAACCAGCAACGAATGAAGAAGGTTGGCATCAGTGGTGCTTTATGGAGACAATGAAAGACGGATGGTACTGCTAATGGTGGTTTCTGAAACATTTTGCCCTTTGTTGGAGAATTGTGATGGCTATGGAGTTTTCAAGAATCGATGTTTTAAATCGAGTGAAGAGGCAAAAGTTAGTTCGTCTTGAACAAGATGTGCATATGGGTCTTCGATTATCAGGAGTAGAGAGAGTCACCATTGCTAGGGTTAGGGTTTGAGAAAGATTGATGATGACGGGTAGCGGTTTCTGTGGAGATTTGAATATGGAGAAGAAAGGGTTGCTTCTGGTTCATAAGCAGATCCAAATCCCAAATTAGCAAACATTTCATTCGCATTTACTATTCTAATGAAAATGGATTCAGTTTGGGAACAAGGATAATGGTAACAGGGATGAAGAACATAACACACACACAGAGAGAGATTTTTTTTAGTTTTTTATAAAAAAATTATAAAAATAACATAGAAAATACAAATTTTCTTTTTTATTTTTTCTTTTAATAAAAAAATATTTAAACACTAAAAAACCGAAAAAGAAAAAAATAAGGGCAAAATAGTCATTATGAAAAAGTTAATAGAAATCTGGACCAAACTCGCAACAAAATGAAAAGTTTGGGCCTTTGGTGCAAGTCCGAATCTTTTTGGACCAAAGTAGCAATTTTCAGCTAACCACAGGGACCATTTGTGCAGTTTTGTCTTTTCCTATCACCTCATTCATTTGAAATTCCCACGCTTTTTCACCTTCAAAGTAATTAATCACACATCATGAAAGGTTTTATAACTTATATAATATGTTTAATAAACAATTAATAGATAGTCTAATAAAAACGTCATTCTCTTTGAGTGAAACACAAATACAAATCACATACAAAATTCACAAAGAAAACAAGTTTAAAGGTTTTGTGTTGGTTTGAGGGCTTTGGATCATTTTTTGAACCATGTTATTATGTTAAAGTTTTTAATTTGTAAGTTTGTTATATACTAATTCTTTTTTTTCTTGGTTTAAGTATTCTTTTAAAACAATCATTACATGTTGTGGTTGAAAATTTAAGTTAAATTAGATTAGATTCATGTTGTCGATCATATGTTATGAAAAGTGATATAAATAATATTTAATTAAATATTATATATATGTTTGTATGTTTGTGTTGCTTCAAAGTAATAATTAATAAAAAAATCATGGATATGCAATACTATCCATAGTATCTATGTGAGTCTCTTTAAAATACAAATTGTCTATCTTATCACTTTATATTTTAGTATATGTTTAACATTTTAATTATAATAACAAATGTCTTTTAAAAGTTTCTTTTGCTTATTAATAATAATAAATGGTTTTAAAACTGATGAACCATAATTATAAATAATAAAATCAAATTATAAAAATCATGGATATGTCATATTATCCATGCAAGTCTCTTTTGAAATGCAAATTGTCTTTTTATTGTTTAGTGTATGTTTCACATTTTAATAGTAATATTAATTTTTTCTTAAAAGTCTTCTTTTAACTTATTAATAATAATAAGTGGTTTGAAACTAAAGAACAATCATTTTAAATGATAATAACATCAATTTATAACTCACATAACGTTAACAACAAATAAATTGTATTTTTAATGAACAACATTATTGAAATTAAAAATTAATTACATAAGTAAAATTTTAATTAATAAATCATAACAATTGTTAAAAGTAATATTAAATAGATAATTATATTTAATTTTATTAATGAGGAAAATGGATTGATGTCAATGAATAATATTGTTCAAAATATTATGTCAAAGTTAATGTCAATAACATAACCATTTTAAACATATATTTTTCAACATTTTAAGAATATATATATTTTTAACCTACGTTGTGCAACGCGTGGTATATCATATAAAACAAGCATTTTTCCTTTGAACCTTATGCATTTGAAACTCCCAAGACTATTCAACTTATATAATTTAATTTATTATTAATTGAAATGTTGTGATTTGTAACTTCCAAAACTCTTCAAATCATGTTATTTAAGTGATGGGTTAAATAAAATATTTAGCCTACATAAGAACATTGTAGCTTGCATATTGCATGTATGTCAACAAAAAATGCTATATTATATTGGTAGAGTTTGAAGAGTTATGCGAGTGGTTCCATGGATGTAAGAGAGCAATTGCAACTTTTCCAACTATAAATGCAAGTAAATGCAAATTTTGTGCATGTAAAGTTTAATATATTAACCAAGCCTCAAATTTGGGTATGTGTGTAAAGGTATACTTGAGACAATTTGTTTAATTTTCTGTGTTATGGATCTTTTTATAATCACAAGACGATAAAGTGAGACTTTATGAGCTTTTGGTAAATCAATATTTAAGTTATTTATCAATTAGAGTAATTAACGTTGTTAACATGTATATATCTTTATGTCGTTTTTCTCTTTTATGTTAAGACAATTTATTTTCCTGTCAAAGAGAACATTATTCAACATGTATTTTATGTTATTAGTTAATTTTAATTTCTATCTTTTATTTTGTTGTAAATAACATCGATGAAACTTTTGATAATTGATTTTGATAAAAATGAGTTTACAATTATCATTACAAATTGTTGGTGATAATGACGAATTAGAACGAATGATTTTAAATAAGTTATGACTTTATTGTTGAAAACCAATGATTATTTATGTTATAAAATACATTAATTATGTTCTCGCAAAATTTATATGTATGTATCCATTTTTTAAATGTTTTTATAGTAATAAAAATAAGTACTCTATTATATTTTATTACATTAGTCAATTTCCTTTTTCCTATTCGTTCTTCACCGTAAAGTTAAAGTAAAAATAAATAAAATATTAATACTTTTATAAAAAAAATATAAGTGATAAAAATATACTTAACATGTAGCACTCTCCACTCCCTAACCTAACGATTACTACAGTTTTCTATTTTACTCTCTTCCAATATTTCATAACTTTAAAGACAAAAATAAAATTACAATACTATAGTACCATAAATTTTTTTTAAATATAATAATGAAATTTTTTCAAAGAAGTAGTTTTTAATTAAGTAAAAAAAATAATAGCTTAAAATAACGTAAAACTACCAAATAGATTATACTATATTAAAAAATATTGTTAATTGAAATAATAATAATAATAATAATAATAATAAATGAAATAAAAATATTAAAATAAATAATTTCAAAATCATTTAACATTACCTATAATTATTATTAAATTAGAAACTTTATTCGATTCATATCAAACACAACTTATTAACTTAAAATAATTATAAAATTAGTTACAACTTAGTGTAAAATCATTATCTCAATGATAAATTCCAATAATATTGTTATTATAACATATAATTATCAATATTTATATTACATTATTGCATACAACTCAAGAGTTCGAAACTTCTATTACAACTCAAGAGTTTTCTATTTTAAATGTAGTTATGATTCCAAATTTAATGTAATTAGTCATGCCTTCTTATTTTCCACAACATTTATAAGGTTTTTTTTTTTTTTTTTTTAATTTATGATTATTAATGTCAGATGCTTTTTTATTTTCCACTTATTTATACACACTATAGCTATATTTTTACTATATAAATAAGTTTTGATCAAAATATGTTTGAAAATATTTGTTATTTAAATATGAAAATATTTGGAAACAAATTAGTTTCGTCGCATCAATGGTTATTTCAACGCGATTTTTTTATAACAATGTTTCTATATATCAGATGTATGTTGATTTCTAAATATTTCTTTTGAATGATTTATAAGCGTTTAATATGTTTTGTTTGATGTAAATATTATACTAAATGTTGTAATGTTTTTATGTTGTTAAAAGTTGTATTTTTCCATAATATTTGTTTATTTGTTTTATATACAAATCAACATATGTTTTATATATAATTGCACAACTTAAAATGGTTTATAAAATCATCAAAAGTTATAGTATTTATTTTATCATACTACTTTGTTATTTGATATATATATATATATATATATATATATATATATATATATATATATATATATATATATATATATATAGAGAGAGAGAGAGAGAGAGAGAAATCAATATACGTTTGGTATACAATTTAGACAACATAAAATGGTCTATAAAATCATCAATTAATAGTAGAAATAACCAATGATATAGATTTGTTACAGTTAACAAAACTAATATGTTAACTATATGTTTTATTTTGCTACCGACATTGGTTTTTTCATGTATAAATACTAAATCACAATATGTAAAAGTTTATTATTTTAATTAAATAATTATATTCGTACGCAACGCGCGATGATTCGTCTAGTCATATCATACTAGCATAGTATACTTATAAATGAGACATTTTTCCTATCACCTCATGCATTTGAAACCCCATACAAATTTCCAAGCACCTCATGCATTTGAAACCCCCACACATTTTCACCTTTAAAGTAATTAATCACATAACATGAAAGGTTTTATAACTTATATATATATATATATATATATATATATATATATATATATATATATATATATATATATATAATCAATTAATGGATAATCTACTATAAAAAAGTCATTTTCTTTGAGTAGACACACAAATGCAAATCACATACAAAATTCACAAAGAAAACAAGTTTAAAGGTTTTGTGTTGGTTTGAGGGCTTGGACCATTTTTCGATTCATTTATTATGTTAAAGTTTTTAATTTGTAAGTTTGTTATATACTAATTCTTTTTTTATTTTTATTTTTCTTGGTTGAAGTATTCTTTTTAGACAATCATTTTATGTTGTGGTTGAAACTTTAATGTCAATCAGATTAGATTCATGTTATCGATCATATGTTAAGGAAAGTCATATAGATAATATTTAATTAAATATTATATATATGTTTGTATGTTTGTGTTGCTTCAAAGTAATAATTAATTAAAAATCATGGATATGCAATATTATCCATAGTATCCATGTAAGTCTCTTTTAAAATGAAATTTGTCTATCTTATCACTTTATATTTTAATATATGTTTAACATTTTAATTATAATAATAAATGTATTTTAAAAGTTTTCTTTCCTTTATTATTAATAATAGGTGGTTTTAAAACTAGTGAACAATAATTATAAATAATAAAATCAAATTATAAAAATTATGGATATGTCGTATTATACATGTAAGTCTTTTTTGAAATGCAAATTGTCTATCTTATTAGTTTATTATTTAGTGTATGTCTCAAATTTTAATAGTAATATTAAGTGTTTCTTAAAAGTATTCTTTAACTTATTAATAATAATAAGTGGTTTAAAACTAAAGAACAATAATTTTAAATGGTAATAACATCAATTTATAAATTGCATGACGTTAACAACAAATAAATTCTATTTTAAATGAACATCATTATTGAAATTGGAAAATAATTGCATAAGTAAAAGTTTTAAATTAATCAATCATAACAATTGTTAAAAATAATATTAAATAGATAATTACATTTAATTTTATTAATGAAGAATGTGGGTTGATATCAATGAATAATATTGTTCAAAATATTATGTCAAAGTTAATGTCAATTACATAACAAATTTAAACATATATTTTCAATATTGTAACAATAGATTTTTAACCTACACTGCGCAACACATGAGAATTCGTTTAGTATATTTTATAAATGAGGTCATCCAAATCAATATGGTTCAAGATAAATCATATGTTTTGAACCATATTCATTTGAAACTCCCACCTTTTCAACTTATGTTAATTAATTGAAATATTTCTCCTATATAAGAAGATTATTTAATTCTTCATTACTCACATTGAAAGAAAAGGTTTGAATGATGAAATATGTTTGGGATAACTAAAGGCGGATATGATAGAAAACTTTTGAAATTCTAAAAGGTATTTGAGTGATTTTCTTAGTTTCATATTATATTTACATATTTTTAGTTCTACTTTCTTTAAATTTCAAGAAAATATTTATGATTGTTAAATTGGAGTAAAAAAATTATTACAAATAGTTGAAGATGCATGTTATTAGTTTGCAAAATCCTATATTTTTTTATTAGGTTCCATCGTCGGTTATGTAACTAATATAATTAGAAAATGATAATTATATTATTGATGAATATTTTACTCGAATATATATATATATGTTTCATCCCAATACAATCGAGAAATTCTTTAATAGTAAGATGAAAAATATAAAATTATGTTTAGTGATGTTTATTATTATATATTTCTATGGAATAAAAACATGGCTAGAAATGATTAGGCCTCTAAATATGAGTAATTGATGTAGCAACCCTAAAGAGAATGCTATTTTGTCTGTAATATTCTAGCGTCTCACTAGTTTGCTTTAATAAATTTGATTTGAATTTCAACTAATTTTTCTACGTTGTTTCACCTGTTTCAAACATTTTCACACACTTATCAATTACTTTGGCATACCTACAAATTATACATAAAAATGAATAACCAAGGTTGACTCAACTGGCCTTCATAATCATTAGAAAATTTTGACAACATGATGATGTGTTTAATTTTAGTGTAAAAAATGAAAAAATAAAATAAAAGAGATTTTAAATATAAAATTATCCTTATTAGTTTGTCTTTTCTGATATGTCCTAAGCATTTCTTAATATGTTTTTTTGAATAACAAATAACTATATATCTCCTATGGGATTGAACCCAGGATCCCTAGCTAGTAGTTAGATTAGAACCTCCATGTTAACCAAGTGGGCTAGCCCCAACTTGTACTTGTTAATAATTGACGATACACCCATATGTTGATGGTGACTTTCATGTAAATGGGGAAAAATGCAAGTTGGCTACAATGTTAAAACCATATAACAAAAAAACAAATAACAATATCTTCAACTTAAAGAATAGTATACTACAAAATAACATAATCGATGCATATGTATAACAACTTACAATTATGAAATTGTGGCAACTAATAAGAACTCATTTATATTTCTTAAGTATATTTATATATTTATAATCTTTATATTTATAAATCTTATAATAGAGGTCATCCAAGTTAATATTATTCAAGATAAGTCATCTATCTTGAACAATAATTATTGAAACTCTTAACTCTTCAACTTCCTACTAATTAACCAAAACATTAATACATTTTAATACCAAAACTCTTCGATTGTTAACTAATTAACCACTACAACTCAAAAGTTTTTTAACTTATGGAATTTAATTGGTAATTAATTATACTCTATTTACTTAACAACAAATTTTATATTTTATCCATTTATCATCCCCAAATGTAAGCTAACTTTATTTTACATCATGAATGATATATGTGTATTTGACTTAGTAAAACAATATATTATACGTTTGGTTTCATTAATTTTTTAAGAATTACAATCATTGAAATTAGTATTATCATTAATTTTTTAAGAATTGCAATCATTGGAATTAGTATTATCAATGAGTCGAGAGTTTATAGTTAATATGCAACTATGTACATCATATATAATGTTTTACATATATACATATAAAAAATGATTTTATGTTGTGTTATTAAACATTCGAAGGTTGTTTGGTTTGTAGAATCTTTTTAAGATTAACCATTATCTTATAAGAAAATTAATATAAAAGTTGTGACAAAATTGTTAAGTTAGTAGTTGAACATTTAAAATTTATATTTTTGTTTTTGCATAAATACAACATAAATTAAAACATCTTAACAAAATTCAGATGCTACAATTTAATAAAATTGAAACTTGATTATCATTAAATTATAATGGTTATTAAAAATAGTATAAACATTGACAAAAAAAACATCTTAAAAGTCTACACCAATACATTTCTTATAGATACCTTTTGTGTTATTATTAGTAGTTTTATTTTCTTTTATTTTTAAATTTTGAGATTATATATCTAATGTGTTTATTTATATTTTTCATGATGGACTATTTATATATACTTAACTTCAAAAGGTTATTATGTTATTTAATTCGAGTTTTGGATGACAATTCATTATTAATACATAATATATGTTGTGAGTTGTGATGATTGGTTCATATTTCTTTCTATAATTTGATTACATTTAAAGTTTTTATGTTTATATATGATTTGTTAACATTTTTATCATGCTATTTTGCTCCTGCATAGCACGCGGGTATACACCAAGTTTATCCTATAAAGGAGACCATTCAAATGAATATGGTTCAAGATAGATATCTTGAACCATATTCATTTGAAACTCTCAAACTTTTTAACTTATGTCACTTAAATGATAATACAAGTCAAGAGTTTTTTAGCTTATGATACTTAATTGGTACTTATGACACATGATTGGTTATTAGATACATAGTTCATATATGTAGATGATCATTTTGATAGGGTTTAGAGAATGAATATAGAGAGAGAAATATTATTTGATTACACACATAGATCTATTTGTGGTGCATGTATTTATATTGAAAAAGAAAGAGGTAGGCACGACTTTTGAATACGTCAATTTGTATAAGTTAAGTCATTTGTTTATAGTTTTCGTTATGTTCCTGTCGGTATTCTTAAAAGCTATTGTATATTTTTACATTAAAAATGATATGATGAAGATGTTGAGTGTAAGTAATAGGAGTTTCATCATTTCTTTTATTGTGTATATGTATTTTGTAGTTCCTATATATTGTTTCTTGAGAAAAAAATATAGAACTTATATTTGTTTTTTTCTTCTTTCATAGATAATCCCTTTATATTCAACTATGTTAATTTGAGTTTAAATTTAATGGCGAGGTTGATGACATGAGCGGACATATTGTTGGTATTCAAAAGCCACCACCCAATGAACTAGAGACCGACCTCAATAAGGGATTGGTGTTGGATGCTTAGCTCCTTGATCTTGTGTTTAATCTACCTATCACCACAATCAAAAGCATCCATCATAACTGTCGTATGGCGTTCTCTCAGTCTTTGAAAGCAGCCCTTTCCAAGGTAGCTGCTCATCCTGGATCCATTGAAGCGTGGGTTACATTGTTAGTTCTTCCTAGGTGTACTCTTCAGGTGTCCAGGCCCAAGAAAAGGCTAGAAAGTAGGTCTGAGAACAGGAAGTCCTTGCAACATCGTCACATCCTTAGTGCATTAGCTACTTGGGGTACAAAAGACGGTATATCCAAGCTTGTTAAAAACATGGTTAAGAATGCAAGGCTGGAGCAACAAGACGAAAAAGAAGAGTACACTCGGGAGGATAGAACAAGGGGCGACACCAATGCCAGGCAATGTCTATGTAAGGTTGCATATGGGCATTTCACTGCAGCAATGAAAGTGTTATGTTCCTCGGGGGTTTCTCCATACGGGGATGCTACCACGAAGGCATTGGAGGATAAGCATCCACACAAGCCACCACCATACATACCGAGTACCATATGTTCAGTACTTTCCCTTGTAATGTATATTAACAATGTCCTTTGGGGCATTAAATCATTCCCTAAAGGAACCTCATGTGGGAGAGATGGGTTGAGAGCTCAACACATTTTAGATGCTTATTGTGGAGAAGGTTCAGCTATAGCCAAAGACCTCCTACGTGCTATTACATGTGTTGTTAATCTATGGCTAGGGGAAGATTCCCTTCAAGTTTGGAAGAATTTGTTGCATCTGCTCCTCTTACACCGCTCTTAAAACCTGACAAGGGAATGTGACCTATTATAGTAGGCACTATATGGAGACATTTGATTTCCAAGCTGGCTATGAAAGGTGTTAGTAACAAAATGGCCAAGTATCTCAATGATTTTTAGTTTGTGGTCGGGGTGTCGGCTGGCGCTGAAGCCATATTACATAGCACCAACAGGGTGTTGAGTGAGCACCACAATGACGGGTCTCTTTCCATGCTTACCGTGGACTTCTCAAATGCCTTTAACCTTATTGACATATCCACATTACTTCATGAGGTCAGATTGAGGTGCCCTTCTATATCCTTGTGGGTAGAATTCATATATGGTCAAGCAAGAAGGTTGTATCTAGGAGACACACATATTTGGTCTACTATTAGAGTTCATCAAGGAGACCCCATGAGACCACTTCTTTTTGCCCTTGTGTTGCACCCGCTCTTGCATAATATTAGAGACAATTTCATGTTTCTTCTCCATGCATGGTTCCTTGATGATGGAACACTTATTGGAGATTCTGAGGAGGTGGCCAAAGTGTTAGATATTATTAAGGTTATTAGCCGAAAACTGAGACTTCAATTGAATATCAAGAAAACTGATCCCTTTGGGAACTCATGTGATGGTAGGAAGTTGCATGAGGGGCTATTCCCGGTTGACATCGGAAGGTCGCCATTGGGGGTCAAACATCTCGGGGGAGCTATTAGTAGAGATGCTAGTTTCATTAGCATCTTTGCCATAAAGAGAGCTGAAAACGTTGTGAATTTGATGCGCCTTCTTCCACAATTGTTTGACTCGCAGAGTGATATCCTTCTTCTTCGGTCTTGTTTGGGTATTGCTAAACTTCTCTTTAGGCTGAGGACATGCCAACCCGTTCACTTGGAGGAGGCAACGTTTTTCTTCGATAATGGGTTGTGCGAGGCGATTGAGGACATTGTGGTTTGTGGTGTCCCTTTCTTTGGCGACATACAGTGGCGACTTGCTTCCCTACCCATTCTGTTTGGTGTTTTGGGTTTATACTCGGCAATAAAGGCTACCCCATATGTTTTTGTTGCCTCAAGGGCCCAGTCTTGGGTATTGCAAGACTACATCTTATGGGGTAGCGACATTTTTGGTATGGATTCTGATTATGCTTGTGCCTTAGCTTCTCTTCGTAACAAGCTTTCAGATATTGACCTTAGTAGTTTCAATACTAAGGACACCCCCCCATAAATCCAAGAATACACAGGCGAGTGCCCTTTTTAGTAAAATTGTCCAAGATATGGAAGTGCATTTCAACATGACGGCTTGGCAGAAAGCAGTTTTCTAGTGTTTACGTGCACCACATGCTCAATATTTTCTTCTAGTTATCCCTATAGACGGGCTTTGCCAACATATGTCTCCTATGGAGTATCGTACCATCCTCAAATATCGAGTCTTGATTCCAATATTCCCAGCCGATGAGATATGTCTGGTGTGCCGCAATACATGTTTGGACTCTTTTGGAGAGCATGAAATTCATTACAAAGAACTCTCGAGGTTCAAATACAGGCACAATATGGTTAGGGATGTTTTGGTCGACATATTTAAGCATGTTGGGGTTTCCGCCAAGAACGAGGCTCCTGTAAATTTCCTGACTAACCCGACAGAAGGAAGGTCAACCCTTAGACCAACTAATGTTTTGATTTTTGGATGGATTGGAGGGAAACATGCATGTGTGGACCTTACAGGGGTATCCCCTCTCGTATGCTTGAGGGTCAAGGGTTTCACGGCGGGACATGCTGCATTAAAAGTTGCTACATGCAAGGTTACCAAACATGAGAAATTGTGCGTGGAAAATCAACACGTGTTCATACGTTTTTCATTTGATACGTTTGGTTTCCTTGCGTCGGATACAGTGGAGCTTGTTAGTAGAGTACAACAGATCATGCATAGCAATGTTATATCTCCTAGATCTATGGATGTAGTCTTCAAAATAACTGAATAATTGGCTTTACCATACAAAAAGGCTTAGCGGCGCAACTGGTTGCCCGTTTGCCTTCTCATTCGTTGTACGATGATAACTAAGATTTTGTAATTAAAATTTTGATTATGATTATATATATATATATATATATATATATATATATATATATATATATATATATGTGGAACGACCTTTCGTCGGAAATTATGGTTAAGGAATCTGCCTGAAAAGGGTATTAGTTGGATGGTTCAGGATCAAAAGGATGTTTCTCAGTTAAGATTTGCAGTAATAGGTCCTCTTGATTGTCTTTCTGAATGGTTCTACCTGCATGGAGGTCAGCCAAGTTATGGGGCTTCAGAATTATAGCAGTAAGGTGTGGGTTTGTCTGATAAAGGATCAGTGATTTGTTCATTTAGAGTTTTTGGTCGGAGCATTTGGTTTCCAAGAGGGCGGTAAGTAGTGATTTCGAGGAAGAAATCTAATTTAAGCGGGGAAGAGTTGTAACACCCTGTTCTGAATCGTTTCCTAATTCGCGGCATGACCTGAAGATCGGTTATCATAAGGATTATGACCTTTGGGAAAGAGAGAATTATACCTCCTTTGGGTGTAGAAAATGTAGGTTGGATGACCAGAGAGTTCATTTTGTGTTTTTAAGCCCAAGGGTATATCGATAAAGTGATAATTCGGGCCTTTTATGGATTTTGGATTTAAGTTCGGAAGGTTTAAGGCAAGAATAAGTTGATAATAGTGTAGAGCTTCTCATTACCTTTTCGTGGATATAAGGATCAACGAAATCAGATTTAAAACGAAGAAGTTATGGCTTTCGAAAGTTTAGTGGCTTTAAGGCTAAGCTAAGTACGTTGGGCATACTAGGCAGGTTGATTGCGGGTGCCCATTGGAGTATGTTGGGCGTACTCCAACAATATGTAAACCCTAATTTAGGGTCTTGGACTCTATTTAATGACCTTAACTCAACTCCGAACCCTCTTATCTTCAACCTCCATCCCATTAAACCCTAGATTCGAAACCCTAGCCAACATTTGAGCATTCTTGAGGTTTTTGGTGTGATTTCATGCATTCTGGTGCTCATTAAAGAAGAAGGATCTTATTGGAGAAGTGTTGGATTGGTTGAAGCTTGTGGATCCAGACTTTGTGCATCTTGATCTACCTTCTGGAGGTATAAAGCTTCAAACTTTATGGTTCTCTAGTATAGATCTAGTCTTGGGTGGTATTCTATCATGTTTTGGTCCCAAGGTTGTTGTTCTTGTGAGTAGAAGCTACTCCAGGACCTTTGAGCCTCATATTTGGTCCTTATTGAGTTGTTAAGTCATAAAAATGTCATCTTGAGGGTTTTTGTTGATGTATGCATGAATTGGTGTTCTTAGTATGGATAAAAACAAGGATTGGGCCCCATTAAGTCATGGAAAGGAGTAAAGTTTGCAACTTTATGGTTTAAGACCTCATCTAGAGGTTAGATCTAAGTTTGGACGTTGGTCTTAAGCATTAAGTGCTTAATGAGAAGTTGGGCGTACGTAGGAGTACACTCAGCGTAATGCATGGATCAAGAAGGACTTGTACATTGTGCTTCGACAGTCAGTATGTAGGGCGTACATTTCTAGTACGCAGGGCGTGCTCCTCAGGGATTCCATTTTGGGCCTTGAGCCTTTTGGGAGTTGGGCCATCAGCTGTTGGACCAGTTTTAGGAAGGGTAAAATGGTCTTTTACCATTTAGTATGATAGATTATTGTTTGGGTCCTAGGACTCTCTAATTAGGTTGGGTCATTAGTGGGCCTAGTTTGGGCTTGGGCCATTATTGGGCCTCATGTCTTATGAGTTTGACCTTAAGAATGTAATGTGGATTGGTATTGATTGTGTTCAGAGTGAGGAGCCATTGTGCAACAGGTTTGGGCGCGAGATTTGCTATCTTCTGATTGAGGTGAGTCTCCTCACAGTACCCATGGTTCGAAGACACCAATGTCGGCCCACTAGGATCTGTTATGCTAGTTGTTTTTGTGACTCTTGCATGGTATGTTGGGCTAGGCCTATTTGTATGTTAGGCTAGGCCCATTGTATGATGGGTAGGCCCATTTGTATGTTGGGATAGGCCTATGGATCAGGAAGGGCTCAGACCATTGTATGTTATACAGGGTGCTAGCTGTCTCTATGACTCTTGTATCTGTATGTTGGGCTGGCCCCATTGGTTTGGCAGGGCTAGGCCTATTACGGTGGGTTGGGCCCAATATAAGGGCTAGGCCTAATGGTATGTATGGTATGTGGTATTTTAGAGAACTCACTAAGCTTTGTGCTTACGGTTTTATGGTTATGATTTTAGGTACTTCCAATTTGAAAGGGAAGGGCCCGACTTGATCACAGCGCATTCACCAATGTTTTCGCATTACGATGATTTTGAGATTGTAGTCTGATGATTGTTTATTTACGATATACTTTTTAATGTTTTAAATTAAAGGATAATTGGTGATTTGGTCGAATTAAAAATTAATTTACCAAATGATTTTTGGATGTTACATTGTATGCAAGAGAGGAGAAGAGAGTATTCAATCTCATGTCTCAGAATGAGAAGGCAAGGTCATCAAACATTAAATGCATCAGTTACACAAATTATATCAGAGAGCAAAACTGTAAAGTTCTGTAGAGACATGAGTTCATTGAATTTTGTCTACTAAAATTATATTCAGAGTTGCATTCGTGTCCGCTAGTTGCCCCCACACACAAGTTCGCTGAATTTTATCTACAAAATCCATGATTCGCACCCCTTGCGTGCGCATAGGTGTTAGAGTAAAACCATGTATATAAGCTTGTAAACATATTACCCATCTATGCTTATAAACCCACTCAGGCTGAAAGGAGTGGGCATGTGATAACCTTCACCAAAGGTGCGCTAGAGACGATGCACGCCATCCCTTTCAAAATTGCTAGACGCACTACCAAGGAAGCTCGCTATAGGCACAACAAGATGATAGAGGAGAGAGAGTTGGCTTTGATTGGCTTTCATTGATTGATCCTTCTTTCCTTTCCTTTTATTTATTTTTTTCTAAAATAAAACCTATGAAACTAAGACACTACCATTCCCGATATTTTTACAACTTGGATGCTAACACTCTTATCAGCTTATGTTCAAAAAAAAAAAAAATCTGAAATTGCATAAATAAATCCGACGTTGTGGCATGATAAACATGTTGTCACTCCCTTCAGCCCAAGGGTTTACACTTTTCCTATGTGGGACATATTCCCACAACCACTCTATTTGATAACTTTTTTTTTTCAAATACTCATATTTCAGTATCGATACCTCATTCATATATTTTCCGTTATGGACACAACAAATATCTTTTTGAAGCTTTCATGGAGGAGAACATGACCCACTAATGATTAATAAAATATACAATATATATTTATATTTAAATGTGTCCAAAGTTTAATAAAAATACATAATTTTTATTAAAATTTTGCAACACACTCTACTAGTCGATACAAGTCATACAACCGCACATGCATTGTGCTATGTTTGAGTGTTTGTTTTATGTTCTAGACTTCCTTCAAATCTTCAATCAATGTGTTTCACTATTTTTAGCTTTTTGTTTTAACTTTTTGATGTAGAAAGTTTGAATTTAGAAGTATACTACTACTACAATGTGAATGATTTCATTGTGATTTAGAAGTACACTAGATTTTTGTCTTAATCATGGATATGTAAACATTTCATTTTGTATTATCAAGATTCAAGATCTTACGTACGTTTATATAATTATAAAAAAAAAAAAAAAAAAAAAAAAAAAAAAAAAAAAAAAACATAACTTTTCCAACAATTTAAACCTCGTGAAATTACCAACAAATGCTTTTGCTCAAATAATTACTTTTAGTTAAAGTTTTCATTACTTACAATCATACATTACAAGAATTTGGTAAATATAACTTTGTTTATACTTCATCAATTTAATATTGGTTTAAAGGGATTGTTAAAATTATTTTTGTACGAGATTATTAATGTCATAGGCATGTCATTTAAATATTTTTAATATATTTCATTTATCTTCGTTTTGTATATAATTCATTATTTATCTTCGTTTTTGGATAACCTGCCCAAATGAGTGAGTTGTTTGTTGTTAGGGGCATCCTCAAAACTACACTAAAAAGCCATTTTTAGAAAATATAATCAAGCTTTTTTTTTTTTAAATTATATCAACACACTTTATGATTTCCATTTTTATAGCAATATATTCTCTTTGTTTTTAATTTTTTATAAGATTTCTTTTTCTTTCATTTTTTTTGTAATGGTTAAACGATATTAACTAAAAACCAGAAACGTTAACCAACTAAAACAACTAGTAACTGATACCTAATGCCTAATGACTAACAAAATACATTGATAAATTGTAATGATTATGGTTCAACATTTATAATTGTCTCATACTTTTATTAACTGATTACTAGTTTTATATAAAATAATTCAATTTCTTCGACAAAATTTAAAGTGTTTTGTTTTAAGTAATAACGTTTATATCACATTTTCCGTTGTTTGTTGTTTTCTTAACTTCAGTATGAACAATTTATAAATTGGTTTAATCAATAACTTAAAAAAGTTTCACAAGTAGTATATTCAAATCACGTTTACAACCAAAATGGAGACTGAATCATCTTCTTTTTTCATTCAACATTTTTTGTATAAAGGATTTTAGCTAATATTTAATAAATGAAGATACATAGCTTACCTTATTATAGGAGGGAGTCATATCCTTCCAACCCATTCAACGCACTGTCACATTAATTTTTCTCTTTCATCTTTCTTCATCTTTTTCAACCCACAATACACGGAAACTCTATCTTTTTCAACATATTTAATTAAAAAAAAATACAAAACAATCAAGATAAAATCTTAATTAGCATTCGAGTTACCGCTGGTACCTCGAAGATACAACTTCCTCTTCAACGGGTTGTTTAATTGGTTTCACTAACCCACTTCTTCCTCTCTCTCTCTCTCTACTTTCTCTCTCCCATTTTCTCTTGTATCATGTGTTTTAAGATTTGTACCTTAGTTGTTTTGTATTTTTTTTAATTGAATGAGTTGAGAAAGATAAGATTTTCGTATATTGTGGGCTGAAAAAGATGAAAAAAGAGAGACAAAACTGATATAACAGTGGATTCACTGAGTTGGAAGGGAATGACCCCTCCTTCCTAACAAACATATATACATAGTTTTCAAACTGAAACTATTAAGTAAAACCAAAATCATAACCTACCAAATAAAAAATAGAAATTTTTAGCAGAGATAAACCGTATGGTACATATGTTAAAAGGTACCACTATAACTCTTAAGGTACCAATACAAGTCGTCTTTATAGGAGTTTATTTTATTTTATTTTATTATTATTATTTTTGATACAGATAAACCATATCTTTTTAAGAGTTTTCATCAATGGTCATTATGTCTAACTTCGTTTATTTTTATCGTTTAGCCTACATATATGCCACTCGTGTGAGGCATGGGCGGTCCTAGAGTGGGGGCAGTGGGGACAATTGCCCCCACAACAAAAAAAAATTCATTAAAAAATAGGTTTTTTTTCAAAAAAATATATTTTAACACTTCAAAATTATATATTTTGACTCATAAAAAAAATTGCCCCCAATAAAAATGTTATAAAAAAAATTGTCCCTCTTCGGAAAATTCTTGGGTCCGCCCCAAGTGCCAGGGTCGTTTAATTTTTATCTTTAAACTCGCATCTAATCATAATTGAATATGACGACATGCGTAGGGAGATTGCCGAAAGTAAGAGTCCAACGCCCATAAATGATGGCCGGAAATGACGGAAAAAAATTATGGTTATTACAAAAGTGTATGGACAAAATGCATAACTCAAATGAACGCATGACCCAAATGGATCGACTATTTGAACCTAATTATATAATAGACCCTCACATTTTAATATATATATATATATATATATATATATATATATATATATATATATATATATATATATATATATATATATATATATATATATATATATATATATATAGTTAGGTTCATGTGAGACGGTCTAATTTTGCGAGATCGTGAGACGCATTTTTTTATTTATTTTTTATTTTTTTAGTTAATTCAAGTTCCGAAAATAATATTTAAAAAAAGAATTTTTTGATTTTTCCATTTATTTTGCATTTTAAAATTATTTTTTAGAATATGTACAGTGTAATATTCTATTTAGAATATTTCACGTATTTTTCAAAAAAATGGGATTTTATTTATTTATTTATTTTTTTTTTAGGTAATTCAAGTTCCGAAAATAATATTTAAAAAAAGAATTTTTAGATTTTCCATTTATTTTGCATTTTAAAATTATTTTTTAGAATATGTTAGTGTAATATTCTATTTAGAATATTTCACGTGTTTTTTTAAAAAAAAATGGGATTTTTTTTTTTATTTTTTTAGTTAATTCAAGTTCCGAAAATAATATTTAAAAAAGAATTTTTAGATTTTTCCATTTATTTTGCATTTTAAAATTATTTTTATATTTAGTCTTACGGTCTCACAAAATTAGAATGGTCTCAAATGAACCTGAACATATATATATATATATATATATATATATATATATATATATACACACACACACACATGTTGATGAGAATGTAGTATATGTGTATATCATAATATCCTAAGCTAAAAGATTATCATGATTCAAATTGGTAAACAGATTCTTCATGTAATTCAGCTGCATGTAATTATATCTTATAAATAGCCAAGGTTTTTAGTCCACAATTATGAGATAAGAAACCTTAATACCCTTCTTTGAGCATTGATTGTTCTCTTTCGCCGGAAACTGACTTTACCATCAGAGTGTCATCTCTGGTCCCCACCCAAGATTGTTTCAGGTATCATCGGAGTCAAGGCTAAACGAATGTTAGAGCGAAGATCGTGGCATGTTTCCTTGTTTTAACCGTCTGTGAACCCATGTATTCATTATTGGTGCCATCCGTGGGACCTTGAAGAAAAACCACAAAAGCAAATATGGCTTTTAGAACAGGGGACTCCTCTCATAGTCTTATCACATCGTTTCCCAAATTGGGAGAACGAATGGTCGTAACCAACACCACTTCTGGGGAAATTGGCTTCTTCTCGTCTTGGATAATTGAATCATCAATTGTAACACCTAACACACCGATCATGACCTCCACAATATCGATCGTAATGCCCACACTCACGACGGTGCCCCCCAGAAGTGGGCCGAGACCATATCTTGGAACAACCTAAGATATGATGACCCCTGGAGCACAACATGTCGTATCCTTGAACACAACAAACAGGATCCAAGGTATGAGCGCACCAACTCCGTTCCGATTCCAACCGACATTCCATTCATATGGCACCCTAACTCCTATGGCATTCTTCACACCACACATGTCTGCTCCGGTAACTATGCCACTCTCAATGAGCGGAAGTGCAATCCAAATATCGAACCAGCCTCCTATGTATGGTATAAACTTCACGTTGCCAAGTATGAACTTTCTTATAGTTATGCCCAATATGGTGACGAGCTAACCACAACCCATATCCTATCCCTACCATGTCAGTCGCTTCGGAGGGGCGCCATACTTTACTAACTTCCCGATCCAGAATATACCCTCAGGTTAATTCGGCCAATCAGAGATAACTACCTTCCCAAGTCAAGCACAATGTATGGGTTCCTCCTACCTCACTCATCCCCAATACTAGTAGTACGCCACGCCTCAACCTCCTTAATTGTATCCTCAATCGGGGCACCCATACCAACCCTTTCATCATCCCTACCCAGACATGGATTATACCAACCAACAATACTACCAATATCAATACAAAAGAGCCTCACCCCCCCCCCCCCCCCATTTGTGGCTAAAATCGAGCAGTATCAATTACCCGCTGGTACCTATTTTCCAACCATGAAATCATAAGAAAATTCTATAGACCCTGGCGATCACATCGAGAACTATAAATGGATGATGAAAGATCATTACATTGACATGCATTTTTGTTGCACATACTTCATCACCACATTATCCAGGCCCGCGAGATCTTGGCTTAAAAGTCTGTCCCCGAGAATGAGCACCTAGAGGAAGAATATCTGGCTAATTTTATTCAACAACGAAAGCTCATTTACAACCCCCATACCTTCCTTAGGTGCCGACAGTATACAAATGAAACAACGGAGGCATACTTTAAATTTTTTAACAAAGCCATGTTGCAGGCCTTGGCAGAGCTAGCAACATGACCGTGGCGACATTTACTTATAGTATCAAAATAGGGTCCTCTATTCTAAAAATGGTAGGAAAACCGTCAAGTACAAGAAAAAAGCTGATGGAAAGAGAAATTAGATATCCGAGACAAGAAGAAACTATGTTTGAAAAATCCCGGATAGAAAATAGGGCCAAGAACATTAGACCCAACAGGATGGAGAAGTCATACACAAAGTGGTAGCAGGCGAAAACACCTTAATAAGGGTCGTGTACCCAATCACATATTCCAATCCTTCAGCAAAGATAAACATTGTGAAGAAAAAAACAAATTGCTAGAGATCACCTATGGGAAAGACACATCAGAAGAAAATGTATCATAGAAATATCCTCCCAAACACAATAACAAGTTCTGCGTGTATCACTTGAGTCGTGGCCATGATACAACAGATTACAACGTTTTGAAGAAAGTAATTAAACGTCACCTGAAGTTTGAACAATTGAATAGTTACATTAGGGATTTGAAAAAGAAGATTTATAAAGATAAACGCTCACGAGACAAAGAAGAAACCAACAAACATAATGAAAAAGAGATTTTATCAATCTGATCAAGAAAGTCTAAAGGAAGAGTTGGTCCTAGTCATCCAAGCGGGGGGGGGGGGGGGTGACATTATGTTTACTAAAGATGACCCTATCCCTAAAGACCATAGGGGGGACGATCCCCTCCTTATTCAAGGAGCAGTAGTCAGAGTTCAGGTCCACAAGACATATGTTGATGGGGCAGTTCGTCGAAGGTAATATCTGAACATTTTTTCCAACATTTCCCAACAAATACAAAAGCAAAACTCAAAGACCGTTCATCTCCTCTCATTAGCTTTGACTAGGGGTGTTATAAAAAACCAAATCGAATAACCAAACCGAACCAAATGATGTTTGGTTTAATTGCTTCGGGTTATTTGGTTTTTGGTTAATTCGATTTGGTTAAGCGAATAAGGTTACCTTATTTGGTTTGGTTTTGGTTAAACCGAATAAATTATCTATACATACATATATATATATATATATATATATATATATATATATATATATATATATATGAATTAACATTTTGTATATAAATTTATAGATTAGTTACTAAGATTTTTATAACTTGTTATTTAGTTATTAACCATTATAAATTTATAATTGTTTCATATTTAGTATTAAAAATCAAAAACTAATTAACCAAATGCCAATTAACTTTTAGTCATTTATCTTATTTCCATATATGAATAAAGTTATATTAACGTATCTCTATAACTTGTGTTTGGTTCTTCAAGACAACACATCATTAAAGATTTAATATATATGTTATATACTAGTGTATTTTCTTTATTTGGTAAGAGTTTAATAAGTGTTTTTTCTTTTAGTTTAATATTTATTTTTAAGTGCAAAATTTAATTTTGTTTAACCGGTTAACCAAACTCAATAAACCATAATCGGATAAACCGAAATCAATCAAAACCGAATGTTATTTAGTTTGGTTATGGTTAGATTTAAAATAAAAAAAACTCATTTAACAGAAAACTGAAAAATCGAACTGAATAAACCCCTAGCTTCGACGGACACATACTTTGGCCCCTAGGAACCATTACTCTCCCCTTCACGGTGGAGGAGTATAAGGGAGACATAAGTAAAACAATTGATGTTGAATTTGTTATGCTCTGGGTACCTTCTCCACACAACATCATCCTCTGTCGAGCATGACTAAGGAAGCTTAAGGTTGTTCCTTCTACGTTACATGGGTTAGTTAAATTTTCCACACCTAAAAGGGTTGGGATCATGGTCTGCGACCCATTGAGCACACCGCGTTGAAACCAAATAATTGACTCTGAACAACTTGACTTCGAACATAAACGGAAACAAGAACATGATGACGAAGAAGTCATACATAAGAAGTACCTTGATCAACCAATAAAGATATGAGTTTTTATTCCCCCATCACTTAAGAAGGAACCCTAAAAACTCCTTCAAAAAAACATGGATATTTTTGCTTGGATACCTTTTGATATGGAGAGAATATCCCAAAACTTGGTTGAACACAAGCTTAGCCTTATCTTGGAGGCTCGTCCCATCAATAAAAAGAGAAGCATGTTGGAAAGTGAAAGGAGCAAGGCAGTGAATGACAAGGTCGGAAAATTGGTCAAGGCAAAGATTTTATGAGGATCCATATTCTTCGTATGGATATCTAAATCGACCTTGGTTACGAAAGGAGAAGGATCATGGCGTATGTGTGCGGACTAAAAAAGTCTCAATAATTCTTTTCCTAAGGATTGATACCCCCTCCCCGAAGTCAACCAAAAGGTTGAATCTCTATAAGGCTTTTGATGGAAGAGTTTCCTAAATGCATACAAGGGAAACCATAAAATTCAAATGGCAAAATACAATGAAGATAAAACATATTTCAATACAGATTGAGGCACCTTTTGCTACACCAAAATGTCATGGTTATAAAAAGAAAGGGGGGCGAAACCTTTATTAGCAACATCAATGAAACATTATGTAGACTAGTATTTTGAAAAAGTGAGTATCAACATTTAAGTTGGTGAGCTCATAAGTATTTATGTTTAGAAGCTTGTTATTTGTTTCTTGAAATAGTAATCATGTTTATTGTTCCAGAAAATCCAATATTTTCTAATATAACTGAAAAGTAGTTTTAATACCATAAAATCGTTCTGTGTAGTTGTTGTTGTACTATAAAGTAGTGTAACATAGTTTCCGTTCACAATAAAACTATAAAAATAAATGTTTTCTGTATTGTTTATGTTTCTCTTTGTTGTAACTAGTATGTTGTAATTGTATTCTTTGAAAACCCTGTAATTGTGAGTGTACCTGGTTCCACCGGATGTAAATGTAAGCCGTAGTATTATATTGTAAATCGTGTTATTGTAAAACCAGTGCGTTGTATTTGTACTCTTTAGTTTAATTATTCATAGACTAATCGTATTGTTCATATCTTTTTGTGAGTTATTATAAACATACTAAGACTAGTAAGCCTGATACAACACTTTACGGGCGTTAGAACTGTAATGACATTTGTCACTCATAGGCATACAGCCTAACTGTAGCGAACAGTGTGAGTGCGGGATTATGAATCCCGTATAGATCTATACACATTTGTATCGCTCTCTGTTGGCAGATTCTGGTTATAATTATCAGGTCTTTAATAGTATTGATTAATTAATTAAGTGAGTGAACTTTGTCTCACAAAAACCATATTGACAATTACGTGTATAATAATGATGAAAAGTCATTCGGAAATAAATGAACTGATAGTATGTTCCTTTTCTAGTATTCTTGAAGTGTAAAGTGTTTGTAAAGTAATTTGAACGTGAGTATATAGCTAAACCTTGTATATTTGACTAGTGTAAATAGTGTGAGAGTTCCATAAATTATACATATTATAATTTATATGTGTATTCTGTTTGATGTGAATTATTCGTGAAAGGACCCCTTTTGCTCGACATGTTACAAAAGGGTAATCAATATGATTGAAGTAACTTTTTATATTCATATTCATATATATATATATATATATATATATATATATATATATATATATATATATATATATATATATATATATATATATATATATATATAGCATATATAATTAAAATTGAAACGACATTCGGACAAATAATGCTACCCTAAGCCCACATCCAAACAAGGAAAAGGAAATAAAGTGAATTATTAGTCCTAAGCCCTTTAAATCTTATATATATATATATATATATATATATATATATATATATATATATATATATATATATATGATTTTGACAATATATAAGTTTAAAAGAGTTTTTATGACATTTAAAGGAGTTTGAATTATTTAAAACTGTTTCAGCAACTTGTAATCATTTTAGAAATATTTAGAAATCATATAATTGTAAACACAATTTCCTTGTGTTTAGACTTGTATCCCCCCTAAAACAGTGAATAATAGTAAAAACACAGGGGTATGAACTCACCTTATGTGAATATTCTAGTTAAGATCCGAAAGGGTAGAGTTAATTCCACAAGTAAGATCTCGTAACAAAACCGAGTCCTAATGGCATTTTCACGCAATATATATGAATATAATTAGCGAGTGTAGTGATAGATATGTTTATGGAATAGCCTAAGATGTAAGAATCACTTACAAAAAGGAGTGTTTAGAAGTAAACCATGAGGCTGTTTGGAGTTTTCGGCCAACCTTTGCGTTTTCGGTCAAATGATCCAAGTGTGTGCTTGGTGTTCTTGGTGAAACCAAGAAGATGTGAGTGTTTTCGGTCAAAAATAAGGAAATTGGATGATGATTGCTTGATGGAACGAAGAACACGTGAAGAACTTGGTATGATCCTATGAAGATTCAAGTGATCTTCGGATGATACTTGAGAGAGAATGGAGAGTTTTCGGATTGTGTTATTGAGAGAAAAATGTGAGTTTCTGGTTTGGAAGGTGTAGAATGAAGTTATGAACTTATGATTTCGGTTCCCCATATGTATAAAGCTGAAATCGTGATGGGACAACTTGGTTGGAAAGTGTGAAGTGGATAGAATTTGGATGTTTTCGGCCGAGAACCGTTTGCTGCCTTTGGGTGTTTGCGGTCCGAGGTGGGTTTATGGTCCGAAGTGGTAGTTTCGCAGGTTTGCTATCCGAAGGGTTTTTGGTGGGCAGGCTCCTATGCGAGACTTCTCGGTTTGAGTGCCTTTTAAACTTAAATATTTACAACACTTAAAAAGGTTTTTGCATAACAAAACTTATTAATTTAACTTAATAAATTAACAAAACAACAGGTTTGACTTTTGTTGACTTTGGTTGACTTTGTTTGACTTTTACAACATTTGAAAATAACGGGTTGTCACAGTATAAATCTTTGATCTTGCCATCTTATTCGTTAGATCTAGCTAGGGTTTTCTATTTGGTCCCTTTAGTTGGTTTCGGACCTTCTCTTGAGAGTTGAGCAACTCCAGAGGTTGAAATGGTTAGATCTAAACTTTGTGAGCATGCTAGATGCATAAAGGTGCTAGCTTGAAGAGTATCTAGACTCCATGCATGAGTTTGAAGCTTTATATGAAGTTCTAATGTGAAGAATGAAGCTTTTAAGTCCCATATAGCATGCAAGGGCATAAAGTTACCAACTTTATGCCCTAGGACGTCTTAATGATATGATATTGGACGTTAGAAAATCGAGTATTAAGCACTTAATGGAAGAAAGTGCTTAATCTATTTGTACGTTGGGCATAAGTTAGATTACGTCGCACGTACAGCTCAGGGACTCAGTACGTTGCGCGTACCAGGGTGGTACGCAAGGCATACGCACCTCAGATGGGCTCGGACTTGTTTTGGGCTTGTAAGCTTTTGGGCCTTAATTAATCATTGGGTTTGGTTACGTTTTCAGTTAGTGGGCCACTTTATCTGCATTGGGCCATGGATACTATGATTGGGCTTTATTAGGCCATGAGGCCTATTAGTGATTTTGGACATGGATTTTGGGCCCATTAGCAAAGGAAGACTTTTTGGGTCATTGTGAAAGGACTTGGGATTTGGGTACTTCAATTGGATTGTGTTCAGTCCTAATCTTAGGTAATGGTATTATTGTTCAGCACGGGTGGTTACGGACTGTTAGGATAGCAGCTTTCGGATTCAACAGACAAAGGCGAGTCTTCTCACCATACCAATGGGTCTAAGGCACCAAGGCCGACCCATTTTATGATATGTGGATAGTCGATTGATTATGCATTATGTTAGTATGACATTTTCATGGAAGACCTCGGGGGGTTCCTGTACCAGTAGACTGAGACCACATGAGGGTTCCCGTGGCATTTGGTATAAGACCTCGGAGGGTTTCCATGGCATCCTAGTATATTTCCATGGTTAGTTTGTATGATATTTGCTTGGTAGTGAAGACCATGTGGGGGTTCCCATGGCAAGAAAACCATGTGGGGATTCCCATGGCAGGTAGTTAAGACCATGTGGGGGTTCCAGTGGCACTAGGTGTAAGACCCTGGAGGGTTTCCATGGCTTCTTTATATGTTGCATGCATGGCTTATGTGATATATGTAGCTTTTATAGCTAATATGATATGTGTTATAAGGATTGTGTGTGGGGTATGCTCTGGGGGACTCACTAAGCATTAGCTTACAATTTGTGGATTTGTTTCAGGTACATCTGAGCCCAAGGGCAAG
Source organism: Lactuca sativa (assembly GCF_002870075.4). Lineage (NCBI taxonomy): Eukaryota > Viridiplantae > Streptophyta > Magnoliopsida > Asterales > Asteraceae > Lactuca > Lactuca sativa. Next base: position 40,386,585 of record NC_056629.2, on the reverse strand, counting down.
GGCAAGGCTTGATGGCACGGCGTGTACTCTCTCCTAGGCGTTTTTATGGGACACTCTGATGATTTGAAATAAAATTGTATTTGATATGAATTTTGAAAACAATTGTATTTGGGATTTCATGGTTTGTGGAAAGTATTTTGATTAATCAAAAATGAAAAAAAAATCTTTTGAAAATTAGGTCGTTACACATCGGGTACGACCCGACATCGAACCGTAGTCCGGACACACATATAAACATTCATCGGCGACCGCCCGACATCGGACCTTAGTTCGGAAAAGCATACATATAAACATTCCTCGGTCACCGCCCGACATCGGACCGTAATCCTGAAACATACAAATACCAACACATGAAAGAATCATTAAGACCTCAAGCATAACGAACATTCTTTGGGCATCGCCCGACATCAGATCGTAATTCAGATATATATATATATATATATATATATATATATATATATATATATACGGGCCGACATTTGGTGCCTTCGACCCGTTCAAACAGGAGGAAACTCACCTCGCAATGCTGAAGTCCCCCGGATAATCCTCTGGCTGCTAACTGGCAAATCCCCGAACTGCTGCTCCTTGGACTCCCCGAGCTATCAGTACCAAAATAACACTTAGTCAAGACTCAATAATCCTTATTAGGGTAAAATGACCTTTTTACCCCTGTTCTAATTTGGTCCATTCCTAAAGCCCAAAACCATAACCCGAAAGGCCCAATACTAGGTAGACTTCCCAAGCCCACTAAAGGCCCACCAATGGCCCAATTTTATAAATTGGACCCCACCCCAACTCCTTAGGCCCAAACTGGGAAATTCAATCACATTAGTTCACACATGGCCCAAAACAAAAGGCCCAACCCCAAAACCAAGTCTAAGACCAAAAGCCCAAAAGTCCTCTGGTGACACAAACGTTGGGCGTTCCCTTATGGAACGTTAGGCGTTCATCACCGGACCATCCGTCAGGACACCAGGCCAGAATACTCGGCGTTCCCCATGCTGACGGACAATGTTCCCGTTCGGAAACCAATAATCACATTTATGTCTTAATACTTTTAAGTCCAAAGCTCAAATCTTCAAAATAGCTTCCTATCAGAGTCTTAATACATAAAGTCCTTGACTTGGCACCTTTACATGGCCTAAAAGGACCCAAACATCATTAAAGCTTCCAATACATAAACCAAGATCCAAAACCTTTGCATGGTTGGTCCTCAACCATCAAGTTACCATTTTTATGACTCTAACAACTCAGAAACATGAGGATCTTCAATCCTAGGCTCTTGGAGTGGCTTAAACTCCCAAAGAGCATCCACATGATCTTAAGAAAACCAAACCAAGCCCTAATCTAGATCTTAAGCTATAATATAGCGAGATAGAAACTTTATACCTTCTGAGACTTGCAAATGAGTTGGAGAACCTGGATCCAAAAGCTCTTCCTTGATCAGTGAGACTCCAAGGTGATCACTCTTCTTCAAGAACACCAAAATACACTCAATGATGGTCTTCTAAGCTCACTCACTCACAATTAGGGTTATGGTTTCGAAAAGAGGCTTAAGGGGCAGCAGAGGTTGAGAGAATGAAGAGCCTTGGGTTTTAAGTAGTTTAAATAGTGCACACTTAGGGTTTTTGAGTGCAGACAGCGAACGCGTTGCGTTCCTCCCTGGAAATCGTCGCGTTCGTCTTGGCCTCCGCGTTCGAGCCTTGCCTCCAAAACCAATCTAGCAATTAAATACTTAGGCTTGAAGAGCATCTATACTTAAATCGGTCCAAGCTTATGCATGCAATATCAATCGTATAATTTTCGAGATGTTACAGGTTCTCCAATCTGAAAGGAAAGGAGAGTACTTTAGTTCCGTGTTTTATGATCATCTTAATGATTATGGAACTATTTCATAATTGATACTCGAAGAACATCTTAGTGAAATTATTTGACTAAGAAGACGAATCAGATAATTGTGAAATGGTTCAAGATGATTCATACTTCGTATCCAATTAGAATTTTAGAGTCATACTCTAGTAACTACAAATCATATCTTGAAGCTGATTTCGTACTAAGTAGGTTTATAACACCTCATGAAAAGTGGAGTAATAATATCTTCTTACTCTAGCACATTTGGAATTAGATTTTATGATACTTTGTTTAAAACAAAGGATAAACTAAGACCAACTCCATGAAGTGTTTTCTTGTCGAGAATCCACACTAACTTTTGAATATTTGTTTTTGATCGTCAAGGAATGTTCCTTGAGAGAGAAACTTATATGTCAAGAATTCAGTAGGAGTCTTAATGTTCTTGAAGAGTTTCAGGAGTCAATCAAGAATAAACTGTTGGATTAGTGTCTAAGTCCATAACTATTTTTGTATGTACTTGGCCCGATGGTGCATGGTCCTTTTGGGTTGCCTTCACCAAAGCAACTTGATAGGATGAATTATGGAGAGAAAGGATTAAATATGATTTATTAATATATTATGGGAATAATATATCAAAGGATAAATCATATTGTTTAATTAATATTAGTCAATAATTAATTGGTAATTAGTTTTGTGACTAAAAGAGATTAATTAAACTTAAGGGACTGGAATTGTAATTATAAGATAATTGCAAATTGGGCTATGGATTGCCATATATTGAGGAGTGGAAGAATTCTATGGGGAAACCCATGAGAAATCGTCAAAGGCCTTAATTAAAGGAGTCCATGGGTTGCTTAGGGCTTATGCATCCAAATTAGGGTTTCCTTGTTAGATAACCCTAATAGCCTCACTATATATAGAACCCTTAAGGCTCAAAAACGTGGGGAACTTCTCTTCTAGGGTTAGAACACGTTTTGGGCAGCCTCCATCCTCTCTCTTCCTCATCCTCTTGCTCTTGGTGTTTGTGAACCATTAGAGGAGTGACATTTGTGACTCTAAGCTTTCTAAAGTCAATACAAGAAGGATTTGGGATTGTTATTGCTACATAACAATCAAAGTATGATCTATACCCTTATTTATATGTTATATTGATTATCATATTCTAGATCTAGGGTTTATAGTCTTGGATAACTTGCATGTACAATAGAGAAACCTAGATCCAAGCATTAGGGTTTGTATGAGCACATAGGATGTTCTTATGACCAAAACCCATCAGTGGTATCAGAGCCTAGATTGGTTTCTATTGTATTGATGCCTTGTATGTTGAAAAAAATTCGATTTTTGTGGTTCTGCGTGATGGACTCGGCGAGTTGCCCCCTACTCGGCGAGTCCATGGGGGTACTCGGCGAGTTTGAGCGTCAGATGGAGCTATTTTCGGGATTTCTTGTTGTTTATCATTGAGATACTTGCCTTTATCATATTAGATCAATATAAATCCGATTTTATGATATATATATATATATATATATATATATATATATATATATATATATATATACATATATATATATATAAGTATATTCTTGATCTAATTGAAGATATTTATCAATTAATAAAATATTTATTTCCTTATGTGATAATTGATTAATTGTTTTGATTAAATTAGTAAATTGTTTTGCAAGAAATCATTAAATAAATCAAATATGGATAATTATGTGATTAAATGTTAATTTAGATTATTTGTTATTTGATCCTTGTGTTATAAAAAGTTTCATATTTTCCCCTTTAGGTTTTATAGTTTAAATTTGAACTCAAAAGTTTTGTTGTTTTGAAATTTAAATAGTTGAAACCCTAATGTTTTGAAATGTTTCAAAACTTGCCCTCAAGTTTTGAAATTGAAATTTTGATTAATATTTTAATTTTGATGTATATTTAAATTCTAAACCCTAATGTTTTGAAATGTTTCAAAACTTGTCCTCAAGTTTTGGAATTTAAAAGTTGATTAAAAGCTTAATTAGGAATGTTAAATTCTAAACCCCTAGTATTGTTTTGAAAAGTTCAAATCACACCCTTATGGTTTTATAAATTAATTAAGGTGTATAATTAAAAGAGGTTTAATAAATCCATAAAAGTTTTGGTTTACAGTTTAATTGAATTAAAGGTATAATTATTAAATTTGACCACCTAGTATTTTAAAAGTTGTAAAATACACCTTATACTATATATAACATTAAAAGTCTAAAATTATATATATGTATGAGTAAAAGTCAGTCTTACCGTTAGTAGGCCTCATTCACGAAGCTGGTCTATAAGGGGTGTTTAAGGAAATTGCCTATAAAATGGCGATTGAATGGGTATCCACTCTTACCCACCGCACTCTTGACTAGTGGATGGTCGTTAGCCGAACGGGTAGGATAGGACGAAACCTTGCATTATAAGTATAATGGATTACTAAAGTAACTAAATGTTTTATAAATTCCCAATCTTAGTTACTTAGGCAAAGTGAATTGATGCAATTCCATGAAACTACACTTTGTGCCCTTGCGAAGACGTTAGTGGAGCGTGTGTGGTTTACCGGCACACTAAATGGTTCTAAGCAAAGGTAGCAAAGGGTGACTCAATGTTTGTCATAGTTCGGTGGAGCGTGTGTGGTTTACCGGCACATCGAATAGATGACTGTAACATGTGAGGGCACCATGTAAGTTTGCATGGTAATTCACACCCGCTTTGTGATCCTCGGCATCCCAGTCACAAACAAGAGGGGCATATCGAGATTTAAACATGCCAATGAAATGTTCAATGAATCTCAAAGGATCTAGGAGTTTTCATAGATTTAAAACTTAAATTTCTTTTTCGTTTATCATGGTGGAAATTAGTGAATCGTCATTCACTTACCTTCAAATATTCTGCAACTAGATTACGGCATCCCTTTTCTAGGTTGTAGCATATTGTGTTGGGTCCTAGCCTTAGTATCTCATTTGGGTGATTTACTAAGGACTCTATCAATCAACTAACTTGAGTTCGTTTTCTCCTGTTTTGTAGATGTCAAAGTATGACAACTATGGTCTTCCCAAATCCCGTGGAACAAGCATTCCGCATGTAGTTGATATTCCACGACTCGATCTAGAAACAAGAGATCATGCTTCACTTCCTCCACCTCCTCCAATTGTTCTCCCTAACCCACAAGTTCAAAGGCTTGAAAAGTTCAAGATCACTCAAGCCCTTTTGGCAAGTAAACATAAAGAAGGAAAGTCGGTGTGTGTACACGTCCTAGGGATGAAGTCACACATTGATAGGCTAAGAATGTTGGGATCCGTTCTCTGTGAGGAGATGGTTGTTGATTGGGTTCTTCATTCACTTCCTAACTTATATAGTGAGTTTGTAAGAGAGTACTATATGATGAACTGCGACGTGACCCTTATATATCTCACCTATATGCTTATTGCTGCTGAATCAGCAATGGTTTGGTGCAATAGAAAAGCAAAGTTGATTGGTGAATCTGCCTTCAAGACCTCTATGGATATAGACAATGGCAATGAAAGACATGCTATGATCGAAAAGTTTGATCATAAGAGAAAGGCAATGTCTGAAGTAGTTCCATGTCCTATTCCAAAAGAGTCAATTTGCTTTTATTGCCAAGAGAAGGGGCAATGGAGACGAAGTTGCCCTATTTACCTAAGAGATCTAAGAGATGGGAGAGTCAAAACGTATGGCTCTGCTTTAGGTAAAATCCATTGACTAACTCTTTTAAGCTTCTATTCTAGATTCTTAATACATAATGTGATAAGATTACAATTGATGTTTTGTAGGATCGAAGTAAAGAAAGGAAGCTTAAGGGAAGAAGTGAGCAGAATCTAACCGTGAAGGAATGGATTTCGATCGCATTACTTGAAGATTAGATTCTTGAGCTGCTACTTAGAGTTAGAATTAGATTGCTAAGAAAGATGTATTAGCATAGTTTTTCATTGAATTGCATTGTAAGGACAAATTTTTCCGCAATAAAATAAATTTTTATTTTATATTATTTATTTATCCTTACAATGGCGTGTATGAAAAATTGATGATAAAATGTTTCTATTATTAGAAATAATGGATTTGATTCTTAACTATGATGTTTATGGAAAAATCAAGAATTTACCAAATAGAGAGAGTTTCTCATCGCCCTAGTTTCAATTGGACAGAAACACGGAATCATGCAACTTGGTTGCACGATGAATGAGAAATTTCATATTTGGAAATTAGACTAATTCATTGACAAAGTGTCAAGTGAAGGACTAGGAGATCGAATACACAAAGTTGCGTGTTGATCAAGTCCACCATAAGAGTAACAAAGATATTCGTCATGATTTATTAAAGGTTTAGTAAATATGATTATACTTATAAGATTAAGTGTAATTCTGAATTGATTAAAAAATGTTTAAATCAATAGCAGAACGAATAAAAAGAATCAAGTAGGCAGAAAGATAAAAGTTTCTCCATTCTAAGAAGAAGGGAGAGTATCTTTTATGCTTTATGATAGGTCTTAATGATTAAGAACCATATCTCAATTGATCCTCTAAGTGAGTCTTAGTACAATTGTATGTCTAAGAAGAGGAATCAAGAATTGAAGAAATGGTTAAATCAAGAGGTCAATCATACTTCGTTCCAAAACAAGTCTTAGAGTTAAGATTGCGACATTGAGTGATAAGTATTAAGAAGGTTTATAGCATTCATCAAATGTGGAAAAGTTGTGATGTCTTGGATAAGACAAAGACCAACTAGGACCAATTTATGAAGTGTTTTGATAAAAACTACACTAACTCTTGAATATTTGGTTGTCAAGAAATGTTTATTGACAAGAGAATCTTATATGTCAAGGAGTCAGTGGGAGTCTTAATGGTCTTGAAAGGTTTCAATAACAAATCAAAATAGACCTTATCGATCATCACTAGCACACGAGTTGAGGTTTACAACCTATCGTGTTGACACTATTTTGTTTCTATGCCATTCCAATTGAGTTAATTATGCATGTGAGTCCTATGAGTTCTCATTTGAATGCATAAAAGGCAAGGACCTTGATCAATGAAAGGTACATTGATAGGAAAAGGTGAGCTGCTTAACTACTTGGAAGACATGGTGGGCAGCTATGCTACCATAAGGCAAGAAATCAAGACTAAGAAAGTTCGGTCCATATGAGTTTAAATTTGTCGTGAACTTTGGTTTTGACAAATTCACATGGATAGGAACACATACACCATTAAAATCTAAGTGTCATAAGATTCCCTCCTTCATGAAAATGACTGTGAGTAAATGCTTTCACTAATAGAGATTTTAAGAAGATAGTGATTGTGAAATTGTATTCTCAAATTCGATTATGGTTACGGTATCCCTTTCCATGATTCGAATTGTGAGATTTGGCAATTAGTCTAAATTGTTTAGACACACATATGAGCTATCTAAGGGAAAAGTGTATAAGCTTAGATAAAGGATTATCAAAGCATTAAGTATTAGAAACATGAACTTAATAAATTCAACAAGTATTGTTTTTTTGGAAGTTAAGCTGGTTTCTGAATACATGTCAAAGCTAGTGGGAGCATAAGTGTTATGTTTATAATAATCATCATGATACTGGGAGCATAAATGTTATGATTGTATGATTATTAAGGCAAGTATTGCAAGTTAGCAATATTAATTATAGAAAAACGAGAGTTACACCTTACAAAGTCGTAAGGGTTGTAAAGTTGTTTTGCTATAATTAAGGGAGATAATATTATGCTTCATTTCAAATCTAAAGGGTTAGGTTGTGGAATGTTAATAATTTAGTCAAGGAAACATAGTGCGTTCTTAGAAATTCGATTATGATTACGGCATTCCTCTTCATAGTTTGAATTTTGAGAACGTAGCACATAAAATATTATGGCAGAAGATTGATAAAGTATTGAATCTTCATATAAGACATTATGCATCGTGTCCCATACGCTTCGGGTATAGGATTGATTGAAAATGCTATAATATTTGACCATTCTAAAATTTTCCAAATGTCTAGCGCATTTAGAGGGAAAAGGACAAGAATCAGTTTTTGACTAAGATAATTAAACAACTATCAAAGGACAATCCAAAGTTCGCCGAGGATTGGTCGCTTGTGAGTAGTTGGAAGTATAGTATTGGATGGACCATATCGACATTATTATGAATAGATAAGATTCTATTAAGAATGAGTTGTCATATGGAAAATATGGAGACGTGTCCATATTGGGAATTGAATATTGAAAATCTATGTCTAGATTAGAAATTTTATGCAAAAGGATGTTCAAAGGAATGTACTTTGAGTGAGAGACATCATATCTAAGGAATTATATTGTAACAATCTCTGATAGAGGACTTTGTAATATCGTTGGCAATAGTCTTTGTGACTTTTTGTGCTATGACATTATGAAAAGGATCACCGCATAAAATGTTAGAATCTAACATATTGTATAAGTGGCAAGAATTTGACATTCTTTCACTTATGAAAAAGGATTGGGAGTTATGAAATGAGTATGATTGGAAATGTGTTCATTTGATCTATTTCACAAAGTAAGAACCATAAGTAAACATTGTGTGCATGCTAAGAGCATGGGACAAGTGTTGTAATAATTCAAGTAAAAAGTTGATTACCTGAAACAACAAATAATGAGTAATCGATATGGTGATAAATAAAAGATGTTTTATTTATACTCAAGGTTGAGGCAATATGGGATTAGTATTATTCTTGTGTTTCACTTTGCATGTTTTCACTTCCTGAATAATTTAATTGGTTTTGAACAGTCAAATTATTCGAACGGGCCACAATCGTTCATATGTTGGAAGTAGGTATGAATAAAGACTGTCGTGAATTGGTGTGTGGATTGTCTAAAAGGTATTAGACATAAGCAAATGTTTGCTGCAATGTTCATTAGTGCTTATGAATATGATTTGAGCATTGGGTTAAACCCACGCTCACTTGGATCACTCCATGAATTGTATCACGAATGATTGTTGAGACGATAACATCTTATATTCTTGAAACCGAGATGTGTGAGTTGTATCTTGCAAGTCGGTTGCACATTGATAATATGTAAATGCACCAGTAACTTGGTGTCATAAAACATATTGTTGTGTGTGATTCGGTGAGTAAGTACAAGCGAGCATTGAATCAAAGTTTATTCGTTCCTTTTATCCAAAGGAGGATAAAAGCGATATCTTTGGGCCCCTCGATGATTTAGTGATGACAAACGTAAATGCTCGGCCGGGCTAGGGCTAATTTGATTTGTTCAATTAGTCAGTCATCATAAATCGGAAGTCGAGAAATAGTACAGAGAGAATGATTAGAAATCATGTCTCATACGATATCTAGAATGGAGGAATATATGATCTCTTATCTAAAGGACACGCGTATTTGATAGGATCAGAGTTGACAACAGCTTTGGAAAGCTACGATTGCAGATCAGGATCTGAAGTCATACGCATAATTGTTATTAGACTTATCCAAGTGGGAGACTGTTGGATTAGTGTCTAAGTCCATAACTATTTTTGTATGTACTTGACCCGATGGTGCATGGTCCTTTTGGGTTGCCTTCACCAAAGCAACTTGATAGGATGAATTATGGAGAGAAAGGATTAAATATGATTTATTAATATATTATGGGAATAATATATCAAAGGATAAATCATATTGTTTAATTAATATTAGTCAATAATTAATTGGTAATTAGTTTTGTGACTAAAAGAGATTAATTAAACTTAAGGGACTGGAATTGTAATTATAAGATAATTGCAAATTGGGCTATGGATTGCCATATATTGAGGAGTGGACGAATTCTATGGGGAAACCCATGAGAAATCGTCCAATGCCTTAATTAAAGGAGTCCATGGGTTGCTTAGGGCTTAAGCATCCAAATTAGGGTTTCCTTGTTAGATAACCCTAATAGCCTCACTATATATAGAACCCTTAAGGCTCAAAAACGTGGGGAACTTCTCTTCGAGGGTTAGAACACGTTTTGGGCAGCCTCCATCCTCTCTCTTCCTCATCCTCTTGCTCTTGGTGTTTGTGAACCATTAGAGGAGTGACATTTGTGACTCTAAGCTTTCTAAAGTCAATACAAGAAGGATTTGGGATTGTTATTGCTACATAACAATCAAGGTATGATCTATACCCTTATTTATATGTTATATTGATTATCATATGCTAGATCTAGGGTTTATAGTCTTGGATAACTTGCATGTACAATAGAGAAACCTAGATCCAAGCATTAGGGTTTGTATGAGCACATAGGATGTTCTTATGACCAAAACCCATCATAAACCTTTTAGTTATCACTAGCACGCAACCTGAGGTTAATAACCTATCGTGTTAAGTTGACATATTATTGTTTCTATGCACCTTCTAATTGAATTAGAAATATGTGTGAGTTCTATGGTTCTCATTTTACTGCAAAAGGTAGAGCACGTTGGTAGGCCCTTTGTGCTACCAGTGGGCAAGAAATTAAGAACAAGTAAAGTTCAATCCATGAAAGCTAAATAAGAATTTGAATTTTTCATAAACCTTGTCTTACGATTGTAGGTTGGAATTGATAGATTCACATGGATGGAAACATGTACACCATTAAAATCTAGGGGGCAAAAGGTTTCGCTCTAATTCATGAAAATGATTATGAGGAAACACTTTCGCTAGTAGATTTTAAAGATCTGATAAATATCATTATGATTAGTGGTTATGATAATTGCATTCTCAAATTCGCAATATGATTACGTCATCCCTTTTCATAGTTCGAATTGTGAGAAATGGCAAGGAATTGTTTGAGTGTTCAGGACTTATACCTATAAGTTTTGAAAGGGTTTAAACACACACATATGCTATCTAATGAAGGTGTATAAGCTTAAGAAGTCTAGATGAAGACTTATCGAAGCATCATGTATCAAAAATATACACTTTAGTAAGGAATTCGAAAGGTATTGATTTCTAGAAGTCCGGTTGATTTCTAGATACCATAGTGACATGTTTTAGATTGGGATGATTATTGATCAAAATTGATGGTCATATCGGAGTATGGAAATGTTTCCATAATGGAAGTTGATGATAAAATCTACATGTGATTTAGGAACTTTAATGCAAGGAAGATGTTCAAGGAGCATATCTTGAATTCGGAACTTTGTTACCATAGAATTGTTTTAAGTAACAAAGTTTCAATGGAACATTTTGTAATATCGTTGGCAAAGTCTTTGTGACTTTGAAGCCTCGACATCACAAAAAGATATTGCATGTAAGGTTAAACTCTAACACATTTAGTACTAACAAGAATTTGAAATTGTGAAAATGAGCATCATTGAAATAGTGTCCAATCGATATGTTCACAAAGGAAGGACCATGTTTATAACATGGCATGACTGATGTTTAATTCAAGTGCTTAGTTGATTATTCGAAACATTATGCAATGAATAAAGTTTAATTAATATCGTGATTAAATAATTAGGGTTTTATTTATATTCAATAGTTTTGAGACCATAGTTAGTTAGGTTATTATTGTGTTTCACTTCGCATGTTTTACTTCCCGAATAATTGGATTATGCAAACATCCACAGTCGCTCGTACTTTTTGAAATAAGTAGCGAATTAAGACTCTCATGAACTGAATTATAGATTGTCTATGGAGATTAGACATAGCAATGGTTTTGCTACAATGTTCATTAGTACTTGGAAAATGGGGATTTTGAGTATTGGATAAACCCACGCTCAAAGAATTACTTCATGGATTTTATCACGAGTAATTGTGAGATGATAATATCTTATATTCTTGAAACGGGGATATATGAGTTGTTTTTTACGAGTCAGTTGTGCATTGATAATACGTAAACACATCTGTAACTTGATTTTATAAAACATATAGTTGTGCATGATTTGATGAGTGAATAGTGCAAGCATATAAGTCAAAGTTTATCCGTTCCTTTTGCCCTAACAGGAAAAGCGATATTTTTGGGGCCCTCGATGATTTGATGTCAACATCTAAAGCGCTTGGGCCAGATTGATGTGTTCAATTGGTAGTCTGAATCGATCGTCATAAATTAGAAATCAGAAAAAAAAAAGTATTGGACAACGAGATTGATTATAATCCATGTCTCATGACCATATGATATCTTGTAGAACGGAGGAATATTTGATCACGTAGTTATTAGAATTATCCAAGTGGGAGACTGTTGGATTAGGTATCTGAGCCCATAACTATAATTGGTATATACTTGAATTGATAGCAGCACAGTCCTTTTGGGTTGCCCTTAAAACTAGCAACTAGACATGATGACTTTTGGAGAGAGAGGTTGAATTTATTATTTGATTGATAAATTGAAATAAATGATTTGTTAATATATTATGAGAATAATATATTAATTAGAAATGGAAATATTTAATAAATATTTAATCAGAAATTAATTGGAATTAATTTTGGGATTAAAAAATTAATTAAAAATGTAGGGGTTAAAGTGCAATTGTTCAATAGTTGAGCAAGAGGTTCCATAACCTTCCTAGGTAAGAAGGTGGACAAAATCTATATGGATAATCTTGGGTTTCTAGATTATCACATATGGATAAATAAGGAGCTGGATAATTACCAATTTGAATTAATAATATTATATTCAGATTAGGGTTATCCAGGGCATCCTGTCTGCACTATAAATAGACCTCTACACCTTATGGATTTCATCCAACTGAAACCCTAAAGGAATAGCCAAAATTCATAGCACTCCTCTCCTCTCTCCTCTTTCATCTTCTTGCTAGTGTTGGGTGTGAACCATTAGAGGCACAACACTTATGGTGCTTGCTCTCGAAGCTTCAACAACACTAAGGATTTACATTGTTGTTGCTATATAATAATTAATGTATGTTTTCTAACCTTAGATGCTAATTTCGAAAATAGTTTAGCATTCCTAGGGTTTCCCAATTGATGTTCAAATGTTGTATGTTCAATTAAAGAAAACATAGATCTTCAATTAGGGTTGCATGCAGACATATGTTTTTGTTTGTTATGCTCAAAACCCATCAAAAAGATGATAGATGGAAGTTAGAAGTTAAGAGATAGTGAATAAAGTGGAGCTTGTCAAGTTCCTTATTAATGGTATTGATGTAATTCGTATTTGTTTGTTATAGTTTGTATGACGTTTAATGATAAAATCTAATATTTTAATTGTAAATGTTTTTGTGGGACCGAATTTTTTTGTTAAATGTGGGTTAATCCCCGAAATAATTTTATAAACATAGCATTTTAAAGTTTGAAATTTTTTTGGGTGTTATAGTTCATCATGATGACACTATCACTAAATATCCAGCCATGTGTTATGGTGACAACAATGTGGACTGCATCCATTATGTGTACATGGAAATTTCTCAATCCATGAACTATATTACATACATCATGAACTAGAAATGTCAATGGTAGGAAAATATACTACCATTTTCCAACTTGAAAAGTATAGTTGGATTAAAGTCTACCCCTTCTCAGATATGGACATACCACATTTTATACATATTTTATATGTCCAATTAAGTTTGTTATCGAATGGATAAACAACTTTGTATCTCCATACTAATTAAAATGATTTGGTACAAAGAAGTTGGATCATGAAATAGGAAATTAGACTTGAATGTTCGTGTTAATAAGGTCAATAATAACTTTGAGCCTATGGTAGTTTATGTGAATAAAGAGTAACTTTTCCAAATCCATTGTACCTTGTTGACATATGGTAAGACAGTCCCAAGTAACCCTATCAAGTGAAATTTATAATGTACAAGTTGACCAAGGCTTGCCACTTCACCGAGATTTTACATTAGATAAAGGTATTAGAGATCAATATGTTCATAATAACTAAATTGTTTTAGTTGATCAAGATGTTCAAAATGCCCATGATGTTCAAGTCCATAAAAAATATTCTAGACTAATATGATTTTGATCTATTTTTCGATATGGGCAAGATGATTACAACTACATAGGTAATATATATATATATATATATATATATATATATATATATATATATATATATATATTATACTCTTAATATGGTGGTGATAATAAGTTGGATATACAAGAAACAAAGGAATGGAACAATGATGATGGGAGCAGTAATCATGATAATGACTAACAACCCAAAACATATCGTACATGATGGTCTTGTTCATGTTCCACCTTTTAAGTTGGGTCAAACAAAAAAGGATATGAAGAAATTGATGGTTGTTTATGGTACCTTTTGGTACATTTGGAAATGTTATTTAGTATGAATGTTACTTGGATGTCAGAATTTAGTTGGAAATGTTATTTGTCAAAGTATATAAGGTTTAACATTAACTCAAATTTGTAGACTTTTGTTAACAAACTTGCGAACAAAACTAACGTACTTTTACAACTTTACGAATGAATTTAATTAACATGTGTGTTGTTTGAAAGATTAAGATGTTACTTTGTTTTGAAAAAGTGTATAAGGTTTACCAATAATACAAATGGGCATAGTTTTGTTAACATGTGTGTTGTTTGAAAGATTAAGGTAAACCATATTATACAAGTGTATTCATTCACATTCATACAAAAAGTCAGAACAGAATTGACAGTGATTCTTGTATGTCACAAGAAAACACCAATACCAATAAAAAAAATGTAATTATAATATTTGAAACATCTTTTTAGCCAACGATATAATAGTAAGAACATTTTAGTATTCAATAAAATTTAACTGGGGTTGATCGACCAACATAACCAAAATTTAATTTCACCTTTAAAATTGGGGATGATTGTTACTAGGGAAAATTACTAAACTAACCATTTCCACTAATTATTTTTTCAATTTTTAACGAAAATTAAGCCACTAGCCGAAAATAGCCTCCAAAACCGTAGATTTATGAATTACCTACAGTCAATGCCCCTTTGACTACAGTCAAAGGGGGTTTGACTATGGTTTTAGGGGGCAGCCTATGGTTTGGTGGGTCGGCTACTGTTTCACGGCCCGTTGGTTCAGAATATATAAAGTTAAAAATTTCATTTTTCTCATTTTGTATGTGTTTCAAGTCCGAAATTCTCTCTTAATTGTAACAGCCCGAAATCCAGGTTAGCTTTATAACCCTTCTATTTTGGAGATTTGTCTAGTTAGTCCTTTAAAGTGAAAGATGTAATGGGTGAGTACGATGGGCGTACTGGGGGTACGCCGCGCGTACTCGCGCGCTTAATTTTTGTATGCGAGTCATCCGGGTACGCTGGGCGTACCCAAGGTTACGTCGGGCATAACCGGCCCAGATGCAAAACCTTAATTTGTGGCCTTACACTATAAAAGGAACGTGTAGTCCTTTGCCCTAGCCACCATACACCCTTGAGAGAGCCCTTGAAGAGCTGAGATTCATGCTTTAGCTTGTGTGTGAGTTTTTGAGCTTGAAGTTGTCTTTTCAAGGTGAAGAAGGAGAAGAAGGAGTCATTGTTGGAGCTAGAAGTTGAAGAACAAGTGTAGATCCGAGTTCTACAGTGGTTGGAGATCCTTCCTGAGGTAAAAAGCTCAAAGCTTTCCTTGTTCTTCATGAGTTTTGCTTTTTGGACCATTTTTAGGGTTTTTGGTTCAAAGTTAGAGACTTTTTGTGCAAAGAGTCTCCATGAGCTTAGATCTGACCTTCTCTAGTGTAAAATATGTTGAGGAGTCATAAAAATCGAGTCTTGGACGTGGATCTTGTGGCATGCATGAGTTATAGTCTCATTATGGAAAGAGAAAATGTGTTTTGAGCTCAAAGTGGCCTTTACAGCTATGCAAAGGCTTAAAGGCTTCAGCTTTATGGATTAAGTCATGTTAGAAGGGTCAGATCTGAATTTTGGATGAAAGTCTTAACCGTTTAAGACCTAAATGAGCTGGATGTGGAAACTGGGCATTACGTCGGGCGTAATCCTAGTATGCGCCGCGTAAGGGGTTGCGTACCCCGTTTCTAGAATGAAAGAGTACGCCCCGCGTAAAGGAGCTGGTACGCCCCGCGTACTGCTTGCTGTTGACTTTTAGGGTTTGGTCAACTTTAGTGTAATTGAGTCAAGTAAGGGGTAAAATGGTCTTTTACCTCCCCTGAGAGTGATTTGAGGAAATGGTCTAGCCCTGGGAATTATGTTGATGAAATGTGATTATTTCATATGATTAGGCGGAGGCTAGGTCTTATTTCTCTGAGTTCGAGATTTCCGGGTTACCGACTTACACGAGGTGAGTCTTCTCACTATACGTTACCTAGAGTGGTATTATATGTTGACCAGAGGGTCTTATGTGTTATGTATGAGATTATGTGATATGTGTTTTATGTATGTTGTATGATGTTATAGAACGGACCGGAGGGTCCAACGATACAGACCGGGCCGGAGGGTCCAACGAGCTATGAGCGGACCAGAGGGTCCAAAGAGCTACGGGACTGGAGGGTCCTGTTGAGACACATTGAACGGAGGGTCGTAATATAGCATCGAGTGGCGAATGTGTTGTATGCGGTATTTTAGGGAACTCACTAAGCATTTATGCTTACATTTGTTGCGTTATGTGTTTCAGGTATTAGCGATGACCGTGGAAAGGCATCGTCGTGACTCGTACACACTAGAGAGAGAGTTTGATTTTTATGATCTTGGGATATGTTATGTTTCAAAAACAACTGTTGGAAATATTTGAGAATAGTTTTATATGAACTTGGTTGATGAAAAAAAATTGTTTTGAAAATTTTCGTTGTTACAAGTTGGTATCAGAGCCTTGGTTTGAGGGACTCGGATGCACCTTTGGGCGTATCTGAACTCAAACTGGGGATTTGAGAAATTTTCAACGATAAAAACTAAATTTTCTAAAAGAGCAAGGGGTTTTGAGACAACCAAGACAGAATAGTGTGTACGGTCAGCCAGCGCCTGAACGGTGAATCCCCAAAGTACCCTTACATTATGTGTTATGAGATATTCTATGTTATATTATGCATGTTAGAGTAGGCTAGGTATTCATATTAGGACTAGAGTGGCCCGATTTGTGATGCCTTAGCCTAGGAGATTTCTGCTGCTGAGCTGCCTTGTGAGCGAGTGGGTAGCAGTTAGGAGCTCATGAGAGGTCTATCGGAGGGTAGCCAATGCATAGCGAGAGTAGAGTACTTGTGATCCGGGATCCAAGGAGGAGGACTTGGGGTGAATGTCGATGCGGTGTGATCAGTAGTATAGGGCCAGTACTACTGAAGACACCAGATCAGTGGGCAGTCCAAGTAGGAATCCATTGGACATCGTAGGGCGAGTAGGGTTGCGTCATCGAGTATGAGTATGCTCGATCGAGTCTCTGATATTTATATGTTGTATTTCAGAGGCATCATGGTTGGGACTCGACACACACCTGAGAGCAGTGGTGTCAACGACTAGGAGATCCGTCGATTGATTCATGAGGAGGTGGCTGCTGCCATCCAGGCTGAGATTCCAGAGATGTTCGGGGACATCAAGACCACATTGATTGAGACCTTTGATAAGCGGTATGCAGCAGTGACTGAGGCTGCGGCAACTGCAGCTACGGCTGATGTTGCTGCTGCCAGACCTCAGGGAGGTGACTCGTTGTTGTTTCGGGAGTTCAGCAACACGAAGCCACCAGAGTTCGATGGGACGCAGGATCCGATTGCTGCGATAAGATGGATCTCTGACATCGAGGGATGTTTCTATACGTGTTCTTGTCCAGAGCACTTGAGGGTACGGTTCACTCTGAACCAGCTCCGCTTGGGAGCGAAGGATTGGTGGAAGTTTATGACGGCGAACTTCACTTTGGCTGAGATTTCTGAGGTGACCTGGGAGAGGTTCACCGCTATGTTCAGAGACGAGTATGTTCCCCCGGTGGAGAGGGAACGGTTGATTCAGGAGTTCTTGACCCTCAAGCAGGGTACTGATTCTGTGGCAGTGATCACCAGGAAGTTTCATGAGAGGGCGATGTTTTGCCCTGAGCAGGTGTCTTCTGAGCAGGCCCGTATGAGCTGTTATCTGGGTGTTATGAGGAGAGATATTCGGGAGTTCGTGGCGAACTCGACTTACCGGACGTTTGTTGAGCTCCAGGAAAATTCCCGGAAGAGGGAGATTGAGTTGGAGACTCAGGCCAGGGAGGAGGCCGAGTCACAGAGGGTGGATCGGTGACCGACTCAGTCTCAGTCGGCTGCCAAGCGGGCTAGACCTGCTGATTCGAGATCTGGGGGCGCAAAGGGCCGCACTTATGGGAAGTGTCGTAAGAGTCACGAGGGGTCATGCAGGGTTGGAGTATGCTACAAGTGAGGGAAGGAGGGGCATATCGCGAGGGATTGCCCCAAGGGATTTTCGGTTTGCTTTCATTGCAACCAGACCGGCCATCGGAAGGCCGAGTGCCCTCAGCTGCTTCAGCGATCTACGCCTACTGCTAGGGCTACTGAGGTTCGGCCAGTGAAGGCCGAGGCACCGAAGGCTCGTGTGAGAGCTTTCCAGTTGACTACGGAGGAGGTCCGCACGGCGCCCCATGTTGCGGCTGGTATGTATTCTGAATTCATCTTTTATTTGAGTTGAGTTATTATGCTTATATGATGATATGCGTAGTTACTTTTCTTGTGAGTTATGTGCCTGCTTTGGTATTACTTGACTCGGATGCGAGTCGGTCGTTTGTTTCCGTAGCATTTAGTCAGCATATTAGTATCCGTCGAGAGGCGTTGGGTCGACCTCTGCGAGTTTCCAAAGCTGATGAGCGAGAAGTGTATGCTACGGATGTGATTCGAGGATGTGTCCTTGAGATCTTCGGTGTGGAGTTCCCGATAGATCTGGTTCCGATTGCAATGGGGGATGTGTGTGTTATAGTGGGCATGGATTAGTTGAGCCGATATGGAGCTGTGATAGACTGCGAGCGTCAGTTAGTGACGATACGAGACCCTAGTGGGGGAGTACTTACGGTGTTCGGGGAGGGAACCCGTTGTGGTTAAGCGTTTTGTTCGGCTGCTAGGGCGAGGCAGTGTTTGCAGCAAGGCTGCGGTGGATTCGTAGCCTATGTGACAGACACACGAGTGGCCGATGAGAGGCCAAGTTCGATTGATGAGGTTCCGATAGTATGCGAGTTTCTGGATGTTTTTCCCGAGGAACTACCGGGTGTGCCTCCCGAGAGGCAAGGGGAGTGCCATATTGATTTGGTTCCGGGAGTAGCACCTATCGCCAAGGCGCCTTATCGCATCGCGCCGCCAGAGATGCAGGAGTTATTCTTGCAGCTTCATGAGCTGTTGGGGAAAGGGTTTATTCGACCGAGTTGCTCAACTTGGGGAGCGCCGATCCTTTTTGTCAAGAAGAAGGATGGTTCGCATCCGATGTGCATTGACTATCGGGAGTTGAACAAGCTAACGGTCAAGAACTGTTATCCGTTGCCGAGGATCGATGATTTGTTCAATCAGTTGCAGGGAGCGTCTTGGTTCTCCAAGACAGACTTGATGTCGAGTTATCATCAGATGAGGGTTCGGGATGAAGATATCCAGAAGACAACGTTCAGAACTCGTTATGGGCATTACGAGTTCGTGGTGATGCCTTTTGGGCTCACCAATGCACCAGCTGCGTTCATGGATATGAACAGGGTGTGCAGGCCGATGCTGGATCGGTCGGTGATCGTATTCATTGATGATATTTTGGTGTATTCGAGGTCTAGAGAACAGCACAAGGAGCATTTGAGGGAGATCCTTGGAGTTTTGAGATCGGAGAGGCTTTATGCCAAATTCTCCAAATGTGAGTTCTGGTTACGAGAGGTTCAGTTCTTGGGACATCTCGTCAACCAGAATGGGATATTGGTCGATCCGGCCAAGATTGAGGCGGTCATGAGGTGGGAGGTGCCGAGATCACCCACCGAGATCAGAGCTTTCTGGGTTTGGCCGGCTATTATCGGAGATTTATTAGGGATTTCTCCAAGATCGTCGTACCACTCACCAAATTGACCCGGAAGGGTGTTGCATTTTCTTGGGGTCCGGAGCAGCAGACCTCGTTCAAGACACTTCGCCAGAAATTGTACGAAGCCCCAGTGTTAGCCCTTCCGGAAGGGATGGAGGATTTTGTGGTATATTGTGATGCATCGATATCCGGATTGGGAGCAGTGCTTATGCAGAGGGGGCATGTGATAGCATATGCATCGAGGCAGCTTAAGCCTCATGAGTCGAGGTATCCCACTCATGATCTAGAATTGGGAGCGGTAGTGTTCGCCGTCAAGATCTGGCGTCACTATCTGTATGGGGTTCGGTGTATGATATACACGGACCACAAGAGCTTGAAGTATTTGATGGATCAGCCCAACCTGAATATGCGCCAGAGGAGATGGTTGGATGTGGTCAAGGATTATGATTGTGAGATCCTGTACCACCCGGGCAAGGCTAATGTTGTAGCCGATGCACTGAGTCATAGGGCGGAGGGCGCCCCGATGCGAGATGTTTGTTTGAGATTGACAGTGATGACCCCGGTGTTGGACGCTATTCGTGGGGCCCATGATGAGGTCGTGAGGCCAGAAAGCCAGAAGAGAGAGCGAGTTGTCGGGCTGGTATCGGAATTCGTTACCGATAGCCGGGGACTTATGACATTTCAAGGTCGGATTTGGGTATCGTCTGTTGGCGAGACGCGTACCATTATGATGGAAGAGGCTCATCGATCGAAGTTCTCGATCCATCCCGAGGCCAGTAAGATGTATTTGGACCTGAAAAGGGAGTATTGGTGGCCCTGTATGAAGAGGGATGTCGCATGGTTTGTAGAGAGATGCTTGACCTGTCGCAGGGTTAAGGCCGAGCACCAGCGTCCACATGGTAAGCTGCAGCCGTTAGAGATTCCCGAGTGGAAATGGGAACAGATTACCATGGATTTCATCACCAAATTGCCAAGGACTGCGAGAGGTGTCGATGCAATTTGGGTGATTGTGGACAGGTTGACGAAGAGTGCTCATTTCCTTGCTATCAGTGAGAGCTCTTTCGCAGAGAGGTTGGCAGAGATGTATGTGAGGGAGGTGGTATCGCGGCATGGGGTTCCGATCTCGATTGTTTCAGATCGAGATGTGCGATTTACTTCCAGATTTTGGAAGAAGTTTCACGAGGAGTTGGGTACGAGGCTGCATTTCAGTACCGCTTACCACCCATAGACGGACGGACAGAGTGAGCGGACGATTCAGACGCTCGAGGACATGCTTCGAGCATGTGTATTGGATTTCGGCGGAAGTTGGGACATGTATTTTCCCTTGGCTGAGTTTTCCTACAACAACAGCCATCATTCGAGCATTGGTATGCCACCTTTTGAGCTGTTGTATGGGAGGAGGTGTTGGACCCCCATATGCTGGGGAGAAGTAGGGAAACGCGTGATGGGTAGTACGGAGATTGTACTTCGGACGACAGAGCAGATCCAACAGGTCAGGAAAAGGTAGTTGACCACTCAGAGTCGCCAGAAGAGTTATGCGGATAGATGACGATCTGAGCTCGAGTTCCAGGTCGGCGATTTCGTGCTCCTGATGGTATCTCCTTGGAAAGGAGTGATCCGATTCAGGAAGAGGGGAAAGCTGGGGCTCCGGTATATTGGGCCATTTAGAGTGATCGTGAGGGTGGGTAAAGTAGCATAGCTACCTGCGGAGTTGGATCATATTCATGATACCTTCCACGTGTCGCAGCTGAGGAAGTGTATTGCCAATGAGTCGGCGGTGGTGCCGTTAGAGGATATTCAGGTGGACGCAAGTCTAAATTATGCTAAGAAGCTGATCGCAATCATCGATCGGAGGATCAGGGTTTTGAGGAACAAGGAGGTGCCTATGGTTCAGGTCCAGTGGCAACATCGGAAAGGGTCCGAGTTGACCTGGGAGCCGAAGTCGGAGATGCGGGAGCAGCATCCGGAGTTGTTCGCACCATGAGACTTCGAGGGTGAAGTCTGGTTCTAGTGGGGGAGAATTGTAACAGCCCGAAATCCAGGTTAGCTTTATAACCCTTCTATTTTGTAGATTTGGCTAGTTAGTCCTTTAAAGTGAAAGATGTAATGGGTGAGTACGCTGGGAGTACTAGGGGTACGCCCCGTGTACTCGCGCGCTTAATTTTTGTACGCGGGTCATCCGGGTACGCTGGGCGTACCCAAGGTTACGCCGGGCATAACCGGCCTAGATGCAAAACCCTAATTTGTGGCCTTGCACTATAAAAGGAACGTGTAGTCCTTTGTCCTAGCCACCATACACCCTTGAGAGAGCCCTTGAAGAGCTGAGATTTGTGCTTTAGCTTGTGTGTGAGTTTTTGAGCTTGAAGTTGTCTTTTCAAGGTGAAGAAGGAGAAGAAGGAGCCATTGTTGGAGCTAGAAGTTGAAGAACAGGTGTAGATCCGAGTTCTACAGTGGTTGGAGATCCTTCCTGAGGTAAAAAGCTCAAAGCTTTCCTTGTTCTTCATGAGTTTTGCTTTTTGGACCATTTTTAGGGTTTTTGGTTCAAAGTTGGAGACTTTTTGTGCAAAGAGTCTCCATGAGCTTAGATCTGACCTTTTTCTAGTGTAAAATATGTTGAGGAGTCATAAAAATCGAGTCTTGGACGTGGATCTTGTGGCATGCATGAGTTATAGTCTCATTATGGAAAGAGAAAAGGTGTTTTGAGCTCAAAGTGACCTTTACAGCCATGCAAAGGCTTAAAGGTTTCAGCTTTATGGATTAAGTCATGTTAGAAGGGTCAGATTTGAATTTTGGATGAAAGTCTTAACCGTTTAAGACCTAAATGAGCTGGATGTGGAAACTGGGCATTACGTCGGGCGTAATCCCAGTACGCGCCGCGTAAGGGGTTGCATACCCCGTTTCTGGAATGAAAGAGTACGCCCTGCGTACTGCTTGCTGTTGACTTTTAGTGTTTGGTCAACTTTAGTGTAATTGAGTCAAGTAAGGGGTAAAATGGTCTTTTACCTCCCCTGAGAGTGATTTGAGGAAATGGTCTAGCCCTGGGAATTATGTTGATGACATGTGATTATTTCATATGATTAGGCGGAGGCTAGGTCTTATTTCTCTGAGTTCGAGATTTATGGGTTACCGAGTTACACGAGGTGAGTCTTCTCACTATACGTTACCTAGAGTGGTATTATATGTTGACCAGAGGGTCTTATGTTTTATGTATGAGATTATGTGCTATGTGTTTTATGTATGTTGTATGATGTTATAGACCGGACCGGAGGGTCCAACGATACAGACCGGGTCGGAGGGTCCAACGAGCTATGAGCGGACCAGAGGGTCCAAAGAGCTACGGGACTGGAGGGTCCCGCTGAGACACATCGACCGGAGGGTCGTAATATAGCCTCGAGTGGTGTATGTATTGTATGCATTATTTTGGGGAACTCACTAAGCATTTATGCTTACATTTGTTGCGTTATGTGTTTCAGGTACTAGCGAGGACCGTGGAAAGGCGTCGACGTGACTCGTACACATTAGAGAGAGAGTTTGATTTTTATGATCTTGGGATATGTTATGTTTCAAAAACTACTGTTGGAAATATTTGAGAATAGTTTTATATGAACTTGGTTGATGAAAAAAAATTGTTTTGAAAATTTTCGTTGTTACATTAATGGAGCATTTAAAGAACAATCGGGTTTGTCTCCGAGTCTAAATTTTTTTTTTGTTTATCTTGATTATTAGGGTATGGTAGTATATGCGTTTTTTGTTGGAAAAAAGCAAAAAAAAAATTAAAGTACAAGCGTTCAATACGCAAAACGTGCATTGAATACTTGTAAACCATAGGTTTTGTTTGCACCTACGGTTTCGTAAAAAAATTATTTATTTTTATTTTTTTATTGTTGTTGGCATAAAACCTCATATATTATGCATTGTTGTGACTTTGTTTATAAAAAACTAAAAAAAATACGAAAATTGTAGGTTCGTAAGAACCTACGGTGTACAATCAGTCAATGCACAAAACGTGCATTGATTGCTTGTACACCGTAGGTTCTTAACAAACCTACAATTTTAGCAATTTTTTGTCTAATTCTCGAAATGTGCATTGATTGCTTGTACAAGTTCTTAACAAACCTATGGTTTTAGTACTTTTTTGTGTGTAACTAGATTATGATTGTTAGGGTGCAAAGTCACTCTTGGATGTAGTGTTTTAGGCTTACCCTCTTGTATGTGTAAATGGGTCGAGTCTTTCCTATAAATAGGAAGTGAGTGACTCCCATTATGTAAGGAACCATTTTGAAGTGTTAGACTAGAGAGAGAAATTGTGTACAAACCCATTTGTATATTCTTTCTAGATCTAATATGATCTTACAAAGATTTATTTACTCCTTGTGTTCTTGATTTTACATGATGATTCACTAGATCTTTCATACTCCGCACATGTCATCATAATCAACACCACTACAATTGGTATCAGAGTGGGTGTTCTTGATTGGATCAAGAATTGATCCTTGATGACAATCTTGATTTGGTGATTCATTTTTTGATCTTTGATCTTCGTGATTTGGTGAGTTTTTGGATTCTAGAAATCGAATTCATCATTTTTTTTACTCATAATTCGATTTTCTTCACTAGAATTCAAGTGATTTTTACTTTCTCTCTCTAGAAAACTCATTCAAAATCACTTTCTCTCTCTAGTTATCTTCAAGTTTTTGTAATCATGGTGAATTTGCCTTACAATTCTTGGATTGTGATCGTTGAAGATATCAAATACAAAGTCAATAAAGATCAATATTGTGGGTTGGTGTTAAACAATTGGATATTTTGAGAAACTATGGTTTCTTATGGAGGTTTGAAGGATGATCATGGAAGCTTGATATTTCAACCACTTCGTGAGATCAAATGGTTGGCTGATATTACATGGTCCATGTCATCACATAGTAGTGATAAGATTGGAGAAGAAAAATATTTGTTCAGAAAGAAACATATTTCTCTTATTGAAGACCCAAATGATCTTCGTGCTCTTAAGGTTGTTGAAGTTGTTGACAATGGAGTTCAATGTGATGTTCTTGATGTTCTTGAAGTTCATGATAAGAAGATTCAAGTTGATTCTCAAGATAAAAAAGTTTTTTTCTCGATTGGAGTTCAAACCGATGATATTTTGTGTTCTTGTGATTCGTTTGAAGGAATGATTCCTTATCGGAAGCCGGTGATCCAAGAAATTTGCAAGTATCAAACTCCAAATGATTTGATTCAAACTCAAAATGTTCATGTTGTGGAAAGTGGGTTTGTTCATGAAATCAAGTCTTCAAGATGCAAAAAGGTGAGAAAGAAAAAGAAGA
Organism: Lactuca sativa; assembly: GCF_002870075.4. Lineage (NCBI taxonomy): Eukaryota > Viridiplantae > Streptophyta > Magnoliopsida > Asterales > Asteraceae > Lactuca > Lactuca sativa. The sequence continues at coordinate 40,361,535 of NC_056629.2, read as the reverse complement.
AGAAGAAGAAGATGAATCGGAAGAACAAGCGGGTTTACTCAAAAAAATCGTCAAATGTTGTTGTGAAATCGAAATACGTGAAGCAAATTTGGGTTCCAAAGCAACAATCACCAAATGTTGCATTGAATTTGAAGTCAAAACCCAAAAGTGTTGGTGGTTCTTTTGAAGATGTTCTTGATTTGATGAAGAACACGAAGAACGAGTTGTACATCTCGCATAGTGGGTGGTACAATGTTCAAATTGGAGATTTTCTCGTTCCAACAAAAGAACCAAGATCTTCCAAATTTGATTCTTTCATTGCAAATGGATCTCAATTCGTCAAAAAGGTATCACAAATTCTCAAATGGATTCCAAAACGTTCTTAATTTCGCTTCATATTTTCCGTTTTTCATTTTTGATCGATTTGCCTCATTGGATCAAATCCGTTTCAACCACTTTGATTGGTCCAATTATTTTTGTTTAGAACAAAACCAAATTCAGCTCATTTTGTTTAATCTCGAATTTTACTATTCATCAAATTCGAGTATTGTTCAAAGCCCAATCCTAAACTTTTGTTTAATTTCACTGTTCATATATCCAATTAATTGAGCCCAAATAATCAGATCACTGCTCATCATATATTCTATCTGTATTCTGTGGTCGATGTTGATTCATACATCTGACTTCATTGCTTCAAGGTCATCGATAAATCCATTGAGATTAAACACTTTTGATTTTTCATTGATTTGTTATTGACAATTTATGATTTGAAGTTGAATTTCAATTTCGATGTTGATTTGAAGTTCAAGAACTTATATCAAGTCGAGAATCGAATGAACAAATGAAATTGTGTTCATCGGAGTCAAACAGGAGGAAAAGTCAAAATAGAGTTCGTTTATGGAAGAAGTGCTTGATTTTGAAAATTGAGAACTGGGAAGGTGTAATAATCGAATGTTATTTTGGTTTGATTTCCATGTTTCGAAGATTTTGGAGTCGAGGTCGTAACTGCCTGTTGCTGAGATTGTTTGTTCGCATCTTGTTGTAGTGGATTCGCTAATGGAAATTGAATGGATTTGATTGTGGTTGATGGTTCGATTTCGAATCCTTACAGGTTGAAGGTCGATAGTTGTGATTTTGGTTGATGATTTTGGAGTTGTGAATTGAAGGATAGGAACGAACTTGGGAAGGCTGATGAAATCGATTTCGAATGTTTGGAGTCTGGTTAGATATTTGTTTGATTGTTGTTGAGTTCTTGAATCAAAGATTCGAAGGGTTGGACTCTGTTGTTGATGACAACGATTTTTGAATTGGGGCGTATGATCGAATGTTTGGAGTCGATAGATGGGTCTAAGGTTAGAATGGTTTAGATGGATGATTGGTATCGACTGGGTTTGACTTAAGAACGAAGGTTTTTGGAATCTGAATTCACAAAAAATTGAACAGATGGTCAAGTGTTGATCAGTGGTTTGGGGACGAATCGAAAAGGTTAATAGGTTGATGTCGACTTTGGAGTAAATATTCGAAGGATTAATGAGTCGATGTTGATGATGTAGCTTCGAAGATCTGTGATTTGGGAATCAATATTTCAATGATTGTGGGTTTGGACTAAAAAGCGAAGGGTGATTGATGATTTGGGTTGATCACTGAAAAACAAAGGACGAAGTTTTTGGGTTAATTGTTTTAAAAGACGAACAATAATTGTAAGGAACGAAGACTGTAAGAATGAAATTTTGATTTTGGGTTGGTAGGTGAATGTACGAAGGGTCCCTGTGTTTGGATTTTGAAGATACCAAGGGTCGATTGTTGATATTGGTATGTTGATTCTACAGTCGATTAAGAAGATGAATGGTTAAGAGGTTATTGTTCATAAGTGAGGCTTCATATGTTTCTTATGCTGAGAATTTTAGTTTGATTGGGAAAATTGGAATCATACGAAGAGGGTAAAATGGTGTTTTGGATTTTACACGAAGGGTGTTTGGGAAAGCATATTTGAAATTTCGTACCAAGAGGAGAGAATTTTTTTTCGTACGTTTAAAAGAATTGAAATTTCGTGTGTTTTGAAAAAGAAACCCAAAGTTACGTAAATGGCCCTTAAAATTTCGACAGGTTGACACATTTTCAAACTTTCGTACGAAAAGAAAAAAAAAAATCGTATGTTTGAAGAAAATTGAAAATTTTCAAATTCATCCCTTAACCTTCGAATATTTGGCAATCTCAACGATTAACTAAAGTTTCGAATTTTTGACACTTTTCACCCAACTTCGAAAATTGGCTGAAGTTTCGAATGTTTGGTGCACAAAGACATAATTTTTGAAAATAGTCCCTGAGACTTCGAATGTTTGGCGGTTCATACCCAAATTCGAAAAAGGACTGTTTTTGCTTAAATTTGAAGAAAATACATTTCAGGCCCCTATAGTTTGTGCAAATTGACGCTTTCTACCCAGCTTTGGAAAAGGGGGAGAGTTTTGCATATTTGGCTGTTTTGGGCGCAACGGGTCCCTGCAGAATTTTATTAGTGACGATTTTTACCCGGTTTTTGGAAAATCTTGCAACTCTCACCCAAAAGTTAAAAAATTTCAAGAATTTGGAAATTTTTTAAGGCTTTTTCGTGATTGTTTTTCCATGCAAGATTTTTGGTGATTCATTTTTGGTACACATTAAGGGGGAGTATTGTGAAGACTATTCCTCGGGCGCTTCTCACCCTTAGTGGGTTTTATAATCATTTTTTGATTATAAAAATGGGGAGAATGATGGGTATTCGAAGCTTCTCGGGTTTGTCGAATATTCATTTGCGGATTTGAAGACCGATGTTACTTCAAGGGGGAGTTTGGTCTTGATCGCGCTAGCTCATTGGAGACTGAAGTCGGGACATCTAATCCTAACTTTGAGGGGGGGGGGAATGTTAGGGTGCAAAGCCACTCTTGGATGTAGTATTTTAGGCTTACCCTCTTGTGTGTGTAAATGGGTTGAGTCTTTCCTATAAATAGGAAGTAAGTGACTCCCATTATGTAAGGAACCATTTTGGAGTGTTAAACTAGAGAGAGAAATTGTGTACAAACCCATTTGTATATTCTTTCTAGATCTAATATGAGCTTACAAAGATTTATTTACTCCTAGTGTTCTTGATTTTACATGATGATTCACTAGATCTTTCATATTCCGCACATGCCATCATAATCAACACCGCTACAATGACCCACGTTACACATGGGAACATAAATTAAATACATATCACATTATTAGGTGGTTTTGTCTTAGGTTGAATTTTAATAAAAAATGTTAGTTAGATTCATTTTTAGAGTTTTTGAACCAAAATTATTTGATAAAAATATTTAATATTTATATTAGAGCAATTTGGTTTTTTAATACAGTGATTTATAACATAAATGATCTATGTGATCTTTGATTTATCACAACATAATGCGACTTCTTGATTAAAACATGTTGTGTAGTAGCTTTATGAATTGACTTTGTTCGGTGTACCAACCTCCATGGAGGCTGATATGGCTCTTTTCATATTGGCCCTATGAAAACAAAAGCAACAATAAGTTGTTACATGTACCAGCAACATTAAATTCTATGAAGATATTCGATAAACATTACAAATAAAGTGAATTGTTATAACCATAAACATCAAATTCAGACATTGCAATTTGGTCGATTTCAAAGTATTTTTTCCTTATAAAAATTAAAATATGATTTTTTAGGCTACACCCAATCACATATACATATCTTTGTTAGGAAAATATAACCCAAAATTATACGAAAGAACAAAAGCATAAAATTCTTGACCGAGGCATGTTTAACATAGTTTCCTTAAAACAAATTCACCCTATATGGGTGTTTGTTTCCCATGATACAACAGTAGAAAGCAATTCTTTTAGATTGCTCGAACCCTCACTTGGCCCGAATTATACCTTGGTTGCAGCAAGAGAGAAAAGATAAAGCAGAAGCGTAAGAGAGGAAGAGAGTGATTTCGTTTCATCCAGTGTCTAGAATCAGTCACATATGCATTGTATATATATATATATATATATATATATATATATATATATATATATATATATATATATATATATTACCCAATGTAAGCGATGCAATTAAAACGAAATCGTAACTGTCACAATTAAATAAGAAAATTAATCAAGAAATCAAAGCCGAAATCTATGATTAATTGCTCTTAATTCGTTTTTGTAACTGTTAACCAAAAGGAAAAAAAAATGCAAAAAAGGTCCTTGAACTTTTCTAGTCGACCGGTGGTGCATTTGTGCCCACAGGACGCGCGCTCGCACACAAGTTCAGTGGCCCGAAGCCAATTTGGCTCGCATTTTCACCTCCCCCCTGCGTACGGGTGCAAAACAGAGCCTTGGTACTAATAAGTCTTACAAATGTAGCTAGTCTTTGTAGTTATAAACCAATTTCCTTTTCATTCTCCCACCAATGTGGGATGAGTTTTAAACCCACTTAACTCTTTTATTTTCTCTTCCAATTGCCCTACTTTGACAAGTAAATTCTCATTCATTTTTAATCCGTTTTGGATGTGTGATATATCAAAACGTAGATATCACGGAGGAGAACACGAATATATAATCAATAACTCGTTTTGATTATATTTAGAATCCAAAATTTATGCTAACAAATGGAGAAAATTCATTTTTGGAAATTAATTAAATTAATTTTCCAACAATCTTCTGATCAAATAAATTATTACAAAAAAAACATGTTATGAACAAAAATATATTATTAGTCTCATAATTTGCTAAAGGCTAACACTAATAAATAATAATGAACTTTCACAAATCTTACATTTTGGTCACTACATCCAACTAACAAATGAAATTCGGTTTAGAGGATTGATTCAAGAAGTGCATCCATGACTTCTTGTAGCTGAATTTTGGGAAATGTTAAGACCTACTGAGATATGAGGGAATGGTTTGTGAGGCTACGGTTGGTTTCTATAGGGCAATACAAATTCAAAATCGTTAGCACATATCGTTCCTACCTGCTTCAATTATCAAATTTAGATCAAACTTGTCAAAATCAAAATATTAAAAAAAAAAACCCAGATATGTAGCCTAACAAACAAACATCATATTTTTCATTGAAATAAATATCATAAATCTACAATTTACACTTTATATATTATTCTTAAATTATATATTGTCTTTTCATCTTTAATGGTCACTAACACCTCTTTCTGCTTTATTGTTGTGACACACATCTATATCGAAAATAAGAGAAAGAACTATAGAGAAGAATGTTGACAGAGTGATACTTGATTGAAAACACAGTAAAATTCTTCATAACGCCGCTAGGATTCTTCTATAGACCGCTAGAAGGTCTATATAGTGACAACCGGTGTGACATCCATGAGAATGCACCACTTAAAATAACAGTTTTGATTAATGTAAGTGAAAAAAATCATTTAGAATGCTTACTAGTTGTGATTGTTTCCACTTGGATGTGAACATTAACATTTTTGTAGAGAATTGGAACTTCAAATGAACCATACATAGCCAAATCAACAAACATGACAACACAAAAAGAAGCCTAACTTGGCATATAACCAAATTTCCAACAAACACAAAATTTTAAGGTTTTGTTGAACAATTTTTTCAGTTTATCAAAATTTTATTTTATTACAACCTTATATGAGTAATCAAGAATCTAAATCAAGTGAAAGAAGTAACTGTTCATTTAAATCCAATAAAAAAATTACAATATTATGAAATTGCATATAATTTACATGGTTGCTTATTGTCTTGGAGGTACCCGACCACTTGGATATGTACTATTATTTGATTAGTTAGCGCATGAATTACATTATAGAATATGCAATTTAACGATTGTTCAAATTCATTTACACTTGATTTAACAATAGAAAATGGACAAATTTATAATCCTAAAAGTATGCTCAATTAAACAAATTTGTTATCAAAATTAATAGAAAACTGAGTTTCTTGAAGAAACAAATCAAATACACAAAAATGAATAAAAACAAAGAACATTTGAAGACCATGTCAGAAAGATATAACCAATAAGATCTTTTTGGCACTTTTCAATATAGAGATGGTTAATCTTTTCTCATCTTCACGATGATAAATACAAGTGAGTAGAGAAAACAAATTTATAATCATAAAAATATGCTTAATTCAAAAAATCTGTTATCAAAGTTAATGGAAAGTATTTGTAACGCTCGTAGATCAGGGCTAGTCAATTTAGAGACGATAGGCGTTAAAAATAAATTTTTGATTAAAGATTATTTAGAATTAATAATCTTAACTAAGTTATAGTATATGTTACAAGGTTTTCGTGCATATAAAGAACGCTGAAATCCGAGTTATAACGAAGAAGTTATGACCTGTCGAAGTTTCGCGACAGAACCGGCACGACACAGCGCGACGTAAAAAGTGAATTTACGTTAGAGTGATATTTAGCCTTAGCAATCTAAATGAAAGTCGTAGAATACATTAAACCATGAGCATGCATAAAAAGAACGCCCAAATCTGACTTCGTATGAGGAAGTTATGATTTTTCGAAGTTTCGACTTAGCGGTATGCAGCTCAAATGCTCGATTTGAGACCGAGCAGTTTTTAGCCGAAACAATCTAAATGAGAATTGAAGATCTCATTAATTTTAGTAAAACGATAAAAAGATAGGCGAAAACGGACGTCGGATGAAGAAGTTATGATTTTATAACGGAGTTTTCCTGTCCCGGCCTACTAAAAATAAATAATAAAAATAAATTCAAAATTAGCCGATGGAGTCTAAACGAAAGTTGTAGAGCGTAGTCTCACCTACGCGGGGATATAAAGAACATTGAAAACGGAGTTCGTATGAGAAAGATATGAATTTTTGAAGTTTATTAAATATTTTCGATATTTAATTTAAATATATATTGGCCGATATTATCCATGGGGGGAGTCAGCGACCTTATCGTCGTTACGCCCATCGTAATCTCAAGTTACATCCAGCGTAATTCGACCTTCCAGCCCCTATAAAAGGGTGTCGAGGGCAGCCGAGTAGTTTGCTCATTTCTTCCCTTTTTCTCGCGTTTTGCATCGTTTTTCGTGCAAGAATTATCCCGAAGTCCCGGTATCATTCCCGAGCCCCGAAGCAAGTCCCGAGGCCCCGAAGATCCCAAGAAGTGAAATTCCCGATCCGAAGCTCTGCCCGCGAGGAGTCCGGTTTTTGTGAAGATCTTCCAGATCTGCCAGCCCCTATAAAAGGGTGTCGAGGGCAGCCGAGTAGTTTGCTCATTTCTTCCCTTTTTCTCGTGTTTTGCATCGTTTTTCGTGCAAGAATTATCCCGAAGTCCCGGTATCATTCCCGAGCCCCGAAGCAAGTCCCGAGGCCCCGAAGATCCCAAGAAGTGAAATTCCCAATCCGAAGCTCTGCCCGCGAGGAGTCCGGTTTTTGTGAAGATCTTCCAGATCTGCCGAAGATTACTACTTCTACAAGTTGTAGTGTTGTCCGATCATCTTCTAATCATGTGAGTGTGTAGTTACTTTCTTCTAAACACATAAATATTAAGTATTTGCTATGAAATACGTGCTATGTGTATAATATATCGTTGTTTATTTGAGATGGTTGTGGAGTGGATGAATTATATAAGTTTTAATGAGTTAAACTATATATGTATTTTGTGTCTAAAAATATGTTGGGTAGAACATGAGTAGATGAGGTTGTTGGTAAGTGATAAAATATGGGTTGGACCATGAGATAAAAGAATAAAGAGATAAACTTGTTTTAGATCTGGATGTATGGATCAGATCAAAAGGTTAGTTTTAGATCCGAGAGTATGGATCAGATCAAGAGATTAGTTTTAGATCCGAGAGTAGGGATCAGATCAAGAGGTTAATTTTAGATCTGGGAGTACGGATTATGTATTTTTGAATTACGTGTTCATTCGATAAGGTATCATGTGTATAGTCCCTTTTAGGAACGTGATTTTAACACAAGAATTGATTAAAGTATGAAATATACATATGTATGTGAAGTATTTGTTATTTTCTGAAATACGTGTTAGATATATTTGATGATATACAACGTACGAATCATATATGGTTCAATATGTGTTAAGATGTATATATATGATATTATTAATTAAAACCTTGTGTTAAGTATACACTAGTTAGTCTTTTTCCTAAACGGAGATAGTATCGGGAATTGATTATAAGTATTGTAGGTTTGCCTAGTGATGGGTTAAGACTTAAATGGGATGTTTAGTTCAATTAAGTTTGGACATTGGGTAGTCTCTTATTAAGAGTACGTGCGTTGCGAGATTGATGATCGGTGGAGTACGTCCTACGTATAGAAGTACATTTTATGTACGAAGTCTTTTTCAAAGCTCTGTGTCTTGGGTGCTGCTTGTGCCAGGGTACTATTATGTTCTCGGGTACGATTCTTTCGCATACCAAAGTACTATAATGTGCCAGAAGTATTATCATGTACAAAGTCTTTCTAGCGATTTTGTATGTCGGTTACAGGAGCGTACGGGAGTACTCTAGTAGTATTTCCCCATACTTTTATTTTGAGAGAGCTTTGGAGTCAGCGTTTCTTTTATGAAGTGATCGACCGAGCTTCATATGTTAGCGTTTTCTTTCACGAAGTAATTAAGGGAACTTCGTAGACTGCCTAATAAAGCGTGTCGGTTATAGACCACTGATAGGTATGTCTGGTGTTATATTGCTGGATAGGGTGCGTCTGGGGGTGAAATACCTCATGTATTCAGGCCACTGCTAGGCAAAGTTCGATGTTGGGATAGGTAAAGTCTGGGGGTATAATACCTCATGATAGTCAGACCACGCCTAGGCATTGTTATCTAGATAACTACCCCTGACTTAAAATGTCTTGTGGTTCTTTCTTTTACGAACGAAGGTTCATGGTGAAACTCATTCTATTCCCCTCATTTGATGTCTTTATTGATCCTCGTTTGCTGCTAGGGAACTTCCGAAGCAGCTTCTTCAGTTGTTGTTCATATCGATTTCCTTAGGCTAGATCTCGTAAGATCATTGTATAGGGTCAGTATGTGGGGATCGACAGGATGGGATAGATTGTTTTAGAAATATGATTTATATGTGTTAATAATATTGTTGGTTTTGTAGGATCGAGATATACATTATAATCACGTGGTTTGAACTAAGAGCTTTCGTACTCTGTGTTCCTTAGGTGATTGAGTTCACCAGGGATATTTGAACTAGGTGTTCATTAGGTATTATTGAACGGAGTGTATTCAATGGGTGTTCTTGAACTAGGTGTTTATTAATTATTTTAAACTGCGTGTTCACCAAAGGTAATCTAAGAACCATGGCAGCACTAGACTTTGTGCCAATTCCTTAGGGCAATTCTTAGGAATGAATGGGAGAAGGGTATTCGGTTCTTAGGGTAAATCTTTACTAAATAAATGGAGATAATGGGGGTGGGTAATTGGATTAATTGTTTGATAATTAAATATAATAATTATATTATTGTGGGTTAAAAACCCTATATGCTCACCAGGCTCCCAATCCCGACCTACTCAGTTTTCTTTGCATTACAGGTAATGGCACAAGAGTATAAGTTGGTGGACTTGACGAGAGATTTTGGATTATAGGCCAGTAGTTATGAATAACTGTTGTAAGGTCTATTTTGTTCTGTTTATGCTTTTGGTCTGTATTGAACATGACATCCCGAGATTTTGTTATATAATGAAAATACATTTCTTTAAGGAAATGCTTTGATAATTTTTATCATATTTTGTTTTGGGAACAAATTCCGCAACTGTTTTCTTTAAAAGATTACTCTGATTTTATAAAACAAAACATAAACAAATCGGTCTTTTCTAGCCATGAAAATGGGGATGTCACAGTATTTTTGTCGAACTAATCAATTATTAAGCATGTAGGATATTACCAGTAAGGGATTTTGAGTTCTGCATCATCCTCAGGCTTCAATAAAAACATCAACTAATGCTCATCACTTTCAAGTAAAAATCTATGCAATTTAAACTTAATTATAGTAAATCTAATCAATAACATAGAAAAAGGTAAGGTTAAGAATAATTACATTAGATAGTTCGAAATCGAGCAATTGTAATTTAACATGTATGAGACCGATTATTTTTGGAAGTATTTACTTTATTAATAAGAATTAAATACAAGGTGACTGTTTTGTCCTTGATGAATTTTGGTACCATCGATATACACTGAGAAAGAAATAAGAATAGTTAAGAAGATATATCATGTTGATTTGCAAACATATAGGATGGTCAGTGCATAAGTTATGGCTTTAAATTTGGGGAGGATTTGAATTTTATTTTAGGGATAACAGAAACCGGTGAAGGTTTGAGCGGAAACATTGATGGACAATGTGTTTGACCAAACATTGGTCAAGATGACGTAAACAATTTAATCTAAGAGTGGAAAATATATAAGTGAAACACAATCAAAAATATTTATTGTTGTAGATGATGAAATAAAGTTTCTCTTTTAGACATAGAATTCAATCTTCTATTTTGTAAACGTAAATGTTTTACACTTGGGTTGTGGTGACTTAGTAAAACATGTGGAAGATATGGTGGATAACCTATTGACCCATGTTCAAATCCTGACACTACTCAGCATCTGTGGTCATGGAGGTTCGCCTGCAATGACTCCAGGGCATGAGGTATAGCCTCATGTTCGCAACAGGGTATTAGTGTTTACGCGAAAGCTGGCACGGAAACCCTCCTTAGGGTAGTTCCCTTTCCAAAAACAAATGTAAACGTCTTAGTCTTTTCCTCTCTCTAGTGTCACTGTAATGGGTTTTATTATTAAATCGGTAAAATTGTGGATATCATTAATATCTAAAAAATAATAATATTTCAATGGTAAATTTTTACTAATAAATTTATCAATAAATTCACAATGAACTATAAATAATTGTTTTAGAATGGTTAAAAGATTTATAAAAGTTTATAATTTCATAAAAAGTTGTAGTTTGCTAATATTTATATGGAAGTTGTAATGAATAACAGCATAACAATGCTGACAAATTCACATTCAAATGGAATAATAGAGTAAAAAATGTTTAAAATTCTAAATTCATATGAGTTTAAGCCCAAAAATGCAAATAGATGAATAATTCAACATTTCATAAAACTCAAAATGTATTTAAATGATCAAAATTTTTTATCCTGCTTTTGGTCCGTTTCACTAACTTTGTCATCATACATTAAAACGACTTTTATGGATTTCTCTTGACAAACATAGGTCAACACATTAAAAAATCGATATAAATGGTATAATTTTGTTTCTGTAACTAAATGAACGAAACTAATATGCTTAAAGTAAATTGATTAAGTTTTTTTCACGACCTCCCAACAAGAACACGATAATAACAAATAATAAAAACATAGTAAATGCAAGAAATTGAAGAAGAATAAGGAGAACAGAGTAAAGTAAGAGCTTGGAAAAAAGAATTGGAGAAGAAGATTGCTTAAGAAGAACACTGTAAATCATAAGACTCAATCCAAAATCGTAAGAATAACCACCTCGGTGTAATCGTATATATATGGTGTTTTTGAATAAGGAAATCATTATCTTAAAAAAAATTGGGATCCTAAGATATCATCTTGAAGATTTTCGGCTATTCATCTGGAAAAAAAGAATGATATCAGCTATATTAATTCAAAACTTCAAATTAATTGACTTTCTTATTTAATTAGTTTTAAAATTTAAACAATTATCTCAAACTGATTCATTTTATGTGGGATATATTGGGAGATAAATTATGAATAATATTGACTTTAATTTTGACTCTTAAATATTTTGCTGATTTAATGGGATTAGATTATATTTTATAGGTTAATAACTTAATTATGGATATGCTTGTTTAATGAGTTTTTTAATAAATAAATAAATAATAAATAAAATATAAACGGTTTTGAATTTGGAAATCAAAAGCTATAAATAAGGGAGTTAAATTAATAACAATATTAATTAGAGAAACTGATATGATGTATATAAATAGAATGATATATTTCAATTGATAAAATAATTACTGAATTAAAGATTGTATAATTATTATGGATTCTATAATTAAATGTAATTGTGTTTGAATTTTATTTGGAGAAGATGATGTCAACAATTTGATCTAAGGGTGGAAAACATAGGATTAAAACACAATCAGGGACCCTGATTGTTTCATTGGTGAATTAAAGGTTCTCTTTTAATAATATTTAGAGATTCTCAGAATGTATCTCGGTGGCCATACATATGATAGTTGGGAATTAACAAGCTCCCATTTTCCATAGTAATAAGCAATACAAAATACTCACTTGAACTCATAATATGGTTTTTGAGAGAAAACAAGGTCAAAAACAATAACTTTTGCTCTAAAATATATTTTCATTTTAATATATATATATTAGGTACGAAATAGTAGTCAAAATCCATAAATCAGTAATCCACTTCTACCTCACAGTAGGCAAAATTACCAAATAGTAGTAAAAAAAACCTCGTAGGTTTTTGGTCGAAACCGTAGACCATTTAAGATCTACGATTTGGGAAGTCGTATAATATTGAGAGAATATTGTAGACCATAAAATGGTCTACAATTTTGTTTTGAAAAATGATATATATATATATATATATATATATATATATATATATATATATATATATACCAAAGTCGAAACCATAGGCGAAACAGTAGACAAATTCAAAAGTCTACGGTTTTGGGGGCTATTTCTGGCTAATGGCTTAATTCTGGCTAAAAACTGAAAATAGCTAGTTTAGTAATTATCCTTTGATATTACATGTTTAAATTCAATAAAAAAAAAGTTTGGTTTGGTCTAAATTCAATAATTCTATTATGATATAGTTTGTTTATATAAAGGATTGAGGAGGCTCGCCTGCTTAATCAAAGTCATTGATTAAATCTCGGATACGTTTAACAAATGAACCCCAAATCGAGACCGGGCCCGATTTGGGTTTGTTCCTCTTGTTTCCCAAATTTTTGAATGAATCATTGATTTTGTACTTAAATAGTGAACATAAATAGTGAACAAATTGCAAATTTTTTTTTTTTGGGAAATTTTATACGTATCCCCTTCCCACACCCAATTGTTTTGTGTATCCCCTCATAGAGTCTATTAGTGTTTGTATATCTCTCATGATGTGACCATTTATATGAGTGAGGGAGGTACATATAGTAACATTTTTTTTTAGCTTAAAGACAATTATGCAAGACAATAAAGGTACAAAAGGTTAACGTGTTGTGTTCAGCTCGTATGCATTCTGTCAATCATGGGGGCATTGAGGAGAGGCAAAGTGGACAGCTACACAGGGCCCAATGTTTTTATTATATATATTTATTTGAAAATAAAAACTTATAATAACAATAAAGACCTTTTTATCTAGTTTGTTATGGGCCCTTGAGAATATTTAATTTTTTAGGCCGTGGATTTATATACACATAAACGCTCTTAACATTTATGACTACCGCCGAGTAGGTGAGTGTTGGCATTTTGTGATGAACAAGTGGTAGAAGTACAAACTACTTTAGTGGTCACGGAGTGGCCAACGTTAAACTTATCACACTCAGGCAAGTGAAAGTAACCACATGTCATCATATCATGACACAATCTTAATCCGTCGACCACTTTAAGACATGAACAATTTAAGTTTGTTGTCATTTTGATGAGAGACGCGTGATAATAGTTGAATGTACTACAATAATCTATACGTGTGAGTCGAGTGAGTATTGATAGAACCAATCGAACTAATAGCTACACTTCATTACTTCACTATCATTAATAGTTAATAAGTAGTAATAAATTAATGGATAGAACTAGTGGACCCACATGTCTTGTCGTGAAAATAATCCCATTCATTCAACCGATTCGAGAAGGTAAATAAGTAATGTTTTGTTTATTACCTAAAATATTACATGTCTTATGAAACAATTTGGGCATATGGAGTTCAAAATATATACACATTCACATTATTTGTTTATAATTTATATAAAAGATTAGATTTTATTATATTTGTATTATCTGATTAGGATCCGTTTTTTTCCGACTCGAGCCAATAACCGATTAGGACCCGATCGATTCAATTGATTTGTTTATTTCTTGTTTTTATCTAATCTTAAAGGGTGTTATTATATGTATCATCTCACCCTCTCACCACATAAATCGTCACATCATTATGGGTACACAAGCAGTGGCAGACGCATAACATTTTCGTAGGGGTGATACTAAAAAAAAAATCAAATAAATATATATTAGTAGTGTCACTCGTGTTTTAAGCCAGTGCACCCAATAAAAAAAATATTAAAAAAACATTTTAAAAAAAAATTATACTATGTGCCGGCGTCGGAGCAGTGGTCTGGGACCACTAAGGTTCGCCACTGTACACAAACATTATTGCATTCATATTAGGGTACGATAAGCAATTTAGGAGTACGTATAGAAATTCTCAAATCTTAAATTGTAAATATTTGTTACTTATAAAAATTGAACGACTTTGCAATAAAATTTTTTTTCCCTAAAAGGTCGACTATAAAGGAATGTCATTGGGTGCACGCTTTTTGAACAAGTACTTGTAAAATAAGTCTATATAAACCACATTTCATTTTATACCAACACATCATAACATACCATATTTTAAAAAGAAACAATGTGGAAGTTAAAGATAGCAGAAGGAAATGATCATTATTTGTATTCCACCAACAATTTTGTTGGCCGGCAAATTTGGGAATTTGACCCCGATGCTGGAACTCCGGTAGAGCGACAAGAAGTTGAAGATGCACGTCAGTATTTTAGAGACAATCGAAGGGAAGGTGTTCATCCATGTGGCGATCTGCTTATGCGGATGCAGGTTAGTGTCAACTAGAAGGAGTAACTTAACTAAATTATATGAAAATACTTTAATATGGGTTATATTTTCAAGTTAACAGATCAAATGAATAAGTTTTAAAAAGTTAAGTAAAAACAAAATGGTATAAACGTTTTGAAAGTCACATATAACATTACCTAGGTGTTTACTACATTTTAAATTAGTGTCCCTAAAAGAATTTTGCTCATTTTCGAACGGTGTAAACAAGTTTTGATTTGTATTGATGCATGTGTTTTAATATCCTATTAATGATATGTGATGAATATGGTTTAGCATAACCATAATAATCAAGAACAAAACACAAAATACACAAGTTATATGAACAAAACACAAAGTACACAAGTTATATTAGATTTTCTTTAAAGTTTAATTCACGTTATGTAGGTCATATTATAACATACTCCACACATATTTCTCGCTTAAAGTTGAAACACCAACCAATTTGTTTTGTTTGTCATTTTGTGTAGATTTAAGTGGTTAATATATTTGATTAAAATAATATAAATGCATTTCACATCTTTGTTTATTTTTATGAAAACTATGAACTATTTATTATATATTCGAGATTGAAAACCAAAAACAACTTTATATATATATATATATATATATATATATATATATATATATATATATATATATATATATATATATATATATATATATATATATACACACACATATATATAGAGGTTCTTTAGAGAACCTTATGATTTTCAAGAACTCGAGAAATCCTTATACGTCCAACATTTTTTTAAACCAACAACCAACACCACCATTGGACTCCTAAAAATGCGTTTAAGCCAAATCCAGGATCTAAAATCATAAAATTTGGCAAATTATTTTTTGAAATGTGAATATATGCACATCTAGATGTGCATGCATGCAAATTTATATTTTTTTAGCGTTTATTGACGTTTTCATGTTGCGACTCTCTTAAATGTTGGCATTAGAGTCTCATCGTTGTATTGGTTTTCACAAATGTTCAACGGAATAAGAGTGTAACATCCCAAAAACACGATAAAAAATTTCATTTTTAAATTGAAAGAAACGATTGTTTTCGATCTCAAAACCATATCAAGTCAAGTCTCAAATACAAATATTTCCCAAGATCATAACATCATAAATCTCCCAAAACATATCTTCGAAGGATGTGTACGATCACGTCTTCGTCTTGCCACGATCATCTGAACTCTGAAGTACTTGAAAAACTGTAAGTTAAAGCTTAGTGAGTTCCCCCAAAATATCACCACACAACATAACATATACAACATTGCATGTTGGGTCCAATCAGTCATCGTACTGGAATACCCCCGGTCCAATTAGTCATCGAACTAGAATGCCAATATACAACGAGTCCGTTCAGTCATCGGACTGGAATACCCTCGGGTCCACTCAGTCATCGGACTAGAATACTCGTGGTCTATTGGCTCACGCACATAGTAGTAAAGCCTCAACCCAAAACCATAACATGTCGACATATACATAACAGATAAACATATCGCCATTCAATAGACAACGGGCAGATCTACGGATCACTAACGCATAGCAACATCCTATATATCATGACACATATCTAGCAGATCACTACAGAACAATAACATCCTATATACCAAGATACATAATCTGGTGGGCCGGCATTAGTGCCTTAGACCCACAAGTACAGTGAGAAAAAACTCACCTCTCAATTAGAAAATATAATTGATCATGCCACAACTCCATGTACCAACTCTACGGGTCAGCTATACATCAAAATTGACCTTGTCTTAAAATATTGTCCAGTTACCCAAAATACCCTTAGGTCAAACTTGGTCATACCCTGGATAAAGGTCAAAGTTAACTTAGTCAGTTGCAACATCGTGGTTAGCTCCAACCACGTCGTGGTGACTAGAGAACAAAACAGTCGCATGGCAGCCATCCACCATGCTGTGGTGACCATTCATTATGTCGTGGTGACTGTCCAGACCAATTTATACTAATAAGCTCTTAATCCATCAAACCAGTCATTCAAACTTCCCATAAGGCATTCTCTCATCCAATGCACCATAAAAATCATTGCTTTATATACATGCATGTCCAATACATGTCTTGAACTCAAATTAGGTCAAAATAGCACAAAATGGGGGCCAATATCACATGCAATAGTTCAAAACTCTAAGAAATTCCATATCCAACACTCCTAACCCCAAAGGGACTATGGGAATCCATAAATTTAGCAACTTTATGGAATTCCAACACTCCAATAAGTCCTAACATGAAGGACAAGGCTTAAAAACCAAGATCTATGCACAAAGAACTAAAAAGCATGGAACTTGAAGGCTTACAAAAGTCCATAAGATGCACAACAAGAAAAATGAGAAGACTCTATTGTTGAATCCAAGGCCAAATGTCACCTTCTTTTTCTTTTATTACCCAAAAATCAACACCAAAGGCTAAAGGCAAGTTGGAGATTAGGGTTTCCTTGGAGGCTGAGAGAGTGTGATGAAGAGTAAGGGTGAGCAACCCTAGCCATCACATTCCCTTAAATAGGGGTGCAAACGTTGGATATTAAAGTTTCTCATTGAACCACCACCACGCTGTGGTTATAAGCCACCATGTCGTCGTGGTCATTTAAAACCCGCAATACAAAATGCTATGTCACGTTGTGGTGACTCTCCACCACGTCGTGACCACCTCAAGGAAGGTTTATACATAAAAGTTGATTTATACCTAGACCAAATGTTACAAGAAGTTCTCGAGTTCTGGCAAATCTGTAAGTTCTCATAATATCTTATATATATATATATATATATATATATATATATATATATATATATATATATATATATATAGCGTTAGAGAGAGAGAGAGAGAGAATTAATGTTATTTAAGAACTAAAATAATCATGAAAATTCAAAAACAATTTTATTCAAAAAAAATATTTTGAGACATCTAATCATTTTTTTGACTTTATAAGACATTAATTCGCATAATAAGGATTTAATTCGCTGAAAAAAAAAGTTTTTTAGAGCATATATGCACAAAAAATCATCTTTTTTAGCGAATTAACTTCTTAATAAGCGCCTTAATGGCCTATAAAATAAAAAAATAATAATAAAATAAAAAAAGTTAAAAATAAAAAAGATAAAGTGTCTCAAAGTATTTTTTTTATAGTTACCGAGTCTTCACTTATTTTGGGACATAGTGCTAGCCACTTATTTTGGAAATAAAAAAATACTATAAAATACAAAATAAATGGAAATTTTTAATATATATATATATATATATATATATATATATATATATATATATATATATATATATATATATATATATATTCGTTATTAAAAAAATTACCTTTCTTTTTGTATGTTACATGAAAAAAAAAAATCATTAAAACATTCTAATAAGCTAATACACATTACACTATAAATATTCAAATAGAATTTTTGTAATATTCTAATATTCAACTAAAATTGTTAAAATAGTTTAGTAACCTACTATAATTATTAGAATATTAAACGTAAAATTTTGTTAGATTATTTCTCTCTCTCTCTCACACACACACACACACACACATATATATATATATATATATATATATATATATATATATATATATATATATGGAATTTTTATTTTTTATGTTTTTGGATAAAAGAATGATGAAAATAATATTTAACAAAAATAAAATTTTCCATTTTATATGCATTTTAGATTATATTTTTAAATATTTTGATTTTCAAAATGAGTGTCTACGATTTGATTTGATTTCATATATATATATATATATATATATATATATATATATATATATATATATATATATATATATATATATATATATATATATATATATATATATATATATGAAAGAAATGATGAATATGTAATTATGTATCTTAAATGTGTATAAGATGGATGATAAGACAAGAAATATAACCCCAAAGGGTAAGAGGTATCATGACAACTTGTTCGGTAGTGAAGAGCACGCTACATTGTCAAGGTAACCACTCCACAACATGTTTACAAGCCTTGGGGTGGTGTAATCAGTTTTGTTAATTATTAAATAATTAAATTATATTAAATCGGTATTTTTTAGCTCAGTTGGAATCTGTTCTATAAATTATTAAATAATATAATTATATTAAATTGTAATAGAAATACGATTATGCTCGAGAAATCGATTCCGTTTGACTCGATTATGTAAATATAAAAGGTAAAAATGTAAGTATATTTAAGCTCAAATAAGATCGATAGCTTTACGACCCTATTTCGATCTACTCAAGCTCAACTCGATTATATACTTGAGTAGCTCGAGTTTTAATCAACGACTCAATTTTGAGTCGGTCTCAAATATCTTACGATTTGGTTTGACTAGATTACACCTTAAACCTAAATAGCACCGGTCATTTAAGCTTTTATGGTTATATCAATAGATTTATTTATCCAATTGTGTTGTCTACTTAGCACTGGTTACTTAAGCTCTTATGGTTATATCAATGGATTTTGTTATCCAATTGTGTTGTCTACTTAATATAGCCTTTTGATTTTAAGTAGTTTTTGGCAACTTTAACTTTTGATTTTATATAAGATAATCTTATATTTTTGGAAAATTTATCATTATTTTTCTAAACTTACAAATAAAAGATATAATTTCCAACCAGGTTTTTTTTTTTCAAACTTGCTTTATATACCACGGATAATTATTATTTGAAAATTATAATTCAATATTACATGATCGCTTTTAATACATACATACAATTTAGACGTGATAAATAATATAATCGCTAAAATTAAATACGTGATAGACATCTTTGTTGTATTTTTAAATACACAGGTGGAAAATCATAAAGATTAATAATAATTTCATAAAGTTAAATAACAAAAATAATTACTCCTCGAAGTTGACCTATTTTTTAATTGTAAATGACGTTTATTAATTTATGAAAAAAGATACTCAACAAAATTTTATGGACACGTTAAATCTCACCAAACCAACTAGCTTCATCCTAGGTATTTTCCATTAAATAATATGAAAAAGGACAAACAAATATAATATTTAATAGATATAACAAATTATTTTCATAACTTGGGTATATAATTTATAAATTACACACAAAATAAAAAGAAAATTCAGTCAATTATTATTCTAAGGAACATAATGTCATAATCTATAAACCAATATCTAACAAGGACTAAATTACCAAATATAAAAACTTTATATTTTAAACTAGGTGTGAGACCCATGTATTACATGAGTTTATTTTAAAAAAAAAGGAATTAAATATAAAATTTTAACAATTTGAAAAATTTGAATTTATAAGAAAAATGAGAAAAATTTTGAATTATTAAAATTAATGAGGTTTTAATGTATTAAATACATTACATATATAAACCATTTCTAATAAATATCTTACATATATATTGCCTTAAATATTAAATGTGAAATTTTAATTTATCAAAATGAAAAATACAATGAAATGACAAGTGGAAAATAAAAAATTTAAAAATTTTAGAAAATGACATGTGTCCAAATGAATAAGAAGAGGACATGTGGCAAAAAAACTTTCATTTATTAGAATAGATATTCTTTTATTTGATTACAAATTATAACATAATAGGTACTCAAACTCTCATTTTAACAATGTTCATTTTACATGCAATTTGTCTTTTACAGTTTATATGCTAATTCACACTCCATTTTAGTTGATATATAAAAGTTATATAATAAACGGTAGTGCCATGCAGTTGATCAAAGAAAACGGAATTGATTTATTTAGCATACCACCAAGAAGATTGGGAGTGAATGAGGAAGTAAATTATGATGCAGTGACAACATCAGTTAAAAAAGCACTCCGATTAAACCGTGCAATTCAAGCAAAAGATGGTCATTGGCCTGCAGAAAATGCGGGCCCTATGTTTTTCACTCCTCCACTCGTAAGTTGATATTGTAAATGGTGTTTTAAAATATTTGAAAAAAAAACAGTACACCATGAAAATGGAATGAAAAAATAAATTGTCAAATTCGTAAAAAGTTGGGATTTACTGAAGAAATTATTGTTTCACTGTCTCACATGTTTTCTCTATTAAGTCGTTCTTTTTACACTTGCTAAGTTTATAAATCAAAGAAGAAACAACACATATACGCATGATATAACTACAAATGAGTAAAGATATGGGGTTAATTGTGTCAATTCACACCTTCTAATAAATATATTCAATGTGCAGCTTATTGCTATGTACATCAGTGGAGCCATAGATACGCATTTAACCAAAGAACACAAGGAAGAAATGATACGTTATATCTACAACCACCAAGTAAGAATTGTTTCCATTCTTATATAAGAGAAGAAAAAAAAACACAAATTGTCAACTCAAAGGGCTAAATATAAGAAACAAAAAACGTATTTGTACTATAACATCCTACTTCAATTCTTTCTATTACAACAGTGTATTGAAAAAGAAAATACTATGCATACTTAGAAAAAAATCTACCTAATTATAACATTGCACTTTCAAAAAAAAAATATCATGGCTACAAAAAAAATCAATTTTAACACTGTTATTTTTTATTTCAATTTAGTCACTAAGTTTTTTAATTTTTGCAATATTGACTACTCAACGGGTCAACCCAATAGTTACCTGCTATGTGGCGCTGACAGAACATGATGACATGGCACTTGGTGTCAAAATTGAAAAAAAAAATGTAGTGACTTTTTTGTGATGGTTATCCAAAATGTAGTGATTTCATAAGAAAAATGAAAAATCAACCGACAACCGAGTAACCGGTTATGTTTTTGATACCCTAAATAAAAATAAGTTTTTTGATTGTTGGCATTGTAATTATGTTGTAATAGTAAAAGTCACATTCACTAGCAGTTTCTTCCATTCTTTTTCAAATCGTTCTCTTCCATTAGAAAAGTAAGCAAACATCGCTAGATCAAGAGTAAGGTGTGTGTAGTTGAAAGTTTTATCTTTTGTGAGTTGTTGAACGACCTCCACGATAACGTCTTTTCCCGTTTCCATATGTATTGTTTTTGAGATTTCCTAATTATTTTAATGCAATCATCAATTCCCAATCACAATTGGAGTGATGATGATTTCATTAAACTATTCATGAATTTTCGAAAAGCGATGCCTAAGGAAATGGGAAAAGTCGTAATCGTGGAGGTCGTTCAATAGCATAAAAAAATATAATACTTTCAGCAACACACACCTTATTCTTGATCTAGCAATGTTTGCCTACTTTTCTAGTAAAAAGAATGGAAGAAACTATTTGGTGAAAGTGGTTTTTACCGTCACAATATAATTAAGATGCCAACGATCAAAAAAGTTATTTTTATTTAGGGTATAAAAAACCTAACTGGTTACTTGGTTGTCGGTTGATTTTTCATTTTTTTTTTCATTGTTCTTATGATAATGTCAAATTGCACAAAAGTCACTACATTTTGGATAACTATCACAAAAGTCACTATAATTTTTTTTTTCATTTTTGACACACAGTATCACATCATCATGTTACGCCAGCAACACGTTACCAACAAGTAATTAGGTTAACCGCTTAAGTTGTCAACATTGCAAAAAATTATAAAACTTAGTGACTAAACTGAAACACAATATGATGCAATGTAAAGATCAATCTTTTGTGAAAATTTAATAACTTTTGTGTAATTTAGTAATTTACTCTTGAAAAATATACCCATTTATATCTGATAAATAGTTTTGTATTGGAATGATGTTTCTATAATTTGGTAGATTATCAAAAACTCAAAATTTAATGTCATAAAAAGAAATGAAGTAAGATGTTGTAATAAACAAATAAATGAAAAGGCGTTGCTATTTCTTGCATTTGCCCCTAAGTAAAACTTCAATAATGATTTTGTTAGAATGAAGATGGAGGGTGGGGATTTTATATAGAAGGACACAGCACCATGATTGGATCTGCTTTAAGCTATGTAGCCCTACGGTTACTAGGAGAAGGACCCGATGATGGGAACGGTGCAGTGAGCCGAGCAAGGGAGTGGATACTCGAACATGGCGGTGCAATGTCGATTCCTTCTTGGGGCAAAACTTATCTATCGGTAAAAAAATTCACAAACTCACATCCTAATTTTAAACATGCATGTGCATGTGCCTTTATGTATGAGGCACATTGTGCCTCGTACATGTATACATATTGTCAATGTCAAATATGTCTTCATACAATATCATATGTATCACACACTATGTGCCTGATACATGTATACATATTGTCAATGTCAAATATGTCTTCATACAATATCATATGTATCACACACTATGTGCCTGATACAACCTTAATAGGCCATATATCAGGCATATTGTGGATACAATATGTATCAACTAATTTTTGTACCTTCATGAGTAGGTACTTGGGGTGTATGAATGGGATGGATGCAATCCACTTCCGCCAGAATTTTGGCTTTTCCCAGAAACTTTACCATATCATCCAGGTATATGCATGTCATTTTATTTATAACATAAAAAGATATATATATAGTCGTTGGATAAAATTTATTTAACGAACACCCAAAACTTGTGTATCGAAGAGTATAAAAGTTTAAAAGATACCAACCTTTGTACAATCGTACAATTTATTTATTTCTAATCTTAATTTCGTGGGCTATTATAGTATTATGCAAATGAAATTGTGAACAAAGTATGTCGAATACAGAAGGAAAAATAAAAATTTAGTAGATCTGACAATTTTTGTTACTTGTTATGTAGCAAAAATGTGGTGCTATTGTCGGACAACTTATATGCCCATGTCATACTTGTATGGGAGAAAATTCCATGGTCCAATCACTGATCTTGTTTTGCAACTTCGACAAGAAATTCATCCGATCCCATATGATAACATAAATTGGAATAAACAACGCCACAACTGTTGCAAGGTTCTTATAATCATTTATTTTTAGCAACATACATTATACATATGAAGGGTAATAATAGTAGTTGTGAGAGATCTTGAAAAAATTTGTGTGATTTCAATTGGATGCAGGAAGATCTCTACTACCCTCATTCAACACTTCAAGATTTGTTGTGGGATAGTCTTAACTACTTCAGCGAGCCACTTCTTAAGCATTGGCCTTTTAAGAAATTAAGAGAAAAAGGTCTCAAAAGAGCAGTTGAATTAATGCGATATAGTGCTGAAGAGAGTAGATATATCACTATCGGATGTGTTGAAAAGGTAATCAAGCTTTAAGGATGAACCTAACTAAAAAAGTTGTACGGAGTTTGTCATGCATTGGACTGAGACTAAGATTGATGTCAATGGGACTAAAATAGCAATTTTTTGTCCCACACGAAAAGATATAACAAGGTGAGAGAGGAATTACTCTCGATCACTCGCCTATGAAAAAGTCGTAAATGCCCTCGTCGTCCTCATCATCCAAAATAGTCCTACAAAGTTTGTCCAGTCCACTCTTCTCTCATGTTTGGCTACATTTGTTACATGGGAAAAGGCAAGATTGGACATGACTAGACAAGCTTTGTAGGGATATTTCGGATGATGAGGATGACAAGGGCATTTACGTCTTTTTCATAGTCGAGAGATCGAGAGTGATTCCCTCTCCCACCTTGTTCTACATTTTCGGGTGGGACAAAAAATTGCAATTTTTGTTTCATTAACATCGGTCTCGGTCCAAGTTTAATAAATATCAAACGCAGTACAACCTATTATGTCATGTCATGTGTAACAAACTGGTCATAGTGGTAATCCTTTAATTTATTTATTTTATTATTATTATTATTGGGATGCAGAGCTTGCAAATGATGTGTTGGTGGGCAGAGAATCCAAACGGGGATGAATTCAAGCATCATCTTGCTAGGGTTCCGGATTACTTATGGCTAGCAGAAGATGGAATGAAGATGCAAAGTTTCGGGAGCCAAGTATGGGATTGTACACTTGCAACTCAAGCAATAATCGCTAGTGATATGGTTGAAGAATATGGGGATTCCCTTAAAAAAGCCCATTTTTATATAAAAGAATCCCAAATAAAACAAAACCCATCTGGAGATTTTAGTAAAATGTGTCGACAGTTTACTAAAGGAGCATGGACTTTCTCTGACCAAGATCAAGGTTGGGTTGTCTCAGATTGCACAGCTGAAGCACTTAAGGTCATATTCTTTTTCTTTTACATATTCGGGAAATAATTATGCTTATTAAAAATTATAAAATTAAATATATTTTTTTTGTAGTGTCTTTTATTACTATCCCAAATGCCAGAGGAAATTTCAGGAGAAAAGGCTGATAATGAAAGATTATATGAGGCTGTTAATGTCCTTCTTTACTTACAAAGTCCTATAAGTGGAGGTTTTGCTATTTGGGAGCCACCTGTCCCTCAACCATATTTACAGGTAAAATTAATAATTGAAATAATCACCATTTTAAAGATGAAAATGTAAAATATCAAATATCAACTTTTTACACCTACTTTTTCTTCAGATGTTGAATCCTTCGGAGATTTTTGCAGACATTGTTGTTGAGAAAGAGTAAGTCCCTTACGAATTATCAATGAAAATATCTAGCAAACTTAACATATCATTATTAATAATATATAATATTATTTCTTATTTGGGTGATTTAATTTAATTAGGCATGTTGAGTGCACATCATCAATTATTCAAGCCCTTTTAGCCTTCAAAAGATTGCACCCAGGTCATAGGGAGAAAGAAATTGAAATTTCTGTGGCAAAAGCAGTTGGTTTTTTGGAGGAAAAACAATGGCATGATGGTTCTTGGTAAGATAAATGCAAGAAATAGAAATTCACTTTCATTTATTTGTGTATTACTATTATATTTACCACATTGTACTTATATTCTTTTTCTTACTAACACATTGTACTCTAAAAAAACCACCAATTTTAGCATAGTGTTTTCAAGTTTTTATTTCTTTCTTACAACATTATACTTTGAGAAATCTATGTATTGTTTTGTATTTATGAAAATCTATGAAATTTGATAGGTATGGTTATTGGGGAATATGTTTCCTATATGGCACATTTTTTACAATAGGAGGCTTAATTTCAGCTGGAAAAACATATAACAATAGTGAATCGGTTCGTAAAGCAGTAAATTTTTTCCTTTCAACACAAAATGAAGAGGGAGGATGGGGAGAAAGCATACAGTCTTGCCCTAGTGAAGTATACACACCACTGGATGGAAATCGAACAAATTTAGTTCAAACATCATGGGCTATGCTTGGCCTTATGTTATGTGGACAGGTATTTTTCATTATCTGTTGTTGTTGATTGAGTCAGATTTAACTGAGTCAAGCGTTGTTAATTGAGTCGGATCTAATTGAGTTAAGGCTTGACTGAGTCAGAACAAACCCCAAAGGATATCAGAGGCTATAAGACCGAATCAAAGACTTCTAATTGTGGTAATAAACAGTCTGAGGGATCGTTTGGTAGTTGCTGACAAAGTTAGAACTTCTGACCGAGTCCACATTTGACTGAAACCATATTGTTTGATTATATCTCTATCTGACTGAAACCATGTTGTTTGATTATATCTCTGTTTGACTGAAACCATGTTGATTGATTATATCTTTGCCTGACTGAAACAATGTTGTTTGATTATATCTCTGTCTGACCGAGTCAAATTCAGTTTCTTACCAGACCCAGTAAAATGCATATCAAACAGACCCTAAGCTTATTCCAAGTATTAATTATTAATATTCATTGCTAATATATATTTATATTGATATTTGTAGGCTGAAAGAGATCCAACACCCTTGCATAAAGCAGCAAAGATATTGATTAATGCACAAATGGATAATGGAGATTTTCCTCAACAGGTGACTTTTATATTTCCTATTTTACCCTTTTGGCCAATCATTTCTATTAACATGTGACATTAACTTTGTAGGAGATTACTGGAGTCTACATGAAGAATTGCATGCTGCATTATGCAGAGTACAGGAACATTTTCCCACTTTGGGCACTTGGGGAATATCGCAAACGTGTTTGGGTCAATTAAAATCCATAAAATAAAGTGAAAAAAATATATGCAGATCATAAGCCGGATTCTATGTATATTAATAATTAAACTCCTGTGTCAATAAAATGACGCTTAATCATAATTCATAAATGAATATAAATATATATATGAACATTTTTTTGGTGTAGTCCCAGTTATCAATGCAATATAAAATGCCTACAAGTTCATATTATCGTGTATAAGGAAGAAATATTGAACAACTTTTTTAAAAAAAAAAAAAAAAGTAATGTTGATACTTACATACAATCGTTTGTTTGCTTTGAAGTTCGTCTAATCTATATCCATTGTTTTGAAAATATCTTATCTTTCAAGGTTTTCCTCCATTCTTTTTTGTGAAAGAAGCAAACTCTTTAGCTGCTTTTGCAACTGTGCCCTTGTGTTGTAATTAGAAGCCAACTTTCTATCTAAAGATGCTTTTGTAGCTTGAAGTTCAGATTTTCTCATTTCGGCTGCAGCTAAGTCAGGATTATTTGAGTACCCAGCACTGTGTTGAAGTTGGATGAAACTCGATTGGAGCTGATAGAATGAATGATCAATAGAATGAAAAACATTTATTCCTAATCCAGTTTGATTCTCAATTGGCATTCTAGAAATTGAAAAGATGAACGAAAATGGAGAGGGTGATCAACTTGAGTTGTTTCAAAAATTCTTATATACAAATGCATAACATGGAACAACAGTCAATAAGAGAGCTAGAAAGAAAGATTGCATATGCGATTATGGAAAATTATGAACTGATATAATGATCTTACCTCATTCACACACTTCCTCAATTCATCCACACGCATTTGGGATTCGGTAGCAAAAATCTCAGCTCGAGCCCTAAAGTCGTCAATCTCACAAGCTTTCAACGCATAATACTTGTCCTTTTCCTTATCTAACCCTTCCAGATTTTCCACTTCACTTTTCAAAAGCCTAATTTGAGGACAAAACTGTCAGCGGTATGAAACAGAGAAGATAAAAACGGCAATTCGATGATAGGAACCTGAATTGCTGGATTTGATTGAGATAGATTGAATCAAGGCGATCGAGTTGGGATTTGAGGGAAGAAATGATGAATTGTTGTGAGGCAATTTTGTGATCGAGCTTGAAGCACCTCTGTTCAATGTATCTGATACCAGAAAGCTTCGAAGCTAGAGCTTGAGATTTATTTTGCTGGAGCTCTTTCTCGGCCTACCAATGATCTCGATCAAATATTTGCAGCATAGAATGTGATTCTGGTTGTGTGATAGCATTTAGGGAATGATACCTGCAAAAGAGAGAGGCGTTGGTTTCTGGTTTCCTCCATTTGATAAAGTCTCTCTTCGAATGTAGATGAAAGCGCCATTGTCGAGTAACATAATCACAAGAGAAGAAATTCACAAGTTTTGTTCTGGTCTTCTGGATATATATGGATATATATGTGTCAACTCTGTACAGCATACCAACTCTGCAGAAAAAAATAATTAAAAAAAAAACAAAACAAAACAAAAAAAAAAAAACAAAAACAAAAAAAAAAACAAAAAACAAAGAGAGAGAGATCAACTTTTGCAGGATATACTACCACCTCACCATTTTTTTTAATTAAGATTAAGTATCAGACCCTTAAGATTACCCATTTATTAAATGAGTTGATTAAAATAAAAATTAAATATAAAGTGTAAATATTAAAACATCAATGGTGTTTTTTAATTCAAGATTAAAATATAAATTTCAATATAAAAAGAAAATTATATTTATACATAGTAATTTTAATTAAAATATTTATAATGAAATAATTTAGTTTGCTATTAACTTCTATTATTTTATTATTCTCAAAAGGATGTTTAAACAAATTTTATTTGGAAACTAAGAAAACAAATAACAAAAAACCTAAGAAAAATTTTAAAGAAAAAGTATGTTAGTAATATAATTTTAAATCCGTATAAGATATATAGATACATTGGAAAGTTTTTGAAAAACTGGAATCTATGTGAATTTGAACGGCAAATAGTAGCATAATTTTAGGGTAATAATGTCGAATAAGAAAAATAAACGGAAAATTGATTTAAATGACCTTATATGTAGGAATTGAAATTTGGAAGGAACGTGTATTCTTAAATCCTCATAAATACATAATTAGTTGACATTTTTAAATAAAATTGATAAATACAAAATAATGACATGTGGATTTTATTAAATTCAAAACATCATAAAATATCAAGTGTCATAATTCATGACAAAGTGACATGGAGAAAAAAAAAAAAAAAAACTTTCATTTATTAGAGGGATTTATATTTATTATTTTTGTATAACATTTATTTTGAAAAATCTTGTATATCTCAATTTTTAAATATTAAAATATTATATTTATCCGATCTAATATTTAAATATCATATTATTCTTTATAAACTTTAAACTATCATATCTATCTAGAAATATAATATTTTATAAATTATTATTTTTATTAATTGACTGTCATAACCTCTTATAAAACAAAATAACATATAAAAATAAAAGCTAGATATACACTAATCTATCTATTGGCCCACCATGATAAAATCCAAATTCTAATCCTATCAAACCTTAAGCAGCAAAACATTATTCCTCCTGATCATTCCCTATTTTTCTTCTCGTCGCAGCTTTGTTGCTTTTCTCATAAAAAAAAAAAAAAAAAAAAAAACTAGGTGATTTGAATGCATTTGTGTGAATTCGGTTCAAGCCCTAATTCAGTTTTAAGATTTCATCATCATAATCTCTTTTGTTTTCAATTAGGAGATAAGAGGATATGAAAAATAGATTGAAGAATAAGTAGATGGGCCTAGGGAAATGCAGGAAAAAGTTAGGAATGAGATGGGGCCGGTTCAAGGTCTTTGTTCTAATTTGGCTATTTTTAGCTTATTATATTTTCTAAGATGCTTTCATGATCTTGTCTTTGTTCCATAAATTACATAAAATAAGGTGAATCTTTTGGTTGACATAAATTACATAAAATAAGGTGAATGTGTATTTGTGTAATAAGATGAAACATAGATCTGGTTTGAGATTTTGAAGATCTTGGAAAGGAAAAGGTTCCTTCGTAATTAAATTATCACAAATTGAAGAAAAAAAATATACGATAAAGGTGGGAGTGTCGATTGATGATGCTACAAAACAAAAATACACGACACGAAATGAAATTTTGACGAAATTGAAATTAGAATTTGTATTCGTGTCGTGTTCGTGTCAAGTGTAAAAAACACGACGTCGTGTTTGTATTCAAAATTTGGCATGAATTTGACACGATTTAGCATTTTTTGTCGTGTTTATCGTATTATCTATGATTAAGTATTAATTAAATAAACTAATTATTATTTTATGTTATCTTTGATGTGTGGTGTTGTGTTTGTCGTTTTGTAATCGGTTCGTTTTTGTTAGTTAAAAAAACGGCATCTTGTCGTATCGTCTTCGTGTTACATAAAACATTGTCGTGTCAGACAAAAACACGACACAATTGTCCGATTTAACACCCTTAGATAAAGGCTTTCTTTAAAACAACATTAATCAATTTTCTTACTTACCTTGACCATCTTCGTAAACCTGTGGACACACCAGGTCACCATCACCATTAAAACATTAACCCTAGTGAGCAATTAGGCACCATGATTGCACAAACTAAGTGGAAATTAACTAATGAAGCACTGGTGGATTAAAATCTTCATAAATAACATCATCTCCATAAGAATGAGGATTTAAGATATATTAATCTATGTATTAATTTTCTTTCTTTTGATTATGAACATGATTAGCTAATTTTCCTGTTGCTTCTCCAACTTAAGTTGAAAAAAAAAAAAAAAAGCAGATATGCATAAGTTGGTAATGTGAGGTTTTTTATTTTTATCTTTCACATTATTTTATTTTAGTAAAACAAAAAATACTACTATTATATCTAGATGAATAAAGTTTTAATATGAACTTCACATGGATTATGCATGTACATCTAAGGAAGTGTGGCAGCATTTTTAACCTCGTGTGACTGTAGAAGGATTAGTGTTTATATCTATCTCCTATTTTTGTTATTTGTTATTTAGTCTTTAGTTTATAACATGGTATAATAGTCAACTTATAAAAATAATAATTTAAAAGATTATAAAATATTTTAAAAAATAATTTGGATAAATATGATATTTTAAAAGTTTATAGATATTAAATATGATATTTAGAAATTAGACTGGACAAATATGATATTTTGATATTTAAGATAGACATATATGAAATTCTTCTATAAAATAAATATAAATCTAACACAAATTATTAGAATAGCATGAGGATAGTTTTCCTTATTAATTAATTTAAACTAAGAAATTTAAAAGTACAAAAAATTACATAAAACTAAAAACAACAGAATACTACATGGAACGATTAACGTAAATATGTTCACCAAATCGGAATGAATGTTGACATGCACTTATTTTTTATGTAATTCCCAAATATTAGCTTTGTATACTCGAGGATCAATTTCTTTTGAATCTTCATCTTCATCTTCCGATTCATCGTACATGTGGAACGTTTGGCATTCATCTTCTAAAATCATATTGTGCAATATGATGTGCACATACATTATGTTTCTTAACATATTTATAGTCAATATTCGTGTCTAGAGGGCACGTATCTTGAATTGTTTCTTAAGGACACAAAATACACGTTCAACATCTTTCCTAGCTGATTCATATGATGCCTTGAACATATGTTGCTTAATTTGGTTGGACATGAATTACTTCACAAAGTTAGCACACTTATGATATATGTCATCAAAAAGATAATAACCAAGCCTTTATTCAACTCCATTAACTGTGAATATACACTCACGTGTTTTTCCATTCTTAAGTTCATTGAGTATATGTAATTGTTAAGGACATTGAGGTCATTGAGGGGTCATGGGGGACCAAAAAATGCATGCCAAGTTTATAAATCTTGTTAGACAACCAATTCTAGCATTTCCTTCAGGTGTTCATGATCACCTCGCATCAATTGCCCTCGCCATGAAACTAGAGAATTTTCTCATGCCCAGTGTGTACAATCAAGACTTCCTAGAATTCCAGAAAATTCATGTGCATGTTTGTGCAACTCATGTAATTTTTGTACGACTTTATACTTAGGTTTACACAAATATTGTTTTTTTGTATAGCCTAATAACACATTTAAAAAACTTATACACACTGACCCTTGAAGTTTTATATGACATCTCTAAGTACTCTTCCCATGAGTTAGAGCATGTTTGTACCATATTTGGCTTATAGCAGTTCTACACTTTTGTAAATTTGTAGAACCCTTTCTATCTCGTGCATCCTAT
Source organism: Lactuca sativa (assembly GCF_002870075.4). NCBI lineage: Eukaryota > Viridiplantae > Streptophyta > Magnoliopsida > Asterales > Asteraceae > Lactuca > Lactuca sativa. The sequence continues at coordinate 40,329,405 of NC_056629.2, read as the reverse complement.
GATAATGTAAAAAATAGAATACTCTCTCCAAATTGTTTGCTAACCGGAGAAATAGTTCTTTTTTCATCTGATACCATCGTCTAAACTTTTCAACATTAAACTTATGATGTTCGGAAAAGTAGTCTTCTACAAGAAAAATGAGTATGGCTACATGATCCCTATTTAAAATAACTCTTCTTATCCTAGAAGGCATAATTGGAGCAACATTTTAGAACAACAAAATTGTTGTTTCAAGCATTGATGGGTTTTTTAGGTTATAAAATTACATATGAGTGTAAAACACTTAAACTCTTAAGTTCACATGCAACCGAGAAAGGATCTATGTTTTCTCTATTGATAGCAATAAACTATGAACATCAAGAAACCCCAAGAAAAACCCTATTATTATCAAAATTCACATGGGAATTGGGTTTCATACCTTTTGATTATTATAGTAAATAATCACACAAAATCCTCTTGAAGTTCCTTGGAAAGAAAGCACCAAAAACTTGAATGTCTCTAATGGTTTGTACCTAAAACCCTAATAACTAATAGACTTGAGGAAATGGGAGAGGGAGAGCAAATTTTCATCTCTATGAGAAATGGGAGAAGTGCACGAAAATAAGGACCTTACGGGTCCTATTTATAGCTGATAATGAAAGCCTTAGATAACCCTAATTGAATATTATAATAATATCTCAAATATGGTAATTATTCAACTCCTTATTTATCTATAATGAATCATTCTAGAAACCCTATGAGGCTTCCCAAAACTTTCCCCATATAGGAAGGTTATGGAACCTCTCTTGTTCAACTATTGAGCAATTACAGCATAACACCTGCACTTTCAATTAATTCTAATTAACCTGAAACTAATTCCAATTAATTTTTGATTAATTCTGAATTAATAATTACTATTTCAAATTTATATATTAATCATATAATATATTAATAAATCATTTATTTCAATTTCTAATTAATTTATTAATCAAATAAATTAACTAATCAACCTCTCTCTACAAAATTCATTTTATTTAGTTATAAGGCAACCCAAAAAGGACTTTGCTTCTAATTCAAGAATATATCAATTTAGTAATTACTAGCTTAGATGTAACACCCTGTCCCAAATGGTTTCCTATTTTGGGGTGGTGACCAAAGATCGGGTATTATCAGGCATAGGACCTTTGAGGAAATGAGATCTGGACTCATTTGGATGTGGGTGACATAATTTAGATGATATGGGTGTTCGGTTTGTGTTTTGGAGCCAAGGGGTATTTTGGTAAAGTGTCAGCTCGGACTTTTTTGGAAATTGGATTTTTTTTGTTCGGGAAAATTTAAGGCAAGTATGAGTTGATAAAAGCACAGAGTTTCTTGTTACGTTTTCATGGATATAAGTATCGTCGAAATCGGATTTATAATGAAAATTTTATGGCCTTCGGAGGATTATAGGGTTTAAGGGTAACCTTAGTATGCGGAGCGTACATAGGGAGTACGCAGGGGGTACTAGTGCAAAGTTCAGTACGTGGGGGCGTACATTGGTGTACGCTTAGCGTACTAAGAGGGATTGGTCGCGAGATCGAGGCCTCGTACGCTGGGCGTACGAGGATCACATTTGGCGTACGAGGGTTTAATGAAACCCTGGTTTTGAGATGTTGCACCCTATTTAAGCTCATTAAGTCCCTAGGTTTGGCCTCTTTACCAGCCTCCATACCTCTTAAACCCTAAATTTAGACCTTTATCCTTCATTGTTGTGTATTTGAGCTCTTGAGCAGAAGTTGGTGCTTATTTTGCTTATTTTGAAGAGATTGAAGAAGATTGAAGGTGTAATGCTTAGTGTGAGGCTTAGAGATCCAAAATCATCACTCATTTTGAAAGTCTTTTGAGGTATCAAGTTCGTATCTTGTCTTTTCCTTGATTATATATCTTCATGTCATGGTTTTTATGTTTTTGAATCCCTTTTGGGATAGTTTAATGATTAAAGTTAGTTGTGGGGGTTATCCTTTTAGATATGGGCCTATTATGAGTTTCTTAAGCTTAAAGGTGCAAGATTTATGGTTCTTATGGTCTCATGCATGCATTAAGTCATATATTAAGTACTTTTGAGCTTTAAGTGCTTCATTAAGTCATGCATGCACATAAAGTTGGCAACTTTATGTGATTAACCACCTAAAGGAAGTCAATCTAAGCTTGGGTTGTGATCTTAATCGATTAAGAGCTGAAATGGGAAAGTTGGCCAAGTTGGTGAGTACGCAGGGCGTACAAGCATGTACGTTGCGTGTACGAGCCCTATAAGCAGTATGCTGGGTGTACAAGCTGAGTTCGCCCCGCGTACTCAACAGGTTGGGTCTCTTTTGTTTTGGGCTTCGGTTTTGGGCTAGAGTGGGCTTGGCTGTCTTGGACCATGTTGGTCCATCAGAATTCAAGTGTTTTGGGACTAAGAATATTTTTAGACCATGATTTAAGGCCCATAAAAGGGTTTTGCCCCAATTTGGAAAATTGGGCCATATTTGGGCCTTGGGTGTTTATTTGGAATTTGGGCATTTGGATTGGTGGTTTGGGCCAAGTTGGGCAAAGGGTAAAAATGTTTTTTACCCTAATTTGGACTCTTATTGTGCCCAATTATTAATTTGATGTTATTTTGGTAATTGATAACGTGAGATTTTTAGTGGATCTGCAGTCATAGATTATTCGTGGGTTTCAGCTATCTGATGTGAGTTTTCTCACTGTATTAATGGGTCGAAGGCACCAATGTCGTCCTATTAGTTGTTTCGTCCTATTAGTTGTTATATGAAATTCTAGTTGTCTTTGTGATACTTGCTTAGAAGATCCTGGGGGTAGCCAGTGGCATTTGTATGAAAGTCCATGGGGGTAGCCCATGACATTTGGATGTCAGACCATAGGGGTAGCCCATAACATTTCAAGGAAAGACCATGGGGGTAGCCCATGACATATAATGGAAAATACCATGGCGTAGACCTTGGCAAATATATGTATGTTATGTGGTATTTTGGGGAACTCACTAAGCTTTGTGCTTACGATTTTTAGTTTATATTTCAGGTACTTTGGTTTTTCAAATGGAAGAGCTCGAGATGATTGAAGAGCACACAACACCTCATTCCTCATTTTCTTGACTTACTCTGTATGATGTGAAGATTGATACATTTTTGTTTTATATGTATTTTTATGATGATGTTTCTGGAATATTGGTTGTATTAATTTAAAAATGAAATTTTTGGTTCTTATTTTTGGGACTTTACAAGTTGGTATCACAACCTTGGTTTGAGGGATTCAGATACACTCTCAAGTGTGACTGAACTCAAACTGAGGAGTTGGTAATTTTTCTTAAAAAGAAAATGAGTTTTAAAATATTTTTGTAAAAGGAAAGAAATTTCTAAGAGAAAGTGTAATAAAAGTTGGTTGCTATAATAGTTTTTTCATATAATTATTAGTGGTTAGTGATATGGAAGTTCGTATAGTTCATTTATACTTATTACAACCTTAATCACTAAAGGTCATTTGTATGTTGTATTTCCATATACCTTGTATGACGTTGTATTGTTATAACCCGATAAATCATTCACCGATCATCCAATTTGTCATGTGTGTATTGTAGTATTAAATGTACCAACCTACATACAGTTTGAAATTTGAAAAGGCAATGTACTTTCATTGAAAGATTTTCTAATATATCATAATAGTTGTGAAGGATATATTATGTTTAACTTAATCATGGTTGACTTTTGTTGACCACAATTGACGGGTGTCACAAGATGTGGCGCGATTGTGTCTAGTAACGCAGTGTGTCGGTTTTTGGGTTTTTGCGAAAAAGAAAAAGTTCTTTTCAAATATTAGCTTATATTACATCTTACGGGAATCAATTCACAACTTTGAATTCGCAGCCGATGATGTCAAACGAATTGTTTGAAGTTTTGATTTTTCGATTACGATTCATGTGTTGTCTGTTCATTGTCTCGTTTTCTACAGATAATTGTAACTTTCTCATACGAGTTTCATTTTTGACGTTATTTATGTCCATGGTTTCGTAATAATACTTAATACATATATCTACACAAATCATATGTATCCAATCATTACTTGTGTATAATGACAAACGTTTGTTTATTGACGATTTATACATATCAAAGATTTATGTGGTACTCGAGATACATCTCAAAGTCTATACCTTTATTTACATAAAAATGACTTAATAGATTACATTAATTCTAGCATATATGTGTTTAAAATAAATTTCGCTTGATTGTAAGTGAGATAAGTAACCTAATTTTGGCAATTGTCACAATACAATACTAAAACCTCCTACACAGGTTAAGATCCATCCAGATGTCACATTCATATATAAGCTTCTACATGAACACATCACTAATTTTTATCTTATTAATGGAGAAGATATGGGAGCTTTCATAGAAATAAAACAAAGATAAGGTAAGAGTTTTTAAAATTATAGGTGTACATTAGCTTAATACAATAAAAAAGATAGAGAGAGATGGAGATATAGTAAATATAATATTAAAATACCCTCACATGAAGGACATGTTTTAGGGATAAGCAAACAAAAACTAATGGCATGAGGCATAATGACTAATAGTGCAACTTTTAGAAATCTCAATGAACATCTTCATCAAGAAAATAAAAAGGTAAGTAGTAAAATTGTTGTAACGACCCAAAAACAATACTGTAACGCCCGTAGATCAGGGTTAGTCAATTTAGAGACGATAAGCGTCAAAAATGACTTTTGATGGAAGATTATTTAGAAGGATTAATCTTAACTAATTTGTAGTATATGTTACAAGGATTTCGTACATATAAAGAGCGCCGAAATCCGAGTTATAACGAAGAAGTTATGACTTGTCGAAGTTTCGCGACAGAACCGGCACGACGTTGAGTGACGTAAAATGTGAATTTTCGTTAGAGCGATTTCTAGCCTTAGTGATCTAAACGAAAGTCGTAGATTTCGTTAAACCGAGAGTGTGCCTAAAAAGAACGTTCGAATCTGACTTCGTATGAAGAAGTTATGATTTTTCTAAATTTCGACTTAGCAGTATGCAGCCCAAAACTCGAATTCGAGATTGAGTGATTTCTAGCCGAAATAATCTAAACGAGAATCGAAGATCTCGTTGATATTAGTTCAACGGTAAAAAGACAGACGAAAACGAACGTCGGATGAAGAAGTTATGAATTTTTAACGGACATTTCCTGTCCTGGCCTGTTAAAAATATAATAATAAAAATAAAGTCAAAATTAGCCGACAGAGTCTAAAAAGTTGTAGAGCTTAGTCTCACCTACGTGTGGATATAAAGAACGTCGAAAACGGAGCCCATATTCGAAAGTTACGCAATTTTGAAGTTTGGTATGTCTGTGTACGCTAAGCGTAATGGAGTACGCCCAGCGTACCCATATGCATGAACTGAAATGGGCCACGTCGACCTGACCCAACACTCGAGTACCCGGGATCGTAAGCAATGACGTCTTCAGCCTGATCCGAAGTGTATGCCCAGCGTAGCGCTTAGTACGCCCAGCGTAATCCCAGTTTCAGCACCCTATAAATAGATGTTGAGGGCTGCCGAGTTTTGGTGCTCCATTCTTCCCTTTCTCTCTCGTTTTGCATCGTTTTGCATGCAAGAAATATCCTGAATCCCCGGTATCATTCCCGAGACCCAAAGTAAGTCCCGAAGCCCCGAAGATCACAAGAAGTGAAATTCCCGAGCCAAAGCTCTGCCCGCGAGAAGCCGGTTTTGTGAAGATCTCCAGGTTTCACCGAAGAATACTACTTCTACAAGCCGTAGTGCTGTCCGATCATCTTCTAATCAAGTGAGTGTATATTCACTTTCTTCTAACACATAGATACGAAGTATTTGCTATGAAATACGTGCTATGTGTTTATATATTGTTTGTCTATTTGAGATGGGCATAGAATTGATGTTTTATACAGGTGTTAAATGATTTAAAATGTGTGAGTATTTGTATCTACGAAAATCTTGGGTAGAACATGGGTAGATGGGATAGTTGGTGACTACGGAGTTAGCGCATATTGTATAAACCTTGGCGACGATGTGACTTCGTGCCTATTTGATGAACCTTGGCGACTATGGAGTTAGCGCACGTTGAGTAAACCTTGGCGGCTATGGAGTTAGCGCTTGTTGAGTAAACCTTGGCGACTATGGAGTTAGCGCTTGTTAAGTGAACCTTGGTGACTATGGAGTTAGCGCCTGATAGTTATGGATTTAGTACCTGATAGATAAACTTTTGGCAGCAATGGACTTCATGCCAATTCCTTAGGTAAATCCTTAGGAATGAATGAATGAAGGATAGTTGGTTCTTAGGGTAAAACCTTAAGAAATAAAGAAGATAATGGGGATGGGTAATTGGGTTGATTATTTGATGATTAAATATAATAATTATATTATTGTGGGTTGAAAACCCTATATGCTCACCAAGCTCCCAAGCCTGACCCACTCAGTTTTCTTTGCATTACAGGTAATGGCACAAGGGTATAAGTTGGTGGACTTGACGAGAGATTTTGGATTATAGATCAGTAGTTATAAATAATGGTTGTAAGGTCTATTTTATATTGTTTATGCTTTTGGTCTGTATCGGAACATGACATCCCGAGATTTTGTTATTTAATGAAAATACATTTCTTTAAGAAATGCTTTGATAAATTTAGTTTATCATATTTTATTTTGGGAACAAATTCCGCAACTCTTTTAATCGAAGAATTACTCTGATTTTATAAAACAAAGCATAAATAAATCGGTCTTTTCTGGCCGTGAAATTGGGGATGTTACAAATACTAAAAATTTTCATTTAATAAATGTTAATTTCATTCATTGATTGTACCAAAAACCATCAATCATTACAATATTCAAAACATCAGAGTACAAATATATCAAGTGATAAAATCATAAGGAAATGATGATGTGCCATCACGTCAGGCTCTTCGCTTTTGAACTGGAAGTACCTGAAACCATAAACATAAATTGTAAGCATAAAACTTAGTGAGTTCCCCCAAAATACCGCATACCACACATAAAAGAAAATAAATGATATGGGCCAAATCATAGTCATATAACCATTTCCTGCCATGGGCCAAACCATGGTCTTTCCATTCAGTGTCGAGGGTCAAATCCAAGTCTTGCATACAAGTGTCAGGGGCCAAATCCTAGTCTTTTATATAACTTCCAGGAGCCAGATCCTGGTCTTTCATATATATTATAGGGACCAGATTCTGGTCTTTCATATAATTATCATAAGGCATCAAACATTCTACATAACAAGCAATGGGTCGACATTGGTGTCTTCGACTCATGGATCTAGTGAGTAACTCACATCAACTGCTGAAAAACCAGATAAAAGCTCGGGCTGTTGAACTGGAAAAATCCGCGCTCCAACTAAACAAATAAAGCCCCAATTAATAATTAGGACATAACCCATAGTTGTGACTCTACTTAATTTGTCCAATATCTAAGGTAAACGGGACAATTTATCCTTTTCATTTAAGCCCAAACAAAATCCTAGGCCCAAACCCAAAGATCATCCAAAGTCTAACATGGGTCCAAATCCAGAGGTGACCTATTACCATGAAAATCTATGGTCCAAGCCCAACAAGCAAAGCCCAACGATTTAAGGCCCAATTGACCAAATGTTGGATTGGATTGTACCCCCCGTGTACTCGATCGATACGGGAACGGATCTCGATTAAGGTGCAGTACGCACAGCGTATTGGGCATTACGCCCAGCATACACGCCCTATAGCAAAACTCTATAATAAGGTCTTAATGCATTAAGACCCTACGTCCAAATTTTTCAGCTCTGAGCTCAATAAGACCCCTGAGGCCATAAAGTTGCAAAATGTATGCCTTTGCATGGCTACAAGAAGCCCAACACTAAAAACCTAAATTGATTAAACCTTTTCTACACCATAACTCTTACATGGGGACAAACCAGGATCCAAGTTTGCATTTTTATGACTTAAAATGCCCTGAAATGTCTAAAAGGATGGCTTCAAGGATTTTGAGTACCTCATACTCACATAGACCTAGATTTTGGGACAAAATAGGAGAAAATCTAAGGTTAACCAGGATATAGAAAAAAATGAGCCAAGGTTGGAGCTTTATACCACTAAATGGTGCAAATAAAGAGAAATTGTTGGATCCAAAGTCTTGAGAGCAAATCCTACTCCTTGAAGATCCTTCTTCACAAACAAGAAAGCTCACAACTTACTCCAAAAACTCAAAATGCTCAAAATAGGCTAGGGTTTGCAAGAAGGGTCGATCTTGGGATGGAGTCTGATAAAAGGAAAGGTATCGGGGTTATAATGGTGCTTAAATATTGCACAAACCCTAAAAATTAGGGTTTTGGTATGAACCACGTACGCCCTGCGTACTAGCGTACGGGCAACGTACTTGCACGGGTCTTGGTACCCCCAGCGTACCAAAGTGTATGCCCAACGTACACAAGTTGCACCCAAAAATCATGAAATTGCCATTGGGTACCCATCATGCAAACAATTCATAACTCAAATGGTCAAAAGCAAATACTTGGAAAATTAGATGTTACACTTATGACTCTTTATAAAGCATAATGACCATTTACGCTACATTATCAAATTAATATGTACTTATATTTATGTAACACCCCTCATATAGGCTAGATGTTTTATTTATTTGAAATCAAATTTTAAAATATTTTCAAGAAAGATCAATACCTAAGAAAATATTTTGTGGAATTTGGTCCCAAACGGATAAAGTCATGATGTTGAAAAATTGGTCAAGTCATACGATGGTGCAACAAATGAATAAAAAACAATAGGTATAATACATAATTCACATACATTTATGTCTACAAGGTCTTCTAAATATCGAAAAGCTAACTTTGTCTTTGATCTTCACTAAGTCTTCCAAACCGGTACATGTGAAATATACAAGTGTTGGATTTAGAAAGCCTAGTGATTATACCTGAGGTTGACTCTTGAAGGGTTTTGGATAACGTCGATTATCCAAAATCAAATTTAAACCTAAATATAGTTTTCAAAACCAAAATATACAATAGTTAAGGAAATGAAATTTTATCTGAAGTATCATTTCCACAATGTGTAGACATGACATTGGAGCAGGTTTGGAGTGAATCAGCCTTGATCCAAAACCTTTAAACAAATTTTACTATATGGTCCAACGTTGCTTTGTAACCCACGAGAATTTGAATAATTGAATGTATACTCTTATCCACAAAAACAATGAATATCAGACTTATTTTCCCGAGCCATCTATCTAAATGTCTATATATTTATATTTAATGCTCTAATACCAATTGTGATATCCCCAAATTCATGGTCATTTTAAAAATTTTATTTATGCTTATTTAAAAATCAAAGTATCTTTTTTGAAAAAATAGTATTACAGAATTTGTTCCCATAAAACATGATAAATATGTTATCAAAGCATTTTCGGAGAAATGTATTTTTATTTTGAAACATTGGGATGTCAATGTCAATACATAAACATAAGCATAACGAAATATTACAAGCCTTGTAGTAATTAAAATAGTGGCCTAATACTCCTTGAATCTCTCAGCATAATGTATCTTTCATATAATCACCTATGATACAATAAATTGAGTGGGTCATGTTGGGAAACCCGATGAGTACATAGGGTTTTCAATCCAAAATAATATAATTATTATGTTTAATCATCAAACAATTAACCCAATTTCCCACCCCCAATATCTTCTTTATTTTTAAGGAGCTTTCCTAAGAATCATCTATTCTTTATTTATTCATTCCTAAGGATTGTCCTAAGGAATAGGCACGAAGTCCATCGCTGCCAGGATTTATCTAACAAACACTAAGTCCATAGCTGTCAATGTTCATTCACAAGGCACTAAGTCCATAGTTGCCAGGGTTTTTAGAGTACATCAGGTGAACACGTAGTTCAAAGGTTATCTATTAGGCACAACTGCCAATATTATCCATTAGGCACAGCTGCCAGGATATTTAGAGTATATTTGGTGAACACGTAGTTCAAAGGTTATCTATTAGGCACAACTGCTAATATTATCCATTAGGCGCAACTTTCATGATATTTAGAGTACATCTGGTGAACACGTAGTTCAAATACACCTACAAGTTGTGAGCCTGCTAGCGTTCCACTGGACTGTCAAGAATAGTCTGTGGTCGTCATCTGTACTCTGCTAGATGACTGGATTAGCGTTAAAGTCAAGGCTTCTCATCATCTGACACCTCTCAATCTCTATATCATCTCTCATCATCTGTATCATCTTTCATCTACCGATCTTTACCCAATATATTTTTAGGTATAAAAAATACATATACGGTTTAAATCAAGTAAAACATGTATAAATCATTCATCTAGCATAGATATCAGGAACACAGATAATAAGCATGTATAACACGTATTAATATTAAATTCTTCATATCTATGTATAAGATAAAAGTAACTATGCACTCACTTGTTAAAGTGACGATTTGAAATTTGGGCAGTGCTTTGCTTCTCGCAACTGTCTTTTCCTTTGACGTAACCTAGTATTATTATCGCTAAGTTTTAGTCTAATATTTATTGCGATTAATTATTAGTCTAGATTCATCATTAACTTAAATTCTACTTCAAGATCTATCAAATAAGGAACAACCAGGTGAGATTATATCGGAGGTAGGGTCCGTTTGGTATACGAAGTATACTGTTTGGAAATCCCACTTTAAACACCTCATTAAATTACAGCCTAGACATCATCCCCGTAAGTAGATTAATCAGTATAAAGAATTTGAATCACTGATAAATCTTTTTTACAGGTTCATAATAACGATAATGAACTTAAACATAAGTTAAACTTAAAGTACGGTAAGCACAACTCACTTACAGGTGGTTTAGCGAGAAATCGGGCTTTGCGCGGACATAACTTCATCGCTGAATCTTTCTAAAAAGATTCTTGTAGCGCTTCAACGCTCACTTTACTATATTAAAACTATAGAAAGATAAGTCGAATCACAAGGGACCAAAATGTTCGGGGGATAAGAAGAGAAAGACTCTTGAATCAAGAGAATGGTGTAAGAAATATGAGAGCCTAGAGCCTCTTATTTATAGTAATTGAATTTGCAAAAACCTCCCTCTATAGTTACTTGAATGACCTTATAGTTATTTAAATAAATAAACACTCATTTATAATATGATTTTAAATAGATTTAATGATATTTGTACTAAATTAACGTCGAAAGTACTCAACACTAGTATTATAACGACCGCATCGTCGATACCTTACTAATGATATATATATATATATATATATATATATATATATATATATATATATATATATATATATATATATATATATACTAATAAAAGAGTAGTCCTTTTGCCAAGTGTCATAATATTAGAACTCCTAATTAATATGATGCTATTTGTCATTCTATTAATTCTCTTTTTTAAATTCATTAAACCTCCTAATTAATGTGATGTTATTTGTCAATCTATTTATTCTTTATTTTAAATTTTAAATTTTATATTATTGTTTTCATTAGTTCACAAATAAAAAGAGTCTAATATATATGATAAATTAATTCCACATATTTATTTGAATCAATAATTATAATTTTACATAACCAATAAAAAAATCTCTTAATTAATAATGCATTTAAAATTTTATATAAAATAATTGATTAATAATTTTGAATTTTTTACTATGAATCTCTATACTAATAAAAGAGTAGTCATTTTGCCAAGTGTCATAATATTAGAACTTTTAATTAATATGATGCCACTTGTCATTCTATTAATTCTCTTTTTTAAATTCATTAAACCTCCTAATTAATATGATGTTATTTGTCAATCTATTTATTCTTTATTTTAAATTTTAAATTTTATATTATTGTTTTCATTAGTTCACAAATAAAAAGAGTCTAATATATATGATAAATTAATTCCACATATTTATTTGAATCAATAATTATAATTTTACATAACTAATAAAAAAATCACTTAATTAATAATGTATTTAAATTTTATATAAAATAATTGATTAATAATTTTGAGTTTTCTACTATGAATAATTAATTAATTTTGTAACCGCGGTTTTCACGGGTTATAAACTAGTATATATATATATATATATATATATATATATATATATATATATATATATATATATATATATATATATATATATATATATCCCTATTCTAATAAAAGAATAGTTTTAATCTTCTTTTGACATGTGTCATCATATTAGGCCTTCTAATTAATACATATTTTATTCTTTTTTTGTCATGTGTCACCTATTAAACCTCTTAATTAATGCATGTCACTTGTTAACCTATTGATTATCTATTTCAAATTTTAAAATTTTCACTTTAATTACAATAAATTAATAACAATGCAATAAAAATTAAAATAAAATTAATAAAAATTATAAGGTGATATAATTTCACATATTTATTTAAATTAATGATTACGATTGATTAATAATTTTGTGTTCTAACTATTAAAGTTTAATTAATTTTGTAGACGTGGTTTCACGGGTTATAAACTAGTATATATATATATATATATATATATATATATATATATATATATATATATATATATATATACATATATAAGATTTATACTTTATTTTAATACGTAAATATGTTGTTCATACGAACTCCGTTTTCAACGTTCTTTATACCCACGCGTGTAGCTATCGACGGGCTCTACAACTTTCGTCTAGACTCCGTCGAATAATTTTGACTTTATTTTTCATCCATATTTTTATAAAATTAATGATTTTGCTAAAATCATAACTCTCTTGTACGGACTCCGTTTTTTGCATTCTTTTTCTCAAAATTCTTATTTTAAAGAGCACTACGATTTTCTTTTTGGTGGCTTTAGCTAAAATTCAATCATTCTCTTCGTAGCTTTTTACGTGTAACGCCCGGGATTTGTCAGGTATTGTGTTGCTTTCTATTATAATTATGATATTTGGGGCGAAGCGTACACTGGCCGTACAAGGTGTATGCACGACGTACATATATGAGGCGCAGAGCGGGCAACCCCCATGCGTACGTTGGGCGTAGGGTGATCAGATGCAAACCCTAAATTTTAGGGTTTGCACCCTATTTAAACAACTTATAACCCTCCAAACCCTTATCCTCTCAGCCTCCCTTGTTCTCACGGTGTCCAACTCGAAGCCTAACTCCATTGTATGTATCTTGAGCTTACTTTGAGCATTGTGGTGTTGTTTTGGTGGTTTTGAAGAGCAAGGAGTTTGAAGAAGGAGCAAAGAATTGAAGAGAGCTTATAGATCCAGAAGTTTGGCATCTTTTCTGACTTGTTTGAGGTATCAAGTTCGAACCTTGAACATTGCATGCTTAGATGTAGTTTTGGGGTGTTTTATGTCACATTTTGGTCCTATACTTGAGGTTCTTTGAGTTTTGGAAGAATATGTCCATAAGAGTTGTCCTTTTGAGCTATTGGAAGCATTTAGGACCATAAAAATCAGATCTTGATGGTTTAGACCCAACCATGCAAGTGATAGATGGCCACAAAGTGAGCTTATGGACTTAATGGGTGTCTTAATCCCCATCCATGCATGTAAAAGCATAAAGTTCATAACTTTATGGTTAAGGACGTTTTTAGGAGTCTAGATCTATGTTCTGGACGATGGGACTTAATGGATTAAGTCAAAAGAAGGACTTTAGGGTGATTGGCAGGAACGTCGGATGTACACCCTTGTAGTTGCACGTTCCGGGTCAGTTTCCCGCTTCTGGCCAAGGCCAACGTACGTCGGATCTATGTTCTGGACGATGGGACTTAATGGATTAAGTCAAAAGAAGGACTTTAGGGTGATTGGCAGGAACTTCGGATGTACACCCTTGTAGTTGCGCGTTCCGGGTCAGTTTCCCGCTTCTGGCCAAGGCCAACGTACTTCGGGCGTACGCCGCGCGTACACATGCAAAATGGTTAACATGGATTTTTGGTCTTGAATTTGTCGGGCCTCATGACCCACTGTGGAGTAAGGCCTCTGGGCCTAGGACTGAGATTTATGGTATTGGACCTTTTTAGGCATTATTGGGCTTTAAAGCTTAAAGGAATGTATTTGGGCCTTAAATTGATTATGGGTTGGACCATTGGGGAAAAGGCCCATTAGGTCAAGGACTAGGGGGCCTTACCTTGGGACATGAATTAGAATTTGGGCCATAAGGGAGTCATACATGGGCCCAATAACTAATTAAGGGACTTGTTGTGCTTTAGGGAGAGGAGTCCCGAGACATCCGAGGAGTACGATTTTGGCACACACAGTTGAGGTGAGTTACCTTCCTTGTGTGAGTGGGTCGAAGGCACTAATGTCGGCCAACTAGTAGTTGTTTATAGTAGAGATTATTGTCTTTGTGATAACTGTCTGGTGTGCTACTATCTGTTGAGTTTTATGTGCTTGTATGCTATGTTATTACGTGGTAGTGGTAGGGGTGAAGTAGACCCCGTAACCGGTCGAAAGTCCCCGAAGGGGTATGTAACACCCCAAATTCCAGAGGTGCTATTGAAGGACTTAAAGTGTAAATTAAGGAAATAGAATCGACGAGTAGGCATGCTTACTCACCGAGTCGGAGCGGGATTCTTTCGCGGGTTTAAGTGGCCAACTCGATGAGTCGGCGGCTTGGACTCGACGAGTTGGTGCTGAAGAGAGAAAACCATAATCCTGGGGGTTGTGCCCTATATAAAGCACATTATAACCCACCCTCAGCCTCTTTGCTACCCTTTTGAGATCCAGAAACCCTAGAATCGAGTAAGCCTCCATTAATAGAGAGAATAAAGCTTTGGAGGAGAAAATCTTGGAAAGGGGCTTGAAGATCAAGAGGCTTGCTGCAAAAGAGTGGTGTAGATCCGAGATCTACTTCAGTTGGAGCTTATATTGGAGGTAATAATTTGTTGCTTGGGCTCTTTTGCATCTAGATCTATTATCATTTGAGATTTGGGGCATTTTTGGTATGATTGAGAGCTATTTCGAGTTAGAGGCTTAGATATGAGGTTGCTACTTCAGATCTAGGCTTGTGATGGTCCAAAATGTCATAAAGCTCTCGTCTAAGAGTTGTTGGTGAAGCCCCCTAGTCCTTAACCCTAGCCCTAGAGTGTTTTGGGCTTATAGCTCCTTAGCTTCACGTAAAGTTTGCCACTTTATGTGAGGGTTAGACTTTAGAAGAGTGGATCTATGGATTGGAGCCCCTACATGGCTCAAAAAGCCTCTGTATGGATTAAGAGTTGGAGAGACTCGGCGAGTCAAATGGGTGTACTCGACGAGTTGTATGAACATAAGCATGGACTCGACGAGTTGGAAGAACAACTCGGCGAGTCTGTTGAAGATTGTCTTGGACTCGGCGAGTCTGGTCGCGGAACCCTAAACTCTTCTGGTTAAGCCTCAGATTAGTGAGTCGGTTAGCAACTCAGTGAGTTGGTCAGGATGGGACTCAGAGATCGTTGGACTCGACGAGTCTTGGGGTGACTCTACGAGTTAAGTCGTGCTAAGAGAGTTTCTGAGTATGAGAACTCGGCGAGTAACCGGGTTGACTCGGCGAGTAGAGTCAATCAGGAAGGTTGACTTTTGCTAGGACTTTGTCTTTGACCGTTTGACCTTCAGGGGTGTTATGGTATTTAGAGTATTTATGTCTTGGTCCATTGATGGCATCAGGTGTTGGAGTTTGGAGCAGTGCTTCGGGTCAGTGTCTTCGTGGTTCGATTCGGCAGTTGCAAGGTGAGTTATCCTCACTATATCGACAGCGTCTACGGCACCAAGGTTGGGCCTTTATCGGATGGAAATTTGGGTATTGTTTGTTATGTTATTGTTTTGCTAGATCTGCATCCTGGTATTTAGGATGATGTTATATTAGTGACCTAGTTAAGGTCGGTACCTGATATATAGGGTAATTTTATGCTAGTGACCGGTTAGGTCGGAATCCTGGTTAGGATGTTGATATGCTATGTGACCTGTTAGATTGTTTGTCTGGTTAAGGATTTGTTATATGATTAATTGTTTTATGTACACATGGTTGTTTGACGGG
Organism: Lactuca sativa; assembly: GCF_002870075.4. Taxonomy (NCBI): domain Eukaryota; kingdom Viridiplantae; phylum Streptophyta; class Magnoliopsida; order Asterales; family Asteraceae; genus Lactuca; species Lactuca sativa. The sequence goes on along the minus strand of NC_056629.2, from coordinate 40,313,360 downwards.
GGTTGGGTTGAGGCGAGTCCTACTTTGTGCTGGAGGCCAACATACCCAGGGTGGACCGAATATCCCGAAGGCACAACGAGCGGTCCGGATAGGCTGAAGGCCCCAAGAGGGCAGACCAGACGTGCTGAGGCTCGGAGAGTGGACCAGGCCGACTGAAGGCCCGGTGTGGGCGGACCATTCATACTGTAGACTCAGAGAGTGGACCAAGTGGATTGAAGGCCCGGTGCAGGCGGACCAATCACACTGTAGACTCGATATACATGGCTAGACTCGGAGGGTGGACCAGGTGGACTGAAGGCCCGGTGCGGGCGGGCCAGTCACACTGTAACGCCTGTGTTTCCGGGCTTGCCATTTTTGGCAATGTAATAGTCTAGGTTAACCTTTGTAACCCGTTTTGAAAATAATAAGATTGTATTATTTGAGTATTATGTGTTTTGTGCTTAATTGCTTAATTATGTGGTTTGATTAATTGAGAATAAAAATAAGCGTCAAAATTTAAGTGTAAAATAAACTTGATATCTTTGGTTAATGTTGTAGTAGTTGAAACAAGGTTTCCAAATATATATAGAACGCCCAAATCTGACTTCGCTGTTTATAGCGATGCGTCTGGGGTTGGATTGGGTTGTGTTTTGACCCAAAGAGAAAAGGTGATAGCATATGCGTCTCGACAGCTGAAAGAGCATGAAAAGAATTACCCGACTCATGATTTGGAGTTGGCAGCGGTAGTTTTCGCTCTGAAAATATGGAGGCATTACCTCTATGGCACGAAGTGCAAACTTTTTACTAATCATAAGAGTCTCCAATATCTCTTTAATCAGAAGGAATTGAATATGAGGCAATGACGCTGGCTAGAATTACTCAAAGACTACGACTGCGAGATACTTTACCATCCCGGTAAAGCTAATGTTGTTGCTGATGCTCTCAGTCGGAAAGTCAATCTTGAAAGGAAAAGGCCAAGAGCGTTGAGAATTGAAGTTGTCTCGAGTATTTTGGAAAGTATAAAGAAAGCTCAAAGCGAAGCTTTTGAAAAGAATGACCGAAAGGAGGAACGTTTGGGCAAAACGTTGGTGTTCGGTGTAAACAGTCATGGATTGAAGGTGTTCCAAGATCGGATTTGGATACCTAAGACAGGAGGAGTCAGCGATCTTCTGATGGAAAAAGCTCACAAGACCATGTACTCGATTCATCCTGGTAGCACTAAAATGTATAGGGACCTGAAACCCTACTACTGGTGGCCGACGATGAAGCTTGATGTTGCAAAGTATGTGGCTGAGTGTGTGACTTGTGCGAGAGTCAAGACACAACATCAAAAACCGTACGGGAGTTTAGAACCATTGCCTATGCCTATGGGTAAGTGGGAAGACATTGCTATGGATTTTATCACTAAACTGCCCAGAACAAAGAATGGTCACGACATGATTTGGGTGGTCGTTGATCGATTCACTAAGAGTGCGCATTTCATAGCAGCCAAGGAGAAATGGTCTATGGAAAAGCTTGCGAATTCTTACGTGAGGGAAATTGTGAGACTTCACGGTGTTCCGTTAACGATTGTATCGGATCGTGATAGCCATTTCACCTCAAGGTTTTGGAAAAGTCTACAAGAGGAAATGGGTACCAAGTTATGTTTAAGTACAGCTTACCATCCACAGACTGATGGTCAGAGTGAAAGAACAATACAAACACTTGAAGATATGATGAGAGCATGTACCTTGGAATTTCTAGGTAATTGGGATGAACATTTACCATTGGTAGAATTTTCCTATAATAATAGTTTCCACTCGAGCATAAAGATGACACCTTATCAAGCTTTGTATGGACAGAAGTGTCGTACGCCGTCTTGTTGGCTTGAGGCTGGGGAAAAGCAGTTTATGGGACCGGAGATGGTTCATCAAACTGCTGAGAAGTTGAAAATAATTAGAGAAAGAATGTTAGCAGCTCAAGATCGTCAAAAGAGCTATGCTGACAAGAAGCGAAGATCGATGACTTTTGAAGTTGGAGATTCGGTTTTGCTTAAAGTCTCGCTGTGGAAGGGACTTATAAGATTTGGTAAAAGGGGAAAGTTGAGTCTAAGGTTTATTGGACCGTTTAAAGTTCTTCAGAGGATTGGGAACCAAGCTTACAAGCTCGAATTGCCAGAAGAACTGAATGTAATTCACAACACTTTTCATGTGTGTTATTTGAGGAAGTTCACGGGAGAAGTTCCTGACATAATTCTAATTTCTGAATTGAGAATTGATGAGAACAAAAGGTTGATTGAAGAACCAGAGGCAATTGTTGACCGAAAGACTAAGAAGTTGCGATGCAAAATGGTTGGTTTAGTGCTTGTCCAATGGAAACACACGAATGGGCCGAATCTCACCTGGGAGACGGGGAGTGACATGTTGAGTCGCTATCCGCATTTGTTTGTTGATGTGTGATTCCGGGGATGGAATCATTCTAAGGTGGAGAGAATTGTAACGCCTGTGTTTCCGGGCTTGCCATTTTTGGCAATGTAATAGTCTAGGTTAACCTTTGTAACCTGTTTTGAAAATAATAAGATTGTATTATTTGAGTATTATGTGTTTTGTGCTTAATTGCTTAATTATGTGGTTTGATTAATTAAGAATAAAAATAAGCGTCAAAATTTAAGTGTAAAATAAACTTGATATCTTTGGTTAATGTTGTAGTAGTTGAAACAAGGTTTCCAAATATATATAGAACGCCGAAATCTGACTTCGTATGAGGAAGTTATGATTTATTGAAGTTTCGACTTAGCGGTGTGCAGCCCGAAATACTCGATTTGAGATCGAGCGGTTTTTAGTCGAAACAATCTAAACGAGGATCGAAGGTCTCGTTGTTGGTATCGAAGCGATATAAAGTTAGGCGAGAACGGACGTCAAACGAAGAAGTTATGAATTTATAACGAAGTTTTTCTGTCCCGGCCTATTAAAAATAAATAATAAAAATAAAGTCAAAATTAGCCGACGGAGTCTAAACGAAAGTTGTAGAGCGTAGTCTCACCTTCACGTGGATATAAAGAACGTCGAAAACGGAGTTCGTATGAAGAAGATATGAATTTCCGAAGTTTATTAAATATTTTGTATTTAAATTAAATCTTTAATTCGGAGGCATTATCCGAAGGGGAGTCAGCAATCCGATCCGAAGTACGCCCCGCGTACACCAAGGGATGTCGACATTCGCACTCGAGTCTTCGGATACGTAAGCAATGACGTTTCGGGCAGTACGCCCCGCGTACTCCGAGGCTCCAGCCCCCTATAAATAGGATCCGAAGGCAGCCGATTCTTTTGTTCATTTTCTCTCTTCTCTCTCTCGTTTTGCATCGTTTTGCGTGCCAGAAATACCCCGAAGCCCCGGTAATATTCTCGAGCCCCGAGGCAAGTCCCGAGATCCCGAAGATCCCGAGAAGTGCGGTTCCTGAGCCGAAGCTCTGCCCGCGAGAAGTTCGATTTTTGTGAAGATCTTCCAGATCTGCTGAGATTTACTACTTCTGCAAGTCGTAGTGCTGTCCGATCATTTTCTGATCAAGTGAGTGTATACTACCTTTCATAAACACGATAATAATACAAGTATGGTTTGAGTGTATTAAGTATATTGTTGTTGATATGTGTGGATGTATATTCACTCTCTTCTATCTCATGGATCTGATTTGTTTTCTATGAAATACGTGTTATGTGTGTGTGTGCCTCATCTGTTATGTGGATATATGTATTGATTAAAGCATGCTATACAGGTTTTTAAACTATGTATAAAAATATATATTTTTATCTACTAATATGTTGGGTAGAACATGGGTAGATAGTTGGTGTGTAATAAACAGATGAGAGGCCTCGTTGTTGTTTGGTTTAGCCATCTAGCGGAGTTTAGATGACGACCACAGACTTTTCTAGATAGTCTTGTGGAAACATTAGTAGGTTCGCCACCTGTAGGTGTTAATGAACTTGGGTGTTCATTCGCTGTACTCCATCCCCCTCATGGTTGCCTTATTTGACTTATATTGCTGAGGAATCCCCCGAAGCATGTGTTGTCGCCCCGATGAAATATTCTTAGACTAGGTCCCTTATGTTAGTTGTTTTAGGGACATAAAGTGAGAATAACGGGAATGGGTAATTGGGTTATTGTTGGTTGGTGAAAATTAAATATGATTATTTATTGTGGGTTGAAAACCCTATATGCTCACCAGGCTCCCAAGCCTGACCCACTCAGTTTTAACTTGTATTACAGGAAGTGGCGCGAGGGCATAAGATGGATAAACCATCAAGTTGTTTTGTTTACAAGTCTGTATATGTATATATTTGTTGAATGACTTGTAATGTTATCGTTTATGCTTATTGGTCTGTATCGGAACATGACACCCTGAGTTTTGATTATATAATGAAAAATACATTTCTTTTATGAAATGCTTTGGTAAACATTGTTTTATCATGTTTTGTTTTTGGGAACAAATTCCGCAACTCTTTCAAATCAAAAGGATTTACTCTGAAAATATTTTAAAAGCATAAATGAAAATCGGTCTTTTCTGGCCGAGATTTTGGGGATGTCACACACACAGTAGACCCGATGTGCATGGTTGTTCTATTTGTGATATGCTATGAGTATGTTTATGTGTGGTTGGTATTTTGGGGGTAACTCACTAAGCTTCCGGGCTTACTGCTCAGTGTATTGTTTCAGGTACTTCAGGAGATCGTGGCAAGGCGAAGGCGGGATTATACCGCTTCTCATGTTTTATGATCTATGTGATATGGTTTTGGGGGATACTTTGATGTTTAAACTATTTTGAAAACAAGATGTATGAACTTAATGGTTTTTGAATGGATACTCTGATAATAAACTAATTGAAAACCTTTTTGTAATAATTAATGGATTTGGGTTGTTTTTAAAAAGTTTAAATTGGTTGGAAAATTTTGGTCGTTACAAGTTGGTATCAGAGCCTTGGTTTGAGTGAATTGGAGGAACATTCGTGTGAATCCAGTCTCAAATCAAGGAGAGATTTTCAAAAATAGTTTTTAAAAGGTTTTCAAAATAAGTAAAGGAGGACGCAGAGGGTACGATAAGCCAGAGCCAGTAAGTAGACCCCAAAATACCATACAAGTTATTTGATATGTTAGAACAACATGCTAGTACTGGGCTAGGGATCTTCAGGAATTGCATGATAGAATTGCTTGATTATATGATGCCTGCTAGCCTAGGGTTTCCTTTGTATGAAATTGACATCATTACTATAGTTATTTAGTGTATGCATCACGACTACACATAATTAAGATCTTATAGCCTAAGAATGTTTGATTTGGCCTTATGTTCTGTTCTTGTATGATTGGGAGCTTAGGGTAGGGTTGGATGTTCGAAAGTCTATAGGGTCCAACATTATATATGACTAGCATACACTAGTGCTGTAGGGTTGGTGGAAGTTTCATGGATGGGTGGGTTGTGTGGGACCTGTAGGTCAGTTATGAGATAGATGTGCTCCTCTAGAAGTGAGGATTGAGTGTTCGTTATGTATATGTTGTTAGGGTGTTGTGGTGATACTTGATACAAATATGGGTAGGTGTGGAAGGTAGTATGGGCCCGTACTACTGAAAGCACAGGACCCATACGCGTATCAAGGAAGTCACAACCCCTAGGGTTTTGTTGGGAGCTAGTTCTCGGGGTTATTATGAGGAATGCCTAATATCTTGTGGCGTATTTTCAGTATGGCGATTACGAGACGTTTCGAGGCAGGATCCGGTTTGGGATCGGGATCAGGAGAGGGTGGTCAGGATGGACCAGTACCACCCGATGTCATTGGTCAGATGAGTATGGATGAGTTGGATGCCAAGATTCGTGAGATCCTGCATGATGAGGTTGCTGCTATGTTCCAGGCTGAGTTGCCAGAGATGTTTGGGTCGATCAAGACCGCCATGGTTGAGTACCTTGATGAGCGCTATGCAGCTCTTACGGAGACGGCTATAGCAGCGGCAGGGGGAGGAACCGGTCAAGGTTTTCAGAATCAGGACATCGATAATACGAAACCCCCTTACTTTCGATGGAGTTCAGGATCCGATCGGTGCTATGAGATGGTTGTCAGACGTGGAGGTTGTTTCTTCACGTGTTCATGCCCTGTGAATCAGAGGGTGAGGTGTGCTCTGAACCTTTTGAGGATCGGGCGAAGGATTGGTGGATGTTGACTACGGGATCTTATTCTGATGCGCAACGGGTTGCGGTTTCGTGGGATCAGTTCCGGGAAATGTTTAGTACTCGTTATGTTCCGCAAGTTGAGAGAGAGAGGTTGGCTCAGGAGTTCCTGGAGCTGAAGCAGGATTCAGAGTCGGTGACGGAGATCACCAGGATGTTCACTGAAAGGGCGATGTTTTGCCCGGAGTTTGCTTCGGAGCAGGCTCAAATGTCCCAATATTTGAGTATGGTCAAGAGGGACATCAGACAGTTTGTGTCCATGCAGAGGTGTATTACCTTGTTAGAGTTGCAGGAGACCGCCAGGCGGCGGGAGTTAGAGATGGAGTTGTAGTTGCGAGAGCAGAGGCAGGCCCCGGTGCAGTCGCAGCTGGTGCCGAAACGGTCCAAAACCGTTGACTCTAGGGTTGGAGGCCAGAGCAGCCACACTTGTGAGAAGTGTGGAAAGGGTCATGCCGGAGTTTGTAGGTCCGGTGGTGCGTGTCACAAGTGTGGGAAAGAGGGGCATTATGCGAGGGATTGCCGTCAGGCGGTCCCGGCTCAGGATAAGAGGATCTGTTATCATTGTCATCACACTATGATTTTCCGCACATGAGATCTTTGAGAGTTGTACTCTAATGTTGTTTCTTATGACATGTTTTGGATATTGATTTTGATTATGACATGGTCATGAATTTTGGGATGTTACATTACGTCATACATTCATTGTGTGCGACTGACTTTTATATCTTATAAAAATCATATGTAATTCATACAGAGGATTTCTACGAAATTTATATTTTCGGGATCGGGAAGACGTGTACTTTCTATATATATATATATATATATATATATATATATATATGTTTTGGCGCACTTATTTTTATGATTTACGAAGGATTTAGCTGATTTTTCATATTATATTATATTATAATAATAAGGAAACACATAATATTCATATAATTCTTATTTATTACGTCAAATAGGTTACAAATGTTGACCCTAACTATTACTTTGGTTAAAATTATTTATCATAGATAATTTTCTATCAAAAAAATCATTTTTAACGCTTATTATATCTTAATTGACTAGCCCGAATCTATGGGTGCTACATTTTCATTCTATTCCTTGACGTGGGATGAATTGTTTTACGAGACTTTGTGGTTTTCTCACATCCTACATTAGATGAGAGTTGGACATTAATGGAGTACAAATGCTTATAAAAAGGAAGGAACTATGAAGACAAGATTCTCCATAAACACCATTTTAGTTCTCTATAACAAAGAATTAGGATGAATAAAACCATAGTAAATAATCATTCATAACTAAATCTCAAATATCATGTAACTGACATGTGTTTGGTCCACAGTACCATAAGTTATATAAAGCTATATATCAAGATTTATACTTCGAGCAATCAAATCAAATTAAATCTTTGTTGGCTTTTGCAAATTGACTTACCTTGGCCGGCCCACTAGAGAATATGATTTAAATGTAAAAGTGAATTTACATGGTTGTGTCAATTATTGATAAATTTTGAAAATTTCATAGCATAGTGAGTTAAGTTATTAAGTTTATATTTAACTCTTGTTAACCCCTTATATATACAAGCCCCGTATATAAATTACTCCCCTCTCTTCGGTTTTGATACTACAAAAATCTCCACTTCACTCTCCTTCTCTAAATCGACATTAATTGCAATTCAAATTTTAGTACCAACTTCTATATACCAAATCATTTTAAGATGATATTTCACCATTTCCCCACACTTAAGTTATAGAGGCTTGAGGCGACTCCCGAGGCCATTTTTTGAAAGGAAACTTCCCTAAAGAGGCTTTCGGGCTAACTTTTACGTACTGACTAACCCCTTGCTGCAAACATGAGACTATGCCTTATACCATAGAGTCATTTCAGACGAACCTCCATGACCACATGGACTGAGTATAGAAATCGATGGATTTCAGTGCATGTTCCTTGATTTATGATCAAAGTAGCCAAGTTTATTATGATTTGGGGATGTTGGAACAAAATCAAATATACGGTGGATTTTCTTTATGGAAATGATTAACGGTATCATAATTTGAGTATAAAAATCAATGGATTTTAGTGCATGTTGCTAACTAGTAAGGAACCAAGTGTTGTTTTTATGAAGATTTTATTAAACTTAAGGCTATACAAAATAGTGATGGTTTTGTTGTTATAGAAATCAATATATGATTACTAATACATTATCATAAAGAAATGAAAGAGTCATTACAATAATCACCATTTTTAATCATGAATTGCCTTAATAATCAAATTTGAAAAGTATGTGGATCACACACTTAAGACAAGCAAAGTCTTGGAGATTGAATAACTTTTATTTGTATGTTTATCAAGTATTTGAGTATAAGTCAAAAATGGCTACTATGACACACATTAGACATATGAGATAAATGATATACATATTGCATGTTTTAGTGTTTTTGGAGTGTATAATTATTACAAATAGTTTTGAAATTCCATTTTTTCAGAGAAGAAATGCATACATAAATATTAAAATCATATCAAGTGAGCAATAATACAATAAAGACCCAATCAACCTTAATTAAGTGTTTGATTTGATTATGATCAATTAATCAACCTCAATTAAAAGTTTTACTAACGATTTTATTTGAGTGTATAATATTTCCATAAAGTGGTGATGATAACAAATCTAGTATTGATTCGGTAACCTAATTCCGTTTAATATCCTACTATTATCTGATAAGTTATTAAGTGAGTCGAACGCAAGTCGGATAATATGAGTTTTGAATATTTTACATTGTGAAATGCACACTTTCATAGAATAAAAATAGATAGTTACAAACCAAACCAATGTTTTCTTAATAAAAATGGAGATAGATTTGGTTTCAACTTTCAAATAAAAAAAAAAAAAAAAACTTTTTCATCATTTTGTATAGAATAAAATTTACCCTAAATTAAAGACATATGGTTTAGTGTGTTATTTTGTAACTCATCTCTCCGTCTCCACCTTCTTCCCCCTCTTCATCCCCTCCATATATATTCGCATCTCTATCTGTTTCTCTTACAATACAATGAGTTTTTGATTTCAATTTCATATGTCGCAACCCAACACTAGTACCTCCAACAACAACCGTAAGCGCTCATCTACAACCTGCACATCTCCACAACCACCCACCACCACCACCACAACCGGCGGCGACAGCGGCGGCGGCGGAGGAGCTCACTTCTTGGCGATGAAGAAGGCCAAATCACAGGCCGTATCTTGCTCTTTGGACAACAAAAACGGCTTCCAGCAACATCAATTTGATAATAATCCATCTGCCGAACCTTCTTCCATGATCGAAGATCCCACTGAAAACGATGCTGGACGCGCATCCTCTGCTGGTGGATTCACCGCCAATTTGGCTCGTAAAAAAGCAACGCCTCCTCAACCAGCTAAGAAGCTCGTAATCAAGCTACTCAAAGGTCCTCGATTTAATCTCTTACCTAACTCGCACTCTTACTTCAATTTCTGATATATATTCGAATTTGATGTATCTAATCTGCAGGAAACCTTCAATTTGCTTTATATTTTTTGTTTCTTTTGCCGAATTGGAAGTATAGGGTTTTGGATTTATGGGTTGATTTATGTATCATCTGTCAATGATTATGTGGGTTTTAGCTGAAATTGAGGAGCTAAATACTTCCTCAACTCTGTAGGTTTCAGTTCATTATCATTTTCATGAAATTTCTGTTGTCTGGATTAGGTTTTAAGGTTCTGCTGTTTATCTTTGTCACTAACATCATTTCATAAATTTCCTTCCTTTTCATCTATATGCTCCTATTGTATCACAGAAATAGACTCTCAAATCACTCTATTACATGAACAACACCCAACATTTAGATGTCTATCGAGAAGAATTTAATCTTGTAGATGGAAAGATCAACTTAAAAATGGTTTATTTTGTACATTCAAAAGATATTGTATCTAAAACCCTAAAACAATTTTGAATATTTAATGAATGTAGGAACTCTTTACATTAAAAGCATATGGAATTTACTATGCATTTACCCTAAGTATATAGTTGGGTTTCTTTTTTCTCTCTTCTTAGTTCATATAATGATGTCCAAAAATATGTTATTGGGTGTTGCATTTGTAGCTCGGATGAACTTGGGCAACTGCACACTTTCTCATTCATGGTTCATATATGTACCTATCCACACATCATGGATGGTTGATTTTTTACTTTTCTCAAATGAACCTGTCTGAATAGAAACTTAGATATGGAGTCACTATTATTCCAGCTTTATGAATTAAATTTTGAGTTCAGTAAATGATATCCATGGATTACTTTTTAAAATGCAGTTTTTATTTTTATCTATCTGTTTATTATAATTGTATGCTGTTATCTTAATCAGTTGAGGGCAAGTCATTTTAAATTGTTTGCAACTCTTTCTTGAGCATGGTCTACTTGATTCATTTCTCACCTTTTTTTTAAAGAATCTCGACTCTTTATCAGCAAGTTTTTATTTTATTTTATTTTACACAGGTCAAGGGCATGGAAAAACTTTTTTCTTTGTTTGTTTCTAAATTAGAAAATAAGGACAAAGAAAAAGAATAAAGAAAAGTTCTATGACATGTAATGTAAATGGCTCATAAAGCTACACTACTGTTTACAGTTTATCATCCTTATTCCCAAACATGATACCCCTACCTTGATCCATTATCTTGATGGCATGCATCAATATTATCCCTTAATAAGAATTTCCATTTAATTTATATATCTTAATTATCATTTAAAAACAAGTTAATGACTCTACACCAGTTAATCCCACTTAATCTAACAATTACAAGCTCTTTTAAGCATTTTACTCATGGTGATCTACAAGTTTTACTCTCTTTTCATTTTCCTTTTCTAGATTTTATGGCATATAACTTTTTTAAAATGTTGTATTTTCTCTTAAAGCCAAGCCAACTCTACCAACAAACTTTGAGGAGAACACATGGGCAGTCTTGAAGTCAGCCATTAGTGCCATATTCTTGAAGCAACCAGATCCTTGTGATTTGGAGAAGCTTTATCAAGTGAGTGCTTCTACATGATACTTTATTAGGGTTTATGTCATAAATCACCATCAACGTATTTCCCATTTACCCTTTTCACCATTCAGGAAACAACTTAATCTTTTGTGTTTATTTTTACAATTGCAATTGTAATCACCTGTTTTCCAAATGTTCTTCCTACATGGCATCATCCATGTGGCAAATGGGAAAAACATGTTGGTCTCAATCTGTTTGTTAGGATCTGATCATGGAGCATCTGCCTATCTTATAAGTCTGAACAAATTCAAAATACATTTGTTAACTAAATTTTGTTATGAATAACAGGCTGTGAATGATCTTTGTCTCTACAAAATGGGGGGAAGTCTTTACCAAAGGATTGAGAGGGAGTGTGAAGCCCATATATCTGCTGCTTTAAATTCATTAGTTGGGCAAAGTGAAGATCTTGTGGTGTTCTTATCACTTGTGCAGAAAACATGGCAAGATTTTTGTGATCAAATGTTGATGATCCGTGGTATAGCATTGTATCTTGATCGAACCTATGTGAAACAAACTCCAACTGTAAGATCATTATGGGACATGGGGCTTCAACTATTTAGGAAGCATTTATCACTAGCTTCAGAAGTTGAGCATAAAACAGTTTTTGGCCTTCTGAAAATGATAGAGAGTGAGAGGTAAATTCCCATATCTTTTCACCAAATGTTCTTACACTTCAATTTAAGAACATGGTTTTTTCATACTTTCTCATATACACTTCTGATGTTTCCTTTAAGTTGAAACAATAGGTTACAATTGTGAAGGGTTACATTGTAATTTTACAATCTAGTCCAAGATGACATGGGAAACAAATACCCTTTTGGCCTTGTAACCAAAATAACCAAATTTAAGGAATGAAATTTAAGGAATGAAACAAACAACTATGTAGCTTCTTGTACCCTTTTCAAAATGTAACTATGAAAGGAAAACAAGAAGTAAATCTGATTAATTGTGCATCCAAATGACTGATATGCCCTCATTTTTCACTTGGCAGATTAGGTGAAGCAGTTGATAGAACACTCCTTAATCATCTTTTAAAGATGTTCATTGCCTTGGGAATTTACTCTGAGAGTTTTGAGAAGCCATTCCTTGAATGCACATCAGAATTCTATGCTGCTGAAGGAGTAAAATACATGCAATACTCCGATGTTCCAGATTATTTAAAACACGTGGAGGTTTGTATTATTCTTCTCTTTCCTTTATAAAGTTTATGTGCCAGGTGTAAATGACAATGATATTCAGTCACTAGGTTATTATATAAATTAGGGTTAAATGTGTATTTATGCAACAATGTTTCATTTTCCACCCCATTTGATGCAGTTTAGTAGTGGCTTTCATACAAATCATTCAACAAAGTTTAATTTTAGGACTAAAAGATGCAATCTTTTATCAGTAACATGTGTAACTGGTTGAAACATGGTTGCATAATACTTATCAGCTGTATAAAGTGATAAAAAAGGTGAAACATTGTTGAATAAATTGGTGAAAAAAGTGAAATATTGTTGTGTAAATTGGCAAGTGAAACATTGTTGCATAAATAAGCATTCATGGAATGAAACATGGTTCAATATTTAAATTAGGGTTAAATGCACATTTCTGCAACAACATTTCACCATTTTTCCCAATGTATGAAACAAAATGTGTTTTTATACAAAATATGCATCAAAATTTAAATTGTATGACCTAAAGAGCCAATATTTTATTTGGTAAACTGTGTAAAATGGTTGCATAATTCATGTCAGTTGTATAAGTTAAAAAAATTGTGAAACATTGCTGCATAAATTGGTGAAAAAAGTGAAATATTATTGCATCAATTGGTAAAAAATTGAAACTTGTTGCCTAAATAAGCATTCATGGAATGAAACAAGCTTGTATATTTGTTCCTAGAATGAAATATGATTCCAAATTTCATCTAAATAACCACTTTGTTGCATATATCGCCCAAAATATGAAACTTTTTTGAACGAATACATTTTTGAAAGACAGATTTGCGATTCTCACTTATTTTCTGATATTTATTTCCATGTATGATGTATGATTGCAGATAAGGTTGCATGAAGAACATGACAGGTGTCTACTCTATCTTGATGCTACTACAAGAAAACCTTTGGTAGCAACTGCTGAAAGGCAACTCCTTGAGCTCCATATTTCTGCAATACTCGATAAGGCATCAATACTTTTTCATTCTCTCTCTTCAGTTTTCAATTTCTTGCATTGAACCCTAATTTTAATTCTACCATTAACAGGGTTTCACAATGTTGATGGATGGGAATCGAACTCAAGATCTTAGAAGAATGTATACACTTTTCCACAGAGTGAATGCCCTTGAATCCTTAAGGCAAGCTCTTAGCTCATACATCAGAAAAACAGGTCAAGGCATTGTGACAGATGAAGAAAAAGACAAAGACATGGTCTTCTCCCTTTTGGAATTCAAACTCTCTCTTGATAAAATATGGGAAGATAGTTTTTCAAAGAATGATGTTTTTTGCAACACAATTAAAGAAGCCTTTGAACACCTCATCAATCTACGCCAGGTATACCATATTTATTTCATCATCATGCTCATTTTATTCATCTCCAATTTAAGGTTTTGTAAAAGTAACAGATTTAATTATAAATGTGTTTGTTATATATATATTTATATATTTATATCTGTAGAATCGGCCTGCTGAGTTGATTGCTAAATTTTTGGATGAGAAATTGCGTGCTGGAAATAAGGGTACATCTGAGGAAGAATTGGAGGGAACTCTTGATAAAGTTTTGGTTCTTTTCAGATTTATACAGGTAATATTATGATACAATAAATGCAAGAAATAGCAATGTACTTTTATTGATTTGTTTATTATAACAAATCAATAAATTGTTAAAAGTATAATGAACGTATAGTTATAGAATACACAAAAATATTTCATTTAGTCTTTTTCTTTGCTGATTTGTGTAAAAAAAAACTCTTTATTTTTTTTTTTTTATATATGTTGTGATGTAGGGTAAGGATGTGTTTGAAGCATTCTATAAAAAGGATCTTGCAAAAAGGCTTCTTTTGGGAAAGAGTGCATCTATTGATGCTGAAAAATCTATGATCTCCAAGGTTCCCAAACTACCCTTTTTCACCTGCTGTCTTAAATCTTAATCAAATGCATTTTTTTATGTTTATAAATTAATCTTAATAACATTATCATTTTGTATAGTTGAAAACCGAATGTGGTAGTCAGTTCACCAACAAGCTTGAAGGAATGTTCAAGGTTTGTTTCTATATCTTCTAAGTAATTTTACAAATTTGCCCCAAAATATGTCTTTAAGAAAATCATTTATCTTTTTAATTTCGTTTTTTAGGACATAGAGTTATCGAAGGAGATAAATGAATCTTTCAAGCAATCATCTCAAGCAAGGACGAAACTACCCTCGGGAATTGAAATGAGTGTCCATGTCTTAACAACTGGGTATGTTTGTTTTATAATTATTAATTAATAAATATGACTCAAAATCTGCTTTTTAATTGCTAAATAAAGTAATATGGAAAAATAAATTCAGGTATTGGCCAACATATCCACCAATGGATGTCCGCCTTCCCCATGAACTCAATGTTTATCAGGTATGCCATTAAGGAAATATGATTTTAATTTAGAGTAAATTACAATTTTAGTCCCTGAATATAGTTGATTTTTTCAATTTTGGTCCCAAAAAGTTTTCTCTTGCAATTTTAGTCTTTATATGCAAAAATTACTATACTCAGGGACCAAAAACATAACATCATATAAAGAACATAATTGCAAAAACAAATTTTGAGACCAAAGTTGCAAAAATCAGCTATACTCAGGGACTAAAAATGTAATTTATGATTTTTCATTATGCAACTATTTTGGTTTACAATATACTGAACAGGACATTTTTTTAATTTTGGTCCTAAAAAGTTCTCTTGCAATTTTGGTCTTTATTTTGTAATGTTTCTGGTCCCTGTTTCTGGTAAAATGAATATATTTGTAGGACCATAATTGCAAAAATCAACTATACTCAGGGACCAAAAATGTAAAACTATTTTGGTTTACAATAAGCTGAAATTTGTATGATTTTTACAGGACATATTTAAAGAGTTTTACTTGAGCAAATACAGTGGTAGGCGATTAATGTGGCAGAATTCATTAGGTCACTGTGTCTTGAAAGCAGAATTTCCAAAGGGCAAAAAAGAACTTGCAGTTTCCTTATTTCAGGTTTGATTTTTTTCTTCTTCTTTTTTTTTTAATCTTTTTTATTCTCTGATTATATATATAAAAGGTGGATTTTATATGATTACAGACAGTTGTTTTGATGCTGTTCAATGATGCACAAAAGCTTAGTTTTCAAGATATTAAGGATGCTACAAGCATTGAGGACAAAGAACTGAGGAGGACTCTCCAGTCCCTTGCTTGTGGAAAAGTCCGTGTCCTTCAAAAGGTAGTTGTTTTAACTTTTACCTTTTAACTTTTAACTCAAGGGCATTTATGTCTTTTGCACATACAGCCTACCAACCGATAATGTTGATGTTTTTCTCAGATTCCAAAAGGGAGGGAAGTGGATGACAATGATTCCTTCATGTTTAATGATGTATTTACTGCTCCTCTTTATCGTATAAAGGTGAGAGCATTTAACAAAAACCATATGCTAAAGCTAAAGTAGTTGTTTGGTATGATGGAATGGAATGACTCATTCCATTCCCTTACTTATTTCATTATTCCATTCCATTCCATATGTGTGTGTGTACAGGTCAATGCTATCCAATTGAAGGAAACCGTGGAAGAAAATGCAAGCACCACAGAGAGAGTTTTCCAAGATCGTCAATATCAGGTCCAATATCTTATTCTTAATTTTTTATTATTGTGTTTAGAAACTTTAAATTTTTTGTGATTATAACCACAAATTATTTATTTATTTATTTTGAATATATTGTAGGTTGATGCTGCTATTGTTCGGATTATGAAAACTAGAAAAGTTCTGAGTCATACTCTTCTGATAACTGAACTCTTTCAGCAGGTAAAATCATTTTATTTAGAGTAAGTTACACTTTTGGTCCTTGAATATAGCTCACTTTTGCAATTTTGATCCCAATATGTTTTTTTCGTGCAATTTTGGTCCCTGTTTCAAGTACTACTTTCTTTATTTTTGGTACCAAAATTGCAAAATCAGTTACTCAGGGATCAAAAGTAGTCATTTTACTTGTAACATGGGCAAAAAGTGTTGCAAAAACCAAAACTGCAAGGAAAAAATTATTCGGGCCAAAATTGAAAAATTCAAATATACTCAGGGACTGAAAACGTAATTATATTGTGATAAAAACCTACAATCATAATAAAAAAAGGTTAGTATTTCTAACCTTTTTTTTTTTTTTTGGAAAAAACTGCCAATAGAGTTGAATCGAAAAAAATGGAAAAATGAAAGGTCTTTTCAGAAAAAAAATATAGTTGAGGTTTAATCTGAAAAAATACAAATATATAAGGTCTTTTATGATATTAAGTTATTAACCATAAAAAAACCTGTATACTATTTCTAACCCTTTTATAGTATCATATCAAGGCCACCGTTTTATAGAGATTTAGCTACTGAACTATTTATTTTTTTATTTTTTTAATCAATTATTAAAATTTATTTTTATTGGAACAGCTAAAGTTTCCAATAAAACCAGTTGATTTGAAGAAGAGGATTGAAAGCTTGATTGATAGGGAGTATTTGGAGAGAGACAAGAGCAACCCTCAGATATACAATTATCTTGCATGAATCCATCCAATCCAAATCAAATCAAATCAAATGAAAACTTGTTTGTTTTTTTTATCAAAGGAATACATTTTCCTTGGTCTGTTTATGTACAGCGATAGCTTTTGTTTTTAATTGTAAAGTCTAATTTGCGTTGTGCTTTTCACCTTATATTCAGAGTTCCTTACTACTATTATTCTCATTTCTTAATCCTACTCTTTTGCCCTTATCGGATTTGTAAAACACATGCAAAACTTATGTTATATTTAGGCACAATGATAAAACATAACATCGAACTCTTAACTTAACCACTTGAAATCAAAGGTAAATTTCGTTCATATTACTAACATTGGTTTGGGTGTTTATAATGTATGATATATGGTTTTAGCTTATTGATGGAAGAAAGCTTAGTAATATGATGAAATGAGGTTAATAATCATGTTCTTGAGTATTATATGATGAAATTGTGGTTAATATCTTGAATTTTAGAAAGACATACAAAACTAATTCTGGATAGTTGTGATATAATGAATTTGAGCACTTGATGAATTAAGTCATATGGATGACTTATTTATGGAGCATAACTAGTTTGATAAAAGAAATTAAGTCATGTATTAAATTGGTGAAATGGTGATATTAATCCAATGTCTTAATGAATTAAGACATGCAGATAACTAATTCATGGAATATATATAGCTTGTATGTATTTGGGTGTTATAAACTTGATGAAGTGTTAAATTAGGTTTATGTATACATAATGTTGTAAAAATCCTGATTAGGTCCCGATTAATCTTCGATTACTCTCTAGGTGCTACCCGACCAACTAGAAGACACGTAACGATTAAGCTCTGCCTACACAATGAGCGAAACAGTAACAAACTATGAAAATTTAACACTTTAAATAAGTTCTATCTCAATAGAAACAGTTTGAGGAATGATTAGTGCTGTATTAATCATATTAACATATTTTGTTATGATATTAGACATATTTAATTTTTTTTAATTTCAACTAATTAACAATTTAGGGTCCCAGATTAATCTCTACCAAGCTGATTAATAATCCCTTAACCCTAGTCCACTGACTAGCTAACGTGGAACGTTTTTTTACAACCTTGTGTATAAGTAAGCTATACCTCGAGCTGTAATTACGCCATATTTTGATAGTTATTGGGGTTTATGAAGCAAGAGCAGTTATGAGTTTTCAAGAGCTGGAATTCCGTACATATGCAGTATTTCAAGATGACTTACCTTGTTTCTTCTTCGATGAATTGGTATCAATTTGGTAGTAGTAGAATTGTGTGAATAACACTATTATTTTTATTATTTGTTGAATTATATGATATGATTGAGTTATTGAAACCATTAATAGTTTTTTGTTGAACGAATAGGATAAGTTTGTATTGTTAAAACTATGGTTAATCCTTGTTATATCGTTCCTTGAGTTTGTACAACTACTAGCAGGTTATTGTTGTATGGTACAATAAGCTGGTATAACTGAAGTTTATAACAAACTATTGTTGCAAGAAGTCTAGAACACTTGTTAAATCATAATTGTTTATTACTATATAGTTTAATGAGTAGTTAATATTAGTTATTATCATGAAGAGTTGTGAGCAATTATAATTGACTATAATGATGCCACTGATAACAACAAAATATAACTGATGCAATTGAATATAATTGATGTCGATGACAATGACACTTATAGTTTGATTATAACTCATATCATTAATAATAGTTGTTTATGGTGGAGAGCTGAGATTGAGTATAGCTTAATAGTTATAGCTGTATATAATGTTATAGACTTATAGTAAAGAGATGAGCTTGAGAATAATGAAAAATTATAACAAAGGACTAATATCAATAAAGTCCTATGTTTTTGGCACTAAATTGGAAAAAGCCCTAAATTTAATTTTTCATTTACTGTAACCATGATATTTTCATTGAATTATGGCAAAAGGGCATAGTGCTGGTTTCACCGGTTTCAACAGGTTGCATAGCTTAGTCGAACGTTGGAGGTAGTTGTTAGCTAGGTTTTAGGTCGATTCTTCTCTCCAACGTCAACCAAAAAGATGGTAAGCTCATCCAACACGCACACACAAGGGTACAGAGAATGGGCCTTAAGGAATCCTTGGTCTGAAGATTTGAGATGCGATTGTGATGAACCTGCGACATTCTCAATCTCCAAAACTATCGATAATCCATGGAGGAAATTCAGGGGGTGTCCAAACTATCATGTAATATTCAGTTTCCTACTTTTTGTGGTGTTGTTGAACTAGTATGAAGAAGTGGTTTTTGTGTAGGACTCCAAAAAAATGCGAATTTTTTTATGGCTTGACCCACCCCTGCCAAGCACTTACTACAAGGAAACTATGTGGAATTTCCATATGGATTTAGAGGAGGCTAAGAACAATAAAGCATTTGGAATGGAGATTTTGAAGCTTTCAGAGGAGGCCAAGAACAACAAAGCAGTTCAAGTGGATATTTTAAACCTGTTGAAGGTGGAGCTAGTTATGATGGTCATGCTTTTGGTGGTGGTGATTGTGATGGGGTTTATGGTTCACAATGTTGTGGTTAAAGCACTGTGAAGTTGTGGGCATTAGTTAATTTCAGGTGGAATGGTAGTAGTAGTAGTAGTTTAGGTGTAAGGGTATTTTGGTCAAGTTAGGCAGTAAGTAGATGCATGTGTTATGTATGGTATATTTTGGTTTTGTAAGAGATGACAATGACAACAACTTATTATGTCTTAATGATAACAATGTATTAAGTCCTTTAACACATACATATGTATAAAAAAACCAAATCATGGAAGGTAACAACAATTACAATTAAGTCCTTTAACATATACATATGTAATAACCTACTTACCAAGCTAACCAAAACATGGAAGGTAACAACAATTATAGTGATCAAGGCATATATATTGATAACTTAACAATCATACCATGTCGTTTACAAAGCTTCCTAAACATCAATGTTAGTTAATAGCCCAAAAAGGGGAATGTACTTTACAAAGCTTCCCACAAACCACTACCATACCATGTAACCTAATTAGAACCAAACTTCCAATTCTACCAAACATTATGGACAAGAATTGGAAGCTTGTTACCAAAAGACAAGTGTACTAAAATTAGAAGTTTACAAAAAGGGCAACCTATCTATTAATGCCCATTCTTAATCTAAAACCCAAGGGGTTTTGGAAGAACCACCACCAGCAACATCTTCAACCATTTTCCTGAGCTTCGGTTTCCAAATTCTTTCTGAGGGTTTCCTCTTTTTCTCCCAATGGAAATTGTAAGAACCATGACCCAAGAGTATCACTCTTGCTCCAACCTCTCTCTCATCCACTACTTCTTCCTCAACCATTCTGCCTTCAACTTCTTCCTCAACCTCTCTGCCTTGAACTTCTTCTTCTTCTTCAACTTCTTCTGCCTTAACCTCTCTTTTTTCAATATCTTGTTCCTTAACCTCTCTCTTTTCAACATCTTCTGCCTCAGCTTCTCTTTCTTCAATATCTTGTTCCTTAACCTCTTTCTCTTCAACTTCTTCTTCCTCAGCCTCTCTTTCTTCAATCTCTTTTTCCTCAATTTCTCCATAAACCTACAATATGACAGACTAGTTAGTAAAGCTACAATATGAAAGACAAAAATAGTGTAACAACACATACCTCTTTCATAGCAGCCACTGCATCAACATGTGTATATCCAGACAACAACAACTCCTTTAAAGTAAGTCTTTCATTCACCTTCACCTCATTGTCATTCTCTTGTTCCTAAACATCCTCTTTTGCTTGACTCATAGGTTGCTTACCATTAAGTGTATGGGTAAAAAGATCATCAAAATACTCATCACAGGTTAGGGACACATACTCATTTGCTTCACTCTTATGTTTCTTACCATTAGGTGTTTTCTTTGGTGTTTTGTTCCTTGATCCAGACACTTTAGTTTTCCCTCCTCTCCTTGCCATCATATTAGTCCTTTTCATAGGACTAATAGCAGGACCACCTACTTGATTAGAAGATTCTGAAACTGAGGGAGGAGCAACATCCCTTCTTGGTATAGTAGGCCCAACTGGAGGGAATTGGTCAAAGACAAGTTGGCCTCCCCCATCTTTCCTAGGTCTTCCAATTTTCCTTTTTGGGACAGGGGGCTTAGGTACCTCATTCTTTGTGCATTAAATCTTATTATGCCTAAGTTTTTGGCACTTTCAACACATCATAGTCCTAGGAACCTTTAACCTTTGTGAGGGGTATTTGGCATCTTGTGATTCAGATGCGTGCTTCACTCTCTTTACTTTGGGTCTTCTAGGCATCCTTCTAACTGGGGGTGGTAATGGTTTAATAAACGCAGTCATTGGCCACAAGTTGCTTCCACCTACAGGTTGTATGTTCTGACTGTATGTTGCAACATATTTGTCCTGTGGAACCAAGAAGAAAGGAATTGACTTGTTATGGACATAGTTGATTGCAACTTGACTATGCACACATGGTATGCTCGAAAACATCCACAAGTTGCAGGTGCAAGTGTGAGTAGCTAAATCAACCTTGTATCCATTGTAGGCATACCTAACCTCAAACACATCACCACCACTTGGCACCACTGTCCATAACCTACACATAAAACAAACAAAGTACACATCGAAATACTTAATATTTTTGGATACATGCCCATAAAAACTTATATTACCTCATATCTTTCCTAAATTCATCAAGCTTCAGTTGTATGTTAGGCCCACATTTACCCCTCCATTTTGCTACCTCTTGACCTTGATGAAAAAACCTTTTCATAAGGAGAATCCTTATTTCCTCAAGCATTGTGAGTAGAGGCTTCTTCCTTATTTCTTTGATCATGCCATTGAAGCATTCTGCCACCCCATTCTCTACTGCTTCACAAGCATACCCATGAGAAAAGAATGCTCTGCACGAAGTTTCAGGTTTCCTTTCCATAAGATAGTTGTATCTTGTTTCTGTTATCTTCTTTATCTTATCCATTGTAGCAAGAAAGTCCCCTTCCACTGTACTCATAGCAGCTTCCTAGAACAAATTCTTTAACTCTAATCCTGTATATTTCTTCCTAAAGGTTGCAAAGATGTGTCTAGCATATTGTCTATGCTCAACATGGGGGAGTAGGTCTGCCACAGCCTGTACAAGTCCCTATAATTATCAAAAAAACACAACACATGTAAATATTAATGAATGTAACATACAAATATATATGGTATACTAGCGTATGTTGTGGTACCTTGTGTTGGTCTAAGATAACAACCAGTCCATTGCTAGCACCAAGATCCAAATCAGCAACCAAATTCTCAATGAACCAGGTCCAGTTGTCCTTATTCTTAACATTCACAACTGCCCATGCTATTGGGTAGACATGGTTGTCTGCATCCCTCCCAATAGCAGTTAAAATTTCCCCCTGAACCTACCCCTTCAAGAAACTGCCGTCTAGTCCTATTACCCTTCTACATCCTCTTTTCTATCCATCTCGGAAAGCCTTGAAGCCAACATAAAACCTTTTGAAATAGTTATACCTCGGATTACTTTCTACCCCCACCAAGCAAGTTGTACCCGTATTACTCAACCTAATTGCAGTTGCATAGTCCCAAACCTTGGCATAGTGGTCTTCTAACTTCCCTTCTATCATCCCCATTACAGTAGCCCTTGCTCTTTGGCATTGCCCAACATATACACTCACTGAAAACCTTTGTAGCACATCTTCTTGCATCTCTAGCAATGTCATCTTGGGCTTCATGATTACATCTTTAGGTATCGTTTGGCTAACCAATTGCTAGTAACTAGGGAACCAAAATGATAATTCCTAGCACACAGATGAATTTCATTACAAAACTTAATCTGAAATGTCCTTTCATTGTACTTCCATCCAGTTGCAACCCTAAATGGACACTGCATTTTTTTTTATTATCACTGCTACCACTACCACACTTAGCTATAACCCTCACTCTATCACTTTTTTCAAAATAAAGCTGGTACCCTCCATGGACTGCATAGTTAGTTAAAGCAAACTTGAGTTGAGCAGGGGATTCATAACAGTCTCCTAATGGGGGGCCTCATCTCTTTCCGGTCAACATTGGGATCATGCACCCTATACTCCACACCAACATCTTCATCGTCCTCATCTAAGTGGGCATGCTCTTTTTGTTAGACACCAGGAATGTCTCCATCATCTACCATTCCATCAATACTATTCCTTAATATGTTTTCGTCACACAATAAGTTAAGAAAATGATCATCACATAGTTTTGAGGGGGCTTTGAAAGTTTCTTCAGAAAAATCCAAGAAGCTAAAGTCAAATGCATCATCATCGGAGTCAGAGTCTGGAAGGTATGTCTTCTCAGGGAGCTTAGGCCCTTTACGCTTCTTAGTTCCAGAAGTAGAAGCCATTTGTTTCATAAAAAAAATAATAAATTGTTAGTCCAAACTTGGAACTCCATACTCTATTGACGAAGATAACCACCCTCAGAATCATCAATTTCTTGTTTCCATACATGTACCTTTCTACTCCACCTTACTTAGCCAACGATTTAGGAGCTTCAAATTGCGAAGTTGGGGACTGTGAAACCCTTCTCAGCATCAAACCAATCTCGAATGCATGAAACAGTTTAGCAGTGATGGTTCGTGAAAGGTGATGGCTAGGGAATAGTTTAGTGCCTTAGTGGTGACCGGATGATACAGGTTACCTGCTGGTGACCGGATATAAGCTCTCAAACGATAATTCCATGAAACTATCGTGGTCACAGTAAATGAAAAATTAAATGCAGGGCTTTTCCCAATTTAGTGCAAAAAACATGAGATTTTTTTGATATTAGTCCTTATAACAAAATACAACTGTCACAATTGTTTATAGCAGAGAGTCGAGATTACAAATGAACATATGATCCGTTGGACCGGACTAGACCTGAAAAAATTGAGACCGGACTCGGACCGAACCAAATAGTCTTATTGGTGGCCCGGTTTTTGGATTTTGTTTTTTTTACAATAACCGGGTTTCGGGGTAGGACCGGACCTGAAATAAGGTTGTTAACCCAAACCAAAAACCAAAGCTTATTACATTTTTTGAGCGATGTTGGACGTACAATGCATTCAACGAGTTTGCACAAAAAACAAAACCTATGGAAAAAGGTTTTATTCTCTGGCATGAGAATTTTTCAATAATTCCAAGTATTTATGGTCCCATCTACTCAATTTCCTCGTACAATTTATTTCGTCTTTTCCTATGTATTGTTTTTATATGTATTTTTAACCAAAAAAAACACGTGATTCTTTGTAATGCATCTAACTTATATTCTAATATTAACACCTAATGCTACGAGTCTATGATCAAGGTTCCTGACCACAAGGAATAGATCGAGGTTTATCATTGAGCCAAATTAACAAATTGTTGTAATTTTTGTTTATGTTACAATTTGTTAGATTTTTTACAAGATATGTATGAAATAATGTTAAAGAAGATTTCGATGAGAAAGAAAGGGGAACATGGGAATGGGACAAAAGATACCCTGGTGAGGAGGTCACACATGAACTAATGTTAAACGAGTCATTTTTAAAAAAACCCGATAAAAGGCTCTAGTTCGACAATATTAAATATATTGTATATTCGGTCGAAAACCGTAAACAATAATGCCAAAGTCTAATTTGGTCTAAAACAAAAAACCTACCGGAATCAGAGCAGACCGAAATCAGACCCGATACACCCTAAACTGGTCTGGTTTTCGGGTATGATAATTCACAATTTCCGGTCATCGGCCGGTTTGGTCCATGTCCGGCCCATTTCTCATCCCTAGCTGAGATTGAGTATAACTGAACATTTATAGCTGAATATAACTGTCATAGTTGTTTATAGCGAATAATTGAAACTGACAATAGCTGAACAATTATATCTGAATATAACTATCATGTTTATGACAGAGTTGGGATTATGTATATCAGAAAATAACGTGTCTAATTATTGCATATTTTTACTATATTTTATTATTGTTGTGTAATGTGGTTAATTGGTATAACTAAAGAGAGAGAGAGAGAGAGAGAGAGAGAGAGAGAGAGAGAGAGAGAGAGAGAGAGAGAGAGAGAGAGAGAGAGAGAGAGAGAGAGAGAGAGAGTACGGTGTGTCACATAACGAGTATTTTGTGAAAGTATTTAACGAGTATGATTGAGCCAGATAATGAGTACCTTTTGGCAATATCTTTCACTGTTAGTTGATAGTAATTATAAATACATTATTGAGAAATGTTAGTTGAAAAACGTGTATTTGA
Organism: Lactuca sativa; assembly: GCF_002870075.4. Lineage (NCBI taxonomy): Eukaryota > Viridiplantae > Streptophyta > Magnoliopsida > Asterales > Asteraceae > Lactuca > Lactuca sativa. The sequence continues at coordinate 40,288,143 of NC_056629.2, read as the reverse complement.
GCAATTGTAAACCTGTCAATTGGTGAACCTACGTGGTAATACTGAATATTAGTATATACCGAGTTCTTTGAAATGCGCCCGAAGATTTTAATTGAGTTACGTTGAATTATTTATAAAATTCCTGTTGTGATTATTATGTGTATTGTTGTTAGGGTTTCTCACCGCGTTTTCGTAGCTTACCATTTTATTTGCTGTTGCGTCTTTCAAGATGTGGTAACCAAAATGAGCATAAAATTTTTAGCTGAAAGATGGTAATGTCCGGATTACATCATTGTGTTATTATATGTGAGACGACCTAATTTTGTGAGACCGTGAGACGCAATCCTAGCCACTCATTTAGTAGATAAAACAAAAACATTTTTAAAATGCAAAATAATTGAAAATTTTCGAAATTTTTTTTTTCAATATTATTTTCAGAATATATATTTTCCAAAAAAAAAAATAAAAAAAAATAAAAAAAATACCAAAAAAAATAAAAAATAAATATAAAAAATACATTTTTTTACATCTTTTAGTAGAATATTTAGAATATTCTACATATTTGGCAAATCTAGTAGAATATTCTAAACATTCTAAAAATCATATTAGAAATGTACAGTGTAATATTCTATTGGAATATTTTACGTATTTAAAAAAAACGGTATTTTTTTTAATTTTTTTATTTTTTAGGTAAATAAAGTTCCGAAAATAATAATTAATAAAAGATTTTTGAGTTTTCCTTTTATTTTGCATTTTAAAATTATTTTTAGATTTGATCTCACGGTCTCACAAAATTAATATGGTCTCAAATGAACCTGAACTTTTATATATATATATATATATATATATATATATATATATATATATATATATATATATATATATATATATATATATATATATATATAAATTCTTGTATTTAACTTATTAACATAATTGTACACCGAGTCATTTTATAAAGACAAAACTGCTAAAATGGTCCCTATGGTATGCATTTTTTCTGAGGTTTAGTCCAAAACTCGACTTTTTTTTTGGCTTCGTGGTCATTTTGAGCTAGTTTCTTTGTGGTTTTGGTCCCTCGATAAACTGAAATGACTGTAATACCCTTGATGTATTTATTTTTCATTTTTCTTAATTTAATATTTATATATCTATTTTAAAAATTAAAAAAAGAAAGCCCCCCCCTCTCAAAACACCATCATCAGTTTGTGTTCTTCATCTCCTTCCCCTTTCACCAAAAATCGTATCCACCATCATAATCTGTTTATGTAGATTTTCGGCCACATATAAATTTTATGTCCGGTCAAACACATCTTTCTTACACATACAAACACCAAGAACACATACACAAACACCAAACCAACATATCATTTATGAAATTAAAAGGTGTTCTCGAGAGAAAGAAAGAAATCCAGATCTGATGAACACACACACTTCCATATCCACCCAAGAACACCTTGACATAAACATTCACATTCACATACACATGTTTGGCATTTCAGATTTAAATTCACACACACATAGTCTAAATAACCCTAACCCTAGTGCAGATCTAGAAAACTCCTCCGAATTTAAAACCCTCAAACCAGGTGGGGTTTGTAGATGGACCACCTCCTACATGAATTCGTTCATTACAACCCCACTGATCTTGCTTCGTCCCTACTTAAATCGAAACCATTGCTGCTAGAATTACGGTTTGTAGATTGGAGTTAACAGGCAGCTTCGAATCCATTGTATGCGACTCGAAGGCCACTCGTCTGATGGGTACGCAAATACGAGATCGTTGTGTGTGTGTGTGTGTCTGTATGTGTGTCGATCATTAGAAGGCTGAGCAAAGGGGATGCCGATGATGGGTTGGGGGAAGATTCTTGAAGATGAACTTTAAATCTAGGGCTTCACTAGAAAATTCAGAGAGAACAAATGGAGATGTTACGGATGGGGGCTCTTGTCGTTGGTTCATTGGATGCCAGAAATGATATGGACGACAATGATAAGGAGGCCGGAGCAACAAAGAGAGAGAAAGAGTGATGATGAAGGATGATGTTGTCTGAGATAAAGCTCTTTCCCTAAACCCAAATTTCCTTTTTGAAATGAAAAAATCAATTTCCGAGTTTCATTTCTAGGTTTAAGGAGAACAATAACATAAATCTCCACCCATTAAACAATTTCTTTTTTTTTTCTCTAAAACTGGACTTTGCAGGGGCACACCTAGGGGTGGTCCACGGTGGCATCGGCAACCCCTAACTTTTCCGACCGCAGTGGAAATTTTTTCAAAAATTTTAAAATTTTTTATTTTTTCTACTACCATGCAACTCCTAACTCTCTTGTGCAACCCCTACTGTAAAATCCTGCGTTCGCCCCTGGGACTTTGATCGGTGTGTGTGTGTGTGTGTGTATGTTTTGATTATATCAACATATATGTAGGTGTTCATCAGTAGGAAGAATCTAATGATGAAGATGACAACACTTTTTGCAGAGAGAGAGAGAGAGAGAGAGAGAGAGAGAGAGAGAGAGAGAGAGAGAGAGAGAGAGAGAGAGAGAGAGAGAGAGAGAGAGAGAGAGAGAGAGAGAGAGAGAGAGAGAGAGAGAGAGAGAGAGAGAGAGAGAGATGGACACTCTTATTTTTTAATTATTAAAATGAATAAATAATTATTAAACTTTAAAAATTGAATTTAAAAATAAAAAATAAATACCCAAGGGATTAAAGTTATTTAGTTTACCGAAGCATGAAATTTGCAATGAAACAAACTTAAAAGGAACATGAAGCAAAAAAAAAGTTTGGAATAAATCTTAGAAAAAATACATATCATATGAATCATTTTTGCAATTTTGTCTTTTATAAATTAAAAAGTGATTTTTTTTGTGTACCTTGTGTTAAAAGGTTGAGTGTTACATATTTGTAAATATTTTTAAAATTAATAGCAATTTAGTATAAAATTATTATAAGTGAATATCCTTTTCATTATCATAAATAATAATCCTAGTAAACTTGTATGATCCAATCTTGTTACTTATACAAACACACATTTTACACGGACTTTTGGAAGTCACACATGAACATGATCTCATAGAGATCTTGTCTATCTCGCTTTTCCAAAAGGAGTCCATTGTATGGGGTCCTTTAAATGCAATCTGCAAACCATTGTTAGCTTGTTGAATAAGTGTGTATTTGATGACCTCTTAGATTTATATAGAAATCAAATTGTTATTTGTTTATATGTTTTGTAGTAAGATTTGATATATTAACCATCTCTTAGGTATATATGAAAAATACACAATCAATTATGTTTGTATATACAGAAAAACCTTTTATATTATTTTTATGTTTAGAAAACATTTATATTATTATTTACGTTTCAAATAAAACAAAATTGTAATTTTTTAAGAGAAATGATTGGCTAAAAATATGATATGACATACATATCCCTTATATTTCCTTGATTGTATCCGAAAACATGCAAAAACTTACATCTATTTCGATTATTTTTGCTCAATTGTGTTATATATATAAAACTATAAAATTGATTTTTTCCTCCTTAACTAATCGTGTTTATCCCAGTTAACATCAATATTGTATTAAAAAACAAAAAAAAAGAAACATCAGATTATTAGTCGTTATTTTTTCTAAAAAAACTCGTATATTGGTCTTTTTTGAGTGGTAAAATTAATATACGAGTTTTCCTAAACATACAAATAATATATGATTTTTTCTGCATATAAATATATAACTAGTTGTGTTTTTTTTGTATCCCTAATAATAAAAATAATTGATAATCAAACATCCATGACCAATATTAAAAAGATAATATTTTCATACTCAACGATGTTTTTATAACCTTCTTAAGCATAGGTTTTAAAAATATTAAAAGACACCAAATGATAATCTAACGAACTTTTATCCAAAATTTTGAGCAACTTCCAAGGATCAATGACTATAGTGAAACTAGTTGTAACAAAATGGTTGACGTTGTAATTCAATATTTGGATTATGAATTTTCTACATGATCATCTTATCATGATTTTAACAATTTGTAGGTTATGAGTTTTTGGTGCTCAAGTAAAATGATTTTTTTTGGATTTGGATTATTTAATTAAAACAAGCTTTTTATGCTAAATATAAAATTAATTCTAATATATAAGAATATGTTTGCTTTTATTATTTTACCTATCGATAATTTAAGTAAGTAGAATTTGCAAAACATTAATATAATCAATTATAAGATTATTAAAACCGCATAACGAAACAAAAAGTTAAGATAAAATGTAGATCATTAAATATCATGCAAATGAAAACTTACTGTGGACCAATAAATTTAGGAACATGATGATAATTTAACTAAGAGATGAGAAATTAAATAGCCTCCTACTTTTTATTTCTACATATCCTCCTATCCAATGAAATTGTGATATGTGTAACATTTAATGATAATTTAATGATATTTTAAGATACTAATATGACATATATCATCATTTAAATGGGTAGAAGGATTGGTAGGATCAAAAGGTAGAAAAATATTTAATTTCTCTTTAACTAATTAAATTAATTAATTTTTTAATTAATCCCTTAAAATCAGGATTTTGACTAAGTTGCCTAAACTTTAGTTAATCTTTTTGAAATGACAAATCAACAATAAGTTATACGTTCACACAATAGATGTTATTTATATTTGAACATAGCCCACATAACAAAAACACATCCTAACAATATCTTCGCAACTCTGGGGTTATTTGGTTAACCTCTTAATGGTTCAAACAAATGTCCTAGTGGAACCAATAGAGAGATTAAGAGGGTTCTTGTTTGATTTCATCTTAAATTTCTTCAAATAGGCTTGCTAGTTAGCTTCTTCAAAATGAATTGCATCTTGATAAAAAAACTAAAGGCTTACGAAAACTAATAAATAATTGGAGCAAAAGAGTTAAGGATTTTGGGGAAATTTGTTGGGATTTTGAATAGGTTTTGATTGATTTCAAGTTGTGCTTGTGTAATGCCCGGAAATATAGGGGAAGTTAGGTGTTTGAAAGTAAATTCTATCATTTGTATTAGACCTTACCCGCTTCAAAATTTGTTCCATTTACAAACGATTAAATCAGTGCGCCCATGCTCATCTGACCTCTTAATTGATTGTATTGTTAGGGTTTAAGCACTTTAACAAACCATTCAGACGAGACGATTTCACACAGAATAATAATGCAAACGAATAAAATAAGAACACAATCAATATATGTGGTTCACATGATCAAGATGACCAACTATGTCTATGGCGAACACGAGATATTTTTTTATTGATTTTTGCTGAATGGCCTACGTAGATTAGGTCATACGAATTTAAAGAATATAAATACCACTGAGTTGACCTAAAATTGCCAATAAGGTCAATCCCATTGATTGGTTTGGTTAGTTGCTGTAGAGTCAAAAGGTGAATCAACCTTCATAACTCAACATGTATATAAGTCGAAAACATAGGAAATAGTAGAAGTAATGTGAATTAACGAAAGTATTGGTGTCTCTTTTACAATCTGCTTATTTTGAAGAATACATGGTCTCTAAATTGCTTATTTATTATTATTTTTTTTTTCTTGTAGTCTAATGTTAGATTAGAGAAAAGACCAAAAACCAAATCCTTCATGTGTTAGTATACAAAGGCAGTGGAATAGCCGATTGTTTTGATTGGTGTGGAAAAAGTTGTTGCTCTTTTTATGGATTTGAAAGGATTTATCTTGAACTTAAGAAAGAAAATCTTCTTGGTCAATAGAATAAAGCTCCTTACAAGGATTTATATTGTCACCTTTTTTATGTACCTTTGATTTCTTGGAATGTTTAATTGGAAAACTTCAGCAGTCTTCATCATTTTCCTTCTTTACAATTGATTTGCAATTTCATTTTAGCTTTTTTTTTTCTTTTTTATTTATTGATAAGATAATTCACCACTCCGTGCAATAGTTTGTTTATGTGGTTTTCTATCAATTATGGATTATAGTCATTTAGAGGCTGACTAAACTAACATGTTTTCATTAATAGACAGATTCATTCAGTCCTCTTAATCATTCAGACGTTCGAAAACAACCCCACATTCTGTTATTAACTCATTATATATCTTATTCTATTATATCAAATAACAACTTTCAAAAAGCAATTACGGTGTGAGATAATCAAATTCTCAAAATCCAATTATTTTAGCTATAACAAAAAAAGTCAAGCATTTGTCAACCTTGCAAACTTTACTATTTAAAATGTAATTAATTATAATGGAAACTGTTTATTCTGAAACATAATTAAATTTGTCAAACATCAAAAAACTTCATTATTGCGATTTAATGTCACAATAGATAGATTTGCATACATCCAAACAACTTGCTAATAATAAACAAAATGAGACAAAATCCCTAATAAAAATATCTACATGACTCTTAAATCAAATTAACACCACCATCACCATCATATTTAGTTTACCAAATTTAGTTGTGTCAAGAATTTTGTAACAATAAAGGGCTATTTGATAGTTGATGATTAAGTCAGATCTGATTGAGTCAGCTAATTATCAGAGTAAGAGGCATATCATATGATATAAATGCTTCTAATTATGTTATCAAACAGTCTGAATCTGATCGAGTCAAACCCAATCTCTTACCATATTGCAGTTAAATGGGTTACAAGTAGTCCCAAATGTTAGTCATGGAGTAAAATCAATTAAGTTTAAGAATTTCAAGCTTGATTAATCAGCCAAACAAATGTCATTGTGGAAACTTATGTCATGTGATCTATTATAAATGCTACTCAAATTTCAAAGTTTTCTTCAATCAGAATCACAAGCCCTAATGGCTAATGTCAATTGCATATGATTTGATCATCCCATCTGTTAAAATTCAAAGAGAAACCCAAAATTCCCAAGCTTTTTATCGGAATTGACTTCATATTTAAATTGAATTGAGATATTACAACATTGTATCAAACTTTTATCTGTAAACAAATTAACTTCAATCAAATTTCAACATATTATTTAGGGAGGGATGAAATTATACGATGGATAACAAAGATGAAGCATCAAATCGGAAGTCATAAATAATTTCAAAAAGATTTCATCATCACAGTACATATCGAGTTCACTATCATGTAAATTTGCCTTTTTATAATACGCAGATGAACAAATTAAAAAAAGGGGAAAGACACGAATTCAATGTCAGAAAGAGATGACAACATGATAATGATGATTATAAGAAATAAACAAAGAGATACACGAAACACGTACGCGATCGATCTATTGAAATCACCATCGAAATGAAGCCAATCAGACAGTCTTGACGATTGTGGAACTGGAATCGGTTTGATCTGAAGGAGTAGGGTTTGGATTTAGAGGTAGGCGAGGATCGTCGTCGTCGGGATCATAATCAGGATTGAGAGTACGATCAATGGCTTCACGGCCTTGATCGAGGCAAGGTTTGCAGGCGATTTCGATGGTGATCCAGCTTAATGCCAAACCTACTATGGCTATCAGTGATGCCGTCAATGCCCCCATTGATGTATCTCCTCTCGTTTCTCTCGAGTTCCCTTTTCTACTTCTTCAGTTGAACAAGTGAAAAAGAAGTGCAAAACAAATCTTGATTTGTTGGACCAGAATTAGAGTAAATTTACACGGTTAAAAATGGATCATTAAAGGCTTAATGTCAAAAAATAATAAATAGTAAATTACAATCGATATGGGTTGATCCAATTTGTGTGTTATGTTTTCATTCATACCGTTTCTTGTTAGCTTTAAATTTATATGTTTCATTCTTGTTAGATGTGATGATTTGATACACGATACAAATATTTCTTATATGAGTTTTAAAATTCGTGTTTCGTGTTGACACATGCGGGGATTTAATGACCTACATTGAGTGTAGGTGCGTAGCACCAAAACCCTAATTTCGGGGTTGTGAGTCCTATTTAAAGGCTCTCACTCCTTGAAACCCTAGCCACCTTGTGAGAGATTTGAGGCCTTAGAGTGTTCTTGTGTGCATCTTTGAAGGGGACGTTCATTGAAGAAACATTTAGAAGTCAAGCTTTGTGGATCCATACTTTGCACCTTATAATCCACCTTCAGAAGGTATAAAGTTCCCATCTTGGTGTTCTTTCATGTTAGATCTAGTTTGGTTGTGGATTTATATGCTTTTTGTCCCATAATCTTGGTCTATAAGAGTATGAGCTACTCTAGACCATTGTAATGTCATTTCCGGATGTCTTTGGGGTTGTTGAGTCATAAAATGAGAACTTGACCACTCTTATCTATCCATGCATGAGTTCTTGAGCAAAAGTTAGTATTAAAGACTAAGGTTTGGTCTTATGATATTTTCAGCCATGCAAATGGGTAAATTCGGAGACTTTACCCATTAAGACATTCTTTGGGTTCATATATGAGATATGGATGGTTGGTCCTTGTGTATTAAGAGCTTAATAGGAAGTTGGTGAATTAGCGAAGCTATGCTAAGTGTAGCCTTCTCTACGCTTAGTGTAGCATGGTTTTTCCCCGTTTTCCACCTGAAGCTCTATGTTGAGAGTAGAGCAGTGTATTATGCTGGTCTTAGCATCATGAGGTTGACTTTTAACCAATTTGACATTTGGTCAACTATGTTGGGTTTAGTCTTGAAATGGAAAAATGGTATTTCCCCCCAAGGAGGATTAGATATGCGTCAAGACTCTTTGAGCGGTGGTTATTACCTTAATTGTTAATTAGGGTTTTATTTTGGATATGTTTAGTGTGAGGAGTTTCAGTATCATCAGCTTGGGTGTGAGATTGTTTTGTATGCAGATTGAAGTGAGTCTTTTTACTACATTGGGTATGATGCTAGCTGTATTTGCGACTCTTGCATTTGGTATGTTGGGTTGGTCTCATTTTGTATGATAGGCTAGGCCTGTTTTTTTAGGGTGGGCGAGGCCCATTTATATGATAGGCGGGGTCCGTTGTTATGTATGGTTATGTGGTATTTTGGAAAACTCACTAAGATTTATGGTTACGGTTTTGTGGTTTAACATTTTTAGGTACTTCTAGTTGCAAAGGGAAGGGCCCAACTTGGCTGCACACCATCCTCCAATGATTTTCTGCATTTATGACTATTGTTTTACTTTTATGATTGTGTTACATTTTTCTATGGTTAATTTTGGAACATACATTGTGTGGATTTGATGGTTTGAAAAATGAAAAATTTTTATTCGTATTTTTGGGATGTTACAAGTTGGTATCAGAGCCTTGGTTTGAGGGATTCGGGCACACTCTTGGGTGTGTCTAAACTCAAACTAAGGAATTTGTAATCTTTTTGAAAGAAAATAAATTTTCTAAAAAAGATCTTTACAAAGAAAGGGGTGCAGTGCAACCAGCTGAGCTCAAGTAAGTGATTCCTAAAATACCCATACATGAGTATTATGTGTTTATGTGAATTGTATGCTAGTATAGGGCTAATGATACTTGCAGGAATTTCATGATAGAATTGTCTCATTTGTGATGCCTTGTAGCCTAGGAGGAATTGGATGTTATGTATTACTTGGAATCTATATGGTGAAGTTATTTGCTAAGTGTATGTTTAAAAATTGTCTACGATTAGGATCATATAGTCCTAGAATGACTGATTTAGCCTTATTTCATATTCCTTGTCTGGTTGTGGGTTTAAGGTAGAGTCACCTATTCAAAAGTCTACTTGATCCCGTATTGTGTATATTTTGCATGCATAAAGCAACCACCAATGTTGACAGAAGCTCCTAGAATTGTAGAGGCCAGTGAGGTGAGGATTCCTAGGAGTGCCTAAAGAGTACTTTAGTGATATATGTATGTTGTTTAGCATATGGCTTATGTGAGTTGTCATGGTTGAGTGACTTGGAAGATTTAGGATAGTTCTTGAGGAAAATGTGTATACGTGTGGAAGGTAATATTGGACCCATACTATTGGAAGTAGAGGATCTATACTTGAATCAATAAAAATCAAGGAGAATCTAAGGAACTTGTAGTGTGAGAATTCCCTCGAGTGTATTTTGATCGTTTATATGTTTGTATTTCAATATGGTGGTGAGCACTCGAGGATGAGGTTCTGGTTCTAGCGTTGGTGCTGTAACACCTAGTTTTAGTGATTTTCTAATTTCGAGACGTCAGACCAAAATTTGATCAAGTGATGGTGTTGGGCTCCAAAGGAATAGGGTTTAGGCCCTTTTCAGATGTTGGTATGCTGGATTAAGTGATTAAAGCCCTCGATTTGTGCCTTGAAGTAAGGGATAAAATGGGAAAGATGATATCTCGGGTTCCTTGCATTAATTAAGGATTTTATTCGATATATTTTTAGTGAAAAGTAACTAGATAAGATTATAGGGCTCTTTAATACCTTTTCGTGCATAAAAAGAACGCCGGAAACGAAGTTGAAACAAAGAAGTTATGGCTATTTGAAGTTGAATTAGAAGTTGGGAGGTTTTTCCCTACGCAGGGTGAAGATGCTGAATGAGGAACGTGTTTTTAATGAGCTACGCATGACATAAATTAAGCTACGTATTGCATAGCTACTTCTGACCAAAATTAAGAAGGTGTTTTGGGCCCTATTTAAGGGCTCTAACTTCTTGGAACCCTTCCCATTGCCAGCCTCCATCATCTCATACAGTTCTTTTGAAACCCTAGCCATTAATGGTAAGATATGGAAGCATTAGTGTGTTTTTTGTGTGAATTCTTGAAGAAGGAGTCCATTAGAGAAGCAAGTGGGAACTCCAAGCTTTATAGATCTAGACTTTGCACTTCATCACCTATCTCTAGAAGGTATAAATCTTGCATCTTCATGTTCCTTTTGTTCGATCTAATTAGTTCATGGGTTTTTTATGCCTTTTCTCCCTTAATCTTGGTTCTTTGTGAGTATGGGTTACTCTAGACCATTTGAGTGCATTATAATGTTTTGAGGATATTGAGTCATAAAAATGAGAGCTTGGGCACTCTAATCCATCTATGCATGAGTTCTTGAGAAATAGATAACTTTATGGACCTAGATTTTAGTATTGTTCTCTTTGTGACCATACAAATGGATAAATCTAGAGACTTTATCCATTAAGAAATTCATTTAGATCATATATGGGAGTTTGAGGGTTTGGCTTGTTGTATTAGGAGTTTGAGGGTTTGGCTTGTTGTATTAAGATCTTAATAAAAGTTTTGGGATCATGGGCACTACGTATGGCCTAATCTAGGTACACATGGCGTAGCTCTATGCAGTGCATAGATTAGTTACGCATGACGTAAATCAACTAAGGGTTGACCATTGACGTTTTTTCCGGATTGACTTTTGGACTTAGTATTGGAAGGGAAAATGGTCTTTTGTCCAAATGAGGTTTAATCGTGAGCCTAGACCTTTCGTGGGCCAGTCATTTCCTTGATTGTTAATTATGGTTTTATTGTGGATATGTTTAGCAAGAGGAGACTTAATATCGTTGGCTCGAGTGGGTGTTTTATCTTGTCTTCAGGATTGAGGTGAGTTTTTCTCACTGTGCTCGTGGGTCGAAGGCACCAATGCCAACCAACTAGATTGTGTTATGTATCCTTGTGTATAGGACGTTGCAAAGCTATAATGGTTTGTTAGATTGGTAGATATGCATGATTCCTTATAATTTTGGTTATTGTTTATCTGTTTGCATATGTCAACATAGTGTGGTTGGGTTGAGGCAGTACTGCTTTGTGTTGTACGCCAACAACCCGAGAGCAAGCTAGTCATAACCTGAGGGTCGGGAAGGGCATTCCAATTTTATGTTGTGGGCTCAGGAGCAAGCCCGTCATAAGATGAGGGTTGGAAATGACATTCCAGTCTTATGTTGTGGGCTTGAGAGCAAGCCAGTCATGGGTTGTAGACCATGGAAGGGCAATCCAATCTCATGTTGTGGGCTCGGGGGAAAATCCATTCTTATGTTGTGGGCCTGGGGTGCATGCATTATATATGTATTATTGTATAGGGTATTTTGTGGGAACTCACTAAGCTTCGTTCTTACCTAGTTGTTTGTAATTGTTTTTCAGGTACCAATGGTGATTGAGGGATGATGAAGGTGTGACCGTACATATCCTGCTAATTTACACTTGAGAGATTATTTAATACTCTTACTCTATGGATTTGATTTGAAAACAATGATTAATTAGCTTGTGGTTTATGAAAATGTTTTTAATAAAAATGAAAAAAAATTGGCATGGTTTTTGGGATGTTATAGGTGCCAAATCGATTGATGAGAAGATACACGAGTTTATCTTGTCTGAGATCACTCGCGGTATTTTTGATGATACTCCTGTGATGTTTGGTACCATCAGGGAGGGGATTATGGAGCTACTTGATGATCTCTTGGGGGCATTTTGCGCCGAGATCATAACTGGTCAGTTAGTGGCACATACTCTCTTTTTTCGGGAGTTTAAGGCATGTTGTAACTGTTGGGTTTTGAGCATTCTAACACACCTAAGTGTACATGCAACCCTAAATACCTTGGATCTATGTTTTCTCTATTATACATGCAAATATGAACATCCAAGGTATTATCCTAATCTAGCATACAAAACAATGAATATAACAAGATAGAATACATACCTCTTTGATGTAGAATGGCCTCATGAAGCTTGAGTGCCAAGTGCCCCAAGTGTGACACCTCAAATGGTTCACACTGTTGGGTTTTGAGCATTCTAACACTCCTAAGTGTACATGCAACCCTAAATACCTTGGATCTATGTTTTCTCTATTATACATGCAAATAAGAACTTCCAAGGTATTATCCTAATCTAGCATACAAAACAATAACTATAGCAAGATAGAATACATACCTCTTTGGTTTAGAATGTCTTCATGAAGCTTGAGTGCCTAGTGCCCCAAGTGTGACACCTCAAATGGAATCACAATCACCAAAACACTTAGAATAACTTGAGAGAATTCTACAACTTATGAAATCGGCTAGCCCTCTCTAGAATCCTACTAGTGCCGATTTTGTCAAGAATAATATCTTTATATAGTGTTACAATTAGGGCAAACCCTAATTGTCATGACTTTCCATTTCCTTGGATCCATGGGTTCAAATACACCATGGAGCATCCATGGACCATCCTATGGGTTTTAGCCCAACTTGATTATCCATGGAGCATTAGCCCACTATACAAGTATGGATGATTTACACAATCAACCCATATATTTAATTAGTCTTCTTTTGATCACTTAATTAATCCTAGATTAATTCTTGATCAATACTAATTAAATAATCTTATTATTCTTGTTATTAATATACTAGAACTTATAATATATTAATAACCATAAGTGTCTTATTTCTCTCATTATAGTCTATCCAAGTGCATGATGGTATGCAACCCAAATGGACCATGCCGGGTCGGGTCAAGTCTTACCAATTATAGTTATGGACTTAGACATTAATCCAACAGTCTCCCACTTGGATAAGTCTAAAACTATTATTGCGTATGACTTCAGGAACCAACTGGCAATCGTAGCTCTCAAAAGCTTCTGTCGAACTCTGACCTTGTCGATGAACTCTGACCTTTGTCAGTGACTTGTCCATTAGATAAGGGATCATATATTCCTCCATTCTAGATATCATATGGACTGAGACATGGATTATAATCATTCTCTCTGTCCATTTGTTGTTTCCCGATTTCCGATTTATGACGACTGACTAATTGAACAAATCAAATCAGTCCTGGCCCGGCCGAGCACTTCCATTTGTCATCATCAAATCATCGAGGGGCCCACAAATATCGCTTTTATCCCGAAGGTAAAAGGAACGGATAAACTTCGACTCATATGGCTTGTTCTACTACTTGTTGAATCATACACAAAAGCACATTTTATAGCACCGAGTTACCAAATGCGGTTTCGTGCAATCAATGTACTACCAACTCATAGTAACAACTCATATCTCTAGGTTTGAAGAATATAAGATATTATCGTCTCATGATCACTCGTGATAAAACCCATGAAGTGATTCCAATGAGCGCGGGTTGAATCCAATACTCAGAACTTATGAGCACTCATGATTGTTGTAACCTTGTCCAACACCTTAGACCTCTACAACCCATCATGACAGTCTTAATTCATATCTACTTCCAACATATGACCGACTGTGGATAGTTTGAATAACTTAGTCATTCCAGAAGAATAACCGAGTTTATTCGAGAAGTCAAAACATGCAAAGTGAAACACAATAATAATCGAATCCAATATGGTCTCAGAACTTATGAATATAAATAAAACACCTTTTATTTATCACCATATGATTACACATTATTCATTGTATACTGTTTCAGCTATCAACTTTATTCTTGAATTTAACACAATAGTTGTCCCATGCTCCAAGCATGTACACTATGTTTTCTAAACACTAGTCATGCCATACACCAAGTATGCATACTATGTTTGTCTATAATCTTTACTTTGTGAAATAGATCCATTGAACATAACTTCAATGATTCTCTTTTCACACTCCCAAATCCTTACTGCAAATGCAAGAATTCCAAATTCATGCCATTTACTGGAATCTGTCAGATTCTAAACTTATATGCATTGATCCTCTTGTAACGATTATGCACACACTCACAAAGACTTGGCAACAATCATTACAGAGTATTCCAAAGGAGATCAACTCCTTGGAAACATCCTTCTTGCATTAAGTTTCCTTAATCTTACACAGATTGAAAAATCTTAACTTTGAAACATTTCCAGATTCCATTCTGACTTATCACTTCTAAACAAGAGTTGCCTCCTTACAGATTATGTCAATATGGTCCTTCCAGAATTATCACTATACTTCCAACTGTCCTTGAGCAACCAATCTTTGGTAAACCTTAGATTGTCCTCGACAATTGTTTAATCCTTTTAGTCATATCCAGTTCTAAACCTTTTCCCTTCTTAATGCCCCAGGCATTTGGAAAATTTTAGAACGGATGAATATAACACATGTAATCGATCCTATATCCGAAGCATATGGGACACGATTCATGATGTCTTACATAAAGACTAAACCAGTCTTTTGCTATAATATTTCCATTTCAATTTGCCAAGTTCTCATAATTCAGATTATGAAAAGGGATGCCATAATCATAATCGAATTTTAGAACGCAAATAATGGACCCATATACAGAATTTCCTTATGTTGAGCCATTCCAACATGAAATTCATATATATATCCTTGACTAAATGATTAAAACCTCACGATCTAAGCTTATAGATTTGAGATGAAGTATAATTTCCTCTCCCTTAATTATAGCAAAACAACTTTTCCAACCCCTGCAACCTCACGAATTGAAACTTTTGTTTTCTATAATTAACATTGCTAACTTGCAATACTTATCATAATGATCATGCTCCCACTAACATGATGATTATTAGCATAACACTTATGCTCCCACTAGCTTTGACATGTACTCATAAATCAGCTGGACTTCTAGAAATCAATACTTCATTGACTTTCTTACCAAAGTTCAGATTTCTGATACTAGATAGTTTTGATAAAACTTTATCAAAAATCATACACCTTCCCTTAGATAGCACACTTGTGTGTCTAAACAGTTATGAAGAGGTATGCCGTAATCATAATGGTTAGACCTTTTTTCCACTTCTCACAAGTCCATATTAGTGTGCTGGTTAACCACACGCGCTCCACTAACGACTTTGAGAATGCAAATATCACAATTGCTATCTAGATAAAATCTACTTAGTGAAAGTGTTTCCTCACCATCATTTTCATGAATCGGAGAGAAACCTTATGACACTTAGATTTTTTATAGTGTATGAGTTCCTACCCATATGAAATTGTCAAAACCATAATCACAAGACAAAGATAATGACAAATCCAAAACCATATGGATTGAACTCAATCTTAATTTCTAGCCACCTGGCAGCTCAAGGGCCTACCATTGCTTCCAAGTTGTTGTGCAACAAATTGAGAACTCTAAGAACTCATATGCAAAACCAACTTTAACTGGAATGGGCATAGAATATGTCAACACGATAGGTTATAAACCTCAATTCGTGTGCTGGTAAGGAACTTCAGGTTTTATTCTTGATTAGTTCTTGAGACTTTCAAGACCTTTAAGACTCCCACTGTCCTCTTGACCTATAAGACTCCCTTGTCAAACATCCAAGAGACAGTGTGGATTCTAATCAAGACAAACACTTCACACAATTGGCCTAAGTTGGTCTTTGTTTTATCCAAAACATCACAACTTACCAATTTCAAATGTACAAGAGTATAAACTTTTACTCTTACATTTGACAAGTGTTTTAAACCTTCTTTAAGACATGTCACTCAAATTACAATCTTGGAGTATGACTCTAAGGCTTGTAGTATGACTCATCTTCTTGATTTAACCATTTCAACAATTCAAGATCCCTCTTCTTAGTCATAAGAATGCACTAAGACTTCCTTAGAGAACTAATTGTGCTATGCTTTCTTAATCATTAAGATGATCACAAAACTGATACTAAAGTACTCTCCCATCTTTTCAGATTTGAGAAACTTTTATCCTTCTGCCTAATTTGATTCTTCTTATTCGCTCTGCCATACATTGGAACCTTTTCCAATGTCTCAGAGTTACACTTAAGCTTGTAAGTATAATCATATTTACTGAGCTTTAGTAAACTATGACAAATAGTCTTATCGATCTTTTGTGGTGGACTTAATCAGTGCACAAGAATGTGTACTCGATCCCTTAGTCTTTTACTTGACTCACACATCCATGTGAACAAGTAATTAGTCTTAATTTTCCAAAACTTGAAAGTTGTCATCCATCATGCTTTACAACTTGCATGATTCCAAGTTCCGGTCCAATTGAAACTTAGGTGATGAGGATCTTTCCTTATTTGGTAAATCTAGACATTACCACAAATGAAAGAATCAATTTCATATTTCCACTCATGCTCTTAATGGAATCATATAAGCAACAATTTTTCCTCAAATGCCATTGTAAGGATATTTTAAAATAAATAAAAACAATTTTTTTTTTCTTTATTTTAAAACTATGTGGAAAAACTTATCCTTACAATCCATATGAAAAACTTGTTGTTATCTATTCCTAAGCAATATCTCATGACTCCTAAGAAGTAGCTCAAGAATCCGATCTTCAAACTATGCGATAGAAATCCATCTACGCCATCAGATTCGGCATATTCTTTCTTTAAGTTTCTTCACTTTTCTTTGATTCTTAAAACATCACCATGTGACCCAGTCACATCATGTATCAAGAATCTCAGAATAGAAACTTAACAGAGTTAGATAGTGGACTTTACCTGAAGTAGAGTCAAACTTATTGACTTTAACATCCTTGGGTAAATTTGGCAGCTTCGCAACCAATGCCCCTTTCTTTGGCAATATAAACATATGGACCCTTTGATAATGGTACACGAGATTATCACAGACTTAGCTTTTCTCTTTACCATTTGGTCAACCGAGTTGACTATGGCCGATCCCTTTCCATTGGGAAGAGAATGCTTTACTAGATATCCAATGTCATCATTGTCAATGTCCATAAAATTTTAGGAAGTTGATCTTATCAAATAGATAAGATCATTAAGGGTCTTGTCATAGTCTGTGTCATAGGTGTTCCAAAAGAACTTACTATGTGACTTAGAAAGTGATTGAACCACCAACTTTCTCAAGACTTTGACACCCAACTCTCCCGACTTGTCAATATGTGACTACATCTCCAAGATGTGTTCACACCTAGACCTTGCCTTGCCAATAGGGCTTGAGTGACCTTGAACTTGTGGGTTAGGGAGAATAATTGGAGGAGGAGAAAGAAGTATGATTTCCAAAGGACATCATCTTCATTAGTCTTCTTTTGATCACTTAATTAATCCTAGATTAATTCTTGATCAATACTAATTAAATAATCTTATTATTCTTGTTATTAATATACTAGAACTTATAATATATTAATAACCATAAGTGTCTTATTTCTCTCATTATAGTCTATCCAAGTGCATGATGGTATGCAACCCAAATGGACCATGCCGGGTCGGGTCAAGTCTTACCAATTATAGTTATGGACTTAGACATTAATCCAACACACACAACACCAAATACACTTGGAATAACTTGACAGAAACTTGAACACTTCTAAAATCGGCTAGCCCTTTCTATCACACATAAAAGTGCCAATGTTTCCCAAAGAATATGATCTTATATAGTTGTTACAATTAGGGTAAACCCTAATTGTCATGGCTTTCCATTTCCTTGGATCCATGGGTTCAAATACACCATGGAGCATCCATGGAGCATCATATGGGTTTTAGCCCAACTTGATAATCCATGGAGCATTAGCCCACTATACAAGTATGGAAGATTTACACAATCAACCCATATATTTAATTAGTCTTCTTTTGATCACTTAATTAATTCTAGATTAATTCTTTATCAATACTAATTAAATAATCTTATTAATGTATTATAATTTATATTATATTAACAAACCTTAAGTGTTATTTCTCTCATTATAGTCTATCCAAATGCATGATGCCATGCAACCCAAATGGACCATGCCGGGTCGGGTCAAGTCTTACCAATTATAGTTATGGACTTAATAATTAATCCAACAATCTCCCACTTGTATAAGTCTAAAACTATTATTGCGTATGACTTCAAGAACCAACTGGCAATCGTAGCTCTCAAAAGCTTCCGTCGAACTCTGACCTTGCCGATGATCTCTGCCCTTTGTCAATGACTTGTCCATTAGATAAGTGATCATATATTCCTCCATTCTAGATATCATATGGACTGAGACATGGATAAATCATTCTCTCTGTCCATCTGTTGTTTCCCGATTTCTGATTTATGACGATTGACTGATTGAACAAATAAAGTTAGTCCTGGCTTGGCCAAGCACTCACATGTATCATCATTAAATCATCGAGGGGCCTACATATATCGCTTTTATCTCGAAGGTAAAAGGAATGGATAAACTTCGACTCATATGGCTTGTTCTACTACTTGCTGAATCATACACAAAAACACATTTTATAACATCGAGTTACCAATGCATTTTCGCGCAATCAATGTACAACCAACTTATAGTAACAACTCATATCTCTAGGTTTGAAGAATATAAGATATTATCATCTCATGATCACTCGTGATAAAATCCATGAAGTGATTCAAATGAGCGCGAGTTGAATCCAATACTCAGAACTTATGAGCACTCATGAGTGTTGTAGCACAACTTTGTCCACCAACTTGGACCTCTACAAGCCAACCCATGACAATCTTGATTCATATCTACTTCCAACATATGACCGACTGTGGATGGTTTGAATAACTTAGTCATTTCAGAAGAATAACCTAGTTATTATGGAAGTCAAAACATGCAAAGTGAAAAACATGAATAAATGAATCAAATATGGTATCAAACCCTATGAATATAAATAGACCACTTTTATTTATCACTATACTGATTACTCATTATTCATTGTTTCGGTTTTATCAACTTTATACTTGAATTAAAAACACTAGTTGTTCCATGCTCCAAGCATGTACACTATGTTTTTTTTTTTCTAAATAATAGCTTTTCCATACACCAAGTATGCACTCTATGATCCTTACTTTGTGAAATAAACCAATTGACCAAACTTTCAATGATTCTAATTTCACACTCCCGAATTCTTAATGCAGGAATTCCAAATTCATGCCATTTTACCGAAATCTGTTAGATTCTAAACTTATATGCAATGATTCTCTTGTAATGATTATGCACAAAGTCACAAAGACTTGAAAACAAACATTACAGAGTATTCCAATGAAGACCTACTCCATTGACACAAAGCCTTATGTTCAAAGTATGATTTGCTTTGAACATGCTTCTTGCACTAAGTTTTTTTTTTTCTAATCTTACATAGATTGCTTCCATCTATAGATACAACTCTATATTCCCATTTTGACTACCACTTCTGAACAAGAGTTGCCTCTTTTCAGACTATGTCAATATGGTCCTTCCAATATTAACAATATACTTCCAACTGTCCTTGAGCAACCAATCTTTGGTAAACCTTAGATTGTCCTCGACAATTGCTTAATCACTTTAGTCATATCCAATTCTAGACATTTTCCTCCTTAATGCCCCAAGACATTTGGAAAATTCATAAAGAATAAATATTATAACACATGTAATCGATCTTGTACCCAAAGTAAATGGGACACGATTCATGATGTTTCACATAAAGACATGGTTCTAGACCATTCTTTTGCCGTAATAATTTTTGTTTGCCATTTTGAGAACGCAATATATAGAATTTTCTTAAGCTGAACCAATCCAACATGAAATTCATATATATATTATTGACTAAAGATGATTAACATATAAATATAAGCTCTTTAGAATGATTATAAACTCAATCTAAGCTTTTTATAATTGAAATGAAGTATAATTTCCTCTCCCTTAATTATAGCAAAACAACTTTTTCAACCCCTGCAACCTCACGAATTGAAACTTTTGTTTTCTATAATTAACATTGCTAACTTGCAATACTTATCATAATTATCATGATCCCACTAACATGATGATTATTAGCATAACACTTATGCTCCCACTAGCTTTGACATGTACTTAGAAATCAGCTATTGACTTTTCTACCAAAGTTCAGATTTCTAATACTAGATTGCTTTGATAAGACTTTATCAAAATCGTACACCATATCTTAGATAGCTCACAGGTGTGTCTAAACAATTTCAGAACTATGAATTGGGATTCCGTAATCATAGTCTTAATTGTTTAGATCTTTGCTATTTCTCATAAGTCCATGTTAGTGTGCCTGCTAACAACTTTGAGAATGCAAAGATTACTATCTACTTACAAATCTACTTAGTGGAAGTGTTTCCTCACCATCATTTTCATGAATCGGAGAGAAACCTTATGACACTTAGATTTTTATGGTTTATGAGTTCCTACCCATATGAATTTGTCAAAACCATAATCACAAGACAAGGTTAATGACAAATCCAAACTCATATGGATTGAACTTGTGCAATCTTAAGTTCTTGCCATTTGGCAGCACAAGGGCCAGCCATAGCTTCCAAGTAGCTGTGAAATCAATTTGAGGACTCTAAGAACTCATATGTGAAGCCAACTTTAACTGGAATGGGCACAGAATATGTCAACACGATAGGTTATACACCTCAAGTCGTGTGCTAGTGAAGAATCTCAGGTTTTATTCTTGATTAGTTCTTGAGACTTTTAAGACCTTTAAGACTCCCACTGTCCTCTTGACATATAAGACTCTCTTGTCAAATATTCAAGGGATAGTGCGGATTCTTTATCAAGACAGACACTTCACACAATTGGTCTAAGTTGGTCTCTGTTTTATCCAAAACATCACAACTTACCAATTTCAAATGTACAAGAGTAGATAACCTTTTACTCTTACATTTGACTAGGGTTAATAAACCTTCTTTAAGATATGTCACTCAAGTTAAAATTTTGGAGTATGACTCTAAGAATTGTTTTGGAACGAAGTATGACTCATCTTCTTGATTTGACCACTTCAACAATTCATAGCTCCTCTTCTTAGCTATCAGAATGCACTTAGAGGATGAACTGTGATAAGGTCTCTTAATCATTAAGATGATCATATAATATGATACTAAAGTACTCTCCCATCTTTTCAGATTTGAGAAACTTTTATCCTTCTGCCTAATTTGATTCTTCTCATTCGTTCTGCCATACATCGAAAATTTTCCAATGTATCAGAATTACACTTAAGCCTGTAAGTATAACCATATTTACTAAACCTTAGTAAATCATGACGAATAGTCTTATCCATCTTCTGTGAGGGACTTTGACAAGTGCACATGAATGTGTACTCGATCCCTTAGTCCTTTACTTGACTTACACATCCATGTGAACAAGTAATTAGTCTTAATTTTCCAATGCTTGAAAGTTCTCATTCATCATACTATACAACTTGCATGATTCCAAGTTTCGGTCCAATTGAAACTTGGGTGATGAGAAATTTTCTTTATTTGGTAAATTTAGACACTACCACAAATGAAAGAATCAAAACCATTTTCCATTATTGCCATCAATGGAATCATATAAACAACAATTTCTTTCACAAATGCCATTGTAAGGATACTTAAAATAAATAAAATTAAAAACTTTTCCTTTTATTTTAAACTTTGCGGAAAAACTAATCCTTACAATGCAAATGTATATGAAAACTTGTTGTTATTTATTCCTAAGCAATATCTCATAACTCCTAAGAAGTAGCTCAAGAATCCAATCTTCAAACTATGCGATAGAAATCCATTTATGTGATCAGATTCAACATATTCTTTCTTTAAGTTTCTTTACCTTTCTTTGATTCTTAAAACACCAAGATGTGACCCAGTCAAATCATGTAATAAGAATGTCCAAATAGGAACTTAATAGAGTTAGACAATGGACTTTACCTGAAATAAAGTCAAACTCATTGACTTTACTATCCATAGGTAAGTTTGGCAGCTTCGTAATCAAAGCCCCTTCCTTTGGCAATTTAACATATGGGCTCTTTGATAATGGTACATGGGACTATCACAGACTTAGCATTTACCATTTGGTCAACCGAGTTGACTATGGCCGATCCCTTTCTATTGGGAAGAGAATGTTTCTTTTTCTGGATTTCCAGTGTCATCATTGTTAATGTCCATAAAGTTTTGGAAGTCGATCTTCTAATCAAATTTGCTTTACTAGCCTTCCTAATCATTGCTGATTCAGCAGTACCAAGCAAATAGATAAGATTATTAAGGGTCTTGTCATAGTCTGTTTCATATGAGTCCCAAAGGAACTCACTATGTGACTTAGAAAGTGATTGAACATCCAACTTTCTTAAGACTTTGATACCCAACTCTCCCGGCTTGTCAATATGTGACTTCATCTACAAGATGTGATCACACCTAGACCTTGCATTGCCAATAGGGCTTGAGTGACCTAGAACTTGTGGGTTAGGGAGAATAATTGGAGGAGGTGGAGGAAGTGAAGTTCCAAGAGATTTGGGAAGATCATAGATGTCTGAACTAGACATCTTTTGGGAGATATTCAAGTTTAGTTGATTTAAAAGTCCTTAATATAACACCCAATATGAAATATTAGGGCTAGGAACCAACAACCTATTTATAACTGGAAGAGGGATGCCGTAATCCAAGTTATAAAATAGTTGAAGGTAGGTAAATGACGATTTACCAATTTCCACCATGAAAAACGTAATATAATTAAGTTTTAATTGGATTTGAAACTCCTAGATCTTTTGAGATTCATTGAACTTTTCAATGGCATGTTTCAATCTCGAGTGTGCCCTTCAGGTTTTGTGATTAGGATGCCGAGGATCACAAAACAAGGTGTGAAATAACCATGCAAATTACTTGGTACTCTTAAATGTTTATCACCCAACCGATGTGCCGGTAAACCACACACGCTCCACCAACCGACTTAAGCAAAGTGTAATTTCATGGGTTAGCACCTTATTCACATTTTTCCTAAGTAACTAAGATTGGGAATTATGAGTGTTTAGTTACTTAGTATTTATCATTAATACTTTTAATGAAGGGAGAACTTATAGTCTTTGTCCTAACCGTTCGGCTAACGACCCTCCACCAGTCAAGGAAGCGGTGGGTGAGAGTGGACACCCATTAAACTGCCATTTTATAGGCAGTAACCTTATACCCCCTTATAGACCAGATTCGTGAATGAGGCCTACTAATGGTAAGACTGACTTTACTCTTATACATACATATATACATACATATATATATATATATATATATATATATATATATATATATATATATATATAAATATTATTAACTTATAATATTATAAAGTATAAGGGTTGAAATTTTAACTTTTAAAATTCTAAGGGCTGACTTGGAATTAAAGTATTCATAAGAGAAAGCTTAACAAATTCCAAAACTTGAGGGCATGTTTTGAAACTATTCAAAACTAATTATTTCCATAACTTATGAGTTTAAAGTAGTTTTAATTAAAACTCTTCAAGTTCCATAACTCGAGGACAAGTTATGGAAGACTTTAAACTAATAAAAGAATGTAACTTTTCTTTATTTTTGGAACTTATGGAACTAATTAATGTTACACATTTTAATGATTAATGAAGTGACTCTTGAACCTCCATAACTTGAGGACAAGTTATGGAGTCATAAAACCATTTAATGAGAACAAGACTCTTCATATTTGTAACCATTGCCAACTTTTATGAGTTTTAAGAAACTTTAATGTGAATTTTCATGTAACTTGAGGATAAGTTACACAAACACATTTTAGAATCAATTCATAGATTAAAATGGATCAAAGACACATAATCAATCAACCTTTTTCTATTAATCTAAGCAACTCATATGAACATGATAATTGGAATCAAACTTTTTCATGTAATTAGCATAACACTTAAACTAATACAAAACATGAATCTATTGACAATTATCTTTGAAATTGGATTAGTATGAACATTACCACATCAAAAATAAGTTTATAAGTCCAAAAACAGCTTAGGGTAATGTTCCTAGTCCATTTCTAGCCAAAAAAGTCGAATATATGTTGTCTGGGGGTTCAACTCGTCGAGTGCACGAACAAACTCGACGAGTTGGATGCATTTTGCCTTGGACTCGGCGAGTTCATCAGTGGACTTGGCGAGTCCAGTGCCCCAAATGCCCGAAATTCGACTTTTTCAGCATTTTTCAGCAATTTGCATCAAGTATAATGGAAAACAAGCCTAGGCTCTGATACCACTGTTGGGTTTTGGGCATTCTAACACACCTAAGTGTACATGCAACCCTAAATACCTTGGATCTATGTTTTCTCTATTATACATGCAAATATGAACATCCAAGGTATTATCCTAATCTAGCATACAAAACAATGAATATAACAAGATAAAATACATACCTCTTTGATGTAGAATGTCCTCATGAAGCTTGAGTGCCTAGTGCCCCAAGAGTGACACCTCAAATGGTTCACACAACACCAAATACACTTGGAATAACTTGAGAGAAACTTGAACACTTCTAAAAGCAGCAAGCCCTTTCTATCACACATAAAAGTGCCGATTTTCCAAAAGAATATGATCTTATATAGTTGTTACAATTAGGGTAAACCCTAATTGTCATGGCTTTCCATTTCCTTGGATCCATGGGTTCAAATACACCATGGAGCATCCATGGAGCATCATATGGGTTTTAGCCCAACTTGATAATCCATGGAGCATTAGCCCACTATACAAGTATGGAAGATTTACACAATCAACCCATATATTTAATTAGTCTTCTTTTGATCACTTAATTAATTCTAGATTAATTCTTTATCAATACTAATTAAATAATCTTATTAATATATTATAATTTATATTATATTAACAAACCTTAAGTGTTATTTCTCTCATTATAGTCTATCCAAATGCATGATGCCATGCAACCCAAATGGACCATGCCGGGTCGGGTCAAGTCTTACCAATTATAGTTATGGACTTAGACATTAATCCAATAATAACACCAGTCAAAATAGGTCAAAAATAATCATATGTGATTATGTCAATCAAGTAATGTGATTTTGTCAAACAAGTAATGTGATAAACTTACTATGTAACGCAAGTATGATTTTCATACATACTTTATAGTATAAATCAAAGTATATGTCCATACATTTCCAAAAGATTTTAACAAATCTTAATCTAACTTCGCGTGAAGAAGTTATGATAAACTCTAACAATATAAATCTCTATAGTAAGAAGAAATTAAAATATAGTGAGAGTTAGTTTTTTGGAATCTAAAAGAAAGTTGTAGTACTCGGAAATACCTACATGTAGATATAAAGAACGTCAAAAATAGAGTTCATATGAAAAGATATGATCTTCCGAAGATGTAGCAGTCTAAGAGCATGACACGTGGCACAACCCCCCGTAATCAGCCATGCTCCACGACGTGAAAGTGATGTAGGACACTTCTCAAGGCTAGAATGCAGATGGCAAGTCTATTGGAGTGATGTGCTAAGACTTCACGACATAGAAATACAGGTTCACGATGTGAAATCAATATCTTAACACCTTCCAAAGCTAGGAGCTAAATGACAAGTCTACGAGGTGATGCAGCTATGCTTCACGACGTGAACTTGTCTTGGGCAGCCTATAAATATCAAGTTCGACCTTAACACTTCTTTCACCCAAATCTCCTTCCTCTCTCTCGTTTACTGAAGGCATTCTACGTCTTGAGCCCGATGATCACGAACCGCTGACTGTTTCTAGTTAGATTCTATAAAATCACTCTACTAGCGTAAGTTTCACAACACCACTTTTTAATGTTTTCGGGGGAAAACACATGATAAATATTATATAAAAGTTAATATTATGTTTATTTTTTTTTATTATGGATCGTGTCGGGTACTTTCTATTTTTCATGAGATGTTTTGCAGGGTTTTGGAGCTAGTTGCGGTTGCGGTTTGATTGCAGTTGGGCTTGGTGGGGTTTTTGATGCATTACTGGGCTTTACAGATCCATCAAAGGAGATTTGGATTTAAAAAGTTGAAGACTTGGATGAAGTGGGCTTGTGAAGATGGGTCATGGATTCTTATTTTGGGCTTGGACTATCCATATTTAAAGCTTGAAGACGATTGGCTAAATTTGAAGCATGTGAGGCATGGAGGGGACCAAGGGAATCTTGGGTAGTGGGGTGTGTAGTGGAAAAAAAATGAGCCAATAGCATTCCAACACTATTTGCGAGGGTGGAGTCTCAGTCGCGTAACACTTGCGAGGGTACCCGCGCAACTGCACACTTTTGGGCATTTTGGTCATTTTGCTCACCATTTACTTGAGGGGTTAGGTCTAGCAGCTCTTTCTTCGATTTGACACCATTGGAGACCATTGGAGGCGATTTTTGGAGCTTGATACTCATTCTTCTTATCTTTCTAAGTAATTGGTAGTTTCTTGATCCAAAAACACTTTTGTGATTGTTATTTTGTTGTCATGAGTGGCTAGTTTCTCTATTTTGGTTAACTTTGGCTAAAACCCTTGGATATGTATGGGTTTTGAAGGATTCATGCTTAATTGTCATTTATCTTGTAATGCTCTGATTATCGAGTATCAATTTATGGTTATAAATTCTCATGATTTCAAGGTCTACTCGACGAGTTGGTTGCCTGACTCGTCGAGTAGCAGCGGGTTGGTCCACATGTTTAAGTAACCTACTCGCCGAGTCCAAGAAGGGACTCAATGAGTAGGAGTTGGAGGATGAAACCCTAATTTCTGGGGTTTTTGCACCTTATTTAAAGGATCATTGGCATCCTCAGCCTCCCCTTACAGCCTCTTGATAGTCGATAAACCCTAATCCATGTGTGTGCATCATTCTTGTGTGTTTTAAGCTTTAGAAGAGGATTCTTGGTGGGAAGAGCTTGAAGAACAAGTGACTAGAAGAAAGGAACGTATGGGATATGAAATCTTACTCATTTAGCATCTTTTGGAAGGTATCAAGTCATTTACTTGACCTCATTTCATTCTATATCTCATTTGGGGGAAATTTAGGGCTTTTCTAGCATATTATGAAGCTATTCTTGGGTATGAGCTCAGATCTGAAGTTGTAACTTCAGATCTGAACTCTCTTTGGTCTCTAAGTCCATAAAGCTTTCAGCTTTAGCACGTGTGAACCTGTCCTTATGTATAAAACTCCATTGTAAGCTTCGTTTTGTCATTATAAGACTTTAGAGCCTTGCATGCACGTAAAGTTTGCAACTTTACGTGATAAACATGCCTTGGGAAGCTGGATCTGCAATATGGAACCTTAAAATGGCTTAAAAAGCATATGAATGGATAATAGACTGAAGGGACTCGGCGAGTTGCATGGTCAACTCGGCGAGTCCGATGAAGATTGTCGTGGACTCGGCGAGTCAGTTAGGGTTTTCCCAGTTTTTGGCACACATGAACTCGACGAGTTGTAGGGGAAACTCGACGAGTTGGATAAGGAGTTTATGGACGCAAACATTAGGAACTCGATGAGTCACTCAAGTGACTCGGCGAGTTAACGAGCTATGCAAGGAACTCGACGAGTGGCTGGTTGTACTCGGCGAGTTGAGGTCAACATGGACTGTTGACCTTGACCATTGACTTGGACATTGACCAAGGGTTGACTAGTTGACTTCTGGGAGCATTTTGGGAAATTGGAAATTATAAGTATGGTTCTATGGTGAATATAGGTGGTGGAGTTGTGTCAATGATCCGAGAGTGGAGCTTATCACTTCAGCGCGTCAATTGCGAGGTGAGCTAGCCTCACTATACTCAAGGGTCTACGGCACCAAGGCTGGCCCTTTGGATTGTTATCTGGTTATGTTATGCTAGTATGATCTGTTAGATCAGTATCCTAGAGGGTAGGATAATAATATGTGGTATGTGGCGTGATCTATTAGATCGGTATCCTAGAGGGTAGGACAATATTATGTAGTATGTGGTATGATCTGTTAGATCAGTATCCTAGTAGATAGGATGGTATTATGTGCTATATGGTATGATCCGTTAGATCAGTTGTTGTCTATAGACTGTTATGTGATTAGCTGTTATATATATGTGCACATGTTTGTTTTGCAGTTGAGGTTTATCTGCTTTGTGTGGAGGCCAATAGACCTGGGCATTCCAACCTATTGGTTGTGGTCCATGAGTATTCCATCTCGAGGCTGACTGGACTTATAGTATGTGGGCATTCCAACCTGTTGGTTGTGGGCCTGGGGTATTCCATCCCGAGGATGATTGGACCCGTAGTATGTTGGCATTCCAACCTGTTGGTTGTGGGCCTGGGGTATTCCAACCCGATGGTTGATTGGACCCATAATATGCTGTTTGTTATTGTATGTATATTATTGCGTGTATGAGTATTTTGGGGGTAACTCACTAAGCTTTCGGGCTTACAGTTTCAGTTTATTGTTTCAGGTTAAACGGATGACCGCGGAAAGGCGAAGGCATGACCATACACTTCCTCGATCTTTGATTATGATTTCTGGGAACTCTGATGTTTAGACTATTTTGAAAACAAATTGTAATAATTGAATGGTTTTAAATGATTTAAAAAGTTTTAAATTGGCTCGGATTTTATGGATGTTACATATCTTATGTTTATGATTCTAGTTCATATTTCTTATGCTTGTTTAATACTTTGATCATGAGCTTGGTACTTGAATGAGAAATTGTTGGTTTATTTCTTTGATTTAACATTAAATCATTGAATTTACTTAGAACAAGGGCTTTATGATGGTAGAAATCATCTCTAGCTTGTGAATCATGACTCCTTTAGTGATGTGTAAGCATTGACATCTTCTAGGAATTAGGGATTCCTTCATTCTTAAGGCTAAGCAACTTCTTGGTTTCAATTGCTTCAATTGAATTCTTTATTTTGATTAAGAAGGTGTGTTGTGGGCTTCCCCAACCTCCGTACTACCTATGAGGAATCTTGGAATATCATGCTTCATGATTGCTATAACTAATTTGGGATGAATGATAAGCTTCATATTGAATTCTAATGATAAACACACAAATGTTCATTGTGTTGAATTGCCTTGGTTGGCCAATTATCCACAATATTTGAGCCTCTCACTATCTTGCTTAATTGTAAGCTTTTTAGTTATTCAAGTCTTTTAGTTTTCAAACAATCACAACACCCCCCTTTTTTGTTTAATTGTAGTTAGTTAGTTTATTTACACTAGTTGTATTGGATTGCAATGGTGATTGAATACAACCATTTCACCGAGGATCGATACCCGTTTTTACCATTATATTATGTTTTATTTGCAAACAAATGGTGTAATTTGCTTGTTGGACTTGACATCCCACCACATATATACCTAGAATATATCTGATATATTGAAAACATACAACTATCTTAAACTTATTAGAATGTTATTATACGAATGTAGACCCTGAGTTATACTCGGGAGTTCTATATATATTATGTGTGATATAGCCTCAGAGTTATACTCGAGAGTTATACATATTGATTGTTAAGTATGTTATTATTATTGGTTTTATGTCAAGATAAAACCCGATGTGTTATTAATATAGCCCTGAACTTATATTCGGGGTTCTATATATACTTGTTAAGTATGTTGCTATTGTTGGTTTTATATTAAGATAAAACCTAGTTTTACTTCAAGTTATAGTTGTTATACTGCCTAAGTATTATCAAATTAGGAGTAATGTTTAAAAGCATAGTCTAATAACTTAGGGTTTTAGACACGAATATGCTTTTGTTATTAGAACTTTAGGAGGACGACAAAGTCTACATGAGCTATTATATTCATCAACTAAGATTGGGAATCTTAGGGGAAATCCTCAGACCTGTAACCGTTAATCCTGTGTGAGCGAGGAAGTCGTGTATAAAACTATACAGGTTGACAACCCCACTCGTTGGTGTTAGCTACAACCCAATATTTAGCAAGTGACGAACTGTCCTTTTATTTGTTTATGGATCCGGCGTCGATGAAGCGCACAATGTTTTTATATGGGTGGAATCCTTCGTGGTAGCCCGAGCATAATCTTTTATGGCACCAATGGTGGAAATCCTTCGTGGAACCATCGGTGTGATTTTTGTTAGAGTTCTTGTATGTCATAACAGCGGTTACGGACACATGGTAGCAAATTATTAGAAACATTATACTTTGTCGATATACAAGTACTAATGTTAAGCATAAGTTTCCCAATCGCTTATACTCTAGGTACAAGGAATTTATATGTATTTTTACTTATTCTTTAAGTAAATAGTTATACCTAGTATATATACTCGTATAAAATTGAAATAGAATTTATATGTAGCAACCTTCCTTGATTTAAGTATATGGAGATTTTAGGTATATAATTTATGTAATAAGTAAACTATTATACCTAGGATATATCTTTATACCTTAATATACATATTTGGTAAAAGGCTGAATTTTAAGAGGTACAAACTTTAATGCGATATTTACAAACATTTTATACATTAAATAAATACTTAATCTTATCCGGTCAAACATCTTATTGTCTTAAACTATGAAAGATTATTCGTCAAGCCAACAGATTCGGTCAAGAATTGACCAGCCGAACCATATCAGTTCCCCTTTCATCGCCACCTTCTTGTTTCTTAACAAAATTAAATCCGTCATTTTCAAAATCCTTTGAAACCTTAAGCCTCTTCACATATCACCTCTCTTATAATCC
This sequence comes from Lactuca sativa, assembly GCF_002870075.4. Classification (NCBI taxonomy): domain Eukaryota; kingdom Viridiplantae; phylum Streptophyta; class Magnoliopsida; order Asterales; family Asteraceae; genus Lactuca; species Lactuca sativa. The sequence continues at coordinate 40,257,000 of NC_056629.2, read as the reverse complement.
CTCGGTTCTCCAAAAACCCTAAGCTCCACCTCCACCACCACTCAATCCTGCCGTGTCATCATCCATGTCGAACAGTTCAATAAGAAGAGTGAAAGAAAGATCTAATTCTAGAGATCCCTTCTTGCTTTGCATCTCTCTCTTCCAAACCCTGGAATCAATGTTCCTCATCACTTCTCTGAAATGAATGTTCCTGCAAAACTCTACAGGTTCAATTTCTTCATATTCTTTGTTTACGAATTTATGTTTGTATGTGAGATCATATTTGATTTTGTGTGCATGTATATCATGGTGTTTGGGCGACTGATTATTTATTCTAGAAATGAATGATAAGGTGTTTATTAATCGGTTGCATGTTTGAAACTTTTTGGTTTCCTTTTCAATGCAAGATCTTTTTAGTTTCAGGATTCTTTTAAGAAACTGGGGAAATCGCAAGGATTCTATGAAGAAGAAAGTTGATATAAAGTTTGGTTTGAAACAATAATACGGAGGAAAGAGGGAATTTGTTGTTTCACACTTCTAGATAACGTGAAGCATAAGAGGTGATACCAAAATAATTGTAATTGGTCTGTTATAATCTTTTCTTAGTGGTTAGCATCATTTTTTTTGGTTTGAAGTATATTAAAACCTAATTTTTAGCTAGAAATACAATTCAAATTTGGCCTCATTAAGTTCATTTGAAATCATATTTTGGGTTAATATTGTTTTTTGGTTAAGTTTAACAATTAGAAGCATAATTTCGATAGGATTTGGTTGCATATTGAAAAAATTACTAACATTTAACCATAATTTTTGCTCCAAATTAATATGGATTTATCTCCAGGAACTTTTACAGCTTTTCTTGTGACCAGTTGTAGTGGCATATGTTTTTTTTGACACATTATGTGCATCATATTTGTTTAGCAAATCAGTCACAATACCACTTTTACCCCAAAATGTAATATGAAAGAATCAAACCATCCATTAACCATGATTTTGTTGTAATTGTGTTTGATAGGTCTAAAGAGAGCAACTAATCAGAAAATAAGTAACAAAGTAACATGCTTTCCTGTTTAATTTCTTCTTACTCTTTCTCGCTACAACACTTCTGGTTTTGGAAAAAAAAATATTAATTACCTATTTAGCCACTTTATTTTACGGTATATGGGGCTAATAAACTTTGCATAAGGTGGATCTTCTTACATATATATGTTTAGGTGCAAAGTTCTTGAAATATTTGAAGTCAAGGTTGAGGTTGCATGCTAAAGGGGATTGTCACTGCACTAGCAAGTTGAATGGTAATAACATTTTTTTAAACTAAGTGAATAATATCATAAAGGCCCTAGAAAATTAAATGGTAGTAACATTTTTCAAAAGTTAGATGGTTAACCTATTAATTTATTTGATATCTCTTACATCCAACCTATTAATTTATTTTATATTATTATTTCCATTTTTCTAATTGAAAGGTTAACCAAATGAACCATAATCGACGAGAGAGCTAAAAATTTGTTGGATACCCTTTGGATAAATAAGGTAAGAGTGATGGGTTATTTGCTGATAAAATCTTTAGGTCGTGCCATGTCACAAGAGATGAAGTAAATTGTGCGCTTGAATGAAAAAAAGGAGTAGCTTCACGTAATATATTTTTTTCTTTTTGGGCATATTTTTAGCATTGAAGTAGGTTTGCAGGTAAACCCCAACACCCACCCCCACCCCCACCCCCACTCCCAACTTACATTCTTCATTTGTTTTTGCCATTTTTGCCAATATGTTAATATATGCATATTTATTTGTATTTATATGTATGCATGCATATTTATTTTCTTATGTGGTTTATGGTCTTATGGTTTTTCTTGATGATTTATGTTTTTTTTCCTAATCTAAATGTTTTTTTATAGGTATTCAATGGTGCTGCCCCTTTATACACTTATCATGTTGCTCACCCTTAAGATACAACTTGCTCCTCATTCTGCTGGTATGATGCTCCTCTATACTCGACTCAAAGTATATTGGCTATTGTTTCTATTTAGTTTTGTTTGCCTTTAGAAGACCCAATACATAAAATCTCCCTCTTGAAAGAAAGCCCTTCCTTTGGCTCTCATCCTGGTTGTTATTGATGTTATATACTCATTGATGTTGCTGCTCGGTTGAAGATTTTATATTATTTTTGTTTAAACATGGCTCTTAAAGGCTCATTTCTTGAATGAAAGTAGGTTTTATTTAATACCTATGTATGTGTGATTTGAATAACTATGTTGATAATACATTAGTTGCAATACTCTACATACATGAAAAATAACAATATAGTTTGAGGTGAGTTTAATGCTTATTTCCACTAAGAATGTGATTGATTCTTATTAAGATTTTGATTAATTGCATTGGTAATGTGGGATTTGATCCTAGAGGGCCAAATAATTAAGTTAATTTCTTATACAAATGGTAATTTTTTTTGTTTATGATGATGTTTTCTGCTGAAATGAAAGGTGCATTTTGTATGTGTGAATATTATTGTCTTCTTTCTATTGAAAATGTTATTAACTTTGAAACCTAAGTTTCATAGTGTCTGTGGGTTGCTGCATTAAAAGGCGAGACACTCGGGAGTAGGGGCGCTCGTTGAATATGTAGTGTTACCAATGTTTTATTAGTTAATTGAAATGAGTATTTTAAATTTGATTTATAATTATTTTTTTTTCAAATATAAGCATATTAAATTCAGTTTATAATTCAAATATATTTTATCCGATTTGTATTTGTATTTAATATATTAAGTATTTTGGTCGAAAAATCATTTTATAACCGAAGCTACACAACTAAGAACTTCATTTTGCTATATGTTGTGTTTTTATGAGCAATTGGCTATTATTTGTGCATATTTCATTTTTTATTATTACTAAACATCTTATTTTGTTTCACTTATCATTACTTAAATGTATGTTAGTGATTGTTATTTGACATTAGTAACTTCAATGATCACCCTAAAGTTTTACAATTTTAAGTTTAGACAAAAGTAATGCCATCTACACTTTGAGAAAGCCAACAAGTGATTTTTGAATTTCAAATGAATTTTTTGATCTTTAAAATCAACAAGATTGTCACCTCTAGAAACTAATTGTTAAAAACAATACACAGCCCGCCACTTGGCGCGGGTAAACGGCTACTGAAAGCACCTGGTCTGTATGCAATCCAAGTGAGAATCCTTAAGATGCTAAGGAGCAAGTAGGGATGAGTAGTCGAGTGTGAGTATGCTCGAGCGAGTCTTTGATGATTTTGTGTTGTGTTTCAGAGACATCATGGTTGGTACACGCCACACCCTAGAGAGCAGTGGAGTTAGCGATGATGAGATTCGCAGGATGATTCAAGACGAGGTGGCCGTAGCCATACGAGAGGCTATTCCGGATATGTTTGGGTCTATTAAGACCACTTTGATCGAGACGTTTGACGAACGATATGTTGCAGTTTCTGAGGCGGCTGTTGTTGCAGCCACCGCAGTTGTCGCTGCTGCCAGGCCATAGGAAGGTGACTCGTTGCTATACCAGGAGTTCAGAAACATGAAGCCACCAAAGTTTGATGGGACCCAGGATCCGATTGTTGCGATGAGGTGGATCTCTAATATCGAGGGGTGTTTCTACACTTGTTCATGCCCAAAGCATTTGAGGGTACGGTTCGCGCTGAACCAGCTTCGCTTAGGAGCGAAGGGCTGGTGGAAGTTTGTGATGGCCAGTTTCACTCCTGCAGAGCACACTGCAGTGACTTAGGAGAGGTTTACTATTATGTTCCGAGATGAGTATGTTCCCCCAGTGGAGAGGGAACAGTTGGCCCAGGAGTTTCTGTCTCTCAAGCAGAAGACATAGTCGGTGACTGAGATTACAAAGATGTTTCACGAGAGGGCACTGTTCTAAACCTGAGAATGTGTTGACTGAGCAAGCGTGCATGAGCCGAAATTTGAGCATTCTAAGGAGGGATATTCGAGAGTTCGTGGAGAACTCGTCTTATCAGACATTTGCTAAGCTTCAGGAAAATGCGAGGCTGAGGGAGATCGAGCTGGAGACTCAATCCAGGGAGGATGCAGAGTCTCAAGGGAGAGACTGGAGGCTAACACTATCATAGCCGTCAGAAAAGTAGGTTAAGCCCGCTGATTCGAGGACTGGGGCCAGAAGGGCCGCACTTGTGGAAAGTGCGGCAAGAGTCACGAGAGGTTGTGCCGAGCGAGGATTTGCTACAAATATGGCAAGTAGGGGCATATGGCGAAGGATTTCCCCAAGGGGTTTGTAGTTTGCTTCCATTGCAACCAGACCGACCACAGGAAGGCCAAGTGCCCCCAGCTTCGTCAGGGATTAGCACAAGGAACTGCACCTGCTGCTTTGCATGCTACTGATAGTCGGTCGGTGAAGGCCGAGGTTTTGAGGGCTAGTGGGAGAGCTTTTCAGCTAACAACGGAGGAGGTACGCGTAGCACCTAATGTCGTGGCTGGTACACATTTCCTTATTTATTTATTTTGAGATTTATTGTGCTTATTCTGTGCTATATTTAGGTACATTTCGTGTGAGTTCTGTACCTGCTTTAGTGTTATTTGACACGGGTGCAAGCCGATCCTTTGTGTCTTTAGCTTTTAGTCATCACATCAGTATCCGACATGAGGACTTGAGTCGAACTTTGAGGGTTTCTATAGCTGACGAGCGTGTGGTTTTTGCTATTGATATGTTCTAAGGATGTGTGCTGGAGATTTTTGGTGTCGAGTTTCTGATTGATCTGGTACCGATTGCGATGGGTGATGTCTGTGTCATCTGGGTCAGCCTTCTACTCTGCTGCCAGGGCGAGGCAAAATTTACAGTAGGGTTGTATGGGATTCTTGGCGTACGTGATTGATATGCGGATCGTTTTAGAGAGGCCGAGTTCTATCTCCGAGGTTCCTATAGTGTGTGAGTTCCCAGATGTTTTTCCATTGGAGTTACCAGGTGTGCCTCCTGAGAGGCAGGTGGAGTTCCAGATTGATTTAGTTTCGAGCGCGATGCCTATTGCCAAAGCACCTTATCGCCTTGCGCCACCAGAGATGCAGGAGTTATCCTCACAGCTCCAGGAGCTGCCAGGGAAGGGATTTATCTGACCGAGTAGCTCACCGATCCTTTTTGTCAAGAAAAAGGATGGTTCACACCGGATGTGTATTGATTACCGGGAGTTGAACAAGCTGATGGTCAAGAACCGTTATCCACTTCCGAGGATCAACGATTTGTTCGATCAGTAGTAGGGGGCATCTTGGTTTTCTAAGATTGATTTGAGATCTAGAGATCACCATATGAGAGTATGCGAGGAGGATATTCAGAAGACGGCCTTTAGAACTCGTTATGGGCATTACGAGTTTGTGGTGATCCCTTTCGGGCTCACCAACGCACCAACAACATTCATGGATCTCATGAGCCGGGTGTGTAGGCCTATGTTGGACTAGTCAGTGATCGTGTTCATCGAGAACATCTTAGTGTATTCGAGTTCCAAAGAGCAACATGAGGAGCATCTGCGAGAGGTTCTTGTGGTATGGAGGTCGAAGAGGCTGTATGCTAAATTCTCAAAGTGTGATTTCTGGTTACGGGAGGTCCAGTTCCTGGGACATATCATTAATCAAAATGGGATATTGGTCAATCCGGCCAAGAGTGTGGCAGTTATGCGATGGGAGGTGCCGAGATCCCCATCTGAGATCAGGAGTTTTCTGGGATTTGCCGGCTATTATCGGAGATTTATCAAAGATTTCTCCAAGATTGCGGCTCTTCTCACCAGATTGACCCGAAAGGGTGTTACTTTTTTTTGGGGGCCTGAGCAACAGGCATCATTCGAGACTCTTCTCCAGAGATTGTGCGAAGCTCCGGTGTTAGACCTTGCAGAGGGAGTCGAGGACTTCGTAGTCTATTGTGATGCATCTATTTCAGGTATGGGTGAAGTGTTGATGCAGAGGGTTCACATGATAGCTTATGCGTCGAGGCAGCTAAAGCCTCAATAGACGAGGTATCCCACCCATGATTTAGAGTTAAGAGTAGTGGTGTTCGCCCTCAAGATTTTGTGCCACTATCTCTATGATGTCCTCTGTACTATACACACGAACCATAAGAGCCTGAAATACCTAATGGATCAGCCCAACCTGAATATGAGATCGAGGAGGTGGTTGGATGTAGTGAAGGACTACGACTGTGTGATCTTATATCACCCATGCAAGGCTAATGTGGTAGCCGATGCCTTGAGTTGTAGAACCGAGAGCGCTCTGATCCGGGATGTGTGTATGAGGATGATGGTGATGAATCTAGTCTTAGATACCATCTGAGAGGCTCAGGTGGAGGCTGTGAGACTAGAGAACCGCAAGAGAGAGCGCGTGATTAGGCAGGTTTCCAAGTTTGTGACGGACAGTCGTGGGCTTATGACCTTCCATGGGCAGATTTGGGTGTCTTACACAGGTGGAGCTTGCCGTGTATTGTTGGAGGAGGCACATAGATCGAGATTCTCGATCCACCCAGGGTCCACTAAGATGTATTTGGAACTGAAGAGAGATTATTGGTGGTCATGTATGAAGAGGGACATGGCATGGGTTGTAGAGAGGTGTTTGACTTGTCGCCGGGTTAAGGCGGAGCACCAGCGACCACATGGTCCATTACAACCTTTGGAGATTCCATAGTGGAAGTGGGAACAAATTTCTATGGACTTTATCACCAAGTTACTGAGGACTGCGCAAGGAGTTGACGCAATTTGGGTGATTATGGACCGACTGATGAAGAGCGCTCACTTCCTTGCTATCAGTGAGAGTTCTTCTGCAGAGAGATTGGCCGAGGTTTATATGAGAGAGGTGATAGCTCGACATGGAGTGCCGACCTCAATAGTGTCAGATCGAGACGTGCGCTTTACTTCCAGGTTCTGGAAGAAATTTCATGAGGAGTTGGGTACTTGGGTACCCGATTACATTTCAGTACTGCATACTATCCGCAGACAGACGAGCAGAGCGAGTGGACGATTTAGACGCTTGAGGACATGCTGCGTGCATGTGTTATGGACTTCGGAGGAAGTTGGGACACTTATTTTCCCTTGGCTGAGTTTTCTTACAACAACAACCATCATTCGATTATTGGTATGCCTCCCTTTGAGCTTCTTTATAGGAGGAGGTGTCAGACTCCCATTTGTTGGGGAGAGGTAGGGCAGCGAGTGATGGGTGGCACTGAGATAGTGTAGAAGATGAATGAGTAGATTCAATAGTTCTGATAGAGGTTACTGATGGACCAAAGTCGCCAGAAGAGTTATACAGACAAGCGATGATCTGAGTTGGAGTTTCAGGTCAGAGATTTTGTACTCCTGAAGGTATCCCTTGGAAAGGGGTGATTCGATTAAGGAAACGGGGCAAGTTGGGGCCCTGGTACATTGGTCCTTTCAGAGTGACCGCCAGAGTGGGTAAGGTAGCATACCGGTTGGAGCTACTTGCAGAGTTGATTCAGATTCATAACACCTTGCACGTGTCCCAGTTGAGGAAGTGTGTAGCCGATGAGACGACAGTGGTATCCCTAGAGAACAGTCAGGTGGATGCGAGCCTGAATTACATTGAGAGGCCGATTGCGATTTTGGATCAAAAGGTGAAGGTTCTGAGGAAAAAAGAGGTGCCCCTGGCCCAGGTCCAGTGGCAACATCAGAAAGCCGTTTGTCCCAAAAGTTGGAGACTTTATGAGATATTGAGCTCTAGAGACTATGATCAACCCCTTTTGAGTGTATTTAGTGGTGTAGTGTCATAAAAATCCAATCTTGGACGTTGGAATCAAGCCATTCATGAGATATGCTCTTTTTGTGATAAGAGATTGAGTGTTTTGCGTGCAAAGGCTTAAAGTTACTGAATTTATGGAGTAAGAGATATTAGGGAGTCCAGATCTGTGATATGATCCAAGGTCTTAACCGATTAAGACCAAATGAGTGAGAAGAGTGAAACTGGGACGTACCCTGGGCGTAATCCCAGTACACTCAGCGTAGGGATCGAGCATCCCCGATGCATGCATGACGACAGAGTACGCCTATCGTAGAGAGCTGGTACGTGCAACATACTCTCTGCCGTTGACTTTTGGTTGACTTTTAGGGTTTGGTCAATTTGTGGACTATTAAGGCCATTGAGGGGTAAAATGGTATTTTACCCTTATGTGAGTTTGTAGAAGGGTTAGTTTAGCTAATTGAGAGTTGTGATTAATTAGGGATAATTGTCGTATGAGTTAGGCGGAGGCTAGACCGGTAATTTGAGTTCGAGATTAGCCGATTTCTTACGAGGTGAGTCTTGTCACTATACTTACCATGAGTGGTATCTTTTTGTGACCGAGATGTCTTATGTGCTTATCTGTGTATTGTGATATTCTACATTTTGTCTTTGTGATTTATGTTGAGTATTATTATTAGGAGCTTATTGAGTTAGGACCAGAGGGTCCACCCGAGTTGTGGGACCGGAGGGTCTCCACTGGAACACATTGACCAGAGGGTTGTATTGAGTTAGCCTTGAGTGGCTAATGTGATGTGTGTGGTATTTTGGGGAACTCACTAAGCTTTGTGATTACCATGTTATGTTTTATGTGTTTCAGGTACTTCTCAGGATCGCGGAAAGGCACCGGCTTGATTATACACACACTCACATTGGAGATATGTTTTTGGAGGATCTTGGATTTGTGATAAACAATTTTTGAAATATGTGTTGATGTTTGATACTTGAGATTTCTTAGAAATGTGACATGTGTTTACTTGTGTTTGAAAATGAAAAATTTTGGTTTAAAAATTTACGTCGTTTATATCCGAAAGTCAAGGTATTAAGTAGCCATGTAGATAGTACCACATGGTGTAGCCTATTAGAGGAAAAATATAGGGTGAAGTTGAATGCCTATGTAATCGTTTCAAGAAATAATATAAGCCCTGGTTTTGATATCTGATGTGTTAAATGATTATGTGAAATTCTTGAATGTTGACTTGGAAAACTATGAGACAATACTTGGGACGAGTATGAGTAGATGTGAATGGTAGTAGAGGCCTATACTACCAGAATCATAGGACTCACACTTGGATCAAGGAAATTCATAAGGTTACCAAGGCAGTAGTAATTGATTCTGTTTTGTCCATGTCTGTCGTTACCATCATTTCGGTAATGACTATGAAGATGATTGATAATCCAACCCTAGTGATCATATCTAATCGAGTCCGACTAAGATGAGTATGCTACGTGGTTTAAAGAGCCGAGCCAAGATAGATGTAGCATCTGATTTGAACTAGACAATTGAAGTGAAAGAATAATCAAAGTGATCAATAGATGTATCGCAGTCGTTGTTAAAGTAAGAAGCTTGTAGCTAGAAGTCCTGGTTGATAGAATGTGATATTATCACATTAGAACATGAAGGAAGGTATATTCCGTTCATAAACTTAACTCTAAATGTCTTGAGTCTAAGTAGTGCATCATACGATGAGAGGTCATTAGAACATGACCCATCAGTCTATTATGGTAAGCGAAGGAAAAAACTTGTCTTAAGTTTGTTAAAGAGAAGGAGGAGTCTCCAATATGGATCGAGATTGTCACTTGAAGGTCACGATTGAAAGTCCAACATGGGATAGAGAGCAGGTGCAAGATCAAGAACTGCCTGCAGATAAGAGTTCCAAAAGTTAGATACTCATTCGAAGGAACATAACAATTATGGCTATTACCTAGGATGAAGAGATAACGTATGGAGTCATTATACAAGCCATGTCTTTTTGATGATTCCAGGACAGAGTTGAAGACTTCATAGTCTATAGCAATGCATATGGAGTTGTATTGGTTTGTGTTCTAACCCATAAGGAAAAACTGATAGCATATGCATCGAGACAACTGAAAGAGCACAAAAAGAACTATCGCACTCATGATCTGGAGTTGGCAGCGGTAGTACTCGCTCTAAAGACATGGATACATTATCTATATGGCACAAAGTGAAAAATTTTCACTGATCATAAGAGTCTCCAGTATCTCTTTAATCAAAAGGAATTAAACATAAGACAACGACGTTGGCTATAGTTACTCAATGATTACGACTGTGAGATACTTTACCACCTGGTAAAGCAAATGTGGTAGTTGATGCTCTAAGTCAAAAAGTAAAGCTTGAAAGAAAAAAAAGGCCAGAGCATTAAGAATACAAGTTGTCTCAACGATTGTGGAAAGCATTAAGAAATCTCAAGAATAGGCTTCATAGAAACATGACCGAAAGGAAGAATGTTTAGGTAAAACGTTGGTGTTCGGTATGAATAATCAAGGGTTGAGGGTATTCCAAGATAGGATTTGGGTACCTAAGATGGGAGAGGTAAGAGATATTCTGATGGAAGAAGTTCACAAGACCATGTACTCGATTCATCCTGGAAGCACAAAGATGTATAGGAATCAAAAACCCTACTACTGGTGGCTGACAATGAAGCTCGATGTTGCAAAGTATGCGGCCGAGTGTGTAACATGTGCGAGAGTTAAGGTGCAACATCAGAAACCATATGGGAGCTTAGAACCTTTACCTGTACCCGTGGGCAAGTTGGAAGACATCACCATGGATTTTTTGACTAAACTGCCCAGAACGAAGGACGGTCATGGCATGATTTGGGTACTCGTTGATCGGTTCACTAACTGTGCACACTTCATAGCAGCCAATGAAAGATGGCATATGGATAAGCTTGAAAATGCTTACATGAAAGAAGTATTAAGACTTCACGGTTTTCCTTTAACGATTGTATCAGATTGCGATAGTCGTTTCACGTCAAGGTTTTGGAGGAGTCTACAAGAGGAATTATGTACAAAGTTGTGTTTAAGTACAACTTACCATCCACAGACTGATGGTTAGAGTGAAAGAATGACTCAAACGCTGGAAGATATGCTAAGAGCATGTATCCTAGAATTCCAAGGTAATTGGGATGAGCACTTACCTCTGGTAAAATTTTCCTACAACAATAGTTACCATTCTAGCATCAAGATGGCACCTTATCAAGCTTTGTATGGAAATAAGTGTCGTACACCGTCATGTTGGCATCAGGCCAGAGAAAAGCAGTTTATGGGCTCTGAGATAGTCCATCAGACTGCTAAAAAGATAAAGGTGATTAGGTAAAGGATATTAGCAGCTTAGGATCATCAAAAGAGCTATGCTAACAAGAAGAGACGACTGATGACATTCAAAGTTGGAGATTTGGTTTTGCTTAAAGTATCATCGTGAAAGGGACTTATAATATTCGGAAAGAGGGGAAAGTTGAGTCCAAGGTTTATTGGACCGTTCAAAGGTCTTCATAGGATTGGGAACCAAGCTTACAAACTAGAACTACCAGAAGAACTAGATAGAATTCATAACTTCCATGTGTGTTATTTGGGGAAGTTCATAGGAGAATTTACTGACCTAATTCCACTTTCTGAGTTAAGGATGGATGAAAAAAAGAGGCTAATTGAAGATCCGGAGGCGATTGTTGACTGTAAGACGAAGAAGTTGGGACGCAAGATGGTCGACTTAGTGCTTGTGCCATGGAAACATACGAATGGGCCAAACCTAACCTAGGAAACAGAGAGTGACATGATGAGTCGCTATCTGCATCTATTTGCTGATGCATGATTTCAGGATGGAATCATCTTAAGATGGGGGGGGGGGAAAGAATTGTAATGCCTGTGTTTCAGGGCTAAGAATTGATATGATGATGTAATAGTAAGGGTCAAAAAATGTAACTCATTCTGAAGTAATAAAAAGGAATTATTTGAGTATTATGTGAATTTATGTGTTTTATACTTGTTTATAATGATAATAAATTAAGAATGAAAATAAGCGTCAAAAATAAAATTTTAGATAAACCAAATATTTCTGAAGAAAGTTGTAATGGTCATAACAAGGGTTCCGGAAATATAAAGAAAGCCAAAATCCGATTTATAACGAAGAAGTTATGACCTGTCGAAGTTTCGCGACAAAATCGGCACGACACTGTGTGGCTTAGAAATTGAGTTTACGATAAAGTGCTTTTTAGCCTTAGTAATCTACACGAAAGTCGTGGTATACGTTAAACTGAGAGCGTGCATAAAAAGAACGTCCAAATCTTACTTTGTATGAGGAGTTATGAATTTTCTAAGATTTGGCATAGCACTGTACAGCCCGAAGTTCGAATTTTAGATCGAGAGATTTTTAGCCCACACAACCTAAATGAGAATTGAAGATCTCATTAATAGGAGTTCATAATAAAAAGACAATCAAAATCGGAATACGTATGTAGAAGTTATGAATTTTAAACGGTCGTTAAACAATGTAATCTTCTCACACTGTTAAATATAAAATTGGTCGAGAGTTAGCCGAGGGAGTCAAAAGCAGAGTTTTAGATCATATCAATACCTACGCGTGGATAAAAAGAACGTCAAAAACAGAGCTCGAATGTGAAAGTTATGGGGTTTAGAAGTTGGAAGGGTGCAACAACGAAGTGGGTGACGTGGCGTAATCCGAGCCATTGCTTTCTCTCCACCAGATGACGAAACATGGCACCAACTCGACGAGTTGGACTAGAAACTTAACGAGTTGGGGGCCAGAAAATAGACGAGTTGGGCCAGAAACTCGACGACTTCACCCCTTTTCCAGCCTATAAATACCACCTGAAAGTTCCTTCATTTTTCATACCAAAATCCACTTCTTCTTCTCTCTACTCACTCTCTAAACCTCCCAAATGTAACATCCGGATTTCCAGGTATTATGTTTGATCATTTATTTTTTTGAGTAAAAGAGAGGGACTCGACGAGTTGAGGCCTAGACTCGCCGAGTAGGACCGTGATTGCTGACTGGATTAATTAACGGACTCGACGAGTCGGAAAGGGTGGACTCGATGAGTCCGTGCTGTGGATTAAACCGTAAATCCTTGGGCCTGTGCCCTATTTAAAGGACCTTATGGCCCTTAATCGCGGCTACCTTCATCCTTGAGAGTACCAGAGCATCTGTGAGCCTCGTGAGTGAGAAAGGAGGCCATTGTTCACCATTTCTTGTGGATTTTAGCAAGAAGGAAGGAGGAAGGACAAGCTAGGCGAGTTGGGGAGCTTGGATCTACTTCCAGATGATCAGAGGAAGCTGTTGGAGGTATCAATCCGTGCTTATTCTCTTGGATATGATGTTTAGCCAAATCTAGGGTTTCTTTATATATGATTTAGCTTGAATATGGAGTGAGTGAGGTCCCAAAGTGAAATGATTCTTAGATCTGGACCTCAAGAGGTCCAGAGAGTCCCTATCACTATGCTTTATACCATCCCTTTGGAGTTATGAACTTAGGATGCCATTTTAGTAGTTATTTCACCAAAAGAATCCTTGGGTGCATTGCATGTGGGTCAAGTTTCGACTTTTACGTGGTTATTGGTCTTGGGGAGGTCAGATCTATAGTCTAGAAATGCAGATATGACCTCATAAGGTCATTTGAGAGTTGTCATGGGAGCAACTCGCGGAGTTCATAAGTGGGCTCGACGAGTCGAGTCGGGGTTGCCCCGCGATTTGTTGCAGAGTAACCCGACGAGTGGAGGAGGGACTCGACGTGCCAAGAGAGGCTTAAAAGGATTCAGGGGACCCGCATGGACTCGTCGAGTCGCCCGAGTGCACTCGACGAGTTTGGTCAAAGTTGACTGTTGACTGGAGTTGACTTCTTTGACTATTAGAGTTTAGTCAATGTTTGGACTTTTGAGCCATTGAAGGGGTAGAATGGTCTTTTACCCTTCTTAGAGGACTTAGAAAGGGTTTATCCTAGACTTTGAAAGTCGTATTGATTTGAGTAACTATTTTATGTGATTAGGTGGAGGCTAGATCAGTATTTCCGAGTCCGAGGGTTACCGAGCTATCCGAGGTGAGTCTTGTCACTATACTTTATCTTGAGTGGTAATCAGAGTTATGTGACAGAGTATATTGTGTGTTATGTATGTGATGTGTTGAACTGCATGATTTCTATCTGAGTTATGTTGTATGTACTCGAAACTTTACAGAGTTAGGACTAGAGGGTCCACAAAGTTAGGACCAGAAGATCTACAAAGTTAGGGCCAGAGGGCCCACAAAGTTATAGCCTCGAGTGGCTAATATGTGATATATGTGGTATTTTGGGGAAATCACTAAGCATTTATGCTTACAGTGTTTTGTGCTATGTGTTTTTGGTACTAGTGCGGATCGCGGGAAGGCGCGACATGATCAGTACACACTATCAGAGTTTTTATACGTTTGATCTTGGGATGTGTTTTTATGGTTTTGACATGTGATACATTGAGATTTGAGAATATGTATGAATGAAATAACATTGTTAAAAGTGAAAAATTGTTTGAAATTTACGATGTTACAAGTTGGTATTAGAGCCTTGGTTTGAGGGATTCGGTGTGCACCTTTGGGCGTATCTGAACTCAAACTGAGGATTTAAGAGATTTTTTCAAAATAAAACAAATTTTTTCTAAAAGAGTAAAAGATTTTTAAAAGAGCAGAGCAGAGTAGTGTGTACGATCAGCCAACGCCCGAACGGTGATTTCCCAAAATACCCTTATATTATGAAATATGATACGATATGATACGCATGCTAGAGTAGGATAGGTGTTCTTATTAGGACTAGAGTGGCCTGATTTGTGATGCCTTAGCCTAGGGGTTTTGCTGCTAGGAGATGCTTGAGAGTGAGTAGATAGTAGCTAGGAGCTTATGAGAGAATCGCTAGAGAGTAGCTTACACATAGGGAGATTAGAGTACTTGGGATTTGGGATCCTAGGTGGAGGACTTGGGGTGAATACTAATGCGGTGTGGGCGGTAGTATAGGCCCCGTACTACTGAAGACATCGGATCAGTGCGCAGTCCAAGTAAGAGTCCTTAGGGTACTAAGGAGCTAGTAGGGTTGAGTTATCGAGTGCGAGTATGCTCGAGCGAGTCTTTGATATTCCTTATGTTGTATTTCAGAGACATCATGGTTGGGACACACCACAGACCAGAGACCAGCGGTGTGAGTGACGAGGAGCTTTGTCAGATGATCCACGAGGAGGTGGCTGCGGCTATTCACGCAGATATTCCAGAGATGTTTCGGTCTATTAAGACCACGTTGATTGAGACCTTTGATGAGAGATACGCAACAGTTACTGAGGCTGCAACCGCTGCAGCTAACGTAGCTGTTGCTACTACTAGGCCTCAGGGTGGTGATTCGTTGCTGTTCCGGGAGTTCAGCAACACGAAGCCACCAGAGTTTGATGGGACGTAGGATCCGATTGCTGCGATGAGATGGGTTTCTGACATTGAGGGATGCTTCTATACGTGTTCATGTCCGCAACATCTGAGAGTTCGGTTCGTGCTGAACCAGCTTCGCTTGACAGCGCACTATTCTTCTGCAGAGCTTGCCGCAGTGACCTGGGAGAGGTTCACCATTATGTTTCGTGACGAGTACGTTCCCCCGATGGAAAGGGAACGTTTGGCCCAGGAGTTCTTGACCCTCAAGCAGGGTACATAGTCTGTTACTGTGATCAAGAAGACGTTCCATGAGAGGGAGATGTTCTGCTCTGAGCACGTGTCTTCCGAGCAGGCACGCATGAGTCGATATTTGAGCATTTTGAGGAGAGACATCCGCGAGTTCATGGCGAACTCGTTGTACCGGACATTTTCTGAGCTTCAGGAAAATGCTCGGAAGAGGGAGATAGAGATTAAGACTCAGGCTAGGGAGGAGACGGAGTCTCAGACAAGGGACCAGTGACCGGCTCTGTCCTAGCCGGCTGCCAAGAGGGCCAAGCCCGCCGATTCGAGATCAAGGAACCAGAAGGGCCGTACTTGTGGCAAGTGCGGCAAGGGTCATGAGGGGATTTGTAGAGCAGGTTCTTGCTACAAGTGTGGAAAGGAGGGGCACATGGCCAAGGATCGCCCCAAGGGATATGCAGTCTATTTCCACTGCAACCAGACCAGACACCAGAAGGCCGAGTGTTCGTAGCTACGGGGGTCAGCACAGGTAGCATCATAGGGATCTTCCCCTGCTGCTGTGCGAGCTACGGAGAGTCGGTCGGTGAAGGCCAAGGCCCCGAAGGCACGAGGGAGAGCCTTCCAGTTGACAGCGGAGGAGGTTCGCGCAACGCCTGATGTCGTGGCTGGTATGTATTCTTTCATGTATTTATTTGATGTTTGGGATATTGTGCTTATATTATGATATGCGTAGGTACTTTTCTTGTGCATTCTGTACTTGACTTGGTGTTATTTGACTCGGGTGCAAGTCGATCTTTTGTATCTTTAGCCTTCAGTCAACACATCAGTATCAGTCGGGAGGCGTTGAGTTGACCTCTGCGAGTTTCCATAGCTGAAGAGAGAGCAGTGTATGCCACTAATGTGATTCGAGGATGTGTACTTGAGATCTTTGGCTTTGAGTTTCCGATTGATTTGGTCCCAATTGCGATGGGATATGTCTGTGTCATCATAGGCATGGACTGGTTGAGTAGGTTTGGAGCAGTTATCGACTGCGAGCGGCAGCTGGTGACCATACGAGACCTTAGTGGGGGAGTTCTTACGGTTTATGGTGAGGGTACCCGTTCTGGTCGGCATTTTGTTCTGCCGCTAGAGCAAGGCAGAGCCTACAACAGGGCTGTAGTGGGTTTGTGGCTTATGTGATGGATACAAGGGTAGATGCAGAGAGGCCGAGATCGGTCAATGAGGTTCCGATTGTGCAGGAGTTCCTGGACATTTTCCCCGAGGAGTTGCCGGGAGTGCCTCCCAAGAGGCAGGTAGAGTTCCGTATCGATTTGGTTCCGGGGGCAGCGCCTATCTCCAAGGCGCCCTATCGCATTGCGCCACCATAGATGCAAGAGTTATCCTCACAGCTGCAGGAGCTGTTGGGGAAGGGGTTTATTCGGTCGAGTAGCTCGTCGTGGGGAGCGCCGATCCTTTTTGTCAAGAAAAAGGATGGTTAACACCGGATGTGCATTGATTACCGGGAGTTTAACAAGCTAACGGTCAAGAACCGTTACCCCTTGCCAAGGATCGACGATTTGTTCAATCAGTTGCAGGAGCGTCTTGGTTCTCCAAGATTGATCTGAGGTCTGGATATCATCAGATGAGAGTGCGTGATGAGGATATCTAGAAGACGGCGTTCAAGACTCGTTATGGGTATTACGAGTTCATGGTGATGCCTTTCGGGCTCACCAATGCACCGGCGGCATCCATGGATCTGAAGAACAGGGTGTGCAGGCC
The DNA here is from genome assembly GCF_002870075.4 of Lactuca sativa. Lineage (NCBI taxonomy): Eukaryota > Viridiplantae > Streptophyta > Magnoliopsida > Asterales > Asteraceae > Lactuca > Lactuca sativa. Next base: position 40,239,850 of record NC_056629.2, on the reverse strand, counting down.
GATGTTGGATCGTTCGGTGATCGTTTTCATTGATGATATATTGGTATATTCGAGATCCAGAGAGCAGCATGAGGAGCATTTGAGGGAGATCCTCGGAGTTCTGAGATCGGAGAGGCTTTACGCCAAATTCTCCAAGTGCGATTTCTGGTTACGAGAGGTCCAGTTCCTGGGACACCTCGTCAACCAGAATAGGATATTGGTCGATCCGGCCAAGATTGAGGTTGTGATGAGTTGGGAGGTGCTGAGATCCCCTTCAGAGATCAAGAGTTTTTTGGGGTTGGCTGGCTATGATCGGAGATTTATCAAGGATTTCTCAAGGATTGCTGTTCCTCTCACTAGGTTGACCCGGAAGGGCGTGGCTTTTAGTTGGGGCCCGGAGTAGCAGGCCTCATTCGAGACACTTCGCCATAGATTATGCGAAGCCCCAATGTTCGCCATTCTAGAGGGAATGGATGATTTTGTGGTGTATTGTGACGCGTCGATATCGGGATCGGGTGCGGTGCTGATGCAGAGAGGGCACGTGATAGAATACGCATCGAGGTAGCTATAGCCTCATGAGATGAGGTATCCTACTCACGATTTGGAGTTGGGGGATGTGGTGTTCGCCCTCAAGATCTGTTGTCACTATTTGTATGGGGTTCAGTGTACTATATACAGGGACCACAAGAGCTTGAAGTATCTGATGGATCAGCCCAACCTGAATATGCGCCAGAGGAGATGGTTGGATGTAGTAAAGGATTATGAGTGCGAGATCCTGTACCAACCGGGCAAGACTAACGTTGTAGCCGATGCCTTGAGTCGTAGGGTGGAGAGTGCCCCGATACGAGATGTTTATATGAGGTTGACGGTGATGACTCCGGTGTTGGACACTATTCGGGAGGCCCAGGTAGAGGCCTTGAGACCGGAGAACCGGAAGAGAGAATGGGTGATATGGCAGGTATCTGAGTTCATTGCCGATAGCCAAGGGTTGATGAACTTTCAGGGTCGGATTTGGGTGCCATTTGAGGGAGGGGATCGTTCCATTCTGATGGAGGAGGCGCACAGATCGAGGTTTTCGATCCATCCCGGGGCTACTAAGATGTATTTGGACTTGAAGAGAGACTATTGGTGGCCATGTATGAAGAGGGATGTTGCGTGGTTTGTGGAGAGGTGCTTGACCTGTCACAGGGTTAAGACCGAGCACCAGCGACCGCATGGCAAGTTGCAGCCACTTGAGATTCCCCAGTGGAAGTGGGAATAGATTTCTAAGGATTTTATCTCCAAATTACCGAGGACTGCGATGGGTGTCGATGCAATTTGGGTGATCGTTGACTAGCTGACGAAGAGCGCTTATTTTCTTGCTATCAGTGGGAGCTCTTCTGCTGAGAGGTTGGCAGAGTTGTATGTGAGAGAGGTGGTATCGCGACATAGAGTACCGATCTCATTGTGTCGTATCGAGATGTGCGTTTCACTTCCAAGTTCTGAAAGAAATTCAACGAGGAGTTGGGTACGAGGCTGCATTTCAGTACCGCATACCACCCACAGACGGACGGTCAGAGCAAATAGATGATTCAGACGCTCGAGGACATGCTTAGGGCATGTGTGTTGGACTTCGGAGGAAGTTGGGACACGTATATGCCATTGGCTAAGTTTTCTTATAAAAGCAACTACCATTCGAGTATCGGTATGCCCCCCTTTGAGTTGTTGTATGGGAGGAGGTGTCGGACTCCCATCTGCTGGGGAGAGGTCGGGCAGCGAGTGTTGGGTAGCACTGAGTTAGTACTGCAGACGACAGAGCAGATACAACAGGTCAGACAAAGGTTGTTGACAGCTCAGAGTCGCCAGAAGGGTTATGCGGATAGGCGACGGTCCGATCTTGAATTGTGGGAGACTACGTACTCCAAAAGTATCTCCTTGGAAAGGAGTGACCAGATTCAGGAAGAGGGGCAAGCTGGGGCCCCGGTACATTGGTCCGCTCAGGGTGACCACGAGGGTGGGTAGAGTAGCATATCGTTCGGAGCTACTTGCGGAGTTGAGCCAGATTCATGATACTTTCCACGTGTCTTAGTTGAGGAAGTGTATTGCCGACAAGTCGGCGGTGGTGCCATTGGAAGATATTCAGGTGGATGCGAGCCTGAATTATGTTGAGAGTCCAGTTGCGATTGTGGATCGAAAGATCAAGGTTCTGAGGAACAAGGAGGTGCCCCTGGTTCAAGTCCAGTGGCAACCCCGGAGAGGGTCCGAACTGACTTGGGAGCTGGAGTTGGAGATGTGGGAGCAGCATCCAAAGTTGTTTGCGGAGCAGGACTTTGAGGGCGAAGTCTGATTCTTGTGGGGGAGAATTGTAACATCCGGATTTCCAGGTATTATGTTTGATCATTTATTTTTTTTGAGTAAAAGAGAGGGACTCGACAAGTTGAGGCGTAGACTCGTCGAGTAGGACCGCGATTGCTGACTGAATTAATGAACGGACTCGACGAGTCGGAAAGGGTGGACTCGACGAGTCCGCACTGTGGATTGAAACCCTAAATTCCCGGGCCTATGCCCTATTTAAAGGACCTTATGGCCCTTAATTGCGGCTATCTTCGTCCTTGAGAGTACCAGAGCATCTGTGAGCCTCGTGAGTGAGAAAGGAGGCCATTGTTCACCATTTCTTGTGGATTTTAGCAAGAAGGAAGGAGGAAGGACAAGCTAGGCGAGTTGGGGAGCTTGGATCTACTTCCAGATGATCAGAGGAAGCTGTTGGAGGTATCAATCCATGCTTATTCTCTTGGATATGATGTTTAGCCAAATCTAGGGTTTCTTTATATATGATTTAGCTTGAATCTGGCGTGAGTGAGGTCCCAAAGTGAAATGATTCTTAGATCTGGACCTCAAGAGGTCCAGAGAGTTGCTATCACTATGCTTTATACCATCCCTTTGGAGTTATGAACTTAGGTTGCCATTTTAGTAGTTATTTCACCAAAAGAAGTCTTGGGTGCATTGCATGTGGGTCAAGTTTCGACCTTTATGTGGTTATTGGTCTTGGGGAGGTCAGATATATAGTTTAGAAATGCAGATCTAACCTCAGATGGTCATTTGAGAGTTGTCATGGGATCAAATCGCCGAGTTCATAAGTGGGCTCTACGAGTCGAGTCGGGGTTGCCTCGCGATTCGTTGCAGAGTAACCCGGCGAGTTGAGGAGGGACTTGATGTGCCAAGAGAGGCTTAGAAGGATTTAGAGGACCCGAGTGGACTTGCCGAGTCGCCCGAGTGCACTCGACGAGTCTGGTAAAAGTTGACCGTTGACTGGAGTTGACTTCGTTGACTATTAGAGTTTAGTCAATGTTTGGACTTTTGAGCCATTGGAGGGGTAGAATGGTCTTTTACCCTTCATAGAGAAATTAGAGAGGGTTTAGCTTAGACTTTGAAAGTCGTATTGATTAGAGTAACTATTTTATGTAATTAGGTAGAGGCTAGATCAGTATTTCTGAGTCCGAGGGTTACCGAGTTATCCGAGGTGAGTCTTCTCACTATACTTTACCTTGAGTGGTAATTAGAGTTATGTGACAGAGTATATTGTATGTTATGTATGTGATGTCTTGCACTGCATTATTTCTATCTGAGTTATGCTGTATGTACTCCAGACTTTACAGAGTTAGGACTAGAGGGTCCACAAAGGTAGGGCCAGAGGGCCCACAGATTTATAGCCTCGAGTGGCTAATATGTGATATATGTGGTATTTTGGGGAACTCACTAAGCATTTATGCTTACATTGTTTTGTACAATGTGTTTCAGGTACCAGTGAGGATCGCGGGAAGGCGCGACATGATCAGTACACACTATTAGAGTTTTTATACGTTTGATCTTGGGATGTGTTTTTATGGTTTTGACATGTGACACATTGAGATTTGAGAATATGTATGAATGAAATTACATTTTTAAAAGTGAAAGATTGTTTGAAATTTACGATGTTACACCAAAACACCCCCAAAAGCCTAGGAAACTTCCCAAGCACTTGAAGAATGCTCCATAGCACCAAAAGGCTCTAAGAAAAAGAGTTTTTCGGTTCGTAAACTCTGCCCCCGCACAGTCCGATTTTCAAGCAAACCTCCTGGTTTCGTCGAAGTGAAACTTCGTCCAAGTTGGAGTCACCACCTTATCAAGTGAGTGCATAGTTACTTTCATCTTACACATAGATATGAAGTATTTTATATAAATTACGTGCTATATGTGCACATTATCTACTTGAGATCTGTGTTGGATGAAAGATCTAATTTTTTTCTTCAGATCTGAACCATATATCCATTTTCTTTTCAAATCTAAACTTTTTCTTCAGATCTGAATTGCATATGTATTTTAGATCTACAAATATGTTGGGTAAAACATGGGTATATGAAATAGTTGGTGTGTGATGAAAAATGAGTTGGAGGATGACATGAAAAAGTGATATAGATCATGAGATGAGGGTGAGAGGTGAAAAATGAGAGAAGCCTTTACCGAAGCATTGACCCTGTCATCTAGCAGAGTGTGGATGAAAACCACAGACTATTCTAGACGGTCCGATGGAACACTAGCAGGGTCGCAACCTGTAGGTTTTGTGAACGATATGTTCACCCGATGTACTCAAAATACCCATTGAAATGTATTGCAGGTGGACTCCCACAATTAATACTGTATAGAAATGAGAGCTATGGACTTAGCACCCGTTGGATGAACCCTGGCAACTATGGATTTAGTGTCTATTGTATAAACTCTGGTGACGATGAACTTCATGCCTATTCCTTAGGACAATCCTTAGAAATGAATGAATAAAGAGTACCTGATTCTTAGGGTAGATCCTTAAGAGTAAAGAAGACAATGGTTATGGGTAATTGGGTTGATTGTTTGATGTTTAAACATACTAACTATATTATTGTGGGTTGAAAACCCTATGTACTCACCAGGTTTCCCAACTTGACCCATTCAGTTTATTTGTATCATAGGTGTCGATATAAAGCTACACTACACTGAGAGATTAAAGATATGTAGATCATTAGTTAAAATGAATGTAATTCTTTTGATGCTAATGTTTATGTATTGACGATGACATCCCAAAGTTTTAAAATGAATAAAATACATTTCTTCGGAAATGCTTTGATAACATATTTATCATGTTTTTCTGGGAACAAATTCCACAACACTTTTCTTTAAAAAGTTACTATGATTTGAAAATAAAGCATAAACAAATCGGTCTTCTCTAGCCGTGAAAATAGGGATGTCACATGTGGATATTTCATATTTTGCGATCATGACGCCCATTTGCTCGAAACATTGTTGTGACGTTGCTTTCCCACGTCGTGATAGAGGTTCAACACACTTTTTGAAGAATGGTTATTTGATCTATTTTGATCCCGAACATATGTATTCACAAGAGAGAAGTCCAGAAGTACTGTTTTTAGCTATTATACAAGAAGTCCGCCAATCTATTACCACACAAGTTTCAAAATTGGATCTCGCCACTACTACCCAAGGGGAGTCTGTTCCAATTATTCTTTTTTAAATTTATGTTCTTTAATTGTTTTAGTATGCAATGTGGCATTGCATCATTTAAGTGTGGGGTTGGAGGTTGAATTTAAGAAATCAAGCATTATGATAAAAAATGAAAAATAACTAGGATTTAAAAAAAGTTATTGGAAAGATTTGAAATAATAATCTAAAACAGATTCTAGTTAAAAATTGTTGTGTTGAAATCTAGGTTTCTAGTGTTGTGTGGGACGATCCAATGTGAGTTTCAATGTTTATTTGAGCCAAAATATGTTATAGTGTATTTGTGGCTTCCATATCCTATTGAAATAATGGAACAATAACATAACCTTGCTTAGTTTGAGAGCCATAATATGTTTAGCATCGTGTACGAAAAATGTAACCAGGAGAGCTTAAGTGGTCATTGCATCTTATATTAATACCTCTAACCAATAAGGGTTGAAGTTAAGTTCCCTTGCTTAAGCATATTTTTTTTAGGATTTTTTGTTTTGAGTGAAAAAAAGAAAAAAAAAGTTGCATAAGTTGGAGAATAAGAGTCTACAAAGCTATGAAGATCAAGAAATATCATGAAAAAACACTCCAAATAAATCGAAGACTCAAGAATAAGGCGATATTTGGCAAGTTGTTATCTATTGTATTTTATTTTTCTAGGTTATTTTTCCATATGTATGGTTGGGGGTTTAACCCAAAATACCTTGAGGTTAATAAAGTTTTATGGGGATGGATTTGGAGCGATGCATAAAATGAGTGTTGTTCAGAAAAAGTTGGGAAGTTTTTATTAAGATTGTGAGTATTTAAGATTGAGGAAGTTCTTAGGAAAAATTAGACACAAATACACACATTGCGGTCTTGGAATAATGGAGAGACTCAAAATGGATTGTCTTGTGTGATGTTGGTAGCTAAAGTATTGATATGATGATAATAAAATCAGTTTTGCTTTAGGGCAAACAAAATCCAAGTGTGTGGTATTTTGATATGTGCATATTTAACGATATAACTCATGCATATTTCTAATACTTTTAGTTACAATTATATTTATTTTGAAACATAAGATACTTATTATGTTTAAAATATGTTTTGTAGCGGAAAAGACTTGCTCGGGACAAAAAGGAAGCATACTAGGAGCTGGAAGCAGGAGACGAGATCTAAAACAAAAGAAGAAGAAAAGAAAGAAGACTAAAGACCATGTCGTGATGAATGGAATATGTGCGACCAATCAGATGACTTGGCAGATACGTGAGTAACTCGATGATCACGTCGTGGTGGTGGTCAACCACGACGTGGTGTATCGATTTTGACAATTATAAAATCCCGAATATCAGGTTAACTTGGGGGGGGGAGGGTGCAATCGGTTTTTTGAGGTGAATTTCGACCAAAAACCTTTAGAAACCTAGAAGAAGATCGAACCTCAAGTGAAGCTTAAGGATTGAATAAGATTTTGTTGGATTAGGTGTCTAAGCTATAACTATATTTGGTATGTATTTGACCCGGTTGTGGCATCGTCCTTTTGGGTTGCCTTCACCAGAACAACTTGACTGGATGAATAATGGAGAAAGAGGTTATTATGGTTTATTAATATATTATATGAATAATATATTAAAGGAGAAAAATCATATTATTTAATTAACATTGGTTAAGAATTAATTTCGAATTAATTTTGTGGTCAAAAGAGGTTAATTAAATTAAAGGGGACTGAAGTTGTAATTATAAGATAATTACATAATTGGGTGAGGAACCCTTTGGAAAGGGTTGGACGAAATCTTATGGGGAGCCCATTAGGATTTCGTCCAAGGGCTAAGGTTCTGGAAGATTCTTGTGGACTGCTTAGAGCCTAAGCAACCGGAAGAGGTCTTTGACTGAAATTGTAATTCTTTAGCTATATAAGGACCCCTTTGGCATCCCAAAACTGGCCACTTGAACCATATGGATTATAAAGCCGGTTTTGAACCTTCGTCACCTCTTTACAAGATCATCCAATTGCTTTGGTGTTTGTGATTCATTAGAGGCATCACATTTGTGGTGCTAGGTTCTCAAAAGCTCACGATCATCAAGCTACAATCAAAGGTAACATTCTTACTAGTTTATTTATGTTGATTTTGATTTTGATATGCTAGATCTAGGGTTTGAGAGCTTTGGATGATTATAGCATGTACAAGTAGAAAAACCTAGATCTAAAGCTTTAGGGTTTGCATGTGCACCACAGGATTGATGTTGTGTTCATAAACCAATAGTGGTATCAGAGTGTCACACCCCCAAACTGAAACGACGTAAATGTTCGGAGGCGAAGGACGTCATGTTCAGTATCATATCAATGCATAATAGTAAACCAAGCAACAAGATCATCCATTGCATTAATAATATGGTTAATACAAGTGTGTTCTGAATGTATTTGTAAGACACCAAAAATATGAATATCAAAATAAAATGACTCTTGGACATGCTCCGTCTTCTCAAAACCTGGTCCAATGTACCTGTCTATTGGTGACCTGAGAATAAAAGTTATTTTGAAAGAGTAGATCAGCATTTAAGCTAGTGAGTTCATAAGTATTTTAGTGTCAATGTTTGTATAAGTTTGATGAAAGTGTTTGTAAATGTTTGATGTAAATGTTTGTAAGTGTTTGATGTAAATGTTTGTATCTCCAAGAAAATCCTATATTTTCTACTAAAATGGAGAGTAGTCTTCTACCAAGACCTGACTATTCTGTATGTTTGTTCTTTTGTAAAAGTAAGTGTTTTCCCAAGTATATGACTATCATTACCAGAAAATGGTGTACATTACCTTTTATGTGAGAAGATCACTATATGAATGTAATGGGAAAAATGACAGTGTACAGTAATGTTGTAATAAGTAACTACTAAAGCACTAACTACCTTAAAAACCAATTGTTTAATTAAGTTTAAAATGTGATGAGGTTATAACCATACTGATTGACGAGTGTTTAACACGATGACCTGTTGGCATCGAAACTGATGTGACATTTGTCACGCCTTGGCTTGTCTGCCGAACTTTAGCTAACAGTTGGGATGTGGGATTGTCAGTCCCGTATAGATCTATACACACAATGCCCACTCTCCCTCTAGGAGACTTTGGTTACAAAACGCGACCTAACAAGTATATTTCTATGCCATGAAGTAGTGGTTTCACATTAATGTTATCTTGTTCTTGTAAAAGGATGTATGTTCATTTATGTTCTTGTAATTGTATGTTCCTTTCTGTTCTTGTTATTGTATGCTCCTTTCTGTTCTTGTTATTGTATGTTTTAACTGACTTATGTATGAACCGACTCTTGTATGTTTAATTGTTCTAGAAATAGTGAGTAGTAATCCTCTAAAATATACCTATTATAGTTTACTAGTAATGTTGTTTGAATGACTGATCATGTTTGTACACCTTTGCTACCCAAAGGTATTGAACTGATGAAAGAACTTTTATATCTACATACATATACATAATTTATATCTAAGATACAAACGACATTCGGACAAACAACCGATACCCTAAGTCCACAACCAAAAGGAACAGGAAATAAAGCGAGTTATCAGTCCTAAGGCATTTCAACCTTATTTATATAACTATATCTATATATACATGATTTTGACAATATATAAGTTTAAAAGAGTTTGAAATCACATGTGATTGATACAATAACTATACTGTTTTCTACTTGTATTCCCCCCATAAAATCATTTAAAAGATAAGTTTAGGGTATGAACTCACTTGGTAAGAGTGACGATTTGATGAGAAACTAGGCTTTACGCGGGCAGCACTTCGATTGGAAAGATTGTTTTCTCGGGAACTTCATGGCGTCGGGACTTGCGTCGTGTGTTAGGGGCGTCGGGACTTGCGTCGGGACTTGCCCTCGCCTCCTATTTATAGGGTGAAAAAATGACTCTAATGTCGTGAGTATGCATGACTCATGTCGTGAGTTTGGTCCTGATGAGCTCATTGCATTCGTCATCCGTCTACTTGCTCTGGAAGGTGACAATCAACCTGTTCACGTCGTGAACTCCTCACTCACGACGTGAGTTCTGACAGATGTTGATGTTTGTGCCCCGAACTTCAGAAATTCATATCTTTTGCATACGAGTTTCATTTTGATGCTCTTTATACTGTAACGCCTGTGTTTTCGGGCTTGCCATTTTTAACAATATAATAGTCTAGGTTAACCTTTGTAACCCGTTTTGAAATAATAAGAGTGTATTATTTGAGTATTATGTGTTTTGTGCTTAATTGCTTAATTATGTGGTTTGATTAATTAAGAATAAAAATAAGCGTCAAAATTTAAGTGTAAAATAAACTTAATATCTTTGGTTAAGGTTGTAGTAGTTGAAACGAGGTTTCCGAATATATATAGAACGCCCAAATCTGACTTCGTATGAGGAAGTTATGATTTATCGAAGTTTCGGCTTAGCGGTATGCAACCTGAAATACTCGATTTGAGATCGAACGGTTTTTAGCCGAAACAATCTAAACGAGGATCGAAGGTCTCGTTGTTGGTATCGAAGCGATAAAACGTTAGGTGAGAACGGACGTAAAACGAAGAAGTTATGAATTTATAACGAAGTTTTTCTGTCGCGGCCTATTAAAAATAAATAATAAAAATAAAGTCAAAATTATCCGACGGAGTCTAAACGAAAGTTGTAGAGCGTAGTCTCACCTACGCGTGGATATAAAGAACGTCGAAAACGGAGTTCGTATGAAGAAGATATGAATTTCCGAAGTTTATTAAATAATTTGTATTTATTTTTAATTGAAAAATCCGGCATTATCCGAAGGGGAGTCAGCGATCCGATCCGAAGTACGCCCCGCGTACTCCGAAGGTGTCGACACTCGCAGCAAGTGGCTTCGGATGACGCATGCCATGACGTTTCGGAAGCAGTACGCCCCGCGTACTGTAGTACGCCCCACGTACTCCGAGGCTCCAGCCTCCTATAAATAGGATGCGAGGGCAGCCGGTTCTTTTGTTCATTTTCTCTCTTCTCTCTCCCGTTTTGCATCGTTTTGCGTGCCAGAAATACCCCGAAGCCCCGGTATTATTCTCGACCCCCGAGGCAAGTCCCGAGATCCCGGAGATCCCGAGAAGTGCGGTTCCCGAGTCGAAGCTCTGCCCGCGAGAAGTTCGATTTTGTGGTGACCTTCCAGATCTGCTGAGGATTACTACTTCTGCAAGTCGTAGTGTTGTCCGATCATCTTCTGATCAAGTGAGTATATACTACCTTTCATAAACACGATAATAATACAAGTACGGTTTGAGTGTATTAAGTAAATTGTGGTTTACATGTGTGAGTGCGTAGTTACTTTCTTCTAACGCGTAACTATGAAGTATTTTATACGATATACTTGTTATGTGTATATTTTGTGGTTATATGCGTGAATGGATATTCACTTTATTCTATCTCATAGATCTGATTTGTTTTCTATGAAATACGTGTTATGTGGTATGCCTCATCTGTTATGTGGAATATATATTGAATGAAAATGATATACAGGGTTTAAACTATGTATGAAAATATATATTCTTATCTACTAATATGTTGGGTAGAACATGGGTAGATAGTTGGTGTGTAATAAACAGATGAGAGGCCTCGATGTTGTTGTTGTTGTTGATCTAGTTATTCAGCGGAGTATGGATAACGACCACAGACTCTTTCTAGACAGTCCAGTGGAACGCTAGCAGGTTCATAACCTATAGGTGTTGTGAACGATGTGTTCACCGGTGTACTCTATCCCCCTCATGGTTGCCTTTAGGATATCTATTGTTGAGGAAACCCCTTAGCAGTGATGTCCGTCCCGATGAAAATCCTAGATTAGGTCCCTTGAGATAGATGTTGTTTTAGGGACGTAAAGTGAGGATAACGGGAATGGGTAATCGGGATAGTGATTGGTTGGTGAAATTAAATATAACTTATTTATTGTGGGTTGAAAACCCTAAATGCTCACCAGGCTCCCAAGCCTGACCCACTCAGTTTTATTTGTATTACAGGAAGTGGCGCAAGGGCGTAAGATGGATGAATCATCTTGTTGTTTTGCTTACAAGTCTGTATATGTAAATATTTGTTGAATGACTTGTAATGTTTATCGTTTTTACTTTATGGTCTGTATCGGAACATGACATCCCGAGTTTTGATTATATAATGAAAATGCATCTCTTGATGAAATGCTTGGATAAATATTATTTTATCATGTTTTGTTTTGGGAACAAATTCCGCAACTCTTTCAAATCAAAAGGATTTACTCTGAAATTATTTAAAAGCATAAATGAAAATCGGTTTTTTCTGGCCGTGATTTTGGGGATATCACATCTTTATACCCACGCGTAGGTGAGATTATGCTCCAAAACTTTTGTTTAGACTCCGTCGTCTGGTTTTGACTTTATTTTTAATATTATATTTTTAGTAGGCCGGAACAGGAAAAGTCTGTTAAAAATTCATAACTTCTTCATCTGACGTCCGTTTTCGTTTGTCTTTTTATCGTTGTATTACTTTTGACGAGATCTTCTATTCTCGTTTAGGTTGTGTCTGCTAAAAATCATTCGGTCTCTATTTCGAGTTTTTAGTTGTCTACTGCTATACCGAAAATTTGGAAAAATCATATATTCCTCATACGAAGTCAGATTTGGACGTTCTTTTTATGTAAACTCTCTGTTTAAAGTATTCTACGACTTTCATTTAGATTGTTAAGGCTAAAAAGCGTTATTATCAAGAAGTTAGTTTTTATGACACATAAAGTCGTGTTGGTTCCAATGCGGAAACTTTGATGGGTCATAACTTCTTCGTTATAACTCGGATTTCTTTGTTCTTTATATTTCCAAAAACCTTGTTATGATATCTATCACTTTGTACATCCCAATTAAGATTTTTGAACAATTTATTTTTGACGCTATTTTTATTATTTCAAAAAAATTGGTTACAATACTTGACTTTAGACCATTACATTGACTTGAAATATCGGGTTGTTACATTATCCCTTCGCTAGAGGGAATTTCGTCCCGAAATTATTTCTAAAAGCAATTGTTTATGGACTAGGGAATAGATGCGAATACTTATGTTGCATCTGATCTTCTCGCTCCCAAGTGAATTCAGGTCCCCGCTTGGCATTCCAGCGAACCTTCACTATTGATATGCGACTTTGCTTTGTTCGTTTTATTTCTATATCCATGATTTCAACGGGTTCTTCCACAAAGTTGAGGCTCTCATTGATCTCGATCTCATCGAGTGGGATACAAGAGTCTTGTCGAACAAACACTTTTTCAAGTTCAAAACGTGGAAAGTAGGGTGTACGTTACTAAGTGCGTGAGGTAGTTTAAGTTTGTAAGCTACATGGCCGATTCTAGCGATAATCTCGAAAGAGTCTTGGATTTAGATTTCCACACTTTCCGAAGCGTATTAAGCCCTTCCAGGGTGAGACCTTCAAAAGAACTCGGTCACCAACCGGAATTCCAAAGGTTTCCTTCTCTTGTCTGCGTAGCTTTTCTGTCGGTCTCTAGAGGCTTTCAATCGTTCACAAATCTGAACGATATTCTCTGTCATTTCCCGTATGATCTCCGGACCTGTGAGAGTGCTGTCATGTAACATCCCCCTCTAGCACGTATCACTATATTGTCCGCTTTGGGCCACTCGGCACGAGGACTTCCCAGGGGGTCACCCATCCTGGTGCTACTCCCGCCCGAGCACGCTTAATTGCAGAGTTCTTATGGGATCTGCTGCCCTCACGGCTTTAAAATGCATTATGATAGGGAAGGTATCTGTGACATCCCCAAAATCTCGGCCAGAAAAGACCGATTTTTCATTTATGCTTTTAAATATTTTCAGAGTACATCCTTTTGATTTGAAAGAGTTGCGGAATTTGTTCCCAAAAACAAAACATGATAAAACAATGTTTACCGAAGCATTTCATAAAAGAAATGTATTTTCATTATAATCAAAATTCGGGGTGTCATGTTCCGATACAGACCAATAAGCATAAACGAATACATTACAAGTCATATAACAAATATAAACATATGCAGACTTGTAAACAAAACAACTTGATGGTTCATCCATCTCATGCCCTTCCGCCACTTCCTGTAATACAATTTAAAACTGAGTGGGTCAGGCTTGGGAGCCTGGTGAGCATATAGGGTTTTCAACCCACAATAAATATCATATTTAATTTTCACCAACCAACAATAACCCAATTACCCATTCCTGTTATTCTCACTTTAATGTCCCTAAAACAACTAACATAAGGGACCTAGTCTAAGAATATTTCATCGGGGCAACAACACATGCTTCGGGGGTACCTCAGCAATATAAGTCAAATAAGGCAACCATGAGGGGGATGGTGTACAGCAAATGAACACCCAAGTTCATTAACACCTACAGGTGGCGAACCTGCTAATGTTTCCACAAGACTATCTAGAAAAGTATGTGGTCGTCATCTAAACTCCGCTAGATGACTCAATCAAACAACAACGAGGCCTCTCATCTGTTTATTACACACCAACTGTCTACCCATGTTTTACCCAACACATTAGTAGATAAAAATATACATTTGTATACATAGTTTAAAAACCTGTAGAGCATGCTTTAATCAACACATATATCACATAATAGATGAGGCACACACACACATAACACATATCTCATAGAGAAATAATCAGATCTATAAGATAGAAGAGAGTGAATACACGTTCACACATAACACAACCAAATATATCCACATAAAACGTATTTTATATAAAATACTTCGTATTATTGTATTAGAAAGAAAATAACTACACACTCACTTGATCAGAAGATGATCCGACAGCACTACGGCTTATAGAAGTAGTAATCCCCAGCAGATCTGGAAGATCTTCACAAAAAAATCGAACTTCTCGCGGGCAGAGCTTCGACTCGGGAACTGCACTTCTCGGGATCTTCGGGATCTCGGGACTTGCCTCGGGGCTAGAGTATGATACCGGGGCTTCGGGGTATTTCTGGCATGCAAAACGATGCAAAACGGGAGAGAGAAGAGAAGAAATGAACAAAACTCTCGACTGCCTTCGGATCCCTTTTATAGAGGCTGGAGCCTCGGAGTACGCGGGGCGTACTGCAGTACGCAGCGCGTACTGCTTCCGAAATCGTCACTACATGCGTCATCCGAAGTGTCGACACTATGCTGAGTACGCGGTAGCGTACCCTCGTACGCGGGGCGTACTCCGGATCACACCGGTGACTCGTCTTCGGATAATACCTCCGAATTTTGATTTAAATTTAAATACAAAATGATTAATAAACTTCGGAAATTCATAACTTCTTCATACGAACTCCGTTTTCGACGTTCTTTATATCCACGGAAAGGTGAGACCACGCACTACGACTTTCGTTTAGACTCCGTCGGCTAATTTTGACTTTATTTTTATTAATTATTTTTAATAGGCCGGGACAGAAACTTTCGTTATAAATTCATAACTTCTTCGTTTGACGTCCGTTCTCGCCTAACTTTTTATCGCTTCGATACCAACAATGAGATCTTCGATTCTCATTTAGATTGCTTCGGCTAAAAACCGCTCGATCTCAAATCGAGTATTTCAGGCTGCATACCGCTAAGCCGGAACTTCGATAAATCATAACTTCCTCATACGAAGTCAGATTTGAGCGTTCTATATATATTCGGAAACCTCGTTTCAATTACTACAACATTAACCAAAGATATTAAGTTTATTTTACACTTAAATTTTGACGCTTATTTTTATTCTTAATTAATCAAACCACATAATTAAGCAATTAAGCACAAAACACATAATACTCAAATAATACAATCTTATTATTTCAAAACGGGTTACAAAGGTTAACCTAGACCATTACATTGCTAAAAATGGCAAGCCCGAAAACACAGGCGTTACAGTATCCACACCCCTTATAAGGAATGCTTAGTTCCTTCCCAGCCGATGTGGGATCAGATCTAACCCACTTTTGTAACGCCCGTAGATCAGGGCTAGTCAATTTAGAGATGATAAGCGTCAAAAATGACTTTTAGATAAAAGATTATTTAGAATGAATAATCTTAACTAAGTTGTATTATATGTTACAAGGATTCCGTACATATAAAGAACACCGAAATCCGAGTTATAACGAAGAAGTTATGACCTGTCGAAGTTTTGCGACAGAACCGGCATGACACAGCGCGACGTAAAAAGTAAATTTACGTTAGGGCGATATTTAGCCTATCAATCTAAATTAAAGTTGTAGAATACGTTAAACCATGAGCGTGCATAAAAAGAACGCCCAAATCTGACTTCGTATGAGGAAGTTAAGATTTTTCGAAGTTTCGACTTAGCGATATGCAGCCCGAATACTCGGTTTGAGACCGAGCGGTTTTTAGCCGAAACAATCTAAATGAGAATTGAAGATCTCATTAATTGTAGTAAAACGATAAAAAGATAGGCGAAAACGGACGTCGGATGAAGAAGTTATGATTTTATAATGGAGTTTTCCTGTCCCGACCTACTAAAAATAAATAATAAAAATAAAGTCAAAATTAGCCGACGAAGTCTAAACAAAAGTTGTAGAGCGTAGTCTCACCTACGTGTGGATATAAAGAACGTCGAAAACGGAGTTCATATGAAGAAGATATGAATTTCCGAAGTTTATTAAATAATTAATATTTAAATTTAATTATAAAACCCGGTATTATCCGAAGGGGGAGTCACCGGGCACATCCGAAGTACGCCCAGCGTACTGCTGTACGCCCTGCGTACAGCGAAGCATGACGACCTTCGCACTCGAGTTCTTCGGATAACGAACGCAATTACGATTTCGGACCGGTATGCCCCGCGTATAGGCGTACGCCCCGCGTACTCCGAGGCTCCAGCCTCCTATAAATAGAATGCGAGGGCAGCCGACTCAATTGCTCTTTTTCTCTCTTCTCTCTCCCGTTTTGCATCGTTTTGCATTCCAGAAGTACCCCGAAGCCCTGGTAATATCCTCGAGCCCCGAAGCAAGTCTCGAGATCCCGAAGATCCCGAGAAGTGCGATTCCCGAGCCGAAGCTCTGCCCGCGAGAAGCTCGATTTTTGTAGAGATCTTCCAGATCTGCTGAGGATTACTACTTCTGCAAGTCGTAGTGTTGTCCGATCATCTTCTGATCAAGTGAGTGTATACTACCTTTCATAAACACGATAATAATACAAGTATGGTTTGAGTGTATTAAGTATATTGTTGTTTATATGTGTGAGTGTGTGGTTACTTTCTTCTAACACGTAAATATGAAGTATTTGCTATGAAATACGTGCTATGTGTTTATATATTATTTGTCTATTTGAGATGGACGTGGAATTGATGTTTTAAACAAGTGTTAAATGATTTAAACTATGTAAGTATTTATATCTACGAAAATGTTGAGTAGAACTTGGGTAGATGGGATAGTTGGTGACTATGGAGTTAGCGTCTATTGTATAAACCTTGGCGACGATGTGACTTCGTGCCTATTTGATGAACCTTGGCGACTATGGAGTTAGCGCTTGTTAAGTGAACCTTGGCGACTATGGAGTTAGCGCTTGTTAAGTGAACCTTGGTGACTATGGAGTTAGCGCCTGATAACTATGGATTTAGTACTTGATAAATAAACTTTGGCAGCAATGGATTTCGTGCCAATTCCTCAGGAATAAATGAATGAAGGATAGTTGGTTCTTAGGGTAAAACCTTAAGAAGATAATGGGGATGGGTAATTGGGTTGATTGTTTGCTGATTACATATAATAATTATATTACTGTGGGTTGAAAACCCTATATGCTCACCAGGCTCCCAAGCCTGACCCACTCAGTTTTCTTTTCATTACAGGTAATGGCACAAGGGTATAAGTTGGTGGACTTGACGAGAGATTTTGGATTATAGATCAATAGTTATAAATAATGGTTGTAAGGTCTATTTTATATTGTTTATGCTTTTGGTCTGTATCGGAACATGACATCCCAAGGATTTATTATTTAATGAAAATACATTCTCTTTGAGAAATGTTTGGATAAATGGTTATCATATTTTTTTTTTGTTTTTGGGAACAAATTCCGCAACAGTTTCCTTTAAACGATTACTCTGATTTTAAAAACAAAGCATAAACAAATCGGTCTTTTATGGCCGTGAAATTGGGGATGTCACATGTCAGGAACTCGTCCTTTAACTAACTGTGTGTCACCCACCTCATCCCAGAACATATGGGATCTGCACTTTCGGCCATAGAGGGCTTCAAATGGAGCAAACTTTATGCTCGTATGATAACTGTTATTGTAGGAGAACTCGACAATGGATAAATGAGTATCCTATTCCTTCCCAAAGTCTATCACACAGGCTCGCAACATATCTTCCAAATTTTGAATAGTTCTCTCACTTTGTCAGTTGGTTTGTGGATGGTAGGATGTACTCATGTCCAGCCTAGTTCTTAGGGAACCTTGTAGCGACTGCCAGAACCTTGAAGTGAATCTACTATCTCTATCAGAGATAATGGATATGGGAACACCATGCAGTCGTACGATCTCCCTAATGTAGGTTCTCGTTAGTTTCTCCATCTTGTCATTTCTTTGATAGGCAGGAAGTGTGCGGACTTTGTTTCCTTTCTACGATCACCCATATGGTATCAAGACCACCCGTTGTCTTGGGCAACTTGGTTGTGAAGTCCATTGCGATCCGCTCCCACTTCCATTCTGGTATCTCTGGTTGTTGTAGTAAACCTGAGGGTTTCTGGTATTTGACCTGAACCTTGGTGTAAGTAAGACACTTACTTACAAAGGTAGCTATCTCTACTTTCATGTTAGGCCACTAGTATAGCTTTTCGAGGTGAAGATACATCTTATCTGAACCTGGGTGGACAGAATATCGAGTGTTGTGCGCTTCTGTCTTGACCAAGTCTCTGGGTGGACAGATATAAGGCTCTGCCACGCTTTACTTCCAAGTTTTTATCCATCCCTCTCTGAGATTCACCCGCCACATTTTCAGGTTTCAAGGCTTCTAGCTGAGTCTCCTTAATTTGTGTGGACAGATGTGAATGGATAGTAATAGTCAATGATTTGACTCTACAACCAGAGTATTCTTTCTGACTTAGGGCGTTAGCTACTACGCTGGCTTTACTGGGATGATAACGAATTTCGCATTCGTAGTCATTGAGTAGCTCGACCCACCGTCGTTGTCTCATATTGAGCTCCTTCTGGTCGAATATATGTTGAAGGCTGTTGTGGTCTGTAAAGATAGTGCTTTTGTACCATAATGGTAGTGTCTCCAGATCTTCAGAGCAAATACCACTGCTCCTAACTCAAGATCGTGTGTGGTGTAGTTGACTTCATATGTCTTTAGCTGTCTTGAGGCATAAGCGATGACCTTACCTCGTTGCATAAGAACACAGCCGAGTCCTTGGTTGGATGCATCGCAATAAACCACAGAGTCTTCTATCCCTTGTGGGAGGGATAGTATTGGTGCGCTGCATAAGCCTAGCTTCAGCGTTTGGAACGCCTTCTCTTGTTTCTCTTCCTAGTCAAATGCCACACCTTTCTGGGTCAATGTAGTAAAAGATTTCGAGATCCTAGAGAAGTTTTGAATAAACCTACGATAGTAGCCTGCGAAACCTAGAAATTGACGAATTTGTGTAGGTGTCTTTGGAGCTGACCAGTTCTCAATGGTTTTTATTTTGGAAGGGTCCACGTGAATTCCCTCTTCACTGACCACGTGACCCAAAAATTCGACTCTTCGAATCCAAAATTCGCATTTAGAGAACTTCACGTAGAGCTTCTTTGATCGTAATGTTTCTAAGATCCATCGTAGATGATGACTATCCTCCTCCTTACTCCGAGAGTAGATAAGTATGTAATTGATGAAAACAATAACGAACTGATCCAAGTAAGGATGGCACACCCAATTCATTAAGTCCATGAATACTGCAGGCGCATTTGTTAATCCAAATGGCATCACTACAAACTCATAGTGTCCATAACGAGTTCGGAAGGCTGTCTTCGGAACAACTTCCTCTAGCACTCGTAACTGCTGATACCCAGATCTTAGATCAATCTTTGAAAAGTAATTCGCCCCTTGCAGTTGGTCAAACAAGTCGTCTATCTGTGGTAGAGGGTAACGATTCTTGATGGTAAGCTTGTTTATTTCTCTGTAGTCGATGCACATACGGAACAATCCGTCTTTTTTCTTCACGAACAAGACCGGTGCTCCCCAGGTTGAGAAGCTTGGTCTAATAAAGCCCTTGCTGAGCAGTTTGTTAAGTTAACCACATATTTCCTGCATCTCAGCTGGTGCTAGACGATAGGGCAATTTGGCCACTGGGGTAGCCCCTGGAACTATGTTGATTCTGAACTCGACTTGACGTTGTGGTAGTAATCATGGTAGTTCTTATGGAAAGATGTCGGGAAAGTCGTGTTCTTCTGAGATGTCCTTTATGTCTTTCGTCCCTTGGCTCATATCAACCACATGTGAAAGGAATGCATGACATTGCTTTCGTAAGTACTTCTGGGCTTGTATAGTCGAGATGATACGAAGGTTCGTGCCGGGTTTGTCACCATCAATAACTAGAGTTTCGTTAGACGGTAGATTAAGGCGAACGACCTTCTCATCACACATGATGTCAGCAAGATGAAGACTCAACCAATCCATGCCGATAATGACGTAAAAACTTTTAATTGAGAACGACATGAGGTCGATTGGAAATGAATGGCTATCTAGAGTTAGGGTACAACCTATTTATATACTGCTAGTGCTCTTAGTCTTTCCATTAGCCATTTCTACAGTGAACGGTTCTTTAAGTGCACGTGGTTTTTGTTTAAGTATGTGAGCAAATTTCTGGTTCACGAAACTCCTCTCCGCTCCACTATCAAACAGTATGCATCCTAAAGAGTTATCGAGGAGAAACGTACCAGTGACCACTGTAGGGTCTGCTACCGCTTCCTCGTAGTCTATAGCCAAAACTTTTCCTACTCCACCAACGTTCCCAGCCTTCGGGCAATTCCTTTTGTAGTGACCCACCTCACCAGATCCATAGCAAGCCTGGACCACACCAACGCTGCGGACTTAGTTGATTGGCCTTGTCGGAGACTTGCAGAAACGGGTCGTGTGCCCCTTCCTGTTACAGTTAGCACACTGCATTTCCCGACAGGGTCCATTGTGGTGGAAGCTGCACTTGTTGCACTAGGGAAAGCTTCTAGCATACTACTTCATTGGCGCAGTAGCAGTAGGTGTTATCACAACATGAACAACCACGACCTGTTGCTTTTTGGCAGAGTTTTGCGCCGCTTTGTTCTTCTTGTTATCCCAAAACTTCTGCTTGCTGTCAGCAGCTTTGGATGGTTCTGGGATAGCTAGGGTTGTTGTCGTTGTGGGGGTGCGGACTCCATGATCAATGAGCCACTGTGCCAATCGCTTGACACTGTCGAAGGTAGTGGGGTTTGAAGCTAAGCCATTCCCCTGGAATGGAGGCACCATCCCCCATATATACCTCTCGACTTTCTTTCCCTCAGTAGGGACCATTCCCGGACATAGTGCCACTAGGTCGTTGAATCTGGTAGTGTAGGCAACTATGTCGGAGCCCTTCATGGTTAGGCTCCAGAATTTTTGTTCAAGTTTCTGAACCTTGCCCCTCGGGCAATACTCCTCAATTATCAGCTACTTCAGAGCTTCCCAGCCCATAGCATTAGCCACTATCAGGGTTAGTAACTTGACATGGCTATTCCACCATGTAAGGGATCTATCCGCGAAGGTGTAGGCATCAAATTTAACTTTTCTCCCTTCCGGACAGGAGCAGACTTCGAAAAACGACTCCGTTTTCTCAAACCATTGTGAGAAGGAAATGATTCCACCAGTCCCGTTAAAGGTCCTAGGCTTGTAGTTGGTGAAGTCCTTATACGAACACTCTCTAGAGCACACTGGAACATCACCTTGAGTGGAATTCACAGTTGTTCCACTCTTGCTAGTACCACTAGAACTGAATTGAGCTAAGGCTGCCGAAACAGCCGCAACCACTGCAGCTTGGATAGCTGCTGGATTGTATTGTGGAGGAGGTAGTGATGGTTGAGTTGGACTTATTAGAGGATTTCATCTCGTTGATCGACGTGGAGGCATCTTTCAACTGAAAGTTTACAAAGATGAAGATATTGGTAAGAATTCAATTGCGAGTACACTGAGAGTGGTCCATGGACTAAGTCACCATAGCCCAACAAAACAGATGATAGTATGATTGTGATAAACCTCTAACAATAGAAGTATGAAAGCAGTTGGATAAAGATTTTCCATGAGAGTAGATGTCTGTCAATAATATTGGCATTAGTGATGTAATAAGTTCGGGAAAAATGACCTAGGAGTAGGTCTTACATCACACCAGAATTGAGAAAATTTTGACAACACAAAGACCTAACTGACTGAAAGTTCAAGGTCTTAACATAAGCATGAAATTAATACTAGAGTCTATACATAGACCTAATTTATATCCAAAAGAGAGAGTCGAGTAGGCTCTACTCGCGAGGGGAGTTGTTATGGTTGGTACTTCATTCAACCCTGGCTTCAGCCAGCTGTTGTTCTGTTTCCCAAACATGTCTCTACAGTGCCTCCTGGTTTTACCGAAGATCCCTGGTCTCAGATCTACAGGCATTCAGCTCCACCTGTAGGGTGTCAGTACGAGACCTTTCAAAGTCCTGATTATCGGTTAGATGACGAAGACGTACTGTGTTGACTCTGGAGTTAGCCCAGATCTCCATGACTTGGTCAAAGTTCGCTCTTCTCTGCTCAGCATTGCGAGCAACTCGACGAACCACAATAGGAAGGACTCTACATCGAGCCATCCACCATTTCCTTGGTCGGGAAAGTACAGGTCTCTAAGGAGATGGAATCCAACCATGTTATCTAAGCGAGAAAAAAGATGTAAGAAACATATAATAGACGTACTACTTAGATAATTATAGGATGATCCTTACCAGTTACTTTAATATTTGCATAGTGCATACTGGTCATATGCAACCAAAACAGAATAGACATTCGAATAAGTGACCTTAACTCTAAGTCCACAACCAAACAAGGAACAGGAGGTAAAGAAAAGATCACAAATTCTAAGTCTATGACACCGTAGTCAACAAATATTGACCTACTAATAAAGACCTTTTAGTTTTCACCTAAGTAATTATAGTATCACAAAATACTCCTATAGTATTTTAAGTTTATGTTCTATTCTAAAGTTTTCATTGTAGTAGTGTTGGTAAGTTTTTATACTTGCTGCAACACCACAACCATTCCTAGGCACATGCTAATCACTTCTCGGAAAGATATAGTTGATCAAGATATATCACTCCCAGATCTGATCATATGTCCCCAAGCCTACTTGTGCTGTCCAACAATCACAATACTTTTATTCTGTTCTAGTATGACACTGATCCTA
Organism: Lactuca sativa; assembly: GCF_002870075.4. NCBI lineage: Eukaryota > Viridiplantae > Streptophyta > Magnoliopsida > Asterales > Asteraceae > Lactuca > Lactuca sativa. Next base: position 40,216,990 of record NC_056629.2, on the reverse strand, counting down.
GTATGAATGCTTGTATGTATACTTTAGTTAAATATTTTATTATTTAAAAGTATATAAACTCTTGGTCAACGTATTTTAATCCTGATGTGTTCATAGTTGTATATCTTTTATGGGTTGATGGGAAAGGTTATATGGAAAATAAAGAATTAGCGCAATACATGTTGGAACCAATAAAAGCATGACAACACATCACTTTGGAATAACTACATAAATAACTTCCATAGTACATTGCTTATAAATAAAGAAATGGACACGTGTCACTTGATCATTGGTTCCAGCATATGTTGCCCTAATTAATCATTTTCTATTGAACCTAAACCATGGGTTGATATACTCATTTCACTATAAACAAAGCTCTGATACCAATCTATCACACCCCCAAAGCAGAATGGCGGAAACGTTCGGGGGCGGAGGACGTCATGTTCAGTATCATATCAATGCACAATAGTAAAACAAGAAACAACATCATCCATTGCAATAACAATATAGTTAATACAAGTGTGTTCTAAGTGTATTTGTAAGACACAAAAATATGAATATCAAAATAAAAGACGAGTCTTGGACATGCTCCGTCTTCTCAAAACCTGGTCCAGTGTACCTGTCTGCTGGTGACCTAAGAATACAAGTTGTTTTGAAAGAGTAGATCAACATTTAAGCTAGTGAGTTCATAAGTATTTTAGTGTCAATGTTTGTATAAGTTTCATGAAAGTGTTTGTAAATGTTTGTAAGTGTTTGATGTAAATGTTTGTATCTCTTAGAAAATCCTATATTTTCTACTAAAATGGAGAGTAGTCTTCTACCAAGACCTGGTTGTTCTGTATGTTTGTTCTTTTGTAAAAGTGTGTATTCCCAAGTATATGACAATCATTACCAGAAAATGGTTTACATTACCTTTTATGTGAGAAGATCACTATATAAATTTAATGGGTAAAATGACAGTGTACAATAATATTGTAATAAGTAACTACTAAAGCACTAACTACCTTAAAAACCAATTGTTTAATTAAGGTTAAAATGTGATGAGGTTATAACCATACTGATTGATGAGTGTTTAACACGACGACCTGTTGGCATCGAAACTGATGTGACATTTGTCACGCCTTGGCTTGTCTGCCGGACTATAGCTAACAATTGGGATGTGGGATTGTCAGTCCCGTATAGATCTATACACACAATGCCCGCTCTCCCTCTAGGAGACTTTGGTTACAAAACGCGACCTAACAAGTATATTTCTATTCCATGAAGTAGTGGTTTCACATTAATGTTATCCTGTTCTTGTAAAAGGATGTATGTTCATTTCTGTTCTTGTTATTGTATGTTCCTTTTTATTCTTGTTATTGTATGTTCCTTTCTGTTATTGTTATTGTATGTTTAAACTGACTCATGTGTGAACTGACTCTTGTATGTTTCATTGTTCTAGAAATAGTGAGTAGTAATCCTCTAAACTATACCTATTATAGTTTACTAGTAATGTCGTTTGGATGACTGATCATGTTTGTACACCTTTGCTACGCAAAGGTATTGAACTGATGAACGAACTTTTATATCTACATACATATACATAATATATATATATATATATATATATATATATATATATATATATATATATATATATATATATAAGATTCAAACGACACTCGGACAAACATCCGATACCTTAAATCCACAAACAAACAAGGAACAAGAAATAAAGCGAGTTATCAGTCCTAAGCCATTTCAACCTTATTTATATAACTATATCTATATAGACATGATTCTGACAATATATAAGTTTAAAAGAGTTTGATAACGAGTATAGTATATAAAAGATTTTTTTAACCATTTGAATGGTTATTGACGACTTGATGTGAGTTTATAATTTTTTTTGAAATAGTTTGTTGATAACACAGTTTTGAAGTATAAGAAATCCACTTGTTTGATAGTTATTAATCACATGTGATTGATAAAATAACTATAATGTTTTCTGCTTGTATTACTCCTATAAAAGCATTTAAAATCATTTAAAAGATAAGTTTAGGGGTATGAACTCACTTGGTAAGAGTGACGATTTGATGAGAAACTAGGCTTTACGCGGGCAACACTTCGACTGGAAAGAATGTTTTCTCGGGAACTTTAGGGCGTCGGGACTTGTGTCGTGTGTTAGGGGTGTTACCGGTGCTTCGGGGTGATTTAGAGGGGCTTAAAAGTGAGGAAATATAAGAGACAGGATGGAATTGAGCAACCAAAGCCGGAGCCCTCACATACTATTTATAGGGTGAAAAATCGACTCTCACGTCAAGAGTATGCATGACTCACGTCGTGAGTTTGGTCCTGATGAGCTCATGGCATTCGTCATCCGTCTACTTTCTTTGGAAGGTGACAATCAACCTGTTCACGTCGTGAACTCCTCACTTACGACGTGAGTTCTGACAGATGTTGAAGTTTGTGCCCCGGACTTCAGAAATTCATATCTTTTGCATACGAGTTCCGTTTTGACGCTCTTTATACCCACCTGTAGGTGAGATTATGCTCCACAACTTTTGTTTAGACTCCGTCGTCTGGTTTTGACTTTATTTTTAATATTATATTTTTAATAGGGATAGGAAAAGTCCGTTAACAATTCATAACTTCTTCATCCGATGTCCGTTTTCGTCTGTCTTTTTATCGTTGTACTACTTTTGACGAGATCTTCAATTCTCGTTTAGGTTCTGTCTTCTAAAAATCATTCGGTCTCTATTTCGAGTTTTTAGCTGTCTACTGCTATACCGAAACTTTAGAAAAATCATATCTTCCTCACACAAAGTCAGATTTGGACATTCTTTTTATGAAAACTCTCGGTTTAAAGTATTCTATGACTTTCATTTAGATTGTTAAGGCTAAAAAGCGTTCTTATCAAGAAGTCAGTTTTTATGACACATAAAGTAGTGTCGGTTCCGATGCGGAAACTTTGATGGGTCATGTCTTCTTCATTATAACTCGGATTTCTTTGTTTTTTTATATTTTTGACGCTATTTTTATTATTTCAAAAAATTGGTTACAATACTTGACTTTAGACTATTACATTGACTTGAAATATCAGGTTGTTACACAGAGCCTAGGTCATTTTTTTGTATTTGATGCATTGTTAAATTGTTCAAAGCTGAAAATCGAAAAATCTTGCCACTGCCTGATGAACTCGTCGAGTCACCTGATGAACTCGACGAGTCCATTCTATGACTCGGCGAATCGGGCAATCTGGGGGCTGATTTTTTAGGATTTTTATTGAAATTGAATTAGGATAATTACCAAAAACATTTTTGGCTGATAATTAAAATCCGATTTTTTCAATATGGTATGCATTATCCTTATGCAATTCAAAGATAATTGTCATATATAAGATAATTATTTGTTTTATATTTTAAAGATTAATCATTTGTATTTTGATTTGAATTATCTTGTCAAGAAAATAGATTAGGTCAAATTATGTGATAAAGATTAATAATATGATTAATTAATTATTTTTCAAATTTGATTTAAAAGATGTTTTGAAAAGTTTCAAAACTTATCCTCAAGTTTTGGGATTTAAATTTTTAATTAAAAGTTTTAATTTTGATATATTTAAATTTCAAACCCTAGAATTTTACAAGTTTAAAATTCAACCTTATACTATTATACTATTATAAAATTAATAATTATATATATATATATATATATATATATATATATATATATATATATATATATATATATATATAAAGATAAAGCTAGTCTTACCATTAGTAGGCCTCATTCACGAAGCCGATCTATAAGGAGGGTATAAGGTTGCTGCCTATAAAATGGCAGTTTAATGGGTGTTCACTCTCACCCACCGCTTCCTTGATTGATGGAGGGTCCTTAGTCGAACGGGTAGGATAGGGAAAATAATTCCTCATTACTAAGTATAATGATTATATAAAGTAACTAAATGCTTTTATAAAATTTCCAATCTTAGTTACTTTAGGAAAAATGTGAAATGATGCTATTACATGAAATTACACTTTGCACCCTGCCAAGTTGTTAGTGGAGCATGTGTGGATAACCGGCACACTAATTTAGGACTAGCAAAGGTGGAAAAGGCTAGCTCAAAGTTTATCATATATCAATAGAGCATGTGTGGTTAACCGACACATTGATTAGGTGGTAAATGACATCGAGAGTACCAAGTACACTTGCATGATTATTCATACCTTGTTTGTGATCCTCGGTATCCCAGTCACAAACTTGAAGAGCATATCGAGATTTAAACATGCCATTAAAAAGTTCAATGAATCTCAAAAGATCTAGAAATTTCAATACATTTAAAACTTAATTATCTTTTCGTTTTTCATGCTGGAAATTGGTAAATCGTCATTTATCTACCTTCAAATTATTTGCAATTAGATTACGACATCCCTCTTATGAATTGTGAATAATTGTGTTGGGTCCTAGCTCTAATTTCTCATTTGGGTGATTAATTGGGGATTCTTATCTAATCTAAACTTTGTTCCTTTTCTATTTCAGATGTTTACTTTGAACAACAACAATGCTTCTGGCTCGACCCCTTCCAGCTTATTCTCACTCATGAACTTGTGTGGGAGGGTGATATTCGATGGGTCCAACTTTAATGATTGGATCCGCAACATTCGTATGGTTACTCGCTACGAGGACAAAGAGTATGTTCTTCACAAGGAGCTAAAGGAGGTCACTTGAACACTTTTACTCTCGAAGAAATTACTGCATACGAAACTCATGAGCGAGATGCTACGAAGGTTCATTGCATCATGCTCGCAACAATGACTGCGGAACTCAAAAAGTCCTATGAGGACCATTATCCCTGTGCCATCAAAGTTCCATGTAGGAACGGTATGATATCATCGCTGCGATGAGCACTACCAAAATAAAGGATGGAGTGTCCATCACGGCCCACTTGCAGAAAATGTAGAGATACATGGACCGCTTGTTGAAGTTAAATGTTAACTTCGATGAGGAGCTGGCCATAGATATTATTCTACAATCTTTACCTCCTTGTTACGACCAGTTTCGTATGACCTACCACATGAACAAAGAGGAGGTCACTCTAAGAAAGCTTCAAGGCCTCCTACGGATTGCTGAGAGTAGTCTGAAAGGCAAATCTATTGCATCTACTCCTACTATTGCTACCCTTGTCTTGGCTATTTTCCAAGGAAAAGGAAAGAAGAGGAAGGCTCCTTCAAAGAACCATAAGGGAAAGTCTCATAATGGTACCACTTCTATTGGAACCAAAGCTGGTCCTGCTACTCCCTCTTCCAACCCGAAGGATGCAGAGTGCTTCTACTGCCACGAGAAAGGGCATTGGAAATGAAGCTACCCAAAGTACCTGCATGACATCATGGATGAGAAGATAAAGACCACCTTCACATTTATTTATGCTATTCAATCTGATAACTCATCACATGCTATGTCTTGGGTCCTCGATACAGGATGTGGTTTTCACATTTGTTCTGATTTACAGGGTCTAAGAAGAAGTAGGGATGTGGAGCATGGGAAGATTAAGTTGATCATGGGGAATAGGAAAGGGTCACCTGTCACCAAGATTGGAGTTTACTCTTTAGTGCTTAGTAGTGGGTTAGGTTTATATTTGAATAAATGTTGCTACTCGTCAGAAATGACACGAAACATTATTACTTTTCATGGTTTGTATAAAAAAGGTTTTCGATTTTCATTTATTAATGAAACTGGTTCTATTAATGCTTTCTTTAATGGTACTTTCTATTTTGAAGCATTCCCTTGTAATGGTATATATGAAACTATGATGGTTGTAGACAACTTAGGAAATGATATGGTTCATATCGATTCTTCCAATGGTTTGGATAAAGCATGCTTGTGGCATTGTCGTCTTGGACATGTCAACAAGAAGCGCATAGCCCAACTCCAAAAGGATGGAGTCTTGGAGTCATTCGACCTTAGGGACGATGACATGTGCGAGTCTTATTTACTTGTAATGATGACCAATTCACCCTTCACTGGCACTTGTGAAAGGGGTGAGGGTTTATTAGATGTTATACATACCGATGTATGTGGGCCCTTTAGATCCACTACAAGGGATGCGAACCGCTTCTATGTGACTTTCACCGATGATTATAGAAGATATGGGTATATCTACTTAATCAAGCACAAGCTAGAAACCTTCGAAAATTTCAAAGAGTTTAAAAAAGAAGTGGAGAATCAGCTGGGCAGGAAAATTAAGATGCTTAGATTCGATCGAGGAGGAGAGTATCTTAGTGTTGAATTCCACGACTACCTCAAGGAATGTAGAGTTGTTTCGTAATTGACGCCACCTAGGACACCGCAGTTAAATGGTGGGGTTGAGAGGCACAATCTAGCCTTGTTGGACATGCTTCGTTCCATGATGAGTCGAGCTTCTTTACATATCTCATTTTGGGGGTATGCCTTAGAGACTGCCACCCATATCCTTAATCTAGTCCCGATTAAGAAGGTTGCCAAAACACCTCATGAGATGTTGACAGGGAAGGTTCCTTTGTTGGCACATATCAAGGTTTGGGGTTGCGAGGCTTTCGTAAGACGAGAGACTCACGACAAGCTCTAACCTCGTAGTGAGCAGTGTATTTTCATCGGCTATCTGCAAAAGTCCTTTGGATATATCTTCTAAAGACCAAGTGACAATATTGTCTTCGTTGCGAGGAGAGGGGTATTCCAAGAGCGAGAAATCATATTCCAAGAGGACAGTGGGAGGCAAATTGATCTTGAAGTGCTTCAAGAATCAAACGATGAAGGAACCTCTAACATTGGCGCTCAACCAGAGGAGGAAGCTCCTGTTGAACTGATTGATGAGGCCTAACCTCTTATATGTTCCAGTAGAGTTAGTGTTCCACTCGTATTATATGGTTTTCATATTACTGTTAAGGGTGATACGTTTATTAGTGATAGTACACTGATAAATTTGGATGAACCTAACAACTACAAGGAAGCCATGGCAGGCCTGGAGTCTGCAAAGTGGAAAGAGGCGATGGACAACGAGATTTAATCCATGTATGACAATCAAGTTTGGAACTTGGTTGACAATGTGCCAGGTCGTAAGATGGTGGGGTGCAAATATATCTTCAAGAAGAAGACCGACACGGATGGGAAACTACATATGTATAATGGTTATGCTAGCCATAGCTGCATTTCATGATTATAAAATATGGCAGATGGATGTCAAAACTGCTTTCCTTAATGGGAAGTTGGCTGAAGATGTTTACATGAGTCATCCAGAGGGTTTTGTCAGTGCAGAGCACCCTAATAGAGTGTGTAAGCTTGAGAAATCCATTTATGGGTTAAAACAAGCATCTCACAGATGGAATCTTTGTTTCGATGAGAAAGTCAAAGAGTTTTGTTTCTCAAGAAGCAAAGATGAGTCTTGTGTATATGTCAAAGCCAATGGGAGTATAGTTAGCTTTCTCGTATTGTAAGTGGATGACATACTGCTAATAGGAAACGACGTCCCAACCTTGCAGGAGGTTAAGTCCTGGCTTAGGAAGTACTTTGTCAAGAAGGACCTCGAAGAAACTGTTTTTTTGTTGGGATAAGGATATTGAGAAATATGAGTAAAAGATTAATAGGACTTAGTCAAAGTACTTTCTTGGATAAAGTGTCAAAACGTTTTAGCATGGAGAATTCCAAGAAAAGGGAGTTACCAATCCAAAGCAATACCAAGTTCAGTAAGACTCAAAGCCTGAGTACTGATGCCGAGATAACAGAGATGAGCAGAGTACCTTATGCTTCCGCAGTTGGCTCAATCATGTATGCTATGACATATACTCGCCCTGATGTGGCCTTCTCTTTGAGCATGGTCAACAGATATCAAGGGAACCCTGGTAGAGCGCATTGGACCGCTATAATGAATATTCTTAATCACCTTCGGAGGACTAAGGAATGGTTTCTTATCCTTGGTGGGAGTGATGAATTGAGAGTGCAAGGGTATAGTGACACTAGTTTTCAGACTGACCGGGATACTTTCCGCTCGCAGTCGGGCTGGGTATTTACCCTGAATGGGGGAGCAGTGACTTGGAAAAGCTCCAAGCAGGAGACCGTAGCTGATTCAACGTGCGAATCAGAGTACATAGCAGTGAGCGAAGCGTCAAAGGAGGTAATATGGCTAAAGAACTTCATTGGAGACCTTTGAGTTGTACCGGCCATAAAGGATCCTACGGAGATTTTCTGTGATAACGAAGGTGTGGTTGCCTTAACCAAGGAACCGAGGGATCATGGCAGATCCAAGCATATCGACACGAAATATAATTTCATTAGACATCGGGTAGAAGAGGGACTCCTCGTAGTAAAGAGGGTATTGTCAGAAGAGAACCCGACAGATCCTCTTACGAAGGGACTGAGTAGGGTTAAGCACTTGCAGCACGCTAGGAGCATTGGGTTGAATGACGATATTAGTTTTAGTGATTAGATAGCTTTTAGAAACTTGTAATAGATAAATTCTAATTGACATTTTGATGATTAAATAAATTTATTTTATTTATAAGTAATATTACTGTCTCATGTCAATTATTTACTATTGTTTCACTTTGCATGTTTTGACATCCTAAATAATAAGATTATTTAAATTATCCATAGTCGATCATACGTTGGAAGTAAGTATGAAAAAATATTGTAATGAATTGGCTTGTAGATTTTCTAAGCGTTTAGACATAGCAAAAGTTTACTACAACGTTCATGACTGCTTATGAAATATGATTTGAGTATTGGATTAAACTCGTACTCACATGAATCACTTCATGGAATTTAATCACGAGTGATTGTGAGATGATAATCTCATTTAGTCTTTAAACCTAGATATATGAGTTGTTGTTTATGATTTGGTTGTGCATTGATAATGCGTAGACGCATTAGTAACTTGATGTTATAAAACACATTGTTGTGCACGATTTGATGAGTAAATAGTACAAGCATATAAGTCGAAGTTTATATGTTCCTTTTATCTTATGAGGCTAAAAGCGATATCTTGGGCCCGTCAATGATTTGTTTTGACTTATGTGTCGGGCTCAGTTAGGACTAAATTGATGTGTTCAATTAATTTCTATGCCATACAAATCAGAGATCGAGAAACAAACTATTGGAAAATAAGTATGGCTGTGTTCCATGTAATTGTCCACACAATATCTTGAGAACGGAGGACTATACGATCCCTTATCTAAAGGACGTGTCAGAGTTCGACAACGGCTTTTGAGAGCTACGGTTGCTAATCGGATTTGAAGTCGTACTTGTATTTATATTTATTAGACTTATCCAAGTGGGATATTGTTGGATTAGGTGTCTAAGCATAACTATATTTGGTATGTACTTGACCCGATTGTAGCATGGTCCTTTTGGGTTGCCTTCACCAGAGCAACCTGACTAGATGAATAATGGAGAAAGAGGTTATTATGGTTTATTAATATACTATATGAATAATATATTAAAGGAGAAATCATATTATTTAATTTTCATTGGTCAAGAATTAATTTGTAATTAATTTTGTGGTCAAAAGAGGTTAATTGAATTAAAGGGGACTGAAGTTGTAATTATAAGATAATTGCATAATGGGCTGAGGAACCCTTTGGAAAGGGTTGGATGAAATATTATGGGAGCCTATAAGGACTTCGTCCAAGGGCTAGTGTTCTGGAAGATTGTTGTGGGCTGCTTAGAGCCTAAGCAACCATATGAGGTCTTTGACCGAAACCCTAATTCTTCAGCTATATAAGGACCCCTTTGGCATCCCAAAACCGGCCACTTGAACCCTAAGGATTATAGAGCTGGTTATGAACCTTCCTCCCCTCTCTACAAGATCATCCGATTGCTTTGGTGTTTGTGATTCATTAGAGGAACCACATTTGAGGTGTTAGGCTCTCAAAAACTCAAGATCATCAAGCTACAATCAAAGGTAACATTCTTACTCGTTTATTTATGTTGATTTCGATTTTGATATGCTAGATCTAGGGTTTGAGAGCTTTGGATGATTATTGCATGTACAAATAGAAAAAACCTAGATCCAAGGCTTTAGGGTTTGCATGTGCACCGTAAGATTGATGTTTTGCTCACAACCCAACAAATTTCAACATTGATCTAGTTGGTCTGATTTTCATACCTATTTCTAGCTTATTTTACATGGATCTATTGTGTTTTGTACTACAATGAGAAGTTAAATACCTTTTACCTCTATTTGCTGAAGATGAAATTGATTCATATGTGTTGATTTTGATTATTGAATGATTATACTTTATTTTACTTGTGTTTGATATTTAAACCCTAACATGTTTAGTTCTAGTTTATATTGCTTATAAATAAGATTTTGTGTAATAATTGATCATATTAGTTGCATGAATATGTTTCCTAATTGTTATTAATCTTTAAATTACTAGAGCTAGGATTAATCACATGTTAGATTAAGTAATTAAGTCTAGTAACTTGAACTGTGTTAGAGTGCATAATTAATCTCAATTAGTGCTTGGTTGCTTAACTTGATCATAAGAAAGTAACTACTATCATTCATAGTCCAATTGATCTTAATATCAATTTGATGTTTATCTTATGCATGATTATTGCTTTTTAATTCATAAATTGGTAGGCCTATATATTTGATCATAATAGCTATAAAATTGGCAATCAATATAATCTATCGATTAGAAAGCAACCACAGGAGAAAGTGAAATCGGATCTAAGCAGAAGTATTCTTTGAATTCTTGAAGTTAACTTGTTTCCTTTGCTAAATTTCTATTTGATAGTTTAAGTTCTTCTGATCTTGAAAAATCAGTAAAAATCCCACCCCATCCATAGTTAGTTTCTTAGTTTAATTATAAGTAGTTAATTTATTTAATTGAATTTCGTTCTCTGTGATCGACACCCGACTTACCTGAGCTATCCTATAATCTAGATAGGTACACTACCTATAAGCGAATAATTAGCAAATTAAGTTAGGTTTAAAATTTTTAAAACAAATAGGTACAATCGTGCACATCAAACATCTTTGAGAAGATCGGGCATATCCAATGAGGATCGAGATGCACTAATTTGGAAAGGAGAGCTCTTTTGATATGTTGTGTTTTTTGGAGCTATTATTTGAGCATCTATAAGGTATTCTTGAAACTCCATAGGAGGCTAAGCTTGTGGATAAATTCTTCTAATACAAGTTTTGGTTGCATGAATTTCAGTTCGTCAGATGCTACATCAATCCAATGGTATTATGATCGATTTCACTAAGATTGAGGCTAGAATGCTTCGAAGAGTTTCTAAGGTCTCCATCTGAGGTTTAGGGTTTCTTTATGATTGTTTGGTCATTATTTGAAGGATCTTCAAAGTTCATTTTGCGTATCGAGAGTCAATGTTGGTGTGTACATGGTTGAGTTGGGGTGAGTCTTTTGGATTACATACATTACTTGATAGTAATTCAAACCCTAAGTGGGGGAGAACTAGGTGTTTGCTTGGATGATCATAGGTCGGACTGATTTTATGGTTTTAACACAAAGGGTTAAAGGAATCCATGGTTCGGGTATGCTAGATTTTGGTCTGGGTTTATTGTTGCGTAAGTGAAGGAAAGTAGTCTACCATCAAAGTGCTCGTGGTTAGGAAGTTTCTCATTGGGTTTCTGAAGGATCCGTTGGAGTCATCCATGGTCGCAAATAATTTAATAATTTTTCAGATTGTGAGTGTAGAGCAAGTTTCCGTTAGACTTATGTCTTCAAGAATGCATATATTATCCTCTTAGAAGGAAGCCGATGGACAAGAACCTCGTTGTGATCACTAGTTCCTTATGGATGCGCTAGGGATATTTGAGAGAGGAGTGTTCAGTTGTTCAGGTTAGGTATCAAATATAGAGAACATGGTTAGCTTGCAGTATAGGCCAGTAATCCTTGGTTGAGATGGGTAATTTTTGAGCGGTCGATCGAATTTAGAGTTTTATAGGAGCATTTTTGCGTGTCCTTGTTCAGTATGTGTGGGATCTTTGGGTTTAGTTTTCGATCTATTTTTGACCATTGGTTATTTTGTTCCTCATCAATAGTTGAGGTTGTTCGAAAGCTTCAGGTTGCATCAGTTGAAGGTACAATGAGGCCTCAACCCTTCGTCAAGTTCTATAAGGTTTTAGTGTGCTCTCGAATGTTTTGTTGTGGAATTGTAGTTTCGGGTAGGCTTGAGTTAGTAGTTGTCCTTGGTTATTGGGAGTTCAGATATCGAAGGGATGTTGTTCAGTTTTCAGGCATGTGTGTGGCCTACATAGAGTCCAATTATCATAGGTCGGGTTGGTTGGGTTGGTTTTGGGTTTGATTCGACCGGGGTACTGGAAACATATCTAGGTAATTTTTGGAAGTTCTATGGCATATTGGTGGATCTGTTCTGCTTCAGATAAGGTGTGGGATCAAGTTTTGGTTATTAAGAGAATTTTTCGGTTAGCGGTTGAGGTTCATAGTTTCATTTGATCCACTGGTACTACACCCTTTGGGTAAGGTTATAAAGAAGAAGGGACATAGTTGGTCTGAGGAGTGTTGTGTTTTCTCCTAGAGATTGTGAAATGTTGGCAGTTCCATAAATATTATTGTGGGGGGGGGGGGGGGGGGTGCATGTGGACGGATTATGATATCATGAAAATACATGGTTCAAACTTATGGTATGGTTCGTCTGATGATGTGTCGATGGCAGCCTGAACTGTGGAATAATTGTGTGTTACTTAATTGCATGGCTCCTACTGTTTTTGTTAAGGTTTGATAGAGGTTGATTGGGTTCCTACAGGTCGGTGGGATGATGACCGTGTGCCTACAGGCCCACCGAGTGCTAGTCAGTAGTCTTCATGCCTGTGGATTGGGTGATGACAAGAACAATGAGGAACCGTGAGCTTCGAATCATTGGATGGTGTCACAGTATGTGGTGGATCATCATAGATTTCACTTATGTGTGATGGATTAAAAGTTGTGTCGTGAAGACCCATATGTATGGTTCATCGGTCATTTGCATAGTCGGGTGTTTGAAAAGTATGGAAATAATACCAATGGATCACTGGCCGACGAGTTTGGGTCGGGCTTTGGTGGGATGTTGACTTGGGGAAAACATCATGGTTGTGTGTCAACAGTTCCTTATTGGGTTTCTTTTTATGGATTCTTGTTTGTTTTTATGAGAATGCCTCCGTGAGAGTCAACTACTAGTGAGGGGGTTCGTTGTAGGTCTTTTGGATGGTTTGACAAATAGTTGTGCACCTAAGTTGTTATGGGATATTAGATGGCATGTGAGATTTTGCAGTCACTACTATTAGGCTCATGGGAGCGGTGGGATAGTGATGACTTGTCAAGAAGTCAAGTGAGAATTTGAGATCATTTAGACATAATTTCCGGATTTGGAATTGGTAGGAATTCACGATTGGATTGGCCCTAGTGTTTGTTCTTCATTGTATAGTGGTGTTCATTGTCTGGGACTTGGGGTAAGTATGACGAGTGGATGATCATCATACATTATGTATGTCCTTGGAGTTTTAGGTTGATGGGGTTCTTGGTTTTGTGAAGTATGAATCAGTTCAGTCGCAACGTCAAGATTTTTCCCGGTTTCAGTAGTTTCACTATGAGTAGGGTCGTACCGTTGGGAGGGGGTGTTAGTTGTTGCAGTTGAATATTTTCTAGTGTTTGGATTGTATGTTGGCATCATTTGGGTTCCACGTCGTCTCTTAAATTTTCAGTTTTGATGCATTGATGTTATAAAGTGACTAGAAGGAGAATATGAATTGAGTGTTAGTACAGTTCCAAAGAATTATAACCATGTCAGCTTTCGAGGAAGATATCCATTTTAAGTGGGGGAAAATGATAACACCTAGTTTCCATGATGTTTCAATTTCGGGTTAGCGGGCTATAATTTGATCGAGTAAAGATCTTGGGCTTCAAAGGAATAGATTTTAGACCTTATCGGATATATGTAATGTTGGTTAAGTGATTAAAGCCCTTGAATTATGCTTTGAAGCAAATGGGGTAAAATGGGAGAAATGATATTTCGGGCTCCTTGCATGGATTATGGTTTTATTTCGACAAGTATAAAGTCAAAAGTGATCAGATAGGATTGTGGGCCTTGTTAATACCTTTCTGTGTATATAAAGATCACCAAAAACGGAGTTGAAATGAAGAGGTTATGTATGTTTGAAGTTGGAGTGGAATTGGGTGAAAACATGTCGCCACGAGTGGAGAATTGCCTCTCATGGAGTGGAAATCGCCACAGAGTGGAGGATTTCAATCCATGGCTTAGGGAGAGCCACATAGTGGCAAATTGTCTTCCACGAAATGGATGCTGGGCAGGTCCAAGCCCATGATTTTTAGGGTTTTCAACATATTTAAAGGTAAGGATTCAGGTTTTAGGGCATTTTTGTCAACCTCCATCTCATCTAGAATCTCTTGCGAGTAACCCTAGCCTTCCTCTTTATAGTTTGAGCTTCTCTACTCTCCTCTAATCTATTTAGGAGTGTTTTTGGTGGGTTCGGAGTGAAGATTTCATGCAAGATTGATCCTTGAATCTTGGCAATTGAAGATGTCAACTTTCATATACCTTCTAGACCTTTGTAAGTCATAAAGTTCCAAGATTTATTTCATTTCATCGTTGGATTTAGGTGTATTTAGTTCTTTGGTCCTTTTTATCGAGTTTCGGTCCCATTTGAGGCTTGTTCCATACAGTTTGGTGAATGATTGATCTTTTGACAAATCTTTGGGTTTAGATATGGTCATTTGGTGGAGTAGATAGTGCCTCCAAGAGCTCTCGTTACTCTATGAATGAAGAAATGTGTGTTTTGGACATCTTATAATCTAGGGTTTTAGATCTTGCTTGTTGGAGGTTCTTAATGGATAAAGTTGGAAACCTTATCCATTTAGACACTTCAAGGAATCATATCTGAAGGTTAGACTCTTGAACTTAATGGATTAAGTTGAAAAAGATGCATTCTTGGTCCCTTTAAGACTTAAAATTTAGATCTTGGTTGTTTGGACCATCCTAATAGATAAAGTTGAAAATTTTATCCATTATGAAGCTTATAAGTACCATATATGATGTTATGAGCCTTGGTCTTTAGGGATTAAGATCTTAATGAAGAAAAGTCTTTTTCTGCCAAAGACCACGACGTGGCCAAGGAAGGCCCACAACATGATGGTGCTCTGAATTTTAACTGTTTTGTCCTGAATTTGCCACGACGTGGCCAAGAGTTCTTCACGGTGTGGAGGTTGTTGACTTTTTGACCATTTTCACTTTTGTTCAAAGTTATGTAGAATTGAGTATTTGGCTAAAGATTGCTCTCGCTTAGGCTTTAGGAAGATTGGGTTGGATTTCTGTTGCTGATGTAGTTGTCGAGCTTCTATTGTGTAGTTTAGGTGATGTTTTTATGATGTAGTGATCTATTAGACTGGTAGATCTATTATGATTACATGTGCTTGCTTGTTATTGTTTTGGACATAGTGTGAGTGGGTTGAGGCTGTACTGCATTGTTTTGTCGGCCAAAATACTAGGGAGAAATTGATGTGTGTAAAACCAACTAGTTTTAAACCTACTAACTTAAACACAAAATAAACACACAAAAGGCAGTGTACCTATCGATTAGCAGTTTAGTTAAGGTAAGTAGGGTATCGAACACAAAGAACGGTAAACAATTAAAATAAATGCTAATATTATCTAAATAAAACAAGAAATATAAAAGGGGGGGGGGGGGTTCTCTAGTTTTGCAAGACTAGAAACTTAAACAATTAACTAAAACTTAAACTAAAAACTAAGAGCTAAGCAAATAAAAATCAACTAAATTCAGTAATTAAGGAGACTTCTGTTTAGGTTCGAATCATTTATTCATATGGTTGATTTTATGATAAGTGCAATGGATTAGTTGGCAACGGCTACCGTTAAGTGTGATTAGTTTCACGTTCGCTATTACTAATCCATTGAAAACATAACAATTCAAGCAGTGATCAAGTGATTAAACTAATAGATTTCCTAGTTTATTAATTTGAGTTAAGTAAGACTTGTAATTTGCTAATTAAATTAGTGATTCAATTAACCTCTTGTTGATGGTCTATCACACAAGCTCACACATTAATTTACCCATTCTCTAGTTAATCCTAGTTTCATATTCACTATTCCTAGGCATATAGCAATGTGTTCACATAAATCATATGAGATAAGCAATTAAGAGATGTTCATGCGGCTTAATTACTTAGCTATTAACAGAAAATAGTTATGGTTAATGCATAAGGTTCTGTAACAAGCTTAATAAAACAAACTTTACCAAATTAAACTAATCCAACCACAAAATCAAACCATAATCACAAAATCATCTATCCTAAACAGAAGGTATGAGTTTTTGCTCATGATTACAGTAGAAACAAGGTCAAAAACAAAATGAATTGGTAAAAAAATAGTTCAAACAAGAGATTAGCTAAAGTGTAAACTTGATTTTGCCTTGATTCTCCTTAAAATTGAATGTAGGGTTTCCCATGCTCCAGCAGCACCTTTAGTTGACAATTGGCCTCCAAGGGTTTCTCTCCATGCCAGGGTATTGATTTGAAAGTCGCTTTATATAGATTTTCACAAAACAGAGGTGACTCGTCGAGTCCAGTGACCAACTCGGCGAGTCCATCACTTAAAACCCATGCACGGCAAGTCAGCGCGTCCAGAATCGCGAAAGTTCGACGTGACTCGTTGAGTTTATGGCATACTTGTCGAGTCCGTTTGGAATCAACATTTTCTCAAAACAAAAAAGTCGTCCGAAATTGTGTCTAGTTTTCAGAACATTTTGAATCTCGTCAATCAGAGTTACGGTTCATGAGATATGGCGAAAACGCTGACGAGGGGTCAAGCTGTCCAGCAACATCCTTCTTTCTTCAAAATCCAAGATCCAAGCTTCCAATCGCTAGTTCCGCTTCCTTTTCCACCCGAGCATGTCATTGTTGCTGAAAAATGAAATTCTAAACTGATTAAGCACCTTTTTTTCATTAAATGAGACAAAAACAACATAAAGTATTAAGATAATGCATGAATTTTATAACTAAATATGCCCATATCAAAATACCTTACACTTGACTTTTGCTTGCCCCCAAGCAAAACTGAATTTTAGCATACTGGCATTACATAAAATAATTCTATTCAAACCCAGCCATTATGCCAAGACCGCAACGTATGCATTTGTGTCTAAAATTTTTCCTAAGGACCCCTACTTCTAAATACTCACAATCCTCATAAACACTTGCTCACTTCTTTTGAAGAACGCTCATTTTATGCATCCCTCCGAATCCATCCACAGAAAACTTCTTAACCTCAAAGTATTTTTGGTCAAGCAACCCAAGCATACATAATCTAGAAAATTACAACTTTTTTTTCGATACCACTATGGAGCTCTTTTGGAATTCTTCACTTATTTGATAATTTGATCTTTGATTCCTTTGAATTCACCACATTCTTTGTTTGATTTTTGGTATCTTCAACTTTTTGAATCTTCAGAATTTTGATCTTTTGATCTTCACTTTAACTGCTCCAAAATTCTTACAACTTTTCTTGTAATTCTCTCTCTTTTTTTTACATGTACCTCACTTTTTTTTACTCAAAACCTACATGCTTAAGCAAGGGCGCTCAACTTCAACCTTTATTGGTTAAAGTATTAGTCTTCCTAGATACATTTTAAGTACACAATGCTAAACATATTGCGTCCCTCAAACTAAGCGAGGCTGTGTTTTTGTCTCATGATTTTACTAGAATAAAGGGGGCCACAAACGCATTATAACGTGTATAAGCTCAGGTAAACATTTGGTTCTTCAAAGAATCATCGAACATATTACTAGCATGAACCCTAATTGCTTTTACCAAAATTTTCTAATTTAGCCCTAGCAATTTTTATGCAAAATTTTCAAAATTTAACTAAAATTTTAACTAATGTAACCAAGCCCTACCCCACACTTAATTTATGCAATGCCCCCATTGCATATTACGCATGATAAAAAAACATAAAAGGAAAGAGAGAATTGGAACAAACTCCCCTGGGATAGTAGTCGTGAGGTTGATCTTCTTCATGTAAATCTCCAACTTCAGCTGGCTTTTGCATGGGAACAGCACATCCATGCCTTGGGCGTCAAATCTCGTGTGGTTGACAACTCTAAATATGTGGGAAAAAGTATCTTGGAATCACCTAGAAATGGTCTTAAAAAATATAGCCAATTGCCACCTTGAATTGAATCAAATCGTCGAATCAAAGATAAAAGAATGAGCAACTCATCGAGTTTTATGTGGAGACTTGCCGAGTTGAATCGTCATACGGGCAGAAATCGTGAATTTTCGCTGGAACTCGTCGAGTTATAAGGGTGCACTCGACAAGTTTTTGGCTCTGCTCGTGCAAATTCTTCTTTCTACTTCAGGTCTGTTTTTGAGGTCAAAGAGGGTATTAAGGTAATACATCTCCTTATATTCTTCAATGACAAAACTCCTTTTTAACCGTTAAAACCATCGGACTTATAAAATCATTCAAATCTTCTAATATTCTCGTCTACGACTCGACCCCTCACTTTATTTCCTCACGCTGTATTCGTTCATTCTCTCCCTCACCCTATATTCTGAAAAGATCAAAAACAAATACCAAGTAATAAAAAAACATCAAAATAAAAATCCTAAATTATCCCTAAATACTAGAAGTTTAGAAAGAAAAAGAAAGGCAAACTCTAATGACGGGTTGCCTCCCGCAAGCGCTTCTTTTTGTGCGAGTCTTTAGCTGGACTCCCAACTTAATAAACTTCTAATAAATTCGATGCCAATCCATCCATTGCATTGAATATTTTCTTTGGACCAAATTGTAGCATTTGGCTATTTGCTTCAAAAATTAGCCAAACGAGCTTTTATTCATAAAACCCAAGAATCTTGACAAGGGTTGGAACCGGTTGGATATTAATCAGAAATGGATCGTGCTTTCTCCAAAGTTGGAATTGTCACTCCATGCTGCAAAACACAAACCGAAATACAGGGGGGCATGTTCTGGTAATGGTCAAACCACTGCTTGGTTCCTGCAATTCAGCTTGTTCTTGTTCTTCGTCTGACCTCTCTGTTAGCAACCTTTCCAGCTCCTCCAAATATTTTTCTGGATTAAATTCTTCGTCTTGCAAATCTAGATCTTGTGATTCAGATTGTTCTTGTTCGTTAGACAAGATGTTATCTAACCATCTTCCAAATTTCTTCAAATCATCATCTGAGTCATACTCCTTATCTTCTTGCTCAATTTCCTGTACCACTTCCTCAACAAAAGCATCAAAAGCCTCGAGATTTGGAAAATACATAATAAATAAAAATAAAAATAAAAATTAAACTATATAAAAAAATTAATCAATAAAATAAAAACGATAACAATTAGAAAATAAAATTAACTATGTGAACCGTTCCCCGGCAACGGCGCCAAAAACTTGATGTGTGTAAAACCAACTTGTTTTAATCCTACTAACTTAAACACAAAATAAACACACGAAAGGCAGTGTACCTATCGATTAGCAGTTTAGTTCAGGTAAGTAGGGTATCGAACATAGGGAACAGTAAACAATTATAATAAATGCTAATATTATCTAAATAAAACAATTAATAGAAAGGGGGTTTTCTCTAGTTTTGCAAGACTAGAAACTTAAACAATTAACTAAAACTTAAACTAAGAAACTAAGAGCTAAGCAAATCAAAATCAACTAAATTCAATAATTAAGGAGACTTCTGTTTAGGTTCAAATCATTTATTCCTATGGTTGATTTTATGACAGGTGCAATGGATTAATTGGCATTGGCTACCGATAAGTGTGATTAGGTTCACGTTCGCTATTACTAATCCTTAGAAAACATATCAATTCAAGCAGTGATCAAGTGATTAAACTAATAGATTTCCTAGTTTATTAATTCGGGTTAAGTAAGACTTGTAATTAGCTAATTAAATTAGTGATTCAATTAACCTCTTGTTGATGGTGTATCATATAGCAATGTGTTCACATAAATCATATGAGATAAGCAATTAGGAGATGTTTATGCAACTTAATTACTTAGCTATTAACAGAAAATAGTTATGGTTAATGCATAAGGTTCTTTAACAAGCTTAATAAAACAAAGTTCACGAAATTAAATTAATCCAACCACAAAATCAAACCATAATCACAAAATCATCTATCCTAAACAGAAGGTATGGGTTTTAGCTCATGATTACAGCAGAAAAAAGCTCAAAAACAAAATCAATTGGTAAAAACATAGCTCAAACAAGAGATTAGGTAAAGAGTAAACTTGATTTTGCCTTGATTCTCCTTAAAATTGAATGTAGGGTTGATTCCTTTGCTTCCCACGCTCTAGCAGCACCTTTAGTCGACAATTGGCCTCCAAGGGTTTCTCTCCATGCCAGGGTATCGATTTGAAAGTCCCTTTATATAGATTTTCACAAAACAGAGGTGACTCGTCGAGTCCAGTGACCGAATCAGCGAGTCAGTCACTTAAAACCCGTGCACGGCAAGTCAGCGCGTCAAGAATCGCGAAAGTTCGACGTGACTCATCGAGTTTATGGCCTACTCGTCGAGTCTGTTTGGAATCAGCATTTTCTCAAAACACGAAAGTTGTCTGAAATTGTGTCTATTTTGAGAACATTTTTAAATGGTGCGAGAAGTGCAAGAAGAAGCACTGAGGAAAATGTGGCGAGGAAGTAACCTACTACAAGTGTGGGAAAACGGGGCACTATGCCAATAAGTGCACCACCATCAAGAGGGTGTGCTACGAGTGCCGTGAAGAAGGGCATATTGCTAAGGATTGCCCAAAGAAGAAAGATGCGGGAAGGCCCAACATTCCACCGAAGCCGAAGGCGAGAGCCTTCCAGATGACGCTCGAGGCTGCGAAGGAGGCACCAGACGTCGCTTCAGGTACCTTTCTTGTAAATGGTTTGCCTACAAATATACTATTTGATTCCGGAGCCAACTACTCTTTTGTGTCGTATAAATTTGGTGGGAAATTAGCATTGCCTGTAGAAAAACTTGATAATTCCCTGATTGTAGAAGTTGCCAGTGGCAAATTCGTACTTGTTAGTAATCGTATTAAGAACATCGTCATCGACCTAAACGAAAACGAATTCCACGAGGAGCTATTACCCATAGAGTTAAACGGTTTCGACATCATTTTGGGTATGGATTGTGATGCAGCGCAAAAAAACAACACAAAGATAACCAAGAATGAACCTGTTGATTCTAAAAGAATAGCCAGGACAATCTCTTCAAAACCACGTTGATTCTACGAATACCGTGGGATTGGCTTCAAAATCTGGGTTAACACACATAATTTGGGAGAAAATCGAAAGTTCATAAAATTGATGATTGACCATCCAAATTACATCAAAAACAGTTAAATAAGAAGCAGAAATTAAAATGAAACCCTAAAAGTCCATGGGCCAAATACAAACCCAAAAACAAAACCCAAAAATTAAGGAAAAATAACAAAATTGCTCATAACTCCATTTAGAAAGCGATTTCTAGACTCAAAAATGGGTAAGTCCCCTTCGGGCACTTATCTAGACGTGCTCCTTGCTCCAAGCTTCGATTTGACTGGTCGTAGGCCCGAAACGGAGATTCGTAGCCAAAGTTATGGCCATTTTCATGAAGCCCCTTTAGTCACACGATCGTGGGCCTCTAGGAACGCAAGGGCCCGATCCTCCACACTAGGGCCCGCATCATCCCCTCCCGGGTAGACAAAATTCGACCTCGAATGTGCACCATGGTCATCATCAGAAGAATCCCCATAATAAGGAAGCAAATGCTTTACATTGCATACATCAGAACAACAAATGTGGCTTGGCAAGTATAGACGGTAAGCATTGGAATTAATCTTCTCCACAATCTCCACTGGTCCAATCCTCTTAGCTGATAGCTTGTTGTACTCACCAACCGGAAAACGATCTTTAGTCAAAACAGCCCAAACAAAGTCACCTACTTCAAAATCAACTTGTCTGCGTTTTTTATCTGCATCTTGCTTGTACTTGGAGTTAGCTCGGACCAAGTTGTCATGAACAGCCCTATGAACATCATGTAGTCCTCCAACAAAATCCTGCACTTTCTTTGGAACAACCCTAGAAACAGGCAGTGACATCAAATCAAGTGGTCCCCGTGGCTGAACAGAATAGACCACCTGGAATGGACTATATCCAGTACTTCAGTTGATAGCATGATTATGAGCAAACTTAGTTTGACAAAGCTTCTGATCCCAGGTCCTCACATGATCACCCACTAAACACCGCAAAATATTACCAAGGGATCGATTGACAACCTCTGTTTGGCCATCCGTTTGAGGATGATATGCACTACTAAAATTGAGCTGAGTGTTCACCATTTTCCATAGGCTGCGCCAAAAATGACTCAAAAACCTAGTGTCTCGATCTGATACAATAGAAGACGGTAATCCATGCAAACGGTAGACGTCTCGAAAGAATAACTGGGCCACATTAACTGCATCCGTCGTCTTTTTGCAAGGAATAAAGTGCACCATCTTAGAAAAACGATCAACAACCACAAATATTGAATCATTTCCCCGTTGAGTACGTGGTAAACCCAACACAAAATCCATACTGATGTCTACCCTAGGTTGTGATGGAATAGGCAAAGGCATATAGAGTCCTGCATTGGTAGATGTGCCCTTTGACACCTGACAGATTCGACACCGTTTAACATATCTATCCACCTCCTTGCGCATTGTAGGCCAAAAATAAGATGATTGTACCAATTGTAAAGTGCGATCTCGGCTGACATGCCCTTCACCATGCAGCTCCCTAATGATTTGAAGGCGGAGACTTGAATCAGGGATGCACAATTGATTGCCTTTGAAAAGAAAACCTTCATGCAGTAGAAAATCAGACATCTGTCCAGATTGTATACCCTGCAGAACAACAGAAAAATAAGGATCAACCGTTAGCTGCTCCATGAGGACATCCATCCCCGGCACACCAACCCTCATGGAAACTAGCAAATTACTCCTCCGACTCAATGCATCAGCCACCCGATTTGACATCCCAGACTTGTGTTTAACCATGAAAGTGAATTTTTCCAAGAACGAAATCCACCTCCCATGTTTGTGTGACACCTTATCTTGACTGCGAATATGTCTTAATGAATCCTGATCTGTGAACAAAACAAATTCCTTATGAAATAGATAATGGCGCCAATGCTTTACAGCTTGGACCACTGCATAGAACTCAGCATCATAAGTGCTATAACGCAGCTTTGGCCCCGTCAAATTCTCACTAAAATAGGTAACCGGTCGTCCTCCTTGACTTAGAACTGCTCCAATCCCAACCTTGGAAGCATCCGTGTGTAATTCAAACACTTGAGAAAAGTCTGGCAATACAAGAATCGGTGATGTAGTAAGCTTCTCTTTTACTAATTGGAAAGTTGATTCTGCTACTTCGGTCCAAGTAAAGGTCTTCCCTTTCATACAATCAGTCACCGGTGCCATAATAGAACTGAAGTTTGTAATAAACCTTCTATAGAATGAAGCAAGGCCATGAAAGCTTCGAACTTCAATGATGGTAGTTGGACTTGGCCATTGTCTGACAGCTGCTACTTTAGACTCGTCCACCTGTATTCCTTCCCCAGAAACAACGTACCCCAAGAACAAGACTTTAGGAACCATAAACACACATTTCTTCATAGCTGTGTACAAACTATCCCGTCGAAGTACAGTCAAAACCTGCCTCACATGGTTGACATGCTCACCAAAAGTAGCACTGTAAATAAGTATGTCATCAAAATAAACGACTACAAATTTACCAATAAAGGGCCTGAACAACTGGTTCATCACACGCATAAATGTACTAGGAGCGTTTGATAAACCGAAAGGCATCACCAACCAGTCATACAATCCTTCACGAGTCTTGAAGGCAGTCTTCCACTCATCCCTAGGCCTAATTCGAATCTGATAGTACCCGCTCTTCAAGTCCAGTTTCGTAAAGATAGAGGCACCGCTAATCTGGTCAAGTAGGTCATCAAGTCGAGGAATTGGAAATCTATACCTCACCGTGATCTTATTGATGGCGCGACTATCAACACACATACGCCAAGTACCATCCTTTTTAGGAGTCAACAAAGCAGGAACAACACACGGGCTCATGCTCTCCCAAACATGACCTTTTGAAATCAAATCCTCCACCTGTCGTCGCAACTCCTCATGCTCTCCGGGACTCATTCTGTAATGTGGCCTATTAGGCAACTGAGCTCCTGGTTGTAAATCAATATGATGTTGAATGTCACGTAAAGGTGGCAAACCATCAGGTAATTCATTAGGGAAAGCGTCAGTGAATTCCTTGAGCAGAGGAACCATAGCCTCAGGAATTTCAACCTCCTTAGCGACTTCCTTCCCGAGCAATACAAAAATTTCACCTTCCGCCTCCAACTCGTCTTCAAATTGATTAAGGGTTAGTAGAGTACCCGAAGGTCTCGGAACTGGCTCATTTGGCTTACTGGGAACCAATGTTATCTTCACACCACCAAACAAGAAACTGTAAGTGTTAGTCCGCCCATTATGATCTATGTTACGATCATACTCCCAAGGTCTGCCCAACAACAAATGACATGCATCCATAGCAACCACATCACACCACACATCATCTTTATACGTGGTACCAACAGAAAATTGAACAAGGGCTCGTTTAGATACAATGACCTTGCCACCCTTCTTAAGCCACTGTAGCTTGTAAGGCTTAGGGCGATTTTCTGTTTTCAAAGCCAACTTTTGAACTGCTTCTTCAGATATAAGGTTATCACAACTTCCTGAATCAATAACAAAAGTACAAACCTTTCCTAAAATAGTACATGTCGACTGAAAGATGTTGTGTTTGAGCCAATCATCACCAACAACTTTTGGTGTAAAACAAGACCGCCTTACTACCAAATTTACCCCCACATCTCCAGTTACAACTTCCTCTTCGCATTGATGCTCTTCGTCATACACAGGGGGATCTTCATAATTTTCACCGGCATCATCATTTTGCCAATCATCTTGCTCAGCAAACAAATGACATTTTCCGACCTTCTTGCACTCTGATTGTCGGTGACCTGTCTCCCCACAACTAAAACACTTCAAGCTGCTACTAACAGTTGTCCTAGGATTTGGTCCAACACTGTTAGATGTCGGTCTTTGTTGATTAGGCACAACACGGGGTACCATACCACCCGTCCCGGGACTTCCTCCAATATTGGCAGTTGAAGACGAACCGCGCACCTTACGACTTTGTTTCTCAAAAGCCAACGCCCGTTGGTGCGCTTCAGAAATAGATACCGGGTCAAACATATTTACAGAGTCCTTGATTTGGACCCGTAGACCCCCAATATATCGAGCAACGAGTTGTTCCTCTGTCTCCTGGATATCGTTTTGGGCAATCAATTAGTAGAACTCAATTGTGTAATCGTCAACTGATTTGGCACCCTGCTTCAGATTTTGCAACCGTTGGTACATCAACCTTTGAAAATTATGGGGTAGGAAGTTGGATCGTAAACACTTCTTCATCTTCCTCCAAGTCACGACCTTTGACTTTCCGAGCATGTCTCGTGTCAGTTTCAGTTGTTGCCACCATGCAGATGCCCTACCACGTAGCCTGGTAGCAATCAATGACACTCATTTTTTTTCAGGGACTTCTTTGAACTCAAAAACCTCCACAACAGTAGCCAACCAGTCGATGAACCCCTCTGGATTCAAACTGACCCCGTCGAATTCTGGGATATCAATTCTCATTCCGGCCTCCCAATGCCTAATGTCACCTCTATGATCACGCCTTGGCCGCCTTTCTAGATCATCTTCAGAATATGAACCGTCACTGCCGCCGAACGGGTTCCCAAATTCACCATCTTCCACTTGAGAATGTGTTCGAGAGCTTTGCCCTCCTCGATTCATCAGTTAGACCATCCTATCAGTCAGTTGGTCAACCATTTGATCCATCCTCTCCTCCATTCGTGCCATAATACGTTCTTCTAGTTCTTGCTCATGAACATTAGCGGGCGTCCTGTTTCTCCTCGGAGGCATTTTGAACCAGGAACCTGGCTCTGATACCAACTGATGCAGCGCAAAAAAACAACACAAAGATAACCAAGAATGAACCTGTTGATTCTAAAAGAATAGCCAGGACAATCTCTTCAAAACCACGTTGATTCTATGAATACCGTGGGATTGGCTTCAAAATCTGGGTTAACACACATAATTTGGGAGAAAATCGAAAGTTCATAAAATTGATGATTGACCATCCAAATTACATCAAAAATAGTTAAATAAGAAGCAGAAATTAAAATGAAACCCTAAAAGTCCATGGGCCAAATACAAACCCAAAAACAAAACCCAAAAATTAAGGAAAAATAACAAAATTGCTCATAACTCCATTTAGAAAGCGATTTCTGGACTAAAAAATGGGTAAGTCCCCTTCGGGCACTTATCTAGACGTGCTCCTTGATCCAAGCTTCGGTTTGACTGGTCGTAGGCCCGAAACGGAGATTCGTAGCCAAAGTTATGGCCATTTTCGTGAAGCCCCTTTAGTCACACGATCGTGGGCCTCTAGGAACGCAAGGGCCCGATCCTCCACACTAGGGCCCGCATGAGATTGGCTTAGCGCCAACGATGTCGAGATATTATGCCGAAAGAAGATAGTTAGGATAAACCCACCCGGAAAGGAGTCATTGATGGTGTATGGGGACAAACGCAGAGTGAATTCTGGAATCATCTCCCTGATGAAAGCCAGAAAATGTTTGTCCAAAGGATGTGCATCATACTTGGCATTCGTAATCGATGCTAAGAAGGCACTACAAGAAAAAGACCCTTTTACGACGTGCAAACCATGACACTCACTGATTTATGTTAGTCAAAAGGGAGTGACGTTAAAAAAGTGTTATCTATTCAAAAAATTTAAGGATTTAGGTCACGCTTTATTGCGCACCCTTAAATTAGTGTTATAAGAAAAAAAATTAAAAACACGGAGGGCGCTCAATGTTAATTGGGCGTCCTCTATAAGTGTCGCTTTATAGTTTTAATGAAACGCACGTTTAGATACTGGGAAAACGAAATCCCAAAAATTTTGAAAACCCGCTTTTCTACCTTCTTTAATTTCTATCTTTCATATTCACAATCAATTCTACCCTCTCCCTCTTTCTCCCTCTTCTCCGATCCGTTTCTCCCCTCTCCACCACACCATGATGAATGAGATCTCTTTATCAATCAGAGCTACCATCCGACAAAGACGTTCATTTTCTCCCTCCCTTCTCTCCACCGATCGGAAATCGCTTCTCCTTACAAGCCCAACATCCGATTGATGGGTTCGATTCTCCTCTTCTGGTTACACAAAGGTATGTTGTGCTTACCATCGTTCATCTACCTTTTCTCCATCCACACTCGGTACCTTTTTGTATTTGGATCCGTTAACACTATACGTCTCTTCTTCTTCTTCCTCTCATACCGACGAATTAGGGCAAAATCTTCACCATCTTCAGTAAGCCAACTATAGAGGCTAACAACACAAAGAACTATGAGAAAACATAGTTCAAATCGGATTCTCTTAGGCATGAATGGGTAGAGATGACAAAGAAATACACTAACCAAGTCCGATCGAAGGAAAGAACGAAAATGAAATACCCAGTTGGACTAAAAAACTATATTTTCTATCATTTAGATCTTTGGATCGTTTATATGTTTTTTTCAAGTAGTTATTTGTCCTCAAATCTCTATTTTCACTCTGTTTTAACATTGATTTTAGGGCTTCTTCCTATACATGAGTTTTTTTTTCATAATAACATAACTCATCTATTTTTCTTATCTTTTTGTGTGAGAACGCATCTTTTTTCTTGTTCAATCTTAAGTGAATTAGATTATGTTCTAGAAATTAGCATATTCTTGTTAGTTTTAGAGTAAGAGGGAAAATTGGCATTAATATTTTATTTATTGTGAAAAAAATGAATTGTAGAGTAAAAGGTCCTGGTTACCCATTCTACACAGATTAATGCAATTCTATTGGTTCTAAAGATCTTATGTCCAACGAAGAAGGTATCAACTTGTTCAAAAACCAAGAAAATGTAAGTGTCATCCTAACCAGTTATCTCTGCTCTAATTTGGTGGATTATACATAATTTCACTGGTAGTTAGTTAATGTTTCACATAAATGCTTTTTCATAGCTTGATGAATTGATATATACCTGCACACGATAGCCAACTTCCTCGAAAAGAGCAGATGAAAAGGGAGACCCGCCAGTTCATAAAGGTTCACAGATCATGGATAATATGGACCTCTATGCACCTGACACTTTGGATCCAGCCTTAGGTATTGATATTCATTTCTAATTTTGTTATATTATTTTTTGTTGTTGGTGTTTTAACCGAATGCTTATTCTTCAGCGTTGTCTAGTAAATAACAACATTATGAAAACAACAGATGAAAAAGGTGACCCACCAGCTAAAAAAGATTCACAGATTGCTTTATTGTTAAATGTTAAAGCTGGACATTCTGACTTCCTTATAAAAAAGGAGCAAATGACACATGTACTTATGATCAACAGATACAAGTTTAACAATGTCAATAGTGTTGACATCTGACAATATTAGTGATGAAGGAGCCATGGAACACTCGCACAACAGGGTTTTTTTTTTGAAAAAAAATAAATATACAGCCCTTATCTTTATTATATACATATATATTTATTACAGGATGGAAGTGATTGGAAAAATGATCATGTGTCATCCTTCTCAATGATTGATGCATCCTATAGCTTGCCAAACAACACAGCTATTATAACTCTATAGGTATAATATATATAATCATTATACTTGGTGGACTAGTTGTTTGTTCATTGGGGGCTATTTTTCTAGTACACGTGAAAATTGCTACAGATCATTGAAGAAAGGAACGACCATTAAAGAAAGGAACCTTCATCTTCTTAACCTGGCTTGATTCCTCCAAAATTCTGGTTTGTTTATACTTTTATTTGAAGGAAAATCACTAACATGGATTTACTTGATTACTTCTCCTATTCAATGAAACCGAGCATCTTCTTCTGATTTTTTTTTTTTTTTGGTTTTTCTATTCCTTCTTCTTCCTGATTGAGTGAAAGTCGCTTGAAATTGAAGTTTCAGAGAATGATATATATATATATATATATATATATATATATATATATATATATATATATATATATATATATATATATATATATATACCTTTAAATACAGGGATATCATTTGGTAAGCTAAACTCTGTTTTTGATAATTGTGTTTTCCTTTATTCCTAGGTGAAATATAACTAAAGAAGTAATTCGTTTTTGGAAATTTTGACTTGTGTTTCTAGGTTGATTGTCACAAAAAAAAAAAAAAAAAAAAAAAAAATTGGAATATGATAACTAGATGATTAAAATTAGGATAGTTAAGTAATTCTACATCTGTCTTATTATTAGTTTTCCTGCATGACATATCATTCTAATTAGTTGTTCAGCTTATTTTTGATTAAAATCTCTTGTTTTACCAGCAAGAAACGAAGCAATCGAAGCATCACTAGCAGATGCAATTTCACAAGGCATGGAAGCCAAAGCTGCTGCAAAACAAGCCCAAAAAGATGGAGCCAAAGCTGTAAAAATGGCAACCCGGAAAGCTAAACGGATCATTGGCCCGATTATTTCTTCCGGGTGGGATTTCTTTGAAGCCATTTATTATGGAGGAACTGTAACTGAAGGGTTTCTTAAGGGTACAGGAACATTCTTTGGGACTTATTTTGTTGTGTATTTAGGGGAAGAAAGGTATGGGCGTTTTGGGTATTTGGTTGGAAGTTGGATTGGTAGAAGGATTGGGCTTATGGTTTATGATATTGCTATTGATGTTTATTTATTGCTTGGGATTGGTCAATTTGAGGAGAATGTTTGTATAATACTCATACAGGTTATACACCTGACCAGATCTTCCCGACTAGTTTGTGTAATTTTTCAAAATTGTGGTTAGTGGATTGAGCTGACAGATATTTATTTACTAACTTACACAGGGGAATTGTCAAGGAACACAACTTATCCTAGTGCCAACTTCAGCCATGATCAACGTTCAGAACCTCAATCAAGAAACCTTCAAGATGGATTGAGTGTGGCAACTATTGGCACTATTTCAGCAGCAGCAGCCAAATCAATCATACCCTCAACAGCAGCCAAATCTGTCAAGTCAAATGTATGTTCAACCTAGTCAAACATATGTTTAGCCAGTAGGAGCCTATCAAAGTACATGTGCTCCTCATCAACCTATTTCCTCATTTCAGAATACATGGTACTATCCTGGGCCTGCAATTTATTCAACAACTTATTACAATCCTGGTGATTATCAGACATCTGGTGGTTACCCAACTACAAATTACGATACTCAGACAAATTCATGGAGTCAAGGAAGCCATCCAAGTTATGCTCATCAATATCCAAATTACACTACTGATTCTAATGTTGTTATAAGAAATCCGGTGAGTAACTTATTTGTTTTATTATTTTACACTTTTGAATTTGCATTTATTTTTTATTTTGCAGTACTTACAACAACAACCTTAACAAAATCAATGATTGCTAGGCAAAGTCCTATAGCCATGGCTGCTCATCAGATATGTTTGCAAGTTTGATTGGCTGTTTCTTTTATTACAGATGCATTGGCAGCATCTGGTAAGGTATAAATTGACCAAATGTTTACTTAACAAATAGTTTAAGGAAAATCTACGACTATTTGTCAGATAGTTGACTTAACCATCTTTTTGTTTTGTTTTAGGTGTTGATTGCTAGTTCGGTTTCAGAAGGGCATTATAGATCCGTGAAGGATATCACATACTTCGTGTTGACTGTAATGTTAATTAATAATTATTCTCTTTATATATAGATGCAAACAGTCATACATAAAGTTTCTGTGACTTGGACCATATATGTCAATTTGTTAACCAAATCGAGACAAAATATATTAGCTTTATGAATAATCATATCTATAATTTTTATTTTATTTCTCTTAAAAATTTACACATTTTCTGTTCCCACATATTTTATAGAATTGTACTTTTTTGTAGGAAATTATAACAATGGAGGGATTGAGTACAATGGAGATGGTGGGTGGGAAGATGGGCAAGGATATGGTGGCGGATAGGATGACGGGCGTGGACGTGGTGGTTATCGTGGTGGTACCAAGAGAATAAATTCACTTCAGGGTTTTTTGAGGGCAGTGAGAGTAATTCTGTTGTTGATGCTTATGAATTGAAGGTAAAAATATCAACATTTCCATATTAACAAGAAGCATCTGAATTATTATTATTAACTTTGCTTGTGCAACTTACAGCTCAGGCTTGAGCATACTCTTGAGAGGATATCATTAATATCTGATGCTGGAAACACAAAAAAACCTTCACTGATCACAAATACCCTATTCATTGGAGGGGCACTAGTTGCAAGATCTGTTTAAACACTGCAACATTTAGGAATTAAACATATATATTGTGTTTGTGTTCTAATGAAATCGGGCTGGCTAAATCTCAACGGGCAGATTTGTTTGAGTATCAAAACTTTTCTGTAAGTGATTAATTAATCTTTCCTTTTTTTATTTAATAAAAAACGGGTTGTGATGATGAGCATGAACATATAGGTGATGAAGAAGAAGCAGACATCAGTCAGATCTTTGAAGAAACTCATCAATTTATTGAAGTTGTTGAACATAAAGGTGAGCTCTATTTTATTTTATTTTTTATTGTTTTTATTTAATATGTTAAGAGTTAATATATTATTAAAAAAATCTTTTTCGAAGGGTTAGAAGGTCATTTATGTTTCCATTTGTATTCCTTTCTTCTTACTCTTCCCCCGCAAGCATGTCTTAGTCGTTGGTTACCTATTTAGACATTATATATGACAATGCTTATTATTGGTTAGGTGTCTGAGGTAGAATCTCAAATCAAGGTTGGATAATGATGAATTAAGCCCTGAACAAGTCAATGATGTTAAGGACTTCATTGATGACTATGTGGAACGAAATCAGATCATCATATACTTTTTGCCTTTTCACGTTTTCTCAATAGTTTCTTTGAGGTTCTCTCCACTATACCACCTTGTCAAATTCAGGATAAAAGAATCTTGTGGTTTTCACTTTTGACAAAGCATTTAAAAGTAAAACCACCACAAACCATTTCATCTGAAGGAGGATTTTGATGAGTTTGAGGATGTTGATATGTTATACAACACCTTATCACTAGACAAAGTAGAAGCTCTAGAAGATCTTGTTATCATGCAGCCCTTGGTCATGTGTTTGTATTCACTGGTCATGTGTTTGGGTGAAGGTCTGGATGGTGGTCTGAATGGTGCATGCACCAAAGCCTGCAAATGGATTTTAGATCATGGCAGTGTCACCACCATCCCATCATGGGGCAAAACATGGCTTTCTATAATACATCAACTTTTTCTTTTTTTCTTTTTCCTTTTTGTGAGTGTATTATATAGAATATATGCTTTAGTTTATATTTGAAAAAAACTTAGAAAATTTTATTTGTTTTTAGATACTTGGTGTGTGCGGGTGGGAAGGAACCAACCCAATGCCCCCGGAGTTTTGGCACCTTCCATCTTTACTTCCTATGTATCCAGATTAATCTACTCGTATTCTTGTCTCAAAGTATGTATTCCAATATCAGGTATCATGATTTGTGTATTTACAAAATTTTGAAATAGGGTCTTGTTCAATGCTTTAGCTGTGTTTGCTCTAAGGGAGATCAACTTATCATAAGTAAGTTATTTTTTTCACCCTTTTATTTAATATTTTTGTGATTGAATGAAAGTCTTAATGAAAGTAATTGACAACCCTTTTTCTGTAAATGATGTTGTGATTGTGGGAGAGGTGTTGTATTTTTCTCTGTTGTTAGGTAACCTTCTCAACAATAGCATTCTACTTAAGCAGGTGAGTAATCAAGATTAAGGGAGACTTGTAATCATGTTTAGCATTCCTTTCTAGTAAGAAACAAAGTTGTATGATTATTTGTTAGTTTTATAGGAATGTACAACCCATGTTAGAAATGTATTATTTTTGTTTAACATTTGAATGATTCTTTGTATGACATTATAATTTGTGCAATTTATTTTATTTTTTGAGTACGAAATTTTATTTTATATTATGCAATGGATTGTATCTTTTGTATATGGTATTTTATTTCTATTATGAGAAATTAAATGCAAATTTAATTTAAAATTTAATAAATATATAAATTTATTTTTTTTAAACATTTAAATTTTCGATACGCAAAAATGTGTGTCATCTTCATTTATGACATGGCCTTTCTTGACAGGGGCTTTCTTGATATGCATTGTGTGTCATTAATACAAGCGTCGTAAGGTTACGACACGCGAATGCCTGTCGTCTTCCTTTATGACAGGGCCTTCCTTGATACGCATTGCGTGTCGTAAACACGCGTCATAATTGCGCGTCGTAAATGCGTGTCGTCTATAGACGACGCGCAAAAGCGTGTCGTCTCTCTTTATGACAGGGCCTTCCTTGACGCGCATTTGCGCGTCGTTTGAGCCTTTTACGACACGCAATGAGCGTCGTAAAAGGCTGTTTTTCTAGTAGTGAGGAGAAGAAAGAGGTGCAGAATATACCGGTTGTGTGTGATTATCCGGAAGTCTTTCCCGAAGATCTTCCTGGATTACCACCTGATAGGCAAGTGGAGTGTCGTGTAGACTTGTTACCAGGTACAACACCGATAGAAAAATCACCTTACCGATTAGCACCGACGGAGATGAAGGAGCTTATGAAGCAACTTCAGGAGCTGTTGGACAACGGTTTCATTCGACCTAGTTCATCACCCTGGGGAGCTCCGGTGTTATTCGTGAAGAAGAAGGACGGAAGCATGAGAATGTGTATAGACTACCGAGATTTGAACAAGGCAACGGTTAAGAACAAGTATCCATTGCAGAGGATTGACGACCTATTCGATCAGCTGCAAGGTTCGAGCTACTTCTCAAAGATCGATCTTAGGTCGGGATATCATCAGCTGAAAGTAAGGGATCAGGATATCGAGAAGACTGCATTCAGAATGAGATATGGACACTACGAGTTCTTGGTTATGTCATTTGGACTAACCAATGCTCTAGCAGCATTCATGGATTTGATGAATAGGGTTTGTAAACCATTCCTCGATAAATCCGTGATAGTGTTCATCGACGACATTATCATCTACTCAAAAAGCCAGGAGGAGCATGGTAAGCATCTACGAGAAGTGTTGGAAGTATTAAAGAAGGAGAAGATTTACGCTAAGTTCTCCAAATGCGACTTTTGGATACGAGAGGTCCAGTTCTTGGGTCACGTGGTTAACCAAGAAAAGATAATGGTTGACCCCGCAAAGATCGAGGCTGTAATGAAGTGTGAACGTCCAAAGAGTCCCACGGAGATCCGAAGCTTTCTTGGATTAGCCGGATATTATCGATACTTTCTCTGCCCGATGGAGCTGAAGATTTCGCGGTTTACAGTGATGTATCTGGAGTCGGGATGGGTTGTGTTCTGACCCAAAGAGAAAAGGTGATAGCATACGCATCTCGATAATTGAAAGAGCACAAAAAGAACTACCCCACTCATGATCTGGAGTTGGCAGCGGTAGTATTTGCCTTAAAGATATGGAGGCATTACCTCTACGGCACGAAGTGCAAGCTTTTCACTGATCATAAGAGTCTCCAGTATCTCTTTAATCAGAAGGAGTTGAACATGAGGCAACGACGCTGGCTAGAACTACTCAAGGACTACGACTGTGAGATACTTTACCACCCAAGTAAAGAAAATGTTGTTGCTGATGCTCTCAGTCGGAAAGTCAACCTTGAAAGGAAAAGGCCAAGAGCGTTGAGAATTGAAGTCGTCTTGACGATTGTGGAAAGTATCAGGAAGGCTCAGGAAGAAGCTTTAGAAAAGAATGACCGAAAGGAAGAAAGTTTGGGCAAAACGTTAGTGTTTGGTACAAACAGTCGAGGACTGAAGGTATTCCAAGATCGAATTTGGGTACCTAAGACGGGAGGAATAAGAGATCTTCTGATGGAAGAAGCACACAAGACCATGTGTTCAATTCATCCCGGTAGCACTAAAATGTATAGGGACCTAAAACCCTACTACTGGTGGCCGACGATGAAGCTCGATGTTGCTAAGTATGTGGCCGAGTGCGCAACATGTATGAGGGTTAAGGCACAACATCAAAAACTGTATGCGAGTTTAGAACCTTTACCTATACCCATGGGTAAATGGGAAGACATCACCATGGATTTTGTGACTAAACTGCCCAGGACGAAGAGCGGGCACGACATGATTTGGGTAGTCGTGGATCATTTCACCAAGAGTGCACACTTCATAGCAGCCAATGAGAAGTGGTCTATGGATAAGCTCGCAAATGCTTACGTGAAGGAAATTGTAAGACTTCACGGTGTCCCTCTTACGATTGTATCAAATCGTGATAGTCGTTTCACGTCGAGGTTTTGGAGGAGTTTGCAAGAGGAATTGGGTACGAAATTATGTTTGAGTACGGCATACCATCCGCAAACTGATGGTCAGAGAGAAAGAACGATTCAGACACTGGAAGATATGCTGAGAGCGTGTACCCTCGAATTCCAAGGAAATTGGGACGAGCACTTACCTCTGGTAGAATTTTCCTACAACAATAGTTTTCACTCGAGCATCAAGATGGCACCTTATCAAGCCTTGTATGGACAGAAGTGTCGTACGCCGTCTTGTTGGCTTGAAGCCGGAGAGAAGCAATTTATGGGCCCCGAGATAGTCCATGAGACTGCTGAGAAGTTGAAGGTGATTAGGGAAAGAATGTTAGCGGCCCAGGATCGTCAGAAGAGCTATGCTGACAAGAAAAGACGACCGATAACCTTCGAAGTTGCGGATTCCGTTTTGCTTAAAATCTCACCGTGGAAGGGACTTATACGATTTGGGAAACGAGGAAAGTTGAGTCCAAGGTTTATTGGACCGTTCAAAGTTCTTCAGAAGATTGGGAACCAAGCTTACAAGCTGGAATTGCCCAATGAACTCAATGGTATTCATAACACCTTCCATGTGTGTTATTTGAGGAAATTCACGGGAGATGTTCCTGACATAATTCCAATCTCAGAATTAAGGATGGATGAGAATAAGAGGCTGATCGAAGAGCCCGAGGCAATTGTTGACCGTAAGACTAATAAGTTACGACGCAAGATGGTCGACTTAGTGCTAGTCCGATGGAAACATTCGAATGGGCCGAATCTCACTTGGGAAACAGAGGATGACATGATGAGTCGCTATCCACATCTGTTTGCTGATGCATGATTTCGGGACGGAATCATCCTAAGGGGGAGAGAATTGTAACGTCCGGGTTTCAGGGCTAAGCATAATTGTCCATGTAATAGTCTAGGTCAACTATTGTAACTCTTTTTGAAGTAATAAAGATAAAATATTTGAGTATTATGTGAATTATGTGTGTTTATGTGTTTATTATTTAATTATAAATGTATAATTAATAAAGAATAAAAATAAGCGTCAAAATTAAATTGTGAGATAAGCCCTATATCTTTATATAGAGTTGTATTGGTCGAAACAAGGATTCCGGGGATATAAGGAACGCCGAAATCCGAGTTATAACGAAGAAGTTATGACCCGTCGAAGTTTCGCGACGAAACCGGCACGATACCGGGAAGCGTAAATAGTGAATTTACGATAGAGAAAGATTTAGTCTTAGCAATCTAAACGAAAGTCGTAGAATAGGCTAAACTAAGAACATCGATAAAAAGAACGCCCAAATCTGACTTCGTATGAAGAAGTTATGATTTTTCGAAGTTTCGAATTAGCAGTGTATAGCCCGAAATTCGAATATTAGATCGAGCGGTTTTTAGCCGACACGACCTAAACAAGAATCAAAGATCTCATTAAAATTAGCGTAACGAGAAAAAGATGGGCGAAAACGGATGTCGGATGAAGAAGTTATGAGGATTTAACGGACCAATCCTGTCCCGACCCGTTAATAATATACAATTTAAAATCGAGTCAAAATTAGCCGACAAACTCTAAACGAAAGCTGTAGAGTACGTTTCCACCTTCGCGTGGATATAAAGAACGTTGAAACGGAGCTCGTATGCGAAGGTTACGAATTTTTAAAGTTGAAGCATGAAATTGCGAAGTCTGTTGCAAATCCGATGACGTGGCTTAATCTTGACCGTCGCTTGCTGAAAATGGTCCTCGCTTCGGATGATGACACGTCGCCGCGCATTATGCCCAGCGTCCGAAGTCTGTATGCCCCGCGTACCTTCGCTTCTTATCCACTCCGAGGTCGGTCCACGTGCGAAGCCAGCTAGAAGTCTTATCCGAGGAGTACGCCCAGCGTAAATTCGAAGCCAGCAGCCTATAAATAGCTACGAGGGCAACCTTCATTTTCACACCAAATCTCCTTCTCTCTCTAAAATACTTTCTCTCTCTAGCTCCCCAACCACCCCTAAGCCCTAGGTAAAATCCCTAACTCCCGAGGGAAGCCTCGAGGCTCCCGGAGTCCCGAGAAAAAGAGCCTTTCGGTTTCGAAACGCTGTTCCAATTAAGTTCTGGTTTTCGATAAAATTAGATGTAAGTGTGCTACGCTTACACAATTTTTAATATAGCTTTCAAATAATTATAGGAGTGTTATTAGGTTTTTAAAATAATTATTTGGGCTATTATTATGAGTTATATTGAGTGTTATTAACGCTTATATAATAATAATAATAATAATAATAATAATAATAATAATAATAATAATAATAATAATAATAATAATAGTCAGACTAATTAATTTGTCGCAGTTATCGTTAGACTAAACCCTAGTGGTATTGGTACTAGGTTTTATCGAAGGAAGATCGTTTTGAGAGTATCGAAGCGCTGTCCGAGTGCTGAGTCACCACCTTTCAGGTGAGTGCGTAGTTACTTTCAGCTTACACATAGATATGAAGTATTTTATATAAATTATGTGCTATGTGTGCATATTACCTGAATACTTGCTATCTATGCTGGATGAACATTTTTATACATGTTTTCAATGATTTAAACTGTATATGTAATTTATATCTACAAATTGTGTTGGGTAGATGTAATAGTTGCTATGTGACAAAATAAAATAATGAGAGGCCTCGTTATGGATGTTATTGATGATCTAGTCATCTAGCGGAGTATAGATGATGACCACGGACTATTCTAGACAGTCCAGTGGAACACTAGCAGGCTCGCAAACTGTAGGTGTTTATTTGAACTGTGTGCTCACCAGATGTACTCCATCCCCCACATGGTTGCCTTAAGGACATTTGTTGCTGAGGAATCCCCTTAGCAGTAGTGTCCATCCCGATGATAGTCCTTAGACTAGGTCCCTTGTGTTAGATGTTTTAGGGACGTAAAGTGAGGATAACGGGAACGGGTAATCGGGTTTGTTTAATTTAATGAAGTTAATAAACTTATTTATTGTGGTTTGAAAACCCTATGTGCTCACCAGGCTCCCAAGCCTGACCCACTCAGTTTCATGTATTACAGGTAGTGGCGCTTGAGCATAGATATGATGTTTGGACGAGGGATTACGGATATAGGCCTGTAGATATGAAATAATGTAGTAAGGCTTATATTGTATTGTTTATGCTTTTGATCTGTACAAACATGACATCCCAAGTCTTTTAATGAAATACATTTCTATGGAAATGCTTTTGATAAATCTTTATCATATTTTGTTTTGGGACAAATTCCGCAACACTTTTATTTAAAATGTTACTCTGATTTTTAAACAAAGCATAAACAAACCGGTCTTTTCTGGCCGTGATTTTGGGGATGTCACAATAAAACCATCTCAACCAAATTCTTTTCAAGAAAATGAGCATACTGTAGCGGGGTCAAACTGTCGATCACCTGCAGAAGGAAGAAAATGAGATAAACAACATCCATCACGGTAGAAACAACGAACAACTCTAGTACTGGAGAACCAAACACATCCAAGAGACCATAAAAATCAACCTCTATGAACAATAAATTAACTATGCAACCCTGTAACCCTTATTACAACAACATTTGGCAAAAACAGCAGCACCCACACAACAAAATGTAGAACCATATGTACCAATGCCACCACCATTCCTATGCGCGCGATATCAAGCATTTTGCCAATATCAAGCATTCTGACCACCAACAACGTACAATGAAACACCTACAGAAAGATACAGAAGTGTCAATCACTGTTGTGTCCTATGGTCAGATAACTCAACTATTATTAGACGCATACGAGGATATCGATTTCCAGTTGGAACAAATCTACCCAAAATTTCAAAATATGACGGATCGGGTGACCCGAATATCCATATCAAAAATGACAAGCGGACAATGAATGCTAACTACCTGGACGATAAATACTGGTGTATCTTGTTTTCAACCACCTTGTCCGAGCCAACGAGATTATGGTACAAAAGCATACCAGTGTATAGTATGCATGATTTTAACAAGTTGCGAGAGGAATTTGAGGGCTATTTTTTACAACAAAGAAAGTAACAGTGGACGCACAAGCCATCTTAGGATGTAGACAATGAGAAGATGAATCAATGCATGCTTTTGTTTACCGATTCAATAATGCAACTCTCAATGCCCTAGAATAGGTAGATAATATTGTCATCACAGCTTTAACATATGGACTAAGTCCGAGTGTTCTACTCAAAAAGTTGGTCGTTAAGCCATTAAATTCAAGGAAAGACATACTAGAGAGAGTGTTCACTGATTTATGAAGCAAGAAGAGGTGACATCCGAGAAAATAAAAATTGATCATGGAAACAGGATTTAAATCAACAAGGATAGTCGTGCGCCTTACATCGAGAACCCGTTCAGGAGAATCAAAGGTTTGCCAATATTAGAGCACGACCTGCTTGTTTCCTGCAACAAAGACAAAGTTATTTACCAACAAGGAATCGAGGAAAGAATGAAGTAGCATAAGTAGGAGAGGGAAAGAGGAACAATGGGATGAAAATAGGAGACAAACCAATTGGTAGGGAACATAATAAGTAATGCGAGTTTCATGACTCCATTGGGAACGATACTATTGAATGCACAATGTTCATGATAGAATTATAAAACAAAATGCAAGACATATAGTTAAGTGATCTAATAATAGGACTCCGATCAAATTATCTAGAAAGCATTTTCTGGGAAGAGAAAATTTTTCATGTTCCAACGGCTAGGACACCTATAAGCAAGTTAGGATTGGGATGGAGACGAATTCGCATTCGACGAATGGGATTACCACAACAACAATAACCGGGGAGATGAACCTCTGTTCATTAGAGGGTTCATAGGGAAGAAATATGTAATTAAGTGACATCTATATAGACAATAACAGTTCCAAAGATGTCATGTATAAGCACTTCTACATTTAGCACCCAAATCAAGTGCAAAGGAATACAGTAACATGATGTTATAAAACGTAGTATCGTGTATGATTTCGTGAGTAAAAGATACAAGCATATGAGTCAAAGTTTATTTGTTCTTTTTTCCCTAACAGGAAAAGAAATATCTTTGCGCCTCTTGATGATTTGTTTTTGACATCTGAAATGCTTGGCCGAGCCCATACTGAATTTATGTGTTTAATTAGTAGTCTGAATTCAGTCGTCATAAATCATGAAATCGGGAAACAGAATCTTGATTTATTATATTGATTCAAATCCATGTCTCATGTCCATACGATATCTTGTAGAACGGAGGAATATTTGATCACTTATCTTAGAACCAATATTTAATTAGATCAGAGTTAGACGGTTGCTTTGGAAAGCACACTTTGCTATTTGATTTAAAAGTTATACATATATGTTAGTTTTAGACTTATCCAAGTGGGAAACT
This sequence comes from Lactuca sativa, assembly GCF_002870075.4. Taxonomy (NCBI): domain Eukaryota; kingdom Viridiplantae; phylum Streptophyta; class Magnoliopsida; order Asterales; family Asteraceae; genus Lactuca; species Lactuca sativa. The sequence goes on along the minus strand of NC_056629.2, from coordinate 40,176,173 downwards.
ATTGGATTATGTATCTAATCCAATAACTAAATTATTATAATCTTGAGTTATTACCAAAGTTCCTTTTGGGTTTCCCTCAAACCTAGTAATCGATTGAAATGTTTTTTGGAGAGAGAAAGTGATTTATCAATTTATTATATGATTGATACATTAATTACAAATCAAAATAAATGATTTATTAAATTTATTAAAATATTATGCAAATAATATATTAATTAGAAAGAATATTATTTAATTAAGAATTCATCAAAAATTAAATAGAAGTAATTTTGGGATTAATTGGATTAATTAAAAGTGAAGGGGTCTAACAATTGTTTAATAGTTGAAAGTGGTTCTAGAACCTTCCTCCGTGAGGGTGGACGGTTTTGGAAAGGGTATTCTAGGGTTTCTAGAATATCCCTTATACATAATTAGGGAGTATATAATTACCTAATTTGAGATATTTATATAATATTCAAATTAGGATTATCTAGGGTTTCCTAATTCAACTATATAAAGACCTATTAGCCTTCAATTTTTGGCCATGACTTTTTCAAAGGGAATAGCCGAAAATTACATATTCATTCCTCCTTCCTTTAAAGCTTCTAATTACTAGGGTTTGGGTGTGAACCATTAAAGGCATGAGAATTCTGGTGCTTGCTTTCTAAAGCTAGATCAAAAGGAATCATTGTTTATTTACTATAATAAAAAAGGTATGTAATTTCTGGTGTTGGAGTTATGCTTGTAATGAGGTGGATCTGTGTAAAGTTTCCCTTATATATTTTTATAAGAATTATGTTGCCAAAATGCAATATTTTTTATAAACGTACCCTTATATTCTTAGGATTAATATTATATTTATTAATTTTTTAATAATTAATGGTCCCTGATTAATCCTCCAATTAATCTCCGTCTAGCCGATTAATCTTTTGACCCTAGTCCACTGGCGAGCTACTGTCGAACGATTTCTACAACCTTGATATATATATATATATATATATATATATATATATATATATATATATATATATATATATATATATATATATATATATATATATATAAGTGAACCCTGGAGATTGATTCATTCACTCACTCACTCACTCTCTCTCTCTCTCTCTCTCTATATATATATATATATATATATATATATATATATATATATATATATATATATATATGTTTGGTGCAACATACAGTACAAGCATATAGACATTATTATTCTATCCCATACCATGCAGGTACACCAATGGATTGATGCTGAATAAAAACATGATCATTTAAGATATTTTTTTTCACTCAAGTAGGAGACATTATTTGGATTTCATTAGTAGAAAAGTCACCGAAAAGTAAGTCGATTTCAATCCTGATTTCCTTAGGAGCATGTTCTCCAAGATTGATCGGAAAGCCCTAAGCAACACTTCAAAGATCATGGTATATACTCCTTGATGTATTCCCAACATGTTGATGCACGATTCCGATGAGTTTTTGCAGAAATTCCACCATGCGCTTTTGAGCTTCACCTCGAGGAATGTGCGCTTGTATGCCTAGAGACTATTTGTCGATTCCCTGTTAACAATTCATGAAGTGTGAGGTTGCAACTAGGAGTGGAAAAGTGATTGATCGTCGGGTGGATTTTTCTTTGTTTATTGTCCATTCGATTCACGAGATATTCCCATGGTAGAGGCATTGAAGATCTCCGTTGTAAAATATGTCATTTGAAGCCATTATTTTCACAACTTATTTGGTGCTTTGGAGCTTTCACAACTCTTTAATCTTTGTAGTTAAAATTTTAAGAAAAACCAAGGTTTCTTAGTATGAAAAGTGAACTAGCTATTAAATCGAGTGATCGTTTAATGTATTCTTTCATAATTGGCTTGCTTCCTTCTAACGTCTTATTAGTTGTGGTTTAATGTATTCTTTCATAATTGGATTGCTTCCTTCTAACGTCTTGTTAGTTGTGGTTTAATAGAAAACTAGGTGTGAGTCACATGTACTACATGAGACTCATATATAAACCTTTAATAAAATATTGATTTTAAATTTAAGAAAACGAAAAATACAAGAAAATAACAAATAGAAAAAAAAATAATTCAAAAAATTCGAGAAAATAAGATGTGTCAAATTCAATAAAAACGTGACATTTGTGCAAAAATAATTTTTATTTGTATAAAAAGAAATAAAAAAAAATCACAACTTTCTTTTACTTGTTTGGTTGTCAATATTATGTTGGTAAATTTTATGTGGAAAGCAACACTCACCCACATTCTAGTGATGACTGAATGAGTGGCATGCTTATGGATTCTTTTGGTAACATTTACCAACATTAACCTGGTCAAAAAGCAAATACTATTTATAAAAGAAAAAAGATGTGCTTTTTGAAGAAACTAAGAGGAAATTAATTGTGTAAGGTCAAACACTAATTCATTACCAAATCTTCCTCCTCAAAACCTACCTTGGAATTCAACCTACCTTGGAATTCTTTACGTATAAGATATCAATTCTAATTGCAACAACCATATATTTTTAAAGGAATATAATATATTAAAAGATTTTTCTATGTTAATTGAATATCTAGTAATTTTGTTTTTTCTGGATTTTTCATATTTTGTGTATTGTGTTTTCTTTTCGAAATATGCAATTCCATTTTCTTTGATAAATATATTTATATATTTGTATTGCCCAGTCTTTTATCGTCTTTATTTCATTGAAACTTCCTTTTAAGGGAGTCAATAGACTATTCGGAAGTAACTGATCCCCATTAAGAATATGATTATATATAAATATACTAGGTGTGAAATATACGGATTGATTTAAAAAAAATTAAATACTAAAGTCTAAATAGATAATATTGTTTAACGTACAACTTTAAAATAAAGAAGAAACATATTTATTGCAATTTAATATGATATATATGATATTTAACACTTTACATATATAAGTTTATGACTTTAAATTTAAAAATTGAAACAAACCAAAAATTGACAAGTAGATAATATTTATTTCAAAAATACCACAAAATGACAAGTGTCAAAACCCGTGAGAGATTCACATGTGGCTAAAAAAGCATTCATTTATTAAGGAGGATTTGATCTTTAAACACCCGGTTCAAGTAAGCTAAAGGCGGTATCAATAATACATGGCCAACCAACTATTTTCTCAAATATAGTTTTGACATAATACAATCTGCCATAAAAGTCGACGAGATTAGCAAAACATAACAAAAAACTTAACTTTTGAGTTACTTTCATTACAACTTAGTGACCTAAATAATTTAGGACTAACAAATATGAATCAAAGGGCTTCTATCCCGGCTTTATCAGGTGATGCATTTCCTTTTTGAGGTCGATGGTTCAAGTCATGTTGCGGACATAGGTGGAATTAAGTGTTAGTTTATAAGTAATCTATATATATATATATATATATATATATATATATATATATATATATATATATATATATATATATATATATATATATATATATGAGAACAAAAATTTAATTTCGGATATGCCGCTTAAATGCTCCAATGTACGAGCCGACGGAAAAGATCATATTCATATATTAATACGTATATGAATATATATATATATATATATATATATATATATATATATATATATATATATATATATATATATATATATATATAATGGAAGTGATTATCCATATATGAATATGACATTGGTTGGTGATGGTTGTGGAGGTGGTGGTGGCGATGGAGGTAGTTGGTTGTGGAGGTCGATGAAGGATGAGTAGTATTCATATATGAATATAAATGTAAATGTATTCATATATGAATTCACCACCTCCCTCCGCCACATCCGCCACTAACCACCGCCTCCATATTTATATATGAATAATCATTTTCTTTATTCTTATTTACATATGGATATATGTATCCATATATGAATACACTTATTCATTTATATTCATATATTCACATACATATCCATATACATATTTGTAAATGAATATGGCATGTTCCATCGGCTCGATATGTTGGAGTGCTTAAGCGATATATTCGAAATGAGTGGTCCAGATTCATCCTTTCATTTTCAACTTTTTTTTCTCAATTGAACCCTCTCATTCTTTCTTTCTCTCTCTCTTGTTTTCTCTCTCTCTCTCTCTCTCTCTCTCTCTCTCTCTCTATATATATATATATATATATATATATATATATATATATATATATATATATATATATATATATATATATATAAGTCTATTTGTTATTTAAGATTATAAGAGCTTTGATATTAGCACTTATCGTGTTTACCGTGTTCTAAATTTCTATGTCTAAATTAATGTTGGCATGTCTCATTTTCCTCAATTTCTTTAAAGTTAAACTAATGGTGAAAATTTATAAATTCATTTTGGATCAAATTTTTATTTAAAACCATTCACAATACCCTCATTCACGTTTCACAATACTCAAGAACACATAAATCGTTAATCACTAACCCCCCCCCCCCCCCCCCCCCAATACATGTTGGTATATATCATTACCAACCAAATGTATTGGTAATCAAAGAAGTTGATACCAACTATACTTGGTTCGGTAGTGGTAGCTAAATTTTTGTGTCAACTATAATTGGTACGTTACACGGTTTGGGAAAAAAATGGCCGGTACCGTACCAATTCCACCCTAGTAAATAAATCTTTGGAAATTACAAAAAAATTATAATAAAAATACCATTTTATGAAGATTAAGGTATTGTTTGTTTGAAGATAAAACACATGCAATCTGCGGACTACATCTATAGAAGAAGTTGACTAAGTATTTGCAGTCTGCAAGAAAAAGACAATTTGTTTTTTAAAATCTGCAGAATGCATAAAAATCTATATTTCCAATTTTTAATTTGACAAAAAATGAAGAACTCTTTGCACACGCGATCAAATCAATTAAAAATAAAAAACTTTAATTACAAACACTTGGAAATTAAGATTAAAATGTCCAAATACCACCAAAATCCAAGAAACACATGTACACAAGCTTCTAACCATGCCAATTTCTTCAAGTAACACCATATACGTAGACAATCTTTGAACTCTGCCAATTTCTTCAGGAAAGAACATATGAAAATCTTTGAAATCTATGGATAACACTTTTTTTGGTCTTCAATTCGCTCCTTTATTATGTTGCAGAGTGCACCAATTCTTATTCGCTTTATTCCACCTCCTCGCACTTCCTGTGGCCTTCAAAAATCTTAAATTTAGTTAAAAGACCATCTCATATCATAAACATGGTCTAACCCATAAGTATTAGTCCAAATCAGCCTATGATCAAAGCAACAATATACAACATCATTTTTAAAATCCCCTAACCAACATGATTCCTCTAACCAAGCATTAAAACAATATATACCATCCAAAAATACCTACCGGTCTTCACATTCTTGAGATTTTCATAGTTGTAAACACTCTTCTTCTTTCTCTCCATCACCAAACCCAAGTATCCACTAGCCGAATCATCTATACATTCTCTACATATAAAAGCTTTCGATTTGGTCCTCCAAACGCATAAAATAGACCATAATGTTGTATGATTATCATTTTCACTACATAATAGTTGAACCATATCCTCCCACAGAACATAACACCTCAATACTTCCTGCTTCATGGACAAATCAGGAAATGCAAAGTAGCCCACATACCATGTAAGTTATAATAATGATGTGAGGCCTTGGTAACAGCATTACCGGTTAGCTAATTCAACCAAATTATGACAAAAAAAAAATAAGACGATTGTGGAAATAAAGAAACCAAGAAGCATATTTGATGAGAAAACATCTCACTTCTTATATTTCAAAGTGTGTAACAGTTCAATTATTGGGTTATTGTGGTTAATATATTTATTGGTTTAGTATATAATTTTAAAAAGCTATAAAAATTCACCCTTAGCTAGCTAATGTAGGATTAATTGAATATATTTGAGAGATAGGCTAAGGGGCTATTTGGCAGGATCTGAATGATTTAGATCTAAATAATTTAGATGTATGAATGGAGCTGAAGCGCTAAATTAAAATGTATCCTATGAAAACATATTGTCTTATCAGATATCTATGTTGGAACCTGAAAGTGAACCTCTAGCAATCTTAATCACCTTTAAAGATCCGAAGTTAGTCCGAGTTCCGAATGAATAATTTGGTGTTTGGACTTGAAGCCTTGCTCCGGAAGTGAAGATATCCGGAAGAAAAGATTGATGTTTATGTTATGTACCATATGAAGGCATTCCGGAATGGATGTTATGTCCGTAATGTTGACTTGTCTGAATCAATGTTTTATCCATGTACATTTATTGTATGTCTTTAGCTTGACTTAACATTTCATAGGACTTAGTCTTATTGTCAATTCAAATAGATCATAGTGTCAAAAGCACCTCTTTTGTCCAGTCCTATGCATGTTAAGTGGTTTGTACAATGTAATATGTTCTCCTATTTATAGGAGCTTTCAATGTTAAATCAATGACGGATCATTCATACATATCTAGCAATATTTCAGTTTACTTCACTTATTCTCTCAAACATTCTTCTTCTTCTTCATTTATTGTCTTTACCTTGATCATTATCTTTACTCTTCATTAATATCTTGAATAATTTGTTGATTGCATTAACTCAGACTTGACTGATCTTGCCATACTTGACTGGAACATTCCTTAGCAAGCAGACATTGATCTTAAGCATCAACTCAAGGTTTGAGTTCTCAAACCTTGTCCCTGCGCATCAGATCGTTTGTTCTCATAATTGGTATCATACCTTGAGTGGTTGTCCTTTGAATCCATAAGTTCAGATTATAGTTGGTTTGAAATTACCTTGGTATTTTAACCATTTATGTGTTCAGGATAAAAGTTCTTCAATATACCACTTTTGCTTAACGATATCTTAACTTCAAGGACTGCTTCTAATCCTCAAAAAATGTATTCAATGCAAATAGCAAATAGCATGGGTTGCCCTACTCGTGCCCCACTACTAGTTGTTGAAGAATATGATCATTGGAAAGTCAGAATGGAAAGATTTTTATTGGCTAAAGAGAAAGGTGAAGCTATCTGGAGATCTATCAAAGAAGATCCTCATGTTCCAGTTAGAACAAAAGTTAGATATGTTGTTGCTCAACTCATAGGTCAAGATGAACAACGCCCAGCTCCTCTCACTGTTGACGATATTGAGAAACTACATGCTGATCAAGTGGCATTCTCCGAAATGGTGCTTAGTGCTCCACCATCTCTCTTTGAACACATCAAGCTGTGTAAATCTGCCAAAGAGATTTCGGATACTCTTCAAGACTTGAACGAAGGTTCTGAAAACATGAAAGACAAGCGTCTAGCATCTGTTGTAAACGAGTTTGACACCTTTAAAACAACCCCTGGTGAGTCAATTGCCTCAGCCTCCAACCGATACCGAATTGTAGTCAACAATATGGCTGCTCATGGGATTGTCTGAACTTCTTTGGTGTACAATCTCAAGTTCATAAATAGCCTTGGTAAAGGATGGGGAAATGTGAAGTCCTATCTTCAAAACAATGCATCTCTGAAGAAGTTGAAGCTTTATCAACTATTTGATGAACTGCAAGGTCATGAATCGAACGTTGCTCAGACATTAAGAGAACTCTTCGGAGGTCCCCTTGCACTTGCCAGTTCTTTTTAACCATCTGTTCCTAACCCATCTATCTTGGACCCTATTAAACCTGTTGTTCCACATGTTCAATCCTCCTTACCTATTCTATCCACTCAAATCTTTTCTATTGATGGTGCTCTCGATTATGAAGCCATGGACTCTAAACTTCGTTTTCAGCATGAATTCACACTACTCTCCATGAAATACAAACGTCCATTCAACCCATCTCATAAACATTATCACAATCGTTTTCATGATCCTCATCAAAACAATCCTCAACCTTACTCTGCTCCACAACAACAAACCACTTCGGAAAACCCTCCAGCCTATAAAGCAAACATCTCTAAACCTAATTCCACTTCGAAATCCTAGCAGATTCATAAATCAGACAAACCAAAAATTGTATGTCATAAGTATGGACATGCAAGCCACTTTGCAAAATATTGTCTAGCTAACATTCCAAAAAAAAAACAAAAATCAAGGATTCTGCTTACTATGCTCGAAAAGCACAAGAAATTGCTGAAAGTGAAAAAGCATTTGTCACAACCATGTTTAGAAATGTGGAAGGGTATTGGTCATCCGAAGATGATGATGATATAACTGCTAGAAGAAACATGTGTTTGATGGTGAGACAAACCATTGAGTGTGACGAAGGATATTGGTCCTCAGGTTCAGAAGATGAAGATAAAGAGAATATTGCTGAACCAAACTACTGCTACATGGCCACCAACGATCCACCAGGTTGAATCATCGTTCAACAGGTAACATCTATGATTATTGATAATAATTTTGATATGACTCTTTGTGAATCTTATCTGACCCAGATCCAAACAGGTATGAACACCATCTTTATAGCCTATGAGTCTGCCATAGAAGCCAGTGAGAAGAAGGACTGTAAATTGAGTCGTCTTAGGTTACGTTTCGAGGATCAGAAATTAAAAATAGAGTCTTTAGAGCGTGAACTTGTAATGTCACAAGATGAATGTATCATTCTCAAAGACAAATGTGAAACCACTTACTCAGAAAGAAATGTTTTGATTTTGGATAAAAACGTCTTAATGCCAAAATTGATGTTTTGCATAATTCTATTGACTTTCTCGAAGCAAATCAAAGGATGACACCTAACTTTCGTCATCCTTGGTCTAAAGCTCCTGGTCTCGGAAGTGAGTTTCCAAAACCAATAGTTAGTCCCTTGAAGGAGTTAAAAAACCTGACTTTAATGGGAGATGATCCGAACCGTAAACATTCGGATACTCCTGTTTCTCCTTTATCACCCTTTCCTGAGACTTCCGAACAGTTTTCATCTTTGATTCCTGAGTTTAAGGCCATAGTTGTCAAGTGTCTTGACTCCACGCTACTTCCGCCTCTGACAAACCTGGACCTAAATCGGACCACGGAATTCCACCATAGTTTTTCAAATTGTATAGATCATGTTCCAAAACACAATCCTCCTAACAACTATGTAGTTGAGGAAATTCCTCCAGTGACAGTTGAACCTGTTATCTCTGATTTTGCATGGGCATCCTTAGATGATAACTTTGAAACTACAAGTCATGTCTCCTCTGATTCTTGTGAATCAAACTCCTTAGTAACCTCTAAAACAACCCTCGTACCCATCAAGCCCAAGTTTGGCAATCCTTCAAATGGTCAAACCTCCAACTCAACTTCTGACCAAAAAAAGAAACCCTCCTTGAATCAAAAAGATATCATTAGTCGTAAACAAGAAGCCAAAAATTCTCTAAAAAAGGAAGTTAAGTCGAGACAAAATTTCAGATTCCTAGAGAGCTCCAAAAAGAGTGTATCTCGAAATTGTTATTCTTCAACTCCCAATAAAAACTCTTTTACTCCCACTAAGATTCTCAAACGGCCTCCAAATCCTCCCAGTCTTGTAGAACAAAATAAAGTAGTCAGTCCCATTCCAATTAGGTCTAGTGTAACCACCAAATCTGTCCAGAACAACTCATCTCAGACTGCTTCATCTGTCTTCATTGCTAAAACTGATGGTATAATTTTGAAACCTCAATCTACAAACCAAAGTGTTCCATCAATCAAAGCTAAAAGTATTAAGAAAACAATTTTTCTAAAATCATCAAAACAAAACCTTTTTTGGAAAATCAAAACACCCACAGATGTGATACTTCCAAAAGATGTAATAGTCACTACTACTCCAGAAGTTCATTGTCCAAAGAAAGTTGTTCCGAACTCTAATGCCATTGAGTATTACTACTGGATATATGAAAGGACCATGGCTTTTGCTTGTTTCCTAAGGAATCTAGGAAAAAATCTTCCAAACCATTTGTTTCTCAAAACCTAACTTGGAGCCTACAAACTCCACATCTCACTAGTTTTTGTAGGCACTTTGTGCTTCGGAGCAATCGACAATATGGTATATTGATAGTGCTTGCTTCATGCACATGACGAAGCAGAAAGACTTTCTGCGAGATCTCAAACTTTCTCCAAATGTTGGTTACGTGACTTATGGCAACAATTCCATCTCTAAAATTTATGGTTATGGAAACCTCACTAATGGAAACTTCTCGATTTCAAATGTAGCCTACGTAGCTGATCTGAAGCACAATCTGATAAGTGTAGCTCAACTTAGTGACTCAAATCAACGTGTTGAATTTCGCAAGAAATATAGATATGTAATGAACAAAGACATAAAACAATGTTTGACTAATCCAAACCGCATCAAGAACATGTACCCACTCAACATCAACATGATCATCGTCAAACCTCAATTGTGCCTTCTTTCAAAAGCTATTCCTGATGTCAACTGGTTATGGCACCAAAGACTTACTCATCTAAACTTTAGCTACATGAATGATTTTATGCCTGTGAAATGGTGAGAGGACTACCGCTCCTCAAGTTCGAAAATGATCATTTGTGTGTTGCATGTGAGTGTGGTAAGCAGTCGAAGAAGGTTCATCCTATCATCATTGAAAAATCAATCTCAGAACCATTGAAACTTCTTCACATTGATTTATGTGGACCCTCATTTGTAGAGAGTCTTCGTCACAAGAAATACATCCTTGTGATGGTTGATGACTTTACACGGTTCATTTGGGTCTTTTCCTTAGGCTAAAGTCTGAAACAGCCTCTAAACTCGTCAATTTCATCAAAGGAATAGAAGTCCTCATCAAGCTTCTAGTTAGAAGAATTCGAAGTGATAATGGTTCAGAATTCACTAATAGAATCATTAAGAAATTCCTCACTGAGAACGGAATTGATCACATCTTCTTTGCTCCTTACACTCTACAACTGAACGGTGTTGTCGAAAGACGCAACAGAACGCTTGTTGAAGCTGCTCGATCTATGCTCAATTTTGCCAAACTTCCACTCTATCTTTGGACTGAATCTATCTCTACGACATGTTTTACTCAGAATAGAAGCATCATCAATCGGTGCCTCAACATGACACCATATGAATCCATGAATGGTCGAAAGCCTAACATCTCTTTTCTTCACGTCTTTGGATGTCGATGCTTCATAAAAAACAAACGTGATCAGCTTCGATGTTACCTTTGATACTCTTCTAAATAAAAGGCTTACATATTTCTTAATTGGAGAACTCGTTTTCTGGAAGACAACTTTGATGTTACCTTTGATGACAATTTCGTTCGGAATTCTGGCCCAACCCATGCTACAACTCACATTATGGAGTCTGATGCTCCAGCACCAGGATGTCCGAACCAGCAAACAATCCTTGAAGTTGAATTTGAGACCTTGTTCGGACCCTAAAAAACGGCTCTTGATTCGGAATCTCGAACAAGATCAACCATGTCCGAAGCTCCGGTCACTCACAACATGTCCGGTCCAACATCAAGTCTTCCTCCATTTGATTCCGAACCGTTTCAACCTTCTCAGGTTGAGGTGGAGAATGGTCAATCTTCCATTGAATAAAATGTGGATGGATTTCAAGATGCAGCTGCTGATTTTGATGATTTCAATCCTATCAACATCGATGATGACGCAAACTTCTTTGAATTCCCACCTGAAGATGATGTTAACCTATCCGGTTAAGAAATTCAAGGGGATCATCATCCAAACGTACAGACCATTCAGGTGGAGCAATATAACCGCGTTGTTGATATTGGATCATCTGCTGCACAAGAACTTCCAAGGTTACATGTTTGGACCAAGGATCATCCTCCAAACCAAGTGATCGGAAACCCAAATGTTAGTGTACAAACGTGCTCTGCTACAAGTATTCAAAATGAATGTCATTTTTCGGCATTTATATCAATGGTTGAACCCAAATCCATCAAAGAAGCACTTGAACATGCTTATTGGATTACAACCATGCAAGAAGAATTAGCAGAATTTGATAGAAATGAAGTTTGGACTCTTCTCCCTCCTCCTCAGAATCATCCCGTTGTTGGTACGAGATGGGTGTTTTGCAACAAGTTAGATGATGCAGGAATTATCATTCGAAACAAATCAAGGTTGGTGGCTAAAGGATTTGCACAGATTGAAGGCCTTGATTATGATGAGACCTTTGCTCCTGTTGCATGTCTTGAAGCTATCAGAATCTTTCATGCTTATGCTGCTCCCAAAGGCTCAAGGTTTACCAAATGGATGTCAAAAGTGCTTTTCTAAATGGTGAACTTGATACTGAAGTATATCTTCAACAACCTCCTAATTTTGTTAATCTTTCATATCCGAACTACTGCTACAAACTCCGGAAAGCTGTCTATGGCCTTAAGCAAGCTCCTCGCGCATGGTATGAGACCCTCACTGATTTTCTCAAGCGTTCAGGTTTTCAAAGAGGAATTCTAGATCCCACTCTGTTCCAAAGGTCAAATGGAAAACATCTCATGTTGGTCCAAATTTATGTCGACGATATCATTTTCAGATCCACCGATTCTTTAATGGTTGATTACTTTGCTAAGTTAATGGTCAGTAGGTTTCAAATGAGTATGAAACGGGAATTAAGCTTCTTTCTTGGTCTCCAAGTCAAACAAACCAATAGATGAATCTTCATTCACCAAGAGAAGTACATTTCAGAACTCCTCAAAAAGTAATCAATGGACACATGTGCCTCAGCTAAGGTACCAATGGGTTTCAGACACAAAATCTTTTCCGACCCCTCAGTTGTTTCAGTTGATGAAAAGAAGTCCAAAGGAATGATTGGATCCCTACTTTATCTCATAGCAAGTCGTCCAGACATCATGTTTTCTACATGTTTGTGTGCCAGATTTCAAGTCAACCCAAAGATGTCTCATCTTTTGGCTGTTAAGCAAATTTTCTGATACCTTAAAGGTATAAAGAATCTCAAAATATGGTATCTAGCAAATGAGAGCTTCCTACTTCAAGCAGATTCAAATTCAAACTATGGTGGCCTACAATTGGATAGCAAAAGCACATCAGGTGGTTGTCAATTTTTAGGTGGTCGATTGGTTAGTTGGTCATCCAAGAAGCAGAACTGCATTGCACTATCTATAGCTGAAGCAAAATACATTGCTGCTGCCAGCTATACCTCTCAAGTCCTATGGATGAAAACTCAACTCTTGGATTTTGGTTATCATTTTCAACGTATTCCTATCTATTGTGACTCTCAAAGTGCCATTGCGATATCGCACAATCTAATTCAGCAATCCATGATGAAGCGCATTGACATACGGTACCATTTCATAAAAGATCATGTCTTAAATGGAAACATTGAACTTATTTTTGTTCCATATGACGATGAAATTGTTGATGTCTTTACTAAGGCATTAGACGAAACCAAATTCAATGGTTTTCTAAACAAGATGGGTATGATGATGCCTGATCCTCAGTTCTTTCAAGAGACTTGCTCTCTCTAATGGTAGCATCAGTTAGAAAATTGGTTCTGAACTCAAAAGTTTTTTTGTCTCGGAACTATTGTCTCTCGGAATACATAGGATCATTTTACTTGTCTTTATATCTAACCACCACTTGAGTTGTAAGTTGTGCAGTTCATCTTATCATTTGATATCCATAGTCCACATAGTCACATTGATCAAATTTTCTCCTGGGAATTTACTTCATAAGGTCATCCCGGAATTCAAATCCGGAAGGGTATTGTATTCCATACTTCAGAATTTGCTGAAATCTTACTCCGGAAGCTTTTCAAATCTTGATCCGAAAATTATTTCAAATACACTCCAGAACATCAAAATAACCATTTGGGAATTTTAAAATTTTTTGACACCGGACTTTTCAAAATACACATTTCCTTTGTTCCGTAACTTACTTCTTCAAAGTTTTGAGTCCGGAATGTTGTCAAAAAATCTTCTTCAGAATCCATGAAAAATGTTTTCTCTTGAATTGTTTTAAAATATTCTACTCTGAAAATCAAATGTTTATGGCTCCGGAACCTCTAAGTTTCACTTCGGATTGTTCAAATTCTGGACCTTTTCTTCAAATCACCATGATCCAGAATGAACCTCATTACCCTCCGGTTCTCAAACTATCCGGAATCAATCTTCCATAAGTCCAAGGGTTTTTAAGATGAAATGTTTGTTTATAACGGTAACTTTTGAGGATCCTTATCGTGTCTTCCTTGAAACTTGCACCACGATTGCACGTTCCAAAAGCAACCATCACATCGCCATTTAGGGTTTCCATTTTAAGTTATCATCCATCCCAACCTTTCCTATCCTAGGTCAACTCATCCCTTAAAACAGATAAACATTAAATGCAACACATTTTTGCTTTGGATCCTCATCATTACTATTTCTGACTCGACCCGTTTCACTCACCTATATAAACACCTCAAAAGCCTCATTCACCTCTTTACGTGCTCAAATTCTCAAAAAAATTCCCAAATCCTCTGTCTTCATTGTGTTCTTCAAGCTATCATAATCCTCCATCAATGGCGTCCCAGTCTTCTTCTCAAAAACTTGCCGCAACTGATTCAACACCCAAGAAATCTGTCACCAAGAAGAAATCTTCCAAGGAATCTTCATCCTCACACTCATCTGAACCTTTTCTTAGAGACACAACCCAACTTTTCTCGATGAATCCCATGGATTTTGATGAACCCATTAGAGTGATGATTGAGTTCATTGCTCGTCATCCCCTATCCATCCCACTCACCAAAAACCCAGAACCTCCTCTACCACTCAATCTTTTGCACTATGAGAATCAAGATTGACAATGGCATTCTCGAAACAAAGATCATAGGTGATAGAATTATGCCCATTCACAAATCTACATTCCTTAGGGCTATCGGCGTCGATTGAAACCCTAAAGGATTCAAGGTTCAGGGACCAACCACTGAAGAATTCCAACAATTCCTAAATCACATTGGGTACAATCAAGACTACAAAGCCAAGGATTCAAGAAGTCGGCAGTTTTAGGTCTTTGGACAGTGTTGATGGTATGGACACCCTGAGCATGGACTGGTTGTATGTGGTATACAACATCTACTCCGGAGGCAGCAACGCAGTCGATATTCCAGAAGTATTATGGCAGTATTTCCGAAAGTTCGCAATCAAAAGGAAGAGCAATGAAATCTCAAGCCCCAGGTTTTGGTCCCTCACAATCCAATATCTCTACAAGGAGAGATTCGAACCTATTTTGATTTGCACCATTCCGAAAGAGGTATATCTAACCTTTAAAACTGTTAAGCACTATAGAATTCCGGACCAATCTTCCTTTGGTCCCGTTAGACGTCTTTCAGCCCACATGGTGGCCTTAATTCCTTCTGGATCAATTCACTTGAAACATCACCTAGAGAATTCAGTTGTGTTTGACCCAACACAACCTGCCACTGTCTTTGTTAAGACCACACCGGAAGAGGCCAATCCCTCTATGTCTGGAGGAAAGATCAAAAAGTATCCCAAAAGTAAGACTTCTCCCACCAAGTCAAATCCTAAAAAGAGATCCAAAGTCAGCTCTTCCTCTCAATAGCAGGGAGCTCATGACATTCATGTTGACTCTGGACATCCGAACACCCCACCAACCCACTCATCCGAGGTACCCCTCGATTTTTCAAAAACACAAGCACACACTCACGAGGAGTCTGTAGATAATCCACCCTCACCTTCTCAAAAAGGTGATGCCGGTGTTGAACAAAGTTCCTTGCCTCTGGAACAAACCCACGAGTCACATTTACTATCCCATCTTCTTCCACACACACACACACACACACTCCAGAACCCCTGTTCCGGACCCCAAACATTTTGAGGATGGAGTTGCCCTCCAACCTCAGGTGCCTCAACTGGTCTGATACCCAGTAAGGGTATAGGACGACCAAGTGTTAATGATCCTTTATGGGAAGATTTTGTGAACATGGCTCATTCTTGGCATCCGGAGCTGACTAGATCACAAGTGGAGTCCACTTTGATTGTAATGAAGAAGAGAGCAATCTACATTATATTGCTCCATCAGACGAGATTGTTGATCTTGCGTTTACCTCCGAAGAAACTCCCAAGACTCCACCCCATGCTTCAGTTCATTCCACTTAGGATGATGAACCTTTCGAAGAAGTGCTGCTGACTGAAGATGGTGCAAATGTTGCTGATATAAATGTGCTTTCTTCTGTTCGTTTTCTCTCCAAGCCAGCCTCATCCAAGTCTGCATTTGATTTCGGATCCTCCTCATCCACTCCTGACAATGAATCTGAATCCACTCAGAAACTTCATGATGATGCAACCACTAACAAACTTTGTCCTTCGGTTACTCCGCTCAATCTTGAATCTCACAAGCACAAGCCTCAACACTCCAATTCTGACACCGGATCCTCCGCAGGAGACTACATTGATCCGTTTGCTCTTCTTGAAATCCAAACAAATGTGTCAAACACCATGAAGAAGGTCGAATCTCTTGAAAATTCCGTAGCAGGGCTTAACTCCAAGGTTGATGAGGAAGTCTCCGGACTGGATTCAAAGCTAGATGTCATCCTTAAATATATGTCCGAAGCCAATAATTTTGGACCTACTATAGCTGAACGTGAAGCCCAGTTGAATCAACTCATCTCCTTACAGCTCAAGCATACAATTGAGGAATTTTAAAAGAAGTATGAAGAAAGTGTCGATCACAACCTTGACACGATCACAAAGATGTTGAAGGTCCATGACAATATGTTGAATGCTTCCAATGAACTTATAAAGCAAACACATATTCGTCATGAGAAGCAGATCCAGCACATGGACAAGGAAATACGGAAGAAGGATGAGATGAATATCATTATACAACAAGTCCTCCTCAAGCTTCTTCATTCTTGCTGGAATATTGTGGATGTTCTGAACCAAAAGTTCGATGAGATGATCTCTATTCTTTCCAGCCTGTTCAACCATCATAAAGACCAAGCTCCAACTATTGAAGCCTACGATGCTCTCACCCTTCAGCTCAACACCAGCTTCCAAAAGGTGTTTGAGAAATTTTCAGATATAAAGGAGTCACTTTTGCTTGCACCGGTTGTCAAGCCCACCGTTGCAAGAGGGGGAGAAGCCCCAAGTCAACCTTGGAAGACTGCCTCGAAATATCAGCTCCGAGATGAAGATGGAAATTCCGATGATGAAGTCCAAGTTCTTTTCGGACTTCTAGGAAATGATGATAATGATGATGACAGAAGTAATGAAGAGGAAGTTGAGTATGTCACCAATGTTGTCATTGGAATCCCAATACCAAATAGATTTCCTGCCAAGGTGCTTACGGAGGAAGAGCAGAGAATCTGGTCCATAGTCTCATGGCCATCCACTCTTTCGGATGTATTTCAAAGAAGTGTTCAAATGGCCAAAGCCAAAACCAAGTTAACGGTTGATGCTTTCCGGGCCACTCCATCCATGCTGCCACCAATTCCGGATCTAAAAATTACTCTGATTGATGATGGTTCTCCCCTTCGGACTCCAGATGGAATTCCGGAAGAACCTATTCAATCTACTCCTCCAAAGTTCACTATTGACGAGAACATTATGCATGTTATCTCGGTTCTCAACAAAGACAAAGGCAAGAAGCCCATAACGGAAGAACATCAAGCTCTACACTTCGGACCTCCACCAAAGCAAAAATTTGGATGGTCTCAGGAGGAAATTAACAAAGTCCTAGTGGATAGCATCCAGATCCAAGCTCTCAAAGACAATCCTGATCCGATGCGCGATATCTCTCTTCTACGACGTAAAGACATTCTTCGTGATTCATACATAGTACCTTTCATGTACTACGATGTTCCAACAACTGATTTGGAACAGCTTGATCTGCCTCTCTATCTCTCTCTCTCTCTCTCTCTCTCTATATATATATATATATATATATATATATATATATATATATATATCTCCATACAGCAAGTTCTATATCAAGTTTGCTCCTCTTCACCCAAATGACGATCCGAAGATGATCATCCGGACAGAGCGTGAAAGATTGAAAACATTCTATTCCAAGAACGCACAGCCTCAAAAGGATGTGTGGACAAGGAAAAGATAACAAAGATCTTTGGGTTCGGAAGGAAGATCATGGTGAAATATGAACTCAACTGCCCAGTGTTCCGATATGACATCATCCAGATCAAACCAACATACCGCATCATCACTGATGCTGACTTTCCTGCGATCAGTCCTAACGATATTCTGACCATTGCTCATCTCCGAAGTCTTCAAAAACATGATATCTGCATGGGTGCTTACCACACAACCTTAAGCTTTCTCAAGGACTATGTTGCAGAATTTTGTCGATGCGACTATGAGCTATCTCACTTGTTCGGAACTGAAGATTTTGTTGCCAAGATTGATTATGTGCTTCCTGAAGTTGAACTGCTAGCTGAAGGACCTATTGATGATCCAGTTCTAGGGTTTGTGTGCAAGACAAAGAAGACAAACAAAAAGGACTTTTTCAGAGTCATTAACAAACACCTAGTTCCCACAAGAGCCCTCAAGAAGTTTATCAGTCGAGCATCCAGGTACGAAGCTCCTGAACATGTCAAGGCAAAGTTTGTAAATCAGTTGCAGTTGTATGTTGAAGTCAGGGATTGGTTGTTCAGAGCCTACACTTTCATTAAGGAAGAATCAAATTGATTTGACTTGATTGCTAAGTTCACTTAGGGGGAGATTGTTGGAACCTGAAAGTGAAACTCTAGCAATCTCAATCACCTTTGAAGATCCGAAGTTAGTCATAGTTCCGAAATGAATAAGTTGGTGTTCGTACTTGAAGCCTTTCTCTGGAAGTGAAGATATCCGGAAAAGAAGATTGATGTTTATGTTCTGAACCATATGAAGGAATTTCGGAATGGATGTTATGTCCGAAATGTTAACTTGTCTGAATCAATGTTTTATCCATGTACATTTATTGTATTTGACTTTAGCTTGATTTAATATCTAATAGGACTTAATCTTATTGTCAATTCAAATAGATCAGAGTCTCAGAAGCACCTCTTTTGTCCTGTCCTATGCATGTTAAGTGGTTTGTATAATGTAATATGTTCTCCTATTGATAAGAGCTTTCAATGTTAAATCAATAACGGATCATTCATACATATCTAGCAATATTTCAATTTACTTCACTTATTCTCTCAAACATTCTTCTTGTTCTTTATTTATTGTCTTTACCTTGATCATTATCTTCACTCTTCATTAATATCTTGAATACTTTATTGATTGCATTAACTCAAACTTGACTGGAACATTCCTTAGCAAGTAGACATTAATCTTAAGCCTTAAGTTTTCAAACCTTGTCCTTGCACACCAGATCATTTGTTCTCACAATCTGAATGATGAAAATAACCATTTAACCTTTCTAAGCTATTTTTTATTAAGTTAAATGTTTGTCTTTTATAAATATCTTAGCTAGTTTGCTATATATATATATATATATATATATATATATATATATATATATATATATATATATATATATATATATATAACATCACACAACGTCCAAATTAAACATAAATAGTTTCAAAATCCAAACTAAACATAAATCCAAATTGACCAAAAATCTTTTCAAATCCAAAACAACATACCAAGATCCAAATAAAACCCTACAAATTGTGACGCATGGAAATAATTGATGTATGTGACAAAATTATATGTTACATTCAATAAACATCTATAAGTACGTTTTTTTGTTACAACATAATACTACTTTTACATAGAATTCTTTCTCTATCAACAAGCATATGCAAGACCTAAATGAAGCCAAAGTATACAATGTATCTGATGATATTATGTTCCCCTAATATATATGAATTTCTCTCTTTGGATAGAAGTGTAGATCAAATCTCTATGATCCTTTTAATATACATTTACATCATATGGTAGAAAAACAATTTAAGAGGTATGTCTTTTGAATTGGTCATCTATAGTTTTATCAAACAAGTGGTGTACATTCTTGACACATCCCAACATTATCGTCAAGGCATAAAAAGAAAATATTAAAGTTTTTAAAATGCCTCCCTTTCGTCAATGTTACCCCATGCAACAAGAACTTGAGGTGGTTAGAGTAGGAAATATCAAACATTTAAATATATGTAACAAGGTGAACACCTGAGGAGAATGGTAACTGCTTCAAAGAAAGTATTCAAAATAATAACCAAAGCCAATTCATTTTCATCATCACATCCAGTGACATAAATGCAAGCCTTGAATGAACTTATACACTAGAACATTATTCTCAAACATGATTATCTCTGTTGCATAGAGAGCTAAAAGAGAAAAGAATTCATGTTGATTAAATGTCGTTGAAAGCATATTGGCTAGAATTATGAAAGATAAAAAGTTAAAAACTAATGGAGATGATACAAGGATACATAAACCACACACACACACAAACACACACACACACTCATATATATATATATATATATATATATATATAAATGAAATTTTAGATGTTTTCTATATTGATTAAGAGATAGAGATGGTGGAGGCGTCTAAATCTATATGGAGTGCAGAGGTGGGGAGCAGTGAAGGTGAGGCATCGTAGGGAAGTGGTGTCACAAAGGTGCGTAGTGACAACAACAATGTTGTGTGAGGGTGGCATCAAGATTGTGTGAGGTCTGAGAGGGTAGGGATATGGAGTATGGGTAAAGGAGGCAAGGGCAGTAGATTTGTTTTATAGAGGCAAGAACGAGTAGAGGGAAGACATGGCTAGGGAAAAAAGGAAACATATTTTTTTTGTTCAGATACCTACTCATATATGAGCGTATACATGGTTAATTCTCCATTCAAATGCTAAATTAATTGGCTACCAAACACTATGAGTTCGACCACTTCAAAGCATTACTCTTATTAGAGCCATTAAGAGGCTACCAAATATGGCATTCCTTTTTATTTCACTAATTAAGTCGACTACAAATAGCCAATATGTAACCATATATCCCGATAACTAACTTGCACACATTCTAAGAATCGATCACCTAAAATAATAATCAGTTCTTAAAATCCTAAGTCATGTTTCTTCTTATTATTCTTCTTCTTGTACACCATATTGGGTCCCTTGAAATGGCTTCTTCTTCAAGCATCAGGAAAAAAAACTTACCAAGGAATATTGAATATAAATTATGCTATTGTAAGGATAAAGATCCTCTATTTAGCTCATGTCCCAATTGATAGGTAATCTAGGTTACAACTACAATGCCATAAGCAGAAAACAATCAAAACAATTCAATTGATTAGGGCACATGCAAACTAGTTTGATCTATGTCTTTCACATATAGAAACATATTATGAGTCACTAGCATAGAAAACTTTCCTATGAATAAACTAATTCATAAGATAAGAAAACTAACCTTTAGATTGTTATTGTAAACAATCTTAAATCCTTCTTCTTCAAACTTTGGTAACTAGCACCACAAGCGTCGTGCCTCTGATGGTTCACACCTAAGGCTAAAAACTAAGTAATATGGAGAGGGGGGAGGAGAATTCCATCCAGAAATCTCTTAGGGTTAGGAGTGTTGAAATGTGAAGGGTAAGGTTCGTTATATAGGTTATGCAGCTAAGAGCCAAAGCTAGGGTTTAAGGATGGAAACCCTAATATGTTTGCTTGGTGACCAAGCAGCCCATAAGCCTCCATACTAGAGCCTTTCGAATAAATTTATAGGTCCTTCCTAGAAGATTTCCTCCAACCTCTTTTCAGGGAGGTTCTAGGGCTTTTTCCTCAACTATCAATAAATTGTCAAACAGCCCCTACACTATTGATTAATCTAGTTAACCCTAAAATTAATTCCAATTAATTTCTGATTAATTATTAACCAAATATCATAATTTATAATTAATATATTATTCTCATAATATATTAACAAATTGTATATTTCAGTTTATTAATCAAATAATAAATCATTCTCTCTCTCTCTCTCTCTCTCTCTCTCTCTCTCTCTCCAAAATAATCATATCCAATTACTAGCTTTGAGGGCAACCCAAAAGGACTGTGATACTATCAATTCAAGTTTACATCGATTATTGTGATGGGCTTAGACACCTAATCCAATAGTCTCCCACTTGGATAAGTCTAATAACTATAACTTCTAGTATAATCTTCCAAATTTTCAGCGAATTGTAGCCACTAAAAGCCATTGTTGAACTCTGACCTAGTCAGTAATGTGGCCTAAGATAAGTGATCATATAATCCTATATTCTACAAGATGTCATTCGGATATGAGACATGGAACATAATCAATCTCATTTTACAATACTTTGTTTCCCGATTTCTATTTTGTAATGACATAAAACTTCAAATCGAACACATCAATCAAGTCCTGGTCAGGTGCAACACTATAAGTCAACACCAAATCACTAAGGGGCCTAAAGATATCACTTTTCCTGATAAGGAAAAATAAACATATAAAATTTGACTTATATGATTGCACTATTTACTCATCAAATCATGCACAACAATACGTTTTATAACATCAAGTTACTGTTGCTTTTACGTATCATCAATGCATAACCAACTTGTAAACTACAACTCATATTTCTCCGTTTAAAGATTATAAGATATTATCATCTCAGAAATTCTCGTGATAAATTCCATGAAGTAATTCTCTGAGCGTGGGTTAATTTAATACTTAAATCTCCATTTCAAAGTACTCATGAATATTGCAGCAATACCATTGCCATGTCTAATACTCTTTAGACAATCTACAATCCAATTCATGACAGTCTTGATTCGATGCTTACTTCCAAAAGTACGATCGACTGTCGATGTTTGAATAATCCAATTATTTGGGAAGAAAAACATGCAAAAATGAAACACAAAATAAACAATAGACAGAAGGTAGTAATCCAAATCATAAATAAATCTCCATTATTTAATCACCAAAGTCAATTACATTTATTTTGTTACAAGTTTCAAAATAATTATCTAACTACTAAAACTAATATCATCTCTCACACCAATGCTCCTAGCATGTTGAAAATGATTGACCTTACTCCGACCCTTTGTGAGGGGATCTGCAGGGTTCTCTTCTGATTATACCCTATTCACGACTAGCTGACTTTTTTTACTATATATCTAATGCAATGCTATTTTATGTCGACATGTCTTGATATGCCCTGATATCTTGGTTGCTTTGTTAAGGCAACCTCCCTTCATTATCACACAAAATTTCCATTGGTTCCTTGATGGATGGAGAAATTCCAAGGTCTCCAATGAAGTTCTTCAACCATATAACCTCCATTGATGCTTCGCTCGCCGCTATGTACTCTGATTCACAGGTAAAATCAGCCACTGCTCCTGTTTGGAACTTTTCTAGGTTACTGCTCCTCCATTTTGGGTAAACACCCAGCCAGATTGAGAACGGAAGTTGTCTCTGTCTATTTTAAAGCTAGTGTCAATATACCCAGTTACTCTCAACGTATCATTGCCACTAAGCACAAGGACCCAGTCCTTAATTCTTCGCAAATACTTGATAATATTCTTAACTACTATCCAATGAGCTCTACCTGGATTTCCCTGATAACGACTGACCGGTCTCAAAGAAAAGGCCACATCGTGGCGAGTACATGTCATGGCATACATGATATATCCAACTCCATAAGCATATGAAACTCTACTCATTTCTACTATCTCTGCATCAGTACTCGAGCTCTGAGTCTTACTCAGTTTGGGATTACTCTGTATATGTAGTTCTCATATCTTGGAATTCTCCATACTAAAACGCTTTAGCACCTCTTCAAGTATGTACTTTAACTAAGTCCAATTATCCTTTTACTCCTGTCTCTCAAAATCCTTATCCCCAAAATATAAGCAGCTTCTCCCAGATCCTTCATAGCGAAACACTTTCCAAGCCAAGACTTAACCTCTTGCAAGGTTGGAATGTCGTTTCCTATAAGAATTATGTCATCAACATACAATACCATGAAGGTTAATATACTCCCACTAGCTTTGACATATACACAAGATTCATCTTCACTTATGTAGAAGCAAACTCTTTGACCTTCATGTCAAAGCAAAGATTCTATCTGTGAGAAGCTTGTTTCAATCCTTAGATTGATTTCTCAAGCTTACACACTCTACTTGGATACTTTGCATCCAAAAAACCCTTTGGACGACTCATATAAACATACTCAACCAACATCCCATTCAGGAAAGTGGTTTTGACATCCATATGCCAAATTTCATACTCATGAAACGTAGTTATGGATAACATTACCCTAATAGATTTTATCTTAACTACTGATGAAAAGTTATCATCATAGGCAACCCTTGGGGATTAAGTAAATCCCTTAGCGACCAGTTGATACTTAAAAGTGTGTACCTTTCCATCCATATCAGTCTTCTTCTTGAAGATCCATTTGCACCCAACTGTCTTACGATCTGGGTCATTGTCAACCAAATTCCAAACTTGGTTGTCATACATGAACTTGATCTCGCTGTTAATTGCCACTTTCCACCTGGTTGACTCAGGGCCTGCCATTTCTTCCTTGTAGTTAGCTGGTTCATCCAAATTTACCAGTGTATTATCACTAATAAATGTATCACCATTTGTAGTGATATGGAAACCATATAACTCAGGTTGCATTCTAATTCTAGGGGAACGACCAAGAGGTAATGATTTGTCAATTGGTTCAACTGGAATTTCTTCCTCAAGTTGATCCCTAACATTTTCATAGGTTCCTTCATCATTTGATTCTTGAATTTCTTCAAGATGAATTGTACTCCCACTGTCCTCTTTGCATATGAGCTCTCTCTCTCGTGAAAGGCTCCCTTTCATGCTACAAAGACCACATTCTCACTAGGTCTATAGAACAAATATCCAAAGGACTTCCTTGGATATCCGGCGAAAATACATCTCTCATCTTGAGGTTCAATCTTGTCATGAGTCTCTCATCTAATGAAAGCTTCACAACCCCAAACCTTGATATGTGATAACGAGGGAACCTTCCCTGTCCACATCTCATGAGGTGTTTTGGGAACCTCCTTAGTTGGGACAAGATTAAGAATGTAAGCGGTGGTCTCTAAGGCATACCCCCAAAATGAGATTGGAAGATAATCTCGGCGTATCATGGAACGAGCCATGTCTAACAAAGTTCTATTATGCCTCTCAGCCACATCATTAAATTGTGGTGTCCTAGGAGGTATCAGTTGTGAAACTATTCCACATTCCTTGAGTTAGTTGTGGAACTTGATACTAAGATACTCACCGCCTCTATCGGATCTAAGCATCTTTATCTTCCTGTAGAATTGGTTCTCAACTTCATGTTTAAACTCTTTGAAGTTTTCAAAGGTTTCTGACTTATGTTTGATTAAGTAGATATATCCATATCTTCTATAATCATCAGTAAAAATCACATAGAATCGATTTGCATCCATTGTGGTAGATTTGAATGGCCCACACACATATTTGTGTATGAGATCCAACAATCCTTCACCTCTTTCACAAGAACCAGTGAAAGGTGATTCCAACACTCCATCCTTTTGGACTTGGACCAGGCATTTCTTGTTGACATGTCCAAGACGACAATGCCAAAAACATGCTTTGTCTAAACCATTAGAAGAATCAATTTCAAAAACACCATTTCCTAAATTGTCTACAATCATCATAGTTTCATACACACCATCACAAGGTAAAGCTTCAAAATAAAAACACCATCTTTATAAGCAGAAAGAGAACCATTATCATCATTAAAAGATTATCTAAAACCTTATTTAAATAAAGCATGAACTGAAATAATGTTTTGTGTCATCTATGATGAGTAGCAACAATTTAGTAAATCCAACCCTAACCCACTACTAAGCACTAAGACATAAACTCCAATCTTGGTGACATATGAAGATCGCCTATTCCCCATGATTAACTTCATGCTTCCATGCTCTATATCTTCACTTCTTTTTAGCCCATGTAGATCAGAACAAATGTGAAACCCAAATCTTGTATCAAGGATCCAAGAACGAGAATATGATGAGTTATTAGATAAGATAGTGTAAATAGTTGCCGAGGTTGGCTTCACCTTTCCATCATTGATATCCTGCAAGTATTTCAGGCAACTTTGTTTCCATTGCCCCTTATCATTGCAATAGAAACAAGTGACCTCTTTTGGGTCAGAGATAGAGGGTGCATCAGAACTGGATTTTTCTTTGGGTCCTGTACTTGACGACCCATCTTGGGAATTTCCATTCCAGTTTTGTTTAGGAGGACCTTTCATCTTCTTCCCTTTCCTTTGACCTATTGCTAAAACAGGAGCATTGGTAGGAGTGCAGGCAATACCTTTTCCCTTCATTCTTGCTTTCGTTGTTCGTAGGAGGTTGTGCAATTGTGACAAAGTAGCTTCATTGTTGTTCAACTGATAGGTCAATATGAACTGCTGATAACAACTAGGCAAAGAGTTCAACACTATGTCGATTGCCAACTCTTCATCAAAATTCACGTTGAGCTTGATTATCTTGTCCACTTATCGTTGCATTCTCTGAACATGGCTACTAATAGACCCACCCTCATTCACCTTGCTAGCAATGAGGGACTTTACCACCTCATACTTTTCCTGACGAGCTCGCTTATGGTATTTCTCCATAAGGTCGTTGTTCATCTCGTACAACCAGTAATCCTCATAGTGCCTTTGCAATTTTGGAGTCCTTGTGGCCACCATGATGCACACAACTTTTGTGGCATCATTATAGTGTTTCTTGTAAGCGACCATTTCTTCAGCAGTGGCCGTCTGTTCATGAATTTCATCCAACGGTTTCTTGAGGACATATTCCTTATCCTCAAAACGAATGGCTATTTTGATGTTGCGCATCCAATTGTTATAGTTGGTGCCATCCAATTTCACCTTTGAACAAATGTTCAACAGAGAGAAGTTGTTGTTGTTGTTGGAAGAGGAGGAACCACTTCCTTATACCTCTTTATAGACTGGCTTTGTGAATGAGGCGTACTAGTGGTTCGACCGACTCGTCTTATACATATAGAAATATTAGACTTTTAATGTTTCATATATTATAAGGGTGTATTTTTAAAACTTTTCAAAAATACTAGTTTACATTTTAATTTTCAAAAATTAACTTTTAATTTAAATTTAAAATAGACTCTATAATATTTGACATTAATTATTAAGTATAATTAATCTTCAAATAAATTATTTAAACACTTCAAAAATCATTCATATTAATCACCAAAAAATCAATCAAGTCAAATATAAATCTCTTAACTTCTAAGCATTTAAATTATCATTGATATATTTAGTAAAATCGAATTTGGCAAGTAAATATCGCAAATAATTATCTAAGAAACCAAAACCAGCTTTCTTTTTCGATTCACCAATGTGCAAATACATAAAAGAAAACCCTAGGCTCTGATACCACTGATGGGTAATCTAGGTTACAATTACAATGCCATAAGCGGAAAACAATCAAAACAATTCAATTGATTAGGGCACATGCAACCTAGTTTGATCTATGTCTTTCACATATAGCAACATACTATGAATCTCTAGCATACAAAACTTTCCTATGAATAAACTAATTCATAAGATAAGAAAAGTAACCTTTAGATTGTCATTGTAAACAATCTTGAATCCTTTTTCTTCAAAACTTTAGTAGATAACACCACAAGTGTCGTGCCTCTGACGGTTCACATCCAAGGTTAGCAACTAAGGAATTTGGAGAAGGAGGAGGAGAATTCTGGCCAAAAGTCTCTTAGGTGTAGGAGTGCCAAAAATTTGAAGGCTAAGGTTCTTTATATAGGCGAGGTAGCTTAGAGCCAAAGCTAGGGTTTAAGAGTGGAAACCCTAATCCCTTTGCTTGGTGACCAAGCATCCCACAAGCCTCCATCCAAGAGCATTTGGACGAAATTTCTAGGTCCTTCCAAGAAGATTCCGTCCAACCTCTTTTCAAGGAGGGTCTAGGGCTTTTTCCTCAACTATCAATAAATTGTCAGACAGCCCCTGCACTATAGATTAATCTAATTAACCCCAAAATTAATTCCAATCAATTTATGATTTATTATTAATCAAATATCATAATTTCTAATTTATATATTATTCTCATAATATATTAACAAATTATATATATATATATATATATATATATATATTAATCAGATAATAAATCATTCTCTCTCTCTCTCTCTCTCTCTCTCTCTCTCTCTCCCCCCCCCCCCCCAAAATAATCTTATTCAATTGCTAGCTTTGAGGGAAACCCAAAAGGAATGTGCTACTATCAATTCAAGTTTATACCAATTATAGTTATGGCCTTAGACACCTAATCCAACACCAATGTTGTTTTCAAACGACCGAGTCCATTTTCAAAGGCAATCCCAAGGCTATTTTCACAAGGCCTGATGGTATGTTTATTTTAGGAGTGTATTGGGAAAGTTTTTTAATTAAGTTGTTACATTTTACCTTAAAGCCCATATTGTCTCAAGTATTTATTAATTTTTTACATTGAGTACTAAATTTACAATACTATACAGATGGATGATCTCATACATTAGCTATTTTTACCTTTATAACCTACTAACCTCCAACATGAAATTCCATCTCTTCGGTATTATATGTATGGAGGATCTCGGATATTATCTTCGCACAAATCATAAGGCGTTCTTTAGCAGTGATTGTAATGTTCAATCATGACATAAAACATATTCTCCTAAACATCTTCATTAAAGCACAAGGAACAACCAATCTATCTGATTTTTTGTTCGACACTAATAGTGCTTTTTGTGGTCACTTAGGGGTCATTTGATAGTTGCTAACCGGGTTAGATGTTATGATCGAGTTAACTTCAAATTCAAACTTGTTGTTTGATTTTGCATCTAACTGACTATGAAAAATTACTATATTACCCTCAAACAAAGTTTTTTATAATTAAAGAATTACAAATTTTTGTGGACTATTGGCTTGATATACACATGAAATTTTACAATGGATTAGATGACTTCATCACAACAATTTCCATGTTTTGTTCATAAAGGATGATTAATCCATTTGAGTTTTTAAACCATAAATCTTTTTGCAAAACAACTTTGCTTTACAAGAATTAACCCAAAATTCAAATGATTGAAACATATTACAGAAAATCGATCTTAAAATCTTACAAAGAGGAGAACTACAAAATACCAGTTGGCTTATATGTTGACCAAGCTTGATGTATATTCCACCATTGTTAAGGCAAAGTTCATCAATTTACTAGGCCACCATCACCATAACCTTCTCGATTAGCCTTCATCTTCTTCCTCGCTCAGACATAATCTCATCACCATGCACATACACATGATCGAGATTTTTAAGGAAGGAAAGCCATGAATTCTCCTTGTTATTGGATTATACACAACCATAAAGAAAATAGAGAAGAGGGAGGTTGTGATTGATCGAGAACATGAGGAAAGGGTGGGATTGACCTGATAATCTATTGTCGAAGAAAAGAAAAAGGTGTGGCTTTATCTGATTGTGAAAAAGAGAAGGGAGGTGCAATTTTTGGTACATGCAATTGATAGAAGGAGACACAAAGAATATGAGAGGATGGTTAAGTGTTTTGCTAGATCGATCAAGAACATGACGAAGGGGAATGAAGAAATCGAGTGTAGACGAAGGGAGAATATGGCAAAGTCTCGGTTCTTCATTGTTGGAGAGGGGACCGAAGTTGAACTTTCTCACAGGCCGTGTCCAATAGTTTAGATGCAATATCAAACATGCCAAATTGGTCTTTTTGGACTTGATCCCATTTGGACCCTATTAGAACCCATATCAAACACACCCTTAGTCTTCATGGTAACCCTAGTTAAATTTAATACTCATTATAAAACATTGACAAGTAACAAAAAACATGAAAAAAAAAATTATCTATCCATTTTGTGAAACGTTAATAAAAACTTGAGACAAAATGGGCTTAAAGTGTCAAAAAAATAACCATTTATTTACAAAATTATCGCAGTACAGTGTTCAAATAATTATACCATTAGACCTTGTCAAAATATCATTGATATATCTTTTTTAAAAACAGACTCAATCTTGTGAAAACACGCTTGAGATATAAGATAAAATAAAGTAGCTTTATTCTCGCAATAACATAATTTTGTTTAAGCATTTCTTAATATGGTGTAAAAAAAGAAGAAGTGGAAACGATGCCTATGGTTTTAGAAACGTTTATTCTTTTAGGTGATCAATATGTAGGACACATGTGAGTTAGAGGGATATATGGTTTCCTATTGTTAACCGACTCCTTTAATGAAATAACAAAGAATGAGTTAAATTTAGGTTTTTTTTTTTAATGTTTAAAACAGTTAAATGCGAAATATAATGTCTTTTATGGAATAAACTCAATTTACCTATTGTAATTGGTTACAAGACTGGAATAACAAAGAATAAGTATTCTTTTTGAAAGGAGATTTTTTTTGTCTACAATGAAAAAAAAAGTCAAGTTATTTTATAAAATAAACCCAAATATCAATTCATTTTGCTGGGTAACTTCAACATTTTATCACAACAATTTTAGTTTAAGAAAACAAATCTCTCATTGACCAACTATATATTGGAGAAATAATAAAAATTAAAAGTAATTCCGAGTGTCATGAGCTTTACATCTTGATTATGGGGATTCATTTGTCTTCTTAGCGTGAACTCAAATGCTTTTGCTACATTGGGCATGTGTCAAGATCTTGCATATGAATATCATAAAGTTCAAAAAGAGAATCAATCCCTTCCGGATCATGTCGAATTGAGTGCTTAACGAAGTTCATGCATCAATCACGTTTAATGTTGTTTATATTATTTAGAAGAAAATGTGAATACAAAAGTAGACTATATACATTGTTGGTCTCCCCGTGCGAAATATATGGTTGGTTTTGGGCCCAACATAATCTTGCCCATTGACGAAGTCTCTCCAATAAAACACGAACACATATTGTAAATAATATTTAATTTACAATGTACAAATCATGATCTTAAAATTGGTTTACGTTTTTAAGTTCACGGCTTCATGCAATTGATTACCAATTATTTTATTATATATAACCAAAAAGAAACTACCCTATTAATAGTAAATTTTTTTGGTTTTAGGCTTTTGCCATGGTAGTTTTTTATATTAACAATTTTGATCTCCGTATTAAAAATAAAATTACAAAACTTGTTATATTAATTTAGAAAAAAAAGTAACTCTGTATATTTTATACATTTGATTTTTAGAATTCGACAACAATACTTTCATATATTGACAAGTTTGGTCCATATATAAAAAAATAAATTATAAAAACTTTCCTCTAATATACAGAGAAAGTCCTTATAATTATTTTTATTGAAATGGTCCATGTATCTAAATTGTATACTCTTTGGTCAATCTATTTAAAAAAAATTAAAAAAAAAAAAAATTATATCTAATAGAAAATTTATAGATTATGTCTCGTGCAAAAAGAATATAAATAGATTCCCGGCTTGTGGGGATGAGCAATTGATATATATATATATATATATATATATATATATATATATATATATATATATATATATATATATATATATATATATATATATATATATATATATATATATATATATATAAGATCTATCGCCGAGTTGGCCGATTACTCTTCCGAGTACTCGCTACTTTCCTCCTTGCCGAGGCGAATTACATAATCCCGAGTACTGCCCGATCGACCCTTACGAACTGAGTAGTGTTGTCAAATTCGGTCAACTCGGTGATTAATATGTATAATATACTTAATGATTTATTATTTAACACACACATATGTGATTATTGCTACATATATATATCTTATATTTTCAGTAATTATTCACAAAGTGAGACCATTATGTGTTTTTTATTTTTTGTGTCTTCACATGTATCCAATTTTGTTATATATTTCAATCAACTTATGATTTTATCTTATGATTTTGACATATATAATTTCACTAAAAATATTTCTACATAAATTTCCAAATCCGAGTACTCCCTGAGTACTCCCGAGTACTCCGAGTACTCGCTACTCGGTAGTCGGCCGAATAGGTACCGAGTAACGAGTTCTACAACCGTGTATATATATATATATATATATATATATATATATATATATATATATAGAGAGAGAGAGAGAGGGAGAGAGAGAGAGAGAGAGAGAGAGAGAGAGAATAGAAGTCAAATGGACGTGCTAATGATTGAAGTGCTACATTGCATGCCTAGTTAGTGTCATGTGGCTATTGTTTTCATGTTGTCATATTACCATTATTACCGGTTAACCTATAAAACTTTTCTAATTTTGATATATATATATATATATATATATATATATATATATATATATATATATATATATATATATATATATATATATATATATATATATATATATATATATATCAATTTATTACCAGTTAACCTATAAAAATTTTCCAATCTCGATATCTATACAATTTTTCCAATTTTGATTTTTCTTATAAACATTTCCTGTTAATTTATGCTAATTTATTAGAATTTTTCAACCACAATTTGATTCCCATGTAATTTCTAAAAATTCTACCACAAATTCTCTGTGTTTCAATCCCAATTATTGATCATCATTTCACAATCCCAATTATTGATCCTAATTTCACAATTCCCATGTAATTTCCAAAAATTCAAGCACAAATTCTACCATAATTGGATGGTCATATGGAACTTCGAACAGATCAACTGGAAATTATTGCAATGATGCTCATATCACAATTCCAAATTCTTATCACTATCCGAGATGTGATGGAATCCAACTTAACAAACATTAATCTCTTATGATATCAAGATTCCAAAGTCTTAAAGACTGATCCTTTGATAATACAGAATATCCTATTGGAATTTTCTTACTAGAAACAATTTCATGGTAATTTATAGTTCAAGGTATACTCATTAAACAATTCTCTTTGCATTAAAGTTTTCAACTCACATGTAGATTTTTCAAGTATCTCCCACTATGGAAACATTTCCATATTTCTATATGACCATCAATTTTGGATCAAGAACCATCTTAATACAAAATTATGTCACAATGGTCCATCTAAATTAATATCATACTTCTAACTGTCCACAAGCAACCAATCTTTTGGTATAACCTTAGAATGTTCTTTACAGTTATGTACAGTCAAGCCTTGGTATTGCCAAGGTCCTCTGAGGTACCTGAAACCATAGACTAAAAAATGTAAGCACGGAGCTTAGTGAGTTCCCCAAGAGTACCAACACATAAACATAATAACAAACAACATGCGTACAGAGCCTTTAGCCTGAATGGAATGTCGCACCGACCGATAGACTATTTGGAATACTCACAGAGCCTTCAACATGACTGGAACGCCTCACCGGCCTACAAACTATCTGGAATGCTCACAGAACCTTCAGCATGACTGGAACGCCTCACCGGGTCTTCAGCCTATCTGGAACGTTCTCCAGGCCTTCGGCTTGACTGGTACACCTCTCAGGCCTGTAGTCTATCCGTGACACCCTGCTCTCTTGGCCTTTAGTCTACTCTAGTCCACCTCAACCCAACCAAACATAACATGTTGACATATACATAACCGAAAAACATATAAACCCAGTAACATAACATCATACATTCCCATCCATGTGAATCTATCATTTCCAACCTATAATATTGATCTTTATCTGATCTTTAAAATCCATCAGCAAAAGTTTTTCCTCGGTAATCATTCTCATGAATTAGAGCGAAACCTTTGCCACCTAGATTTTGTGGTGCATACATTCCCATCCATGTGAATCTATCATTTCGAGCCTACAATCATAATATCGACGCCGAAGGATTTTAGGGCTTCCTCGATTTCATTGGTCTATAACCAAGTTTGGCAACGGCCATGTTCTAGCAAGGGTCTCTGAAAAAGGACCCTACGGTGCATTTTGTGTTTGTAGTGTATGTGATATAAAAAGAAAGATCGAGTGCAGCTCCTTGGGTGTAAATACATGCAAGTGCAAAATTATGCCCAACTTTAGTTTTTTTCCAAAAGTACCCCTAACTTCACCTTCAAATAGTCCTTTTAAAACACACGCCCTACCATGCTCAGTTAAATCTGAAACCACGAACTCTTCAGAAAGCAAATCAAAGTAATCAGCCATGAGTGGAGATGAAGCGGAAAATACTCTCATAGTGTGGGTAACTCAAGAAGTCAATCAGCAGCCCCTCCACATCACATTTACAGAAGCCTAGAACTTCGAACTTAAATTTGGGCTGATACATCTTCTTTCCACATTCAGAGGTCTAGAAAACAAAGAACCACATAAATTCCTCAAGGAATTTCATGTAGTATGTTCAGGTATGAAGTTGCATGCTGTCACTGAAGATCAGATAAAGTTAAGGGCATTCCCCTTTTTAGTTTAAGATTCAGTAAGGGAATGGCTATATGAACTCCCATCCGGTTTGATCAATACTTGGACACAACTCACGAAGCTATTTTTAGAAAAGTATTTTTTTATAGAAACACGACTTTCCAGTCTCAGAAGAGAAATCCTTGGTATGAAACAAGGAAGAAGAGAAGTTGTACATACTTACTGGGAGAGGTTAAAAAAGCTTCTGGTTCGCTGCCCACAACATGGGATCAGTGACTACCATCTCTTCAACTATTTCTATGAAGGTCAGACACCCATGGAGCGATGTCTGATAAATGCTTCCAGTGATGGTTCCTTAGGTGATAAGACACCAACTGAAATCTGTGAGTTGAACAGGAAGTTGGCAATAGAGTCAAAGCATTCTGAAAGCAAAGATGGATGGTATCCAAATCAACTGAGGACTATCATAGAAGTCAGCAATGACCATCTGGAGTCTTATATTTTTGAACTGACAAAGTTGTTCTGCACTTGACGAAGGAAAAAGCAGTTGTGCATAAACTATGTGGTATATGCCTGAAGACTGAACATCCAACAAATGTGTCCAATATTACAAGAGGATGTTGCTCAAGTCAAAGTTGTCGGAGGATAGCAGCAACATAAAAACTTTAATCAACCTCCAAATTTTTATCAAAAGAATTATCAACAATGACAAAACTTTCAGCCACTGCTAAGTTTCCAACAAAATTCTCAAAATCAACACAACTTTCAGAATCCGAATCAGTACAATTATCAGAATCAATATTTACAAAATCAGCACTCGTATATGCAAGCCAACAGTTCCAGTGTGGCCTTAGAAGATATTGGGAAGAGTCTTGCCATGAGCACCCAATCACTTCGGAATGAAACCAGAGCTAGTATCAAGAATCTAGAACAACAAGTGTCTTAACTTGTCACTTATGTGGGTCATTTGGAATCTCAAGGAAAGTTACTGGGGCATACTGAAAACAATCCAAAACACAATGTGAGTGCTATTTCCTTAAGAATTGGGAAAAGTTATGGAGGCCCAAGTGCATCTGAACCAGAAAAAGAAGCTGATGAGGAATATGAAGAAATTTTAGCTAAAGAAGAACATGTAAAAGAAACAGAAATTTTTGATG
Organism: Lactuca sativa; assembly: GCF_002870075.4. Classification (NCBI taxonomy): domain Eukaryota; kingdom Viridiplantae; phylum Streptophyta; class Magnoliopsida; order Asterales; family Asteraceae; genus Lactuca; species Lactuca sativa. The sequence continues at coordinate 40,140,784 of NC_056629.2, read as the reverse complement.
AAGAATATGAAGAGGTGTTGATTGAAGAAGAAGCTAAAGAAGATAAAAGAACAGAAACTCCACAACCAGTGAGGCAGAATCTGAAGGAGTACAAGCCCAACCACCATTTCCATCAAGATTGAGAAATATAAAGTGCAAAAGAGAGGATGAAGACATTATGGAATTTTTTTCGTAAGGTTGAGGTAAATCTTCCACTTTTATATGTTATCAAACACATCCCTTGATATGCAAATTTTTTGAAAGATTTATGCAATTCAAAGAAAAAAAATGAAATTTAAGGAAATTATCAAAGATGATGAAAATATTTCTGTCATTTTGCAAAAGGGTTTACATCCAAAGTGCCAGGATCCGGGGATTTTTTTGATTCTTTGTAAATTAAGTGACCTAAAATTTTCAAATCCCATGCTTGACTTATGAGCTTTAGTCAATGTCATTCCATTTTCTGCTTTTTGAAAAATTAAAATTAGGAAATTTAAATAAAGACTGGGAAAATTATCCAGTTGGATGATTACTTGACAGTACACCCAAAAGGTGTACTGGAGGATGTTCTTGTCCAAGTGAATAATCTGATCTTTCCTGCTGGTTTTTATATTCTATACACGGGTCATTTGGACATATTAGATACAAACTCTATCATTTTAGTAATACCATTTATGAAAGCTGCAAAAACAAAAATAAATGTTTTTAATAACATGATTTCATTGGATTTTGATGAGGAAGTGGTTAATTTTTAAATTAACGATGATAATTTTCATTTTGATAATATTTATGTTAATTATCTTGGTAACAACAATCCTTTATCTTTGGCTTACTGTGAGTTTTCTAATCTCTCTGTGTAAGGAATATTTGTAGATATGAATTTATTAGACACATAAAAAGAGTTGCAAAAGGAAATCTTTGGGAAAAAGAAGTAAAATTAATTGTTTAAAACAAGTTATCTGAAACATCAGAAAATGAGCTGACAAGAAATAAGCTTGGGGAGGTGAAGAAGAAGCTGATTTCTGCTAAGGAAAAATCAGAGACGAATCTGAAAAGAAAAAAAGTTTTGGAAAAAGAAAAGGTGGGAGAGTTGATTTCTGATACAAATCTGAAAAGAAAAGAATCTAAAGAATTCAAAGAGAAGGTTTATGGAAAGAAAAGGAAGATCAGAAAACGAAAGAAATATGAAAATCAGGAGAAAAACTTATCTGAAGACAATCTGGCGTCTTTCCAGTTTGTTGAAGAAGTCCCAGATCCACCAATCTTTCCATATTTTAAGCGATCTGGAGTGACAAGGAAAAGATTTGAGCTTCAGAGAAGTCCCAGACACTGGTTACTAAATCTGGTTGGGAAAAGTTGAGCCAACGACTTTAAAAATGGGCGGCTTTCTGGGAGGCAACACGATGAGTAGTTTTTAGATTTTTACGCTTTCAATAAATAAATGGTCGCGGTTCCAAGTAAGCTTGGGGAAAACAGAGGATCAACAGAGTTGCTGAAATTCACATTTTTCGTTAAAATCATCGTCAAAATCAAAAGTTCTGCAAACTTATCAGGTACATTCATTCTCAGCTGCAGCTTTTTGCTTTTATATGTTTTATTGAGCTGTTCATTCATCTCTAAAATCAAAAGTTCTGCAAACTTATCAGGACAATGCATCATTTTAAGCTTGGGGAGGGGGTTTAAAAATTTTAAATTTTCAGTTTTTAGGCTAAATTTTTCAAATTTTATTTTCCTTTTTGCATTTTATCTTCCACATTGCATTTGCATATAAAAAATTTTGAAAAATCCAAAAAGTAGTTTCCATTTTATTTTTCTGCATTCATAAAAAATTCATTTCTCGTTATTTTAGTTTTTTATTTTATGCTTAAAATTTTCAGAAAATAAAAATCAAAATATTTTGAAAATTTTAAATAAGATGAGGATATTATTTACATTTGTAGCTCTGTTAAGATGAGGTGTGATATGTACCAAAAATAATAGTCTCATTACATTCGATAGCTCTATTAAGATGAAGTGTGATAGTTTAATTCAAAAAACCTCTTTTTATATTTTATGTTTTATTGATTAGAATGTGTCTGATGCAAAAAGGAATTGACCGTTAGGTTGTGTCCCATAAGGATTCAACCCTGCTTCCCTATGCTATATTATTAGTGCGACTAACTGTGGAAAAAATTATTTGTTTAATACGCCTGCAACAACGTGTTAACAACCCTGTATGCACGGAGGCGAGGTGGTAATAAGAGATAGGGGTGTTCAAAATCTGATAACTAAATCTTGGATATCCAAAAATTTCAGATAATGGCTATTGATATCCGATTATGTATCTAAAATTTGATATATCCTAAATTTCGCTTACGGATACGGATATTAAATAAGATATCCAAAAATTCCAAACAATTTTTTTTTCATTTTACTAATTTACCAATTATGTGAAATATAGTAAGTTATCTTAAAAATATTTATAAATAAGAAATATTTAAAACAAGAAATTCAAAAACTAAATTAAAAGGCATAAGTAAAGTTACTAAACTACATCTAAGCCCCTAACTTTCTTGATCTATTGTATTTTGAAATAAAATATATTTTTTTGGATATCATATATCTAAAAATATCTGAAAATTTTAAAAAGTACAATCCCTATCCGAATTTGAAAAATAGGATATACGATTGTTGGATATCTGAATATTCAAATAATCTAGAATTAGATTTTTTGATTTTCGGATACATATATTTTTGAACATTCATAACAGGGAGAGGAGAGAGAGGTCTCACTGTGGTTTTCCAAGGTTGAGATTATCTCTTGAAGACAGATGAAAGGAGATGTAAGAGTAAGATGTTGTAACACTCGGTTTCAGATTTACCTTGTTGCTTGGGGCCGTGGCCCAATCATCAGTTTTCATGGGGTTTCAGGCTTCAGGAAAGGAAGAATTTAGCCCATTTCGGATGTAGTTGCCATGGTTTAAGTGATCCATGTACTCGATTGTGTCTTCGGAAGCCAAGGGTATGACTGTAATTTGATAACTCAGTCTTTTATGGGTTTTGGTTTTTATTCAAAAGGTTTTACGGCTTGGGTGTGTTGTTAGGAGCATAGGGCTTCTCGCCACCTTTTCATGGATATAAGGTTCGTTGGAAACGGACTTAGGATGCGTGAATTATGGCATTTTGAAGTTATTGATAGAATTGGCCCTTGGATGGAAAAGCTTGCAAATCAGTCCCACACATGCAAGGATGCATGTGCGTGTTTAGCTGGGTACGCTTAGCGTAAGCTGGGGTACGCCCAGCGTAAAGATGGAAAAGTGGACGCGGGTTTGGGAGACATATGCCCAACGTATGCTCAGGATCCCCAAAACCCTAATTGTTAGGGTTTGCACCATATATAAAGTCCTTATGTTCGCCCCAACCTTCAACCTTTCAGCCTCCACTGTCCCTAGAGAGCAAAAATCGAACCTTAAACCTCTTGCATGCTTTGTGAGTTAATTTGGTGCACTTTTGGGTGATTATTGGTGGTCTTAAAGAAGAGGAAGTTAGAAGAAGGAGCAAGAACGTGAGAGGGGCTTGTAGATCTAGGAGTTTAGCATCTTTTTTTTTTGACTCATTTGAGGTATTAAGCATCAAACTTGACCATTGCATGCTTAGTTGTAGTTTTGGGGTGTTATTTGTGGCATTTTGGCTCCATAGTTGAGACTTCTTGTGTTCTGGTAGTTCCAGCCCATAAGAGTCCTTTTGAGCCCTGGGAAGCATTTAGAACCATAAAAATCGGGCCTTGATGGTTAAGCCACAACCATGCAAGTATTAGATGGTCACAAAGTGTGATTAAGGACTTAAATCATATCTTAACCCCCATCTATGCATGCAAAGACATAAAGTTTGTAACTTTATGGTATAAGACGTCTTAAATGGTTTGGATCTATGTTTTTGACGTTAGGTCTTAATGGATTAAGTCACAAAGGAGTTTCTTAGGAGGCTGGTCAGTATGCTGGGCGTACCCCTAGTACGTTGTGCATACTGGGTCAACCTCCCCGAAGTTGGTCAAGGCCAGTGTACGTTGGGCGTACATGCCATGTACGCCGTGCGTATGCATGCAGAATGGTCAATGGTGTTTTTGGGCCTTAGGATGTTGGGCCTCATGACCCACTGTAGAGTAAGGCCTCTGGAACTTGACCTAGGTTTGTATTGGGCCTTGGTGGGCCTAATGGTTTTGGGATTTAGTGGGTCTAATGGGCTTGGACCTTTGGGCCATCAGAGAATTCTTATTTGACAAAGGTTTATGGGCTTTAGGGTAAGGCCCATGTAAGGGTTTATGCCCAATTTGGAAAACTGGGACATTAATGGGCTTTTATGGATTTTGGAGTTTTGGGCTTGTTTGTTTTTCAGCTTGGGCCTTAGTTATGAATCTTGTGAGGCTAGGGGTAAAGCGGTCATTTTACCCCAAGTATGGATTATGGATCATGGGTTGGGACCCAATTGCTAATTGGGTGATATTTGGTATTGATAGCTCGAGGAGTTGCTTGGGCAACAACTAAGGATTTCTTGAAGTGATTTTCAACGGTGTGAGGTAAGTTACCTTCCCTGTAAAGAGGCTAAGAAAAGCACAAAATTAAACTGTTAAAGTAACTTAAGGAGTTGTAATCCTTGAATATAGTTTTAGCAAACACATAAGCATCAGTCGATTCAATAATTTCTACACAGAAAACAGTGCTTACAACACTCCAATACATTCTAATAAAGTGAGGGTGGTGTTCAAGAACAACCCATTTTCCTAATGGTGTTACTGCAAGAGCATATCTTAAATCAACTACCATTTCAACACATCTGACATTTCAACAAACACCTGACAGGGATGTTTAACTTGGAGTTTATCTTGAATCATCTGTCAATGTTGATGTAAAAATTAACGATCCCAAATACAAACTAAGTACAAATAGGACCTAATTGGACATCGATGAAAACGACTAATAATGATTTGCAAGAGATCATGTTTGGGACAAAGGAAACAAAAGTCAATTAGAGCCACGCAAAATAGAAAATAGATAACGAAATTAGACCTGATGAGCAAAAACTTAATGATAATCGAACATTTGTAGTTGTTATATTGAATCAATAAAGCTAAATCGACCTCCTGTTCTTCTCCAATCTCCAATTGTTCAAAGTATTATACCCTTTCTTCTTGGTATAAAGTAGCTGCATCAGTCTTGATGTAATCAGAGGGGATTAATAGGGTTATCCGGTGGGTTGTATTAGAGAAGATGATGATCTCGTTGAGTTTTGACGTTGGTTGTTAGGTGAAGAAGATGATGACTTCTTGGAGGCATAGGTTTACGAATGACTTGATTTAAGGGGATTGATCCATGAATCAAGGAATTTAATTTTGGTTATTATTTATTTTATATGCAAAATTACATATCTATCCTTATTTTGATTATTTATTTATTTATTTATTTCTAAATTCCTATTGGTTCCTATGAGCACACAATAAATGCTAAAAACATATGAACCTAGCTCTCTCTCTCTCTCTCTCTCTCCATATATATATATATATATATATATATATATATATATATATATATATATATATATATATATATATATAGAAAAATAATTTAACAAAGATTTTTGGTTCCATGAGGCCCAACATGTTTTTGTCTATGAAATCGATTATGCATCAATCTAACATCGAAGGATACATAAAAAAAACAGAGTATATTAGTTGAGGTTACAAGAATATTTAGGTCAAATTGTATACCTCAAACTGCATAGTGCGAGAAGGTGACTCGACAAGAAATCGGACCTAGGAATACCACATCTAGGGTGCAGTTTATTTGAAGGGTTTTCTCATGCATGGTAGACTTCCCTTAATCTCTCTCATTCACTGATTGTCCAACAACATTTTTCCTTTTTTTTCCTTTACACTTTTTATAATATTTAATTAAATTATATATATATATATATATATATATATATATATATATATATATATATATACAATATATTAAAATGTATGGTTTTAATTTTTAACAAAAAATATAATATTGGTATAAAATATATTTTAAGAATAAAAATAAAAATAAAGGAAGTGAAAGGTGTACTGTTCACATGGGTTCGAAAAATGAGCGTAGAATGAGGGAAAAATGAAGTAAAGGAAGACAAATGAAAAGGGTATACCTTCCCTGTCACTAAATATGAGTTTTTTTCAAGATATTTTACATAAAAAAAACTATCAAAAAACTTTCTTGTTATTGTGAAAGTTTTTTCGCTAACGGTTTTTTCAAAAGAGTTTTTTATATATCAAATTATATATAAATCTTTTTAAATCAAGGTGGTGTACCCTCAAATATATTCAATCAGTTATAATTTACCAATATATACAAAAAATTTGAGAATAATATAAATATATTTGATGAGTCACTTGAAAAAGTAAATGAAAACTCTCCTATGACTGACGACTATTAGATAAATGATGCATTGATTATATAACATAACTAGACGAATTACCGCGTGTTGGGCGACGCAGGTTAAAAATATATTGTTAAAATATAGTTTTCAGACACCTTTTAATTCGATTCATCAATTTAGGTTCTTTTATTATTATCATATTTAATGTTTTTCTTTTAACTATGTTAAAAAATATATATTGAATTTTTTTTAAACATTATTTAATATTTTACTTTAGGTTTTAAATTTTACACTAAATTTTTTAGCTTATTTGATATATTAATATAGGTTATTTATTTAACTATATATTGAAGTTAACAAATTAAGTATATCATATTGATAAGTCACAAATTCTTCCATTTATGATAATGTTTACAACTAAAAACATATTTAAGTTAATAAATTAAGCAAATTGTAAGGAAATATGAAAAGTTTGGAGTTTCAAATTAATGTGGTGAAAGAAAAAAAATGCTTCCTTTATAATATAGTATGATATGATATGATGATTATAGCTTTAATTTTTAAGTCATTATGATATATACAATTATTTGATAATTTTATAAACCGTTTAAAATTGTGTAAATTATATATCAAACGTATTATAATCTATATATAAAGGGTAATAAAATGTATGAACAAAAATATGAACTACAACTTTTAGTAATATAAAAATACAAAAACATCTATTATAATATTTGTATTAAAAAAGATATATATACAACAAATTATAAAAAATATGAGAAATAAACACTACAACTTTTAGTAACATAAAAGCACTAAAACATTTATTATAACATTTATATTAACTTTTCATTTTTAAATCACAAATCTCTTCAAATACATTAATGTTTTTAATGAGCAAAACTTTACAACCTTATAAAAGAAAGGAAAATAAAAAGTTATTAATGATTACTAATTAATAATCATAAGTTAAAAACTCTTGAAAAGTCATCATAATTACATTTTAATCCCTTCAATTATTAAACATAAAGATATCTAATTATAAATTTATAACATACATATGTGCATATATATATATATATATGTATATATATATATATATATATATATATATATATATATATATATATATATATATGTTAAACAAATCACATATAAATTTTCGTACATATCATATGTAATTCTTGTCGTAGTAATATGGATAAATTACTTTCATATGAAAAACATATCATGATAAGTCATCATAGTTACATATCAAATGTTAAAAATTATGTTATCTTTTAAGTATTGTTTTGTAAATATGTTGTGTAGGATAACCCAACAAAAAAATAATAGAAAATAAACATAATCAAAATAGAAAAACTACAATCAAATAAATAAGAACATTGGGTGGTTGAATATATAAATAAAAATGTTACATAAATATACGTTTAAATCAAAAGAAAAAACTAACATTCGTCTACTTTGCTCAAACAAAAAAAAACCTATATCCGTTTTTTGAATCTTTTTTCTTTATTTAACACCATTCAATCATAGAAACTTGATGACAATTCTTCACTAACCTGCAATCAAAATGTTTTTCTTGGAAAAGAAGAATGAGAAAGATATTCCAAGCAAAACATTGATGTTTGGAGAGTCACATTCAAGATTGAGTAATACATACAAAGCACATATAAAGATCAAATGAGAAATTGAATATAAAGAAAGAATAGAAAAGCTTCATTTGTTTTGGTTGAAAGAAAAAATCATATTACAATTACCATTGATGCGACATAACCCATTTCTTCAAATCATCATATTTGGATCGTGAATGCTTCAACTATATGAAAACTTTTGAATCATAATATCTTCAACAAAATGACGACTTTTTGTTAGAAAAATATACTAATATAACTACATATATAATGAAGGTGAAAGGGTGTTGGGGTTTCAAATGTATGAGGTGTTGAACTTATAGAGTGGGTGATTTTCTTGAAATGAGATTATGTGTGGTTAATTACTTTGAAGGTGAAAGAGTGTGAGAGTTTAAAATGCATGAGGTGTTGGCAAATTTTTATGGGGGTTTCAAATGCATGAGATTCAAGAAAAAATGGTAGCTTTATAAGTATGTATGAAGGTTTGTTTTGTTGTATTTTTTATAACAAAAAATCTCTCTTATTAAAAATGGTTTGAAAGAAGTCAAAATTTTTATGTAAAGTTAATTAGAGGTTGTAGATGAGTTAGTTGAGGTCTTATTTATATATATATATATATATATATATATATATATATATATATATATATATATATATATATATATATATATATATATATATATATTCATGCAAGCATCTTCATATCTAAATTAATGAGAAAAATATGAGCTTTCATCACTTTCTCTCTCTCATTTCTTGATACATCTTACAACATGGTATCAGACTCAGTTTTTCCTTTCCATTTATGTTCAATAATTCTATAATATTCTTAGAATTTGATGTATTGTTGTGGCATAGACTTTTTGGTCATATCTCATTATATAAACTTTAATAACTTTCAATTTTATCCACTCAACATCTTAATTTGAAACTATATTATTGTATTGTTTGTGCAAAGGCTAAACAACACCGTTTTCGTTTCTATATTTTCTCTTATCCGTATTGACACTTGGGGACCATAGAAACATACCTCTTAGGATGGACACAAATATTGCATTACTATTGTGGATGATCATACTAGATATACTTGGGGTCCATTTATTAAAACACAAAAGTTATTCCTTCTCAATTATAAAGGCTTTGTTTGTTTTAATACAGACTCAATATTCTAAAAGCATAAAAGTGATAAGATCTGATAAGGCATAAGAATTGAGGTCAAGTAATGAAGCTCAGGATTTTTTTATTAAAAAAAGGCATAATCCGTCAAACATCCATAACTTATACACCTCAACAATATGGTTTGGTAGAGAAGAAGCATCGACATGTTCTTGAGACAGCAAGAGCATTATATTTTAAATCTGGATTGAGGGTTGCATATTGCAGTGAATGCATAAATACAACTCTTAATGCTTTTTTGCTACCCAAATTGCCTAGAAGAGATAAGTTTAGGACAATATCTCATTCTTACAATTTTTATGTTATCCACTAGTAAAAAGGCATACAATGCTTTGTATTTAAACATCAAACTCATTAATATATGCAGAGACATCAAATTCTTTGAAAGCATTTTCCCTCTTCATAATTTTAGAAATTCAAACATGAATCCCAACCTTTTTCTTCCCATCTATTATGATCATCAACATTCTTATACAGATACTCATATTTTTAATCCCACAAATTATTCCACTATGCCTCTTTACATTCCTTTAAGAATGTTTTCAAGAGTTCCTAGAAAACTTGTTCATCTAAATGATTACATAATCATATCACCTCTTCTACATACTCTAAAAATTTTCGTCATACTCTTACTAATCTTTGCATTAGTTATGATATCCCAATTGTTGCGGTTGATTTGAATATATATGCTTTTATTTGGTCAGTGATATTTAATAACTAAAACTTTATTGTGAGGCTAAAAGGAATCCTAAATGGGAAGAATCTATAAATGAAGAATTCAGTGCATTGGAGGCCATCATACTTGGGATATTGTCAGACTTCTAAAAGGAAAGAAACCTATCTCATGCATATGTGTTTAAAAAGTTAAATACAAGGCTAATGGTACTATAGAAAGATACGATTCAAGGTTGGTAGCCAAGGGCTTCACACAAAAGGAAGGAATAAGTTATCATGAGACACTCTCTCATGTTGGCAAATTCAATACCATCATATGCATTATCACTTTATCCTTAAAGAAAAAAATGGAAAATTCATCAATTTTTATGTCAATAGTGTTTTCCTTCATGGCAAATTTCATGAGGATGTTTATATGAAGTTATATCAAGGTAATTCAGTCTCGAATTCTTCCTTAGTAGACAAATTAAAGAGATCTATATATGGACTAAAGTGGGCCTACACGTAATGATATATCAAACTGTCAACAACTTTGCATACCAAAGGATATATTCATTCAAAAAATGACCATTCTCTTTTCCTAATGTCTAATGATTCTATGGTTATTATTGTTATATACGTTGATGATATCCAAGTGACAAGAAATGACATTAAAGAGATTTAATACCTTAAAGCCTTTTCTAAATGCATAATTTCACATCAAGGATCTAGGCTACTTACATTTCTTCCTTGGTTTAGAGTTCCAAAATACTGATAATGACGTGATTATTCATCAACAAAGTTTATTATAGAGCTCCTTGATTTATATTCTAGGACTTTATCAAATCTGGTCATCATGCCATTACCATCTAAACCATAATTATTGCCTAAAATGTCTTATCCATTATCAGATCCCACTGTCTATAGGCAATTAATTAGCAAGCTCAATTTTTTATTGCACATATGGTATGATATTTCCTATGTTGTGCAATATTTAATCTAATTTAATCAAACTCCATGTGAAGCCAATTATGATGTTGATTTTCATGTTTTGCAATACTTAAAAGGAACATCTACTAAAGGTCTCTTCTTTATAATTCTTGTTTATATGGATTGGGCTGCTTGTACTAAAGGTATCTTCTTATTGTGATTCTAATTGGGCTACTTGCCCAATGATAGTGAGATCAATTAGTGGGCTCTTTATTACTTTTGGTGGTAAACATGTTTAATAGAAGTCAAAGAAGTAGATAACAATTTCTCTTTCTTCAACAGAGGCTAAATATCGTTCAATACAAAGAGTATGTGAATAGTTGTCATGGATGAGTAGACTGATTGCAGAACTTGATGTCATTCAAGTCACACCAATTCCACACAAATTTGATGATTTGGAAACTATATATATTGCAAGAAATCTAGTTTTCCACGAACAAACTAAACATATTGAACTTGATTTTCATTCTGTTCGAGAAAATCTTCAAGAAGGTTTATGTGACATCCTCATTTTCACGGCCAGAAAAGACCGATTTTGTTTATGCTTTGTTTGAAAATCAGAGTAACATTTTAAATAAAAGTGTTGCGGAATTTGTCCCAAAACAAAATATGATAAAGATTTATCAAAATCATTTCCAAGGAAATGTATTTCATTAAAAGACTTGGGATGTCATGTTTGATACAGATCAAAACCATAAATAGTACAATATAAGCCTTACTACATTACTTCGTATCTACAGGCCTATATCCGTAATCCCTCATCCCAAAACATTACATCTATGCTCATGTGCCACTACCTGTAATACAAGAAACTGAGTGGGTCAGGCTGGGGAGCTTGGTGAGCACATAAGGTTTTCAACCCACGATAAATAAGTTTATTAATTTCATCAATCAACAATAACCCGATTACCCGTTCCCGTTATCCTCACTTTACGTCCCTAAACACCTATCATAAGGGACCTAGTCTAAGGATCATCATCGGGATGGACACTACTGCTAAGGGGATTCCTTAGCAATAAATGTCCTAAAGGCAACCATGTGGGGGATGGAGTACACCGGTAAACACATCGTTCACAACACCTACAGGTTGCGAGCCTACTAGTGTTCCACTGGACTGTCTAGAAGAGTCTGTGGTCGTCATCCATACTCCGCTAGATGACAGAATCAACAACATCAACATTGAGGCCTCTCATCATTTTATCACACATCACCTTATTACATCTACCCATGTTTTACCCCAACATTTTCGTAGATATAAAATACATATACAGTTTAAATCATTGAAAACATGTATAACAATGTTCATCCAACATAGATAACAAGTATTCAGATAATATGCACACATAGCACGTAATTTATATAAAATACTTCATATCTATGTGTAAGCTGAAAGTAACTATGCACTCACCTGAAAGGTGGTGACTCAGCACTCGGACGGCACTTCGATACTCTCAAAATGATTTTCCTTCGATAAAACCTAGTACCAATACCACTAGGGTTTAGTCTAACGATAATCGCGACAATTTAATTAGTCTGACTATTGTTATTATTATATAAGTGTTAATAACACTCAATATAACTCATAATAATAGCCCAAATAATTATTTTAAGGACCTAATAACATTCCTATAATTATTTGAAAGCTATATTAAAAATTGCGTAAGAGTAGCTCACTTACAGCGAATTTTATCGAAAACCGGAACTTAATTGGAGCAGCGTTTCGAAACCGAAAGACTCCTTTTTCTCGAGACTCCGGGAGCCTCGGGGCTTCTTTAGGGTGCTAGGGGGTTTATCTAGGGTTTAGGGGTGGTTTGGGGTCTTAGAGAGAGAAAGAGATTTGGTGTGAAAAATGAAGCTGCCTTCGCTGCCTTTTTATAGCCTGCGAGGCCTCGGTACGCTGGGCGTACCTCAGACCTACGCTGGGCGTAATGGCTCGGTCGTACTACACGCGTCGCTTCGCTGCTGGGTCATCGTGGCACTCCTCCGAACCGCTCAATCCGATGTCCGCTGGGCGTAGCCTTCTTTCGACGCGGGGTGTACTCGGACACAGAGCGTTCCTATTGTACGCGAGGGATAGCGAGGCCAGGTGTCCGAATCCAAAGACCAGACCGTGATCCGCAAGCTACGGCCCTGATCGAGCCACATCATCACCCATTGCACCAGCTTCGCAAATTCGAGTTACAACTTCAAAAACTCGTAACTTTCGCGTACGACCTCCGTTTTTGACGTTCTTTATATCCACGCGAAGGTGAGAACGTACTCTACAACTTTCGTTTAGACTCTGTTGGCTAGTTTTGACTCGATTTAAAATTTTGGGCTGTACACTGCTAATCCGAAACTTCGAAAAATCATAACTTCTTCATATGAAGTCAGATTTGGGGGTTCTTTTTATCGATGTTCTTAGTTTAACATATTCTACGACTTTCGTTTAGAGTGCTAAGGCTAAATCTTGCTCTATCGTAAATTCACTATTTACGCTTCCCGGTATCGTGCCGGTTCTGTCGCGAAACTTCGACGGGTCATAACTTCTTCGTTATAACTCGGATTTCGGTGTTCTTTAACCCAGGAATCCTTGTTTCGACCACTACAACTTTATATAAAGATATCGGGCTTATCTCACACTTTAATTTTTACGCTTATTTTTATTCTTTATTAATTATACATTTATAATTAAATAATAAACACATAAACACAAATAATTCACATAATACTCAAATATTTCATCTTTATTACTTCAAAAAGAGTTACAATAGTTGACCTAGACTATTACATTGACAAATATGCTTAGCCCTGAAACCCCGGTGTTACAGTTTAATATTCTTAACTCATGTTAATTCTCTCTCTCTCTCTCTCTCTCTCTCTCTCTCTCTTTCTCTCTCTCTCTCTCTCTATATATATATATATATATATATATATATATATATATATATATATATATATATAGGGGTGTTCAAAACCGGATATCCGAAAATTCGGATACTTGATTTTTGATATCCGAATCCGTATCCGAAATTTCGGATATCCGAAATTTCGGATACGGATTCGGATATTAAACCGGATATCCGAATTTCATTAGTTTTAAATAAATATCCAAATCTGAACATCCGACCCGTAAAATCACCGCAACTCTTAAAATTGATAATAGCAACTATGTTAAATCTTGCGACATAGATGAATATCGATAGCAACAAATAAATATATGTAGCATTTACTTAATAGTTTTTGATTATAAGCCAACGAACCAGGATTATAACAAACAAATATATAACGATTGTAAATGAAAATGTTTGCAATAAAAGTTTGGAAAGAATGGTCACGAAAAAGTTGAAAATGGTGGGGAACATTAGTCCATTAAGCATGTCAATGTTTCTAATTTCTCATTTTAAAATATTAAAAAAATAAAGAAAAATTATTTTTTTCGGATATCGGATATCCGAAATATCCGAAACTTTATAAATTCACTATCCGTATCCGAATCCGAAAAATCGGATATCCGAAATCCGGATATCCGAAAATCCGGATATCCGAAATTTCGGATAATTTCGGATCGGATTTTCGGATTTTCGGATCGGATATTTCGGATGCGGATATTTTTGAACACCCCTATATATATATATATATATATATATATATATATATATATATATATATATATATATATATATATATAAGCTTCTTTGTTTCTAAATTAATGAGAAAAATATAAGCTTTCATTACTTTCTCTCTCATTTCTTGAATCATCTTACAACTGTAGAGACCCATTTTTATAAAGAACGGTGAATGCGGAAGAAAGATATCTTGAGATTAGTCATGTTTTTGGAAGTATGAACACGAATAACATAATATGAGTTCATAAGAAAAAGGTAAGAACAAGAGAGAATATTAATGTATTTCATGAAGAACATGGTGGGAGAGAAACTCTCCCTAGGTGGGGAGAACCCACCACTTTCTCCCTCTAGAATTACATTTTGAGAATTGTAACTCTTCTAAGAAAATGAGAAATGAGCTAGCTTACTTTTTAAGAGATGATCAACTCTCCTTTTATATAGGAGGGAGAGTATTTACACCATAAATACAATAAAGGGAAAATATAACCTAACTATCACTCATTATTTGTGGAGCATTTACATGCCCCAACATTCTCTCCCTAAATGCTTACAAATTATGAGAGATACAATAAGTGATACAAGGCTATAATACAGTAATCCGACTAGCAAGTGTGGTAATAAAATGAAATCAAGTGCTGATGTCTCTGAAACTCGAAAGTGTCTGTGAAGTCTGAAACTGGCCATGAATCTCTGAAATGAAGGTCTTCGGCTTCAAAGCACAATCAATGAAGCAGAAAAAATAAGATCCAAATCTTCAAACCAATCATAATCACCCGAAGAAGGAGGTCACCATGAGCAAGTGGAAGATCCAATAAAAGAAACACTTCGTCTTCAAAAGTCTGAAAAACATCTCGAGTTCTTGAATCATAATACACCGAAATTCTTCAAAGAAAAACCTGCTAAACAAGTGAAGCATCCATAAAATGTAGTCCGGATAAAAATAATGTGAGTCCAAAAACATGGTCCAGCGATGCCAAAAATTTGATCCAATGATAAAAAATAAGTGCCACATCACATCGCTAAAATAATATTCGTCTTCAACATACCATAAATCCAAACTCGTGAAACCATAAAATCTGAACTAGATGTGAACACAAAATCATCCTGTGGTAGAGTCCGAATAATAAATAATCTGAATCGGAAGACATCGATTAATGCCAAAAATTTGATCCGTAAAGTCCAAAAATAAGTGTCACATCACATCACTAAATAAATAATCTTCTTCAGAAGTCTTCAAGAATCCAAACTCAAACAATAATAACCAAATCCGGATGATATTCTCTCCCTATTTTTGATAACCAATGACCGGATATCAAAAATCAACAAATCATCGGATGGAGAGTGTCAGATACCAAGAGCTAAGATAAGCTCTCCCTAGATGTATGAAGCGTCTCGATAAGAAACGAGAAAATGTAAAATAAATACTCTTGCGGTCATGAGAAAGCGGGTGACATAGTTGCTGAAACTGTGCTGAGAAAATTTGTTGTGCCAAAAATATATCCAAATATCCAAACTGCGGTGCCGGAACACTTGAAGTGGTCTTCAATAGAGAATAAAGTCCACATGCTCAAGATACATGATTCGTCAACCAAAAATCAAGAGCGCCAAGTCATAATATCCCATATAGTGAAGAATGCGAAACAACTTTGTTGATCAATCGCCGTTGCGGTGTAAGC
Source organism: Lactuca sativa (assembly GCF_002870075.4). NCBI lineage: Eukaryota > Viridiplantae > Streptophyta > Magnoliopsida > Asterales > Asteraceae > Lactuca > Lactuca sativa. Next base: position 40,124,674 of record NC_056629.2, on the reverse strand, counting down.
ATCACAAAAAGATAATATGAAGTCCGACTGCGGTAGGAGTATTCTTCCAATAATAATAATCAGCATGAAATGTATAACCAATGTGACAATCCATGGGTAGGTTGCGGCAAAAATTGGTGTTAAATAAAATAATTGGTTTTAATAAAAAAATGGTTATAATAAAAAAATGGTTAAATAAAAAAAATTGGTGTTAAAAAAAATAATTTGCTTATTAAAAAAAATTGGCTGAAAAAAATAAATTAATTAAAAAAATAATGTAGAAAAAAAAACTGAATTAAAAAAAAGTTTAGATAAAAAAGGGTTTTTTTAAAAAAAAAAGGAGGGGAGGAAAAAGGTGGGGAAGGAGGAAGAAGAAAGGAGAAGGAAGGAGGGGGGAGGAGGAGAAAGGAGGAGCTGGGCGGAGGCTGCTGATGGAGAAGGAGATGATCCAAAGTTGGAGACTAGTTGCGGGTCTAGGGTGATCGCGGATCAGGGGAGTTGGGTGCAGACGAGAGGGTGGGTGCGGTGGAGGTTTTGGGTGCGGACGGGTCAAGTTGACTGCGGATGGGCGAGGTGATACAATGACTTCGGATGCGAGTCGCGGTCCGAGATGGAGTAAGACGCCTGCGGTCCGAAGCTGCTGATTCGAGTCTGCGGTAGATGCGAGACTGCGGTCCGAGCAATGAAGAGTCCGAACCGAGGGCAGCATAGTCTTTTTGGCTACGATCTATGGCTGCTGACCAGGGCTGCGGTTGAGACCTGAGAGGACCTCAGATCAAGGCTAAGAAGGGGTTGCGGGGAGGCTTCTAAGGGGACTCCGGTAGGCAGTTTTTGGCTGCGACTCGGGGGTCTGGAAAGGGCTGAACAGGTGACGAAAAATGCTCTTTTTTCATGAAAAATGGTACCGCAAAGGCCATTTATTCATATTTTAATAAGAGAATCTTTTTATAAAGCATTTAAGTCAACAAATGGGTCTTGGGAAGGCAAAAGGAAGAGTGTTCAGGGGGTTTTTAGGGGACAAAAGGTGATGGGATTGGACAATGTCACATGGTTTTTGTCTTTTTAAGGGAGTAAATAGTGGAGTACTCGTTACCCAAAAGAGTAACAAGAACAATATGCTTTATGTAAACAATACATTATGTCCAAACAATTCAAATTGAAGATCTACAGCAACTAAAAATATGAGAATCAAGAGTTTCATACCTTACAATGATAAAGTTGCTGGAAGATAAAATCTCCAAAAAAAAAAAAAAAGCTTTTCTCCATTTTCTTCAAGAATAATAAGCCCATTAAATTCGTGTCTTCTCATTTCCAAGAACGGATACCTCCCGGAACAATTTCTTCAACATTTTGGAGACCACAAAAATAATTTCTCTTCCCATTTGCTTCATTTCTTCAACAGAAAAATAATAAGAACATGAAGAACATCATTTTTCCAGCAATAATAGAACGAGCAGCAGCAACAACAATTTATTTTATTAAGATAGAATCACCCAAGAGATAGAACTAAGAAAGAACTTCATAAAAAAAATTCCGGTTTGCAACCCGAAATTTTTTTTCTTGCAGAAACACTAAAAAATCACAAGATAATCACTGAACGGGAGTCGTTCCCTTGAACTAATCGTGAGATCTTCAAGGTACGGCTCTGATACCAATTGTAGAGACCAATTTTTATAACGAACGGTGAATGCGGAAGAAAGATATCTTGAGATTAGTCGTGTTTTTGGAAGTATGAACACGAATAACATAATATGAGTTCATAAGAAAAAGGTAAGAACAAGAGAGAATATTTATGTATTTCATGAAAAACATGGTGGGAGAGAAACTCTCCCAAGATGGGAAGAACCCACCACTTTCTCTCTCTAGAATTACATTTTAAGAATTGTAACTCTTCTAAGAAAATAAAAAATGAGCTAGCTTACTTTTTAAGAGATAACAAACTCTCCATTTATATAGGAAAGAAAGTATTTACACCATAAATACAATAAAGAGAAAATATTACATAATTATCCCTCATTATTTGTGGAGTATTTACATACCTCAACAACAACAATGAGATTAGTAAGTGAGTTTATAATATAAAAGAAAGGCCCATTTATTGAAAAATATTCAAAGTAAATGTTTTTCTCAAAACCTAATTTTGGGGTAAACTAGACCAATTTTTACATGTTTTCACTACATCCAGACAACCTTAACGGGTTTGATAACCACTTTTTTAAACTAAATCGGACCCAAGTTTTGGCTGGTTTCTGATTAACCGATCGAACCACTTTGTTTTGTCTGATTTTTGAAAAATAATATTCTTTTGTACTTTCACTCCTTTACATGGGTTTCTAATAGGAAAAGAGACCCGATAAAAATTGGATTGATTGGATGATACGACCTATGTACATCTAGTGGAGGCCTAACAAATTGTCTAATATTCACAAAAAACATCAACAATGTATATCTTTTTTTTTTTTTTTTTTTTTTTTTTTTTTTCCTTTTAGTTTCTGTTTTGTGCATCTGATTATTGCAAATTTAAAGTTTATGCTATGTCCAGTAATGGTTCTAGTAATGTTCTTCTTTTTGTTATTTAACTAAATAGATTTAAGAAACGAGTAACAAATTCTTGTAACAAACATTGTTTCTAGCTGAAATGTAATATTATTTAAGCATATAATCTAAATATATAAAAAAAAATTCCTGATGAACTTTGAACCTGGATCAACTTAACATTAAATGAAGTGTTTCATACCAAAAACTAAATAATCACCGATATAATATATCACTTTTCTTTTTTCAAACACAATTTGATGTATTCGCAAATATCTCCTTACTTTCCCGATTGAAATTTAATGCTTTATTTTTTTATTTCACAGCATCAATCAATGAACTTTGTCCTATCCCTAACTTTGTCATATTTCTCTATCTGCAATGACCTTTTCAAAATTAAATAAATCAATTGTTGTTGATTTTTGTGGGAACGTACAAAACAATCAATACTCTGAAAAAAAAATTCTTCTATATTATTCATCACATCACCTTCACTTATTTCACGTAACTTTTACCCTTTCGAGTTTTGATGCCAATCTTTCCATTTTTACCTAAAAGTAGCATATATTTTCTTTATGCACAAAGGATTACACAACTACTTTGTAATGTTGGATTGCCCACAACATGTGAATTAGATATTTTGGTGTTTGACGCGGAAACTAAAAGGAATGAAAACGAGTTGTTAACACAGCAACTAAAAGGTCAACGGTATGAGCATAGAGTGTGAGAAACACTCACCGCATATATCCTTTTAGTGTATGTGATGTAATATAGCCATTATGGGTCAAAAGCTCTCGTATTTAATATTATCAAATCAATAAAAAAAGTTGTAATAAATTCTGAGCATTTTGTGTTGGTCTTATCATATGAAGAGGAAATATTGTTTACAAATGTCCCAATGAATGCTCTCTATCTACTTCTATTAAATATAGATAGATATATATTATTATTCACTCTGTATATTATATGTATTTTCCTTGTAGATAGATTACGTACCTTATATATAGTGGAGGATCCACACTACCCCAAAGTGGGTGTGTGCCCTACTTGACTATGATACTTTCCAAACTCTACATGAAACATATTTGAGTTTATCATTTGGAACATCATAAAAATAACATGAATCTAATCAAAATTTAGATTGGACCCAAAATGGATTTTGTTTTGGATTCATCATGTTTATAGGCAGTCTTGATTATATAAAGCGCCCATTGGGAAATCAATAATAGCGATGAGATTACAATATTATATATTATCAGACTAAAGAAAACCTAGCTGATCCTCTGCATTTTCTTACAGTCCTATATACAATGTTTTAAAATCAGGTTTTTTAAATGAACAAGGTCAATTAGTTTAACCATTGTCAAACCAGTTTTCAAAATTTACATGGTTCCCGACTTGCACTCATGTATCATATTCGTTTACAAAACTAACTGCGTTGATAATTAAATTCATGGTCACCTAGCACAAATCAATCACTGAAAGTATGAAATTTGGATATGGATGGAACTTATTCATCTATGTGATTCCAGTTTTCTGTGTATTCAACTTCTAATTATGATACTAGTTATGTCAAATGTTAAGGAAAACATGCGATACTTCTCACAACTCCGAACAAATCTAATGCCAATTGCCAAGTTCGGATGACCCTTGTTAGGAAGTAATGTGGATACCAAATGAAACTAAAAGCACACAAAGACACAATATTTATGTGGTTCGTTCAAGGTGACCTACGTCTACGGAAAGGAGGAAGTATTCCCTATTCACAGAGTTCTCAAATAGAGATTACAAGTACAACTAAAAGATATCCGTCCTACTCATTAATGATACAAAAGACACGACACAAATGACTTAGCATGCATCCATATTTATACTTGAGGAATTAGACCTAAATCCCTAATGGGCCAAACCCATTAGCTCGTAGGCCCATGAATGGTGTCAACCAATCATAATCTGCCATACATCAGCTTTTGGAACATTCAGCCTTGCATGAGCATCAACAACACACATGATTGAGCATCATGATCCATAACAACACATGATGATGTAAGAGTAGCACATCAAGATCACCATGGCATATCAACCATCATGGTGGCGCATTAAGCAATAATCATTGAGCATCTTCAACTTCTAAGGCTCCTTGAACAATTTTGAGAATCATAGGGTATTTGTAACACTCCAAATCAGGTATGACCTTGTAACCATTGAAGTATTTCTATTATATCATAAGAGACCCTTAAGTATGTTGGGCGTACTTGGCAAGGAGGATCGCGAAGAGGTAGCACGTATGCTGGGCATACCAGGACTGCGCTGGGTGTATCAAACCCTAAAGTCTGGTCTTGAGACCTATATAAACACCCTTAACTCTTTTGAGCCTCACCCTTAACAACCTCCTTCACCTTCAAACGCATCTGAAAACCCTAATATCATTTATGAGTGCATTTTGAGCTTCAAGAGTGCATTTTTGGTCCTATTAGTGTTCATTCAAGAAGAAGAAGAAGTTGTCAAAGAAGCTTGGAGTGTCATTTGGCTTTAAGAACCTGCATATTGTCGACCTTGAGGAGGTTCTGGAGGTATAAAGCTTGCACCTTTCCATTTAAATCACTAGATCTAGCTAGGGTTTTCTAGTTTTGCTCCTTTGGTTGGTTTTGTTGGATAAGGTGTCTAAGTCCGTAACTATATTTGGTATGAACTTGACCCGACCCGGCATGGTCCATTTGGGTTGCACTTCACCTAAATATTTGTATGGATATACTTTTGTGAATAAGATGTTTATGATCTATTAATATATTTATAAATTATAATATATTAATAGGAAATCATATTATTTAATTAGTGTTGATCAAGAATTGATTTTGGAATTAATTTAGTCATCAAAAGAGGCTAATTAAACATGGACTCTTAAATATATATCGATTAGGATAAGATTTATTTAGGATGGTCTAAGAGTATATGGAAGTCCATGGTTAGTCCATGGAGCTTTTAACCCATGGATCTTAGGTAAATGAAGAGTCATGGGTATTAGGGTTAACCCTAGTCCTCCATACTATATAAAGAGGTCCTTGGTTCTAGAACTGGCACTAGTGTGTGTGAGAAACAAGAGTGGGCCGATTTTAGTGAGCATCATATTCTCTCAAGTACTTCCAAATTGTTTTGGGTGATTTGTGACACCACTTGAGGCATCCACGCTATTGGTGCTAGGCTCTAAAACTCCAAGCTATCAACTACAAAAGAAAGGTATGTTATTCTACTTAAAGTTTTGTATTACAAGTACCCAATAACATGCTAGTTAGGTTGTAAACCTTGGAAAACACATTTGCATGTATTTTAGAGAAAACATAGATCCAAGGTTTTTAGGGTTGCATGTACACTATAGGAGTGTTAGAATGCTCAAAACCCAATAGTGGTATCAGAGTCTAGGCTTGTTTACTTGATACTTGATGCAAACTTGTGTTTTACAAAACAAAAAACTGCTCAGACTGTAAAACTCGACGATTCTGGCCAAAAAGTCGCCGAGTTCATGAGTTAATACATGAACTCGACGAGTTTGGCTTCCAGTTTGCATTTTTTCGAGTTTTGCTGCTGGAAATGGAGTAGAAACATTACCGTAAACTGTTTTGATGTTATAAAACTTTTTTTAGATGATGTAATGGTTATGCTAATCCATTTTCAATGGCTATTATCGAAATTTCAAGTTTTGTATGGTGTTTTTATGATTCTTAAAATTGTTGATATGAATGTTTATGAACTTATGAGTTTAGAAGATCATAGGAATTATTTATAACTTGCTTGTTAGTTTAATTCTTGATCTTGATATGTTCTAATGGAATCCATAATTTGTCCTCAAGTTATGGATTACCAAAAGTCACTCTTTTAAAGTCCAATTATAAACACATAGGTTACATAAAATGAAAAATCTCTTATTTTAATAAACCATTAACTCATAAGTTATGAAGTTGAAAAGTCTTGAATAGTTTCAAAACATGCCCTTATGTTTTGGAATTTTTAAAGTCTCACACACTAATACTTTAATTCCAAATTGAACCTTAGAATTTTAAAAGTTTAAAATTCAACCCTTATACTTCTATAATATTAAAAGTTTAATTATTATTATTATATATATATATATATATATATATATATATATATATATATATATATATATATATATATGTATGTATAAGAATAAGCCAATCTTATCGTTAGTAGGCCTCATTCACGAAGCCGGTCTATAAGGGGTATAAGGTTACTGCCTATAAAATAGCGGTTTAATGGGTGTCCACTCTCACCCATCGCTTCCTTGACTAGTGGAGGGTCATTAGCCAAATGGGTAGGATAGGAACTTAATCCTCATTAAAAGTATAATGAAATTATAAAGTAAGTAAACATTTATTAATTCCCAATCTTAGTTACTTTAGGAAAATGTGAAATAGTTGTTAACCCATGAAATTACACTTTGTACCTTACCAAGTCGTTAGTGAAGCGTGTATGGTTAACCGACACACTAACAAGGACTAGTAAGAGTGGCAAAGGGTGACTTAAGTTTTATCATAGATCGGTGGAGTGTGTATGGTTAACCGGCACATCGATGAGTGATAAAATTAAGGGTACCAAGTCAATTTGCATGGTTATTCACACCTTGTTTGTGATCCTCGGCATCTCAGTCACAAACTTGAGAGGGAACGATCGAGATTTAAACATACCATTGAAAGTTCAAATCCAATTAAAACTTAATAATTTATTTTGTTTATAATGGTGGAAATTGGTAAATCATCATTTACCTACCTTCAAATATTTTATAGCTTAGATTACGACATCCCTCTTCCAAGTTATGAAATAGTTTGTAGGTTCCTAGCCTTAATATTTCATTTGGGTGACTTATTAAGGACTCTTTATCTAATTAAAACTTGAATTTATTTTCTTTCAGATGTCTTCTAACACTACTGCTGGCTCAAACCCTATAGGCTCCTTTTCCCTCATGAACTTGTGTGGGAAAGTCACTTTTGATGGTTTTAATTTCAATGAATGGATTAGGAACATCAGGATGATTACCCGCTATGAGGACAAGGAATATGTCCTTGACAAGGAGCTTAAGGTTATCAATGAGTCCACTGCTACTCCTAAGGAGATTGCGGGGTTTACTGCACATGAGAGGGATGCTACTAAAGTGTCCTGCATTATGTTGGCTATTATGACTCCCGAACTCCAGAAATCCTATGAAGATTTTTACCCCTATAAGATGCACCAGGATCTGATGGAAAGGTACCATCAGAGTACGCATCAAGAGAGGTATGAAATCATCTCCTCCATGATAACAGCTAGGATGAAGGATGGTGAACCCATCACCGGTTACTTGCAGAAAATGCAGAGGTTCATGGGACGGTTGCTAAAGCTTAATGTGGACTTCCCTGAGGACATGACGATTGATATCATTCTCCATTCCTTACCTCCAAGTTATGATCATTTTCGTATGAATTATCATATGAATAAGGAGGAAGTCACACTTAGCAAACTTCAAGGACTTTTAAGGACCACTGAAAGTGGCCTTAAAGGTAAATTGGTTGTTACTTCTACTCCTACTCCTACAACAGTCCCTGTTTTGGCAATTGGACAGGGAAAGGGGAAGAAGAGGAAGACCCCTTCGAAGGGTACCAAGGGAAAGTCTCTTGATGGCTCCTCTTCAAGTGGGACAAAGAAAAGTCCCATTCCTCCTTCTTTAAACCTAAAGGAAGCACAATGCTTCTACTTCCATGAAATGGGGCACTAGAAGCGAAGTTGCCCTAAGTACTTGCAGGATGTAAAGGATGGGAAAGTGAAACCCACCCATATAGGTATTTATACCATATTGTCTAATAACTTATTGCATACTAACTCTTGGGTGCTTGATACAGGTTGTGGTATTCACATTTGTACTGATTTGCAGGGCTTAAGAAGTAGTGAAGAAGTGGAGCACGTGAAGATAAACTTAATCATGGGCAATAAGAAAGCATCACTTGTAACCAAGATTGGAGTTTATTCTTTATTGCTTAATAATGGGTTAACTTTAGATTTGAATAAATGTTGTTACTCGTCAGAAATGGCGAGAAATATTATTTCCCTTCATAGTTTGTACAAGCAAGGATTCACATTTTCATTTGATAAGAAAATTGGTGCTATTGATGCTTTTTATAATGATGTGTTTTATTTTAAAGCATTACCTTGTGATGGTTTATATGAAACTGTGTCAGTTGTAGACAAGTTAGGAAATAATGTATTTCATATTGAGTCTTCGATTACCTTGGATAAAGCATCCTTATTGCATTGTCGTCTTGGACTTGTCAACGAGAAGCGCATATGCCAACTCCAAAAGCCTAGAGTTTTGGAATCATTTGACCTAAAATTAGATGATAGTTACAAGTCTTGTTTACTTGGAAAAATAACAAAGTTACCCTTCACTGGTACTTGTGAGAGGGGTGAAGGCTTGTTGGACCTCATACACACAGATGTGTGTGGACCCTTCAAAACCGCCACAAGGGATGCTAATCACTACTATGTGACTTTTACTGATGATTACAGTAGATATGGATATATCTACTTAATCAAGCATAAGTCGGAAACCTTTGAAAAGTTCAAAGAGTTTAAGCAGGAAGTGGAGAATCAACTGGGCAGGAACATCAAGATGCTCTGATCCGATCGGGGAGGAGAGTATCTTAGTATTGAGTTCCTTGACTATCTTAAGGAATGTGGGATCGTCTCACAATTGACACCTCCTAGGACAACACAACTGAATGGTGTGGCTGAGAGGCGTAGTTGAACCTTGTTGGACATGGTTCGTTCCACGATGAGTCAAGCTTCATTACCAATCTCATTCTGGGGGTATGCCTTAGAGACTGCCGCCCATATCCTTAATCTAGTCCCTACCAAAAAGGTTGCCAAAACACCTCACGAGATGTGGACTGAGAAAGTTCCTAATCTAGTACACATCAATATTTGGGGTCGCGAGGGTTTCGTGAGGCGTGAGTCTCATGACAAGATCGAACCTCGAAGTGATATGTGTATTTTCATTAGCTACCCACATAAATCCTTTGGTTACCTCTTCTACATACCCAATGAGAATGTGGTCTTTGTAGCAAGGAGAGGAGTCTTTCGTGATAGAAAATTTATAAGCCAAGGAGACAGTGGGAGGCAAATTGACCTTGAAGAACTTAAAGAGTCAAGTGGTGAAGGAACCTCAAACACTAGCAAGCATCTTGAGGAGGAAACTCATGTTGATCTGATAGATGATTCCGTACCTCTGAGGTGTTCCACTAGTGTTAAGAACACACCTGATTTTTATTATGGTTATCACATCACTACTGAAGGTGACACATTTATCAGTGACAGTACACTGATAGATGGATGAACCTAATAATGACATGGAAGCCATGGCAGGCCCCGAGTATGCTAAATGGCAGGAGGCTATGGACAACGAGATTTAGTCCATGTATGACAATCAAGTTTAGGACTTGGTTGAAAATATACCAGGTCGTAAGATAGTTGGATGCAAATGGATCTTCAAGAAGAAGACCGACATGGATGGGAAGGTGCACATTTACAAACCACGACTGGTGGCGAAGGGCTTTACTCAAACTCCGGGAGTTGACTATGATGAGAAATCCATTTGTCGATGCAACGTACCCTAATAGAGTGTGTAAGCTTAAGAAATCTATTTATGGATTGAAACAAGCATCTCGCAGATGGAATCTTTGCTTCGATGAGAAAGTCAAAGTGTTTGGTTTTTCAAGGAGCGAGGATGAGTCATGTGTATATGTTAGGGCTAGTGGGAGTATAGTTAGTTTTTTGGTACTGTATGTGGATGAAAAACTACTCATAGGAAATGACATCCCAACTTTGTAGGAGGTTAAGTCCTGGCTTGGGAAGTGTTTCGCTATGAAGGACCTTGGAGAAGCTGCCTATATGCTAGGGATAAGGATACTGAGAGACATGAGTAAAAGATTAATTGGACTTAGTCAGAGTACCTACTTAGATAAAATGTTGAATAAGTTCAACATGGAGAATTCCAAGAATGGGGAGTTATTGAACCAGCATAATGCCAAACTGAATAAAACTCAGAGTCCGAGTACAAAGGTTGAGATAGTTGAGATGAGTCGATTACCATATGCTTCCGCTGTTGGCTCGATCATGTATGCTATGACTTGAAATCGCCCTAATGTGGCCTTTGCTTTGAGCATGGTCAGCAAATGTCAGAGAAACCCTGGCAAGGCTCATTAGACTATGGTATAGAATATTCTCAAGTACCTACGAAGGACTAAGGACTGGGTTCTTACTCTCGGTGGGAGTGATGACTTGAGAATAGTAGGGTATAGCGATGCTAGTTTCAGACTGATAGGGATAATTTATGTTATCCGTCAGGCTGGGTCTTTACCCTGAATGGAGGAACAATTACTTGGAAAAGTTCCAAACAGGAGACAGTAGCTGATTCTACTTGTGAATAAGATTACATAGTAGCAAGTGAAGCGGCAAAGGAGGCGATATGGCTGAAGAACTTCATTGGAGACCTTGGAGTTGTACCAGCTATGTAGGAGTCTATGGAAATTTTCTGTGACAACAATAGTGCGGTTGCCTTATCCAAGGAACTAAGAGATCATGGTAGATCCAGACATATTGATAGAAAATATCACTTAATAAGACACAAGATAGAAGAAGGACTCCTTGTGGCAAAGAGGGTGTCGTCAAAAGAAAACCTTGCAAATCCCCTCACGAAGGGACTGACTAGGGATAGGCATTTGCAACATGCGAGGAACATCGGGCTGAGAGACGATATTAGTTTTAATAATTAGATAGCTATTTTTGAAACTTGTAAAATGTAATTGACATTTGATGATTAAATAAAAGTTGTTGTTTATTTATAAGTGAGGTGTTACTATCTTATGTTAATCATTTACTATTGTTTCAATTTTGCATGTTTTGACTTCTAGAATAATTATTTTATTCAAAACTCTCCACATTTAGTCATACGTTGGAAGTAGGTATTGAATTAAGACTGTCTTGAATTTGGCTTATAAGATTTGTCTAAGGTGCATTAGACATTGCAATGGTTGTTGCAACATTCATGTGTGCTCATAAGGTCTGAGTATTGGATTAAACCCATGATCACTTGTATCACTTCATGGAATTTATCTCAAGTGATCATGAGACGGTAATATCATATATATCTTCAAACCTAGAGATGTGAGTTGTTGACTATGAGTTTATTATCCATTGATTGTACGAAAACGCATCAGTAACTTGATGTCATAAAACGTGTTTTTGTGCATAACTCAACAAGTAGTTAGTACAAGCATATGAGTCAAAGTTTATCTGTTCCTTCTAAGCAATAGAAGCGATATCTAGGCCCCTCGATGATTTGGTTTTGACTTATGTGTCGGGCCCGGTCAGAACCTAATTGATGTGTTCATTTAGTTCTATGTCAAACAAATCTGAGATAGATAAACAACTGCTGGACAATAAGTACGACATTGTTGCATGTATTTTTCCGGCTGATATCTTGAGAACAGAGGATTATATGATCACTTATCTAAAATGGCGTTTCATAGTTCAACAGAGTTTTAAAGAGCTATGATCGCTGGTTGGTTCCTGAAGTTATACTTGCAACTATAGTTATCAGACTTATCCAAATGGGAGATTGTTGGATAAGGTGTCTAAGTCCATAACTATATTTGGTATGAACTTGACCCGACCCCGCATGGTCCATTTGCGTTGCACTTCACCTAACAATTTGTATGGATATACTTTTGAGAATAAGATGTTTATGATCTATTAATATATTTATAATTTATAATATATTAATATGAAATCATATTATTTAATTAGTGTTGATCAAAAATTGATTTTGGAATTAATTTAGTGATCAAAACAGGCTAATTAAATATGGACTCTTAAATATATATGGATTGGGATAAGATTTATTTAGGATGGGCTAAGAGTATATGGAAGTCCATGGATAGTCCATGGAGCTTTTAACCCATGGATCTTAGGTAAATGAAGAGTCATGGGTATTTGGGTTAACCCTAGTCCTCCATACTATATAAAGAGGTCCTTGGTTCTAGAATTGGCACTAGTGTGTGTGAGAAACAAGAGTGGGCCGATTTTAGTAAGCATCATAATCACTCAAGTACTTCCAAATTGTTTTGGGTGATTTGTGACACCACTTGAGGCATCCACACTATTGGTGCTAGGCTCTAAAACTCCAAGCTATCAACTACAAAAGAAAGGTATGTTATTCTACTTAAAGTTTTGTATTACAAGTACCCAATAACATGCTAGTTAGGTTGTAAACCTTGGAAAACAAAATTACATGTATTTTAGAGAAAAACATAGATCCAAGGTTTCTAGGGTTGCATGTACATTATAGGAGTGTTAGAATGCTCAAAACCCAACATGTTTTGGACCTCCTCTTGTGAGATAAGCAACTCCAAGGATGGAAATGACAGATCTGAGGTCCCTTGGTCCTTTTTCAGCATAAAAATGGAGTCTTGGTGGGCATTTTGACCTCATGCATGGATTAAGAGCTTTAAAAAGGTCTTAATTAGGGTGTTGGGAGCATATGGTACATGCAAAGGCTTAAAGTTGCCAACTTTATGCCTTAGGTCGTCTTAATAGGGTTAGATCTGACTTCTGGACGTAAAAGAATCGAGTATTAAGCACTTAATGGAAAAAGTGCGTAATCTGTTAGTACGCTAAGCATAACCCAGTGTACGCTGTGCGTAATCTTCAGAACCCCAGTACGTTGCGCGTACCAAGATAGTAAGCTAAGCGTACGCATCACAGTTAGGCTTGGTTCTGTTTTGGGATTTTGGACTGTTGGACCTCATTTTGTTTTTGGGCTTGGTTCCATTTTGAGAGTAGTGGCCCATTTTATATGTTTGGGCCATTAGTGTTATGATTGGGTCTTAATGGGCCAAGAGGCCCATTAGTGATTTTGGACTTGGATTTTGGGCCCATTAGCAAGGGAAGGATAATTGGGCCTCATGGAAGGATTTGGGGTTTGGGTTTTCCTTTGATTAATCTAAGGTCCCAATATTGATTATTATTACTTGTCCAACACGGGAGGTTACCGACTGTTAGGAGAGCAGCTTTTGCATTCAACAAACTGAGGTGAGTCTCCTCACCATACCAATAGGTCTAAGGCATAAAGGCCGACGCATTCTTGATATGTAGTTTCCTAGCTAAAATTGTAGTATTTTTCATGATAGTTGGTACGAGCTAGGAAGTATGTTAGCAGTATGTGTGGTATGTTTGTATGGAAGACCATGGGAGAGCCCATGACACTTGGATGTAAGACCATGAGGAGAGCCCATGGCTTTCCTATCAAAGACCATGGGAGAGACCATGGCACCTAGGTGTAAGACCATGTGGGGAGCCCATGGCATCCTAGAGTAAGACTCTGGGGACGAGCCCACGACATCCTTATTTGTTGTATGCATGACTTATGTGATATGTGTGTAGCTTTAATTAGCTAACAGGATATGTGTATGCGTATTGTGTGGTATGTTCTTGGGAACTCACTAAGCATTTTGCTTACATGTTGTTGATTTGTTTCAGGTACATCTGAGCCCTAGGGAAGGGCAAGGCGTGATGACGCGGAGTGCACTCCATCTCTCTTTCACTGATATGTTTGGGGACACTCTGATGAGTTTAATAAAAAGTTGTAATGAATGTTGATTTGAAAACAAATATGTTGGGAATTCATGGTTTATGAACATGTGTTTTATTAATTAAAAATGAAAATTTTCTTTGTAAAATTTGGGTCGTTATAGTATTTTATAGCATACTACTCATCAATGGATACCATGACATATCATGGAACCAAGTAGCACATCCTTACATCAAGATGACACATCTTGGTCAAGGGATGGCACATCCTCTCCATGTGTTTGCACATCCTCTTCCAAGATGGCATATATAGATTTCGAATGGTCATATCCTCACCACAGTCACACATCCACCTCATGAATAGCATATCTTGTCACTTGGTGGCATATCCTGTCACTTGATGGCATATCAAGTCATTGGTGGCATATCAAGTCAATTCTTAGCATATCATGTCACTTGGTGACATATCAAGTCACTTTGTGGCATATTAAGTGACTTCATGGCATATCATATCACTTAGCGGAATATCAAGTTTCAGTAGTGTTGCAATTTGTCTTCTAAGTGGCGCATCCAAGCATATGATGCTCCATTCGACTTCCTGGTGCTCCATACCCCTTTCTAGAAGATATGCTCCTTTGTCACTTGATCCATTCCTTTATCAAGAGATCTATCTATATCTGAGATGACCCATTACTTTGCCACATGCTCCATGAACCCTTAGTGCTTCATTGAGTTCTAAGTGCTTTATTGAACTCAAATGCTCCATACGAATGCTATAAAATCTCAAGTAACATTTAATAATATCCACCTTGACTTGAACACCTTTGAATTCCACCTTAAACAAGAACTTCCTCTCCATTCCTGCCATTAAGCCCCGAAGGGGCTTACCTCCTGCGAACATCTACCAAATCTATGAAAAGCGTGAACTTCTCTTCGGGCAATGGCCTTGTCACGATGTGTTCCGAATTCTCCTTGGCACCATATTTTTGAATGCATAACCTGTTATAGAACGTGATAGGTTTCTCCACCTTCAAAAGAAGACTCTGGACTAGACCAACCACCAATGATCTACTTGTTACCAGATCACTTTCATTGTCCAAGTGTCGTAATCCAACTAAATTTGTATGTCATGTATTGACACCATACACCAGACAAACATCAAGTGTTCCCTTCAAGTGTCGCAAGATCCACTTGACCACTTCCCAATGAGCTTTCCGACGATTGCATCGAACCGCTAAATAAATACCAATCCATTTTGACTGATCACAATAGTATGATCACAAGACTTTCTCAATGTAGTGAGAAATATATAACCATCCTGCTCTTCTATCGCTTTGAATCTCCATCCTTGTTATCTTTTTTTCAGCTCCTAGATTGTTCATCACAAGCTTATTCTCTAGAAGCTTCATCAAGTTGTCATTCCCAGCACCAACATCACCAGACACTTCTTCCCTAGGTTGTTCAAGGGATTCCTCACGTCTATGTTGTTCCATGCCACCCTGCTGTTCCTCATTTATCACAAAACTATGTCAGGTTTTTGTTTCAAACTCCACCTTCTGGCTAGCACCCTGATCGTTCCTCGTAAAACTTGTACCACCTCCTCTCTAGTTACATATAGCATATTCAAAGGTCACATCTCTGCTAACAACGAATTTTGGAGTCTTTACTTCCTATGTACAACACTTACGATGAGCTTTCCCTCCATATGCATATCCAATAAATATGCACTTCATTGCCCTCAGCTCCATTTTACCATCATTCACACGAACGTAAGCATGGAATCCAAACATTCATAAACCAGAATTCTCATAGGGTTTTCCGGACCACACCACTTGAGGATTCTTACAATCAATTGCAGATAATGGCAATCTATTCACCAAATAGCAAGCAGTGTTGATTGCTTCCGCCCATAATTGCTTCGAGAAATCAGCAGATAATCGCATGCACTAAGCATGCTCCACCAGTGTTTGGTTCATCTGTTCTGCCACTCTACTTTGTTATGGTGTTATGCGTACATTGCGATGCCTCAATGTACCTTTTGTTTTGCATAAGTTGTCAAATGAAGGATTACAGAACTCCAACCCATTTTCTGTTCCGAGTGACCTAACATGGTTCCCGGTTTATTTCTCAACCATCGTCTTCCATTCCTTGAACTGCCTAAACACTTCATATTAATTCTTTTTCTTTAGAAAATACACCTAGGTCTTCCTTAGGTAACCATCGATAAAATTCACAAGTTATTTACATCC
Organism: Lactuca sativa; assembly: GCF_002870075.4. Classification (NCBI taxonomy): domain Eukaryota; kingdom Viridiplantae; phylum Streptophyta; class Magnoliopsida; order Asterales; family Asteraceae; genus Lactuca; species Lactuca sativa. Next base: position 40,108,277 of record NC_056629.2, on the reverse strand, counting down.
ACAATGAGACTTCATAGGAGAGGAACCCATAAATCTGAGTGAACACATTCTAGGATCTCCTTTCTTGGGTGTTGAACCGAACAAAGCTTCACCTTGCGTTGTATCTATTGTACATAAGCTTTACCAGGTTTAGCATTTCCAGTTGGATCTCCTCCAAACAACCCATTTTCGCTCTTATGTCCTAAATTATGATGCCACAACTTTTTTTCATCATCATACTGATCCAAGGATTAGGCTATAGTCACCGTTCCCCCAATTGTACAACCATCTAGAATATAAATCTCGTGAGGATTCATCTTTCCCTTCATAACTACAAGAACACCCTTGGAGACTCTTATCCAATCACCATGTCCAAAATACTTCATTCCATCCTCCACCAATGTTCCAAGAGAAATCAAATTCTTTCGAAGCTCCAAGACGAACCAACAATCCAATTTCCTAACTATACCATCATGCATCTTGATATGCACCATGCAACCGCCCTTGATACTGCTCACTTAATCATCACCCATATTTACTATGCCATTCCAATCTTTGAAGGAGTCAAACCAGTCATGATTGCGTGTCGTATGATAGGATGCTCCAAAGTCTAGGACCCAAGCATTAGGAGAACTAGAAGTTCATATTTTCAAAAATTCACCATCACCCCCTTCATCATAATTTCCGTGAACCACATCATCATTGTTATTTCTTGATCCAGTACCTTTATTCCCGTTCTTTTGCAATGGATAATCTATTCTAAAGTGCCCCTTTTCGTTGTAGTTATAACATCATTGTTGTTCTTGGCATTAGGTTCAGAACTTGACTTCCCTTTGCTACCTCCACCTCTATCATATGTTATTCCTCAACCTACGAACAAACCAGAACTAGAAACTTCTTCTCCAAATGAAAATTTTCTTTTCAGTTCCTTGGACATTAAAGAATCCTTCACATCATTCACAGTGATCGTTGTCCTACTATAAAACATGGTATTAACGAAATTCTTATAAGAATTTGGTAGTGAATATAAGAGGATAAGTTCTTGATCTTCATCTTCAATCTTTACATTCACACCTTGTAAGTCCAAGGTGGTCCTATTGAAGTTTTTCAGATGATCCTTAACTTGGTTGCTTTCCGAAATCCTAAGACTATGCTAACGTTTATTATGTATAGCCTGTTTGTCAGGAAATTATTCAGATACTTGTCAAACAATTTCTCCTAAAGCCCATCAACACTCGTTTCATCCATGACTTCTATAAGTACTTCCTCTGTCAAATTCAGCCGAGTTGCACTATGCGCACTTTCCAGAAGAGCTTCTCCTTCGCGTGTTGTTGCACACCCTTACTAAATCAGAGAGCTTTCATCTTCAACTTCCAAAAAGTGAAATTTTTAGAACCATTGAACATCTCCAAATTGAACTTGTGAGATACCATCTTCAATCAATAGAACCACAACCGCAACTTTGATACCACTTGTTAGGGAAAACATATGATACTTTTTATGACTCAAAACAAATCTGATGGCACTTGTTAGGAAGTAATGTGGATAACACACTAAACAAAAAGAACACAAAGACACAATATTTACGTGGTTCGGTCAAGGTGACCTATGTCTGTGGGCAGGAGTGAAGGATTCTTTATTCATAGACTTCTCAAACAGAGATTACAAGTATAACCAGTTGAGATTTGTACTACTCACTAACGAACAAAAGATATGTGGATGGCGCATCTTGATCAAGGGATGGCATATCCTCGCCATATTTGGCGCATCCTCTTCCAAGTAGGCATATCTAAGTTGGCATATCCGTGCCATAATAGTGTATCCACCTCATGAGTAGCATATCCTGTGACTTGGTGGCATATCTCGTCACCTGATGGCATATCATGTCACTTGGTGGAATATCAAGTAACTTGGTGGCATATCATGTCACTTTGTGGCATATCACATCAATTGGTGACATATCAAGTGATTTGGTGGTATATTGTAAAGCCAACACCAAGAATCAACTTGTTTTCCAGAGGACCAAGAATCAAATGACTCTTCATTCAGCAAGAAGTTGGATCAAATGTTGGATATGTTGAATGAAACCTTCAACAAAGAGGAAGACAACTCCAAGTCAATTTTAGGTATTGAAAAACAATTAGAACATATAGCTGAGCAACTAAATCAACAACCTTCAGGTGAATGAGGTAACTTTTCTATGGAGTGATAAATTATTTGATAACAAAGTGCATACAATTACACCACCCAAACTTGAGGATGTGGTAGAGGATTATGTAACTTTAGATGATAATAATACTGAAAGGATGTTTGACATCAAAGAAGATGTAATTGAATTGGAAAAGTCTAATGAATATTTTCTTGAGTTGGAAACATCCAAAGTTGGGGAGGGGCCCGTGGAGGATAATACCACCCCTTACCCAACAACTTTGAAAAAACTTGAACCACAACTTCTTGATGTAATGGATCCTAAAAGATTGTCCAAATACAAACAAACAAATATAATCATTGACCGTCCCTTTTTGGCAACCATCTATTCTCATATTAGTTTTTGGGAAGGTGCGACTGATATGATATTTGGAAATGATAAGGCAAGATTTCTTTTGTTTGGACCTACTAATGATTCTCGAATCAATGGTGACTTGTGTGTAATCAATACTATTCATGATAATCTATATGAGCATACCGTAAATATGCTCTCCAACACCACCCTCGATTTGAAGAAAATTTTCTCATGCAATAGGTCAAAACCATTAAATAATAGCACAAGTAAACACTTGAAAAGAAGGTTACAGAACAAGAATCATGATGACACATGCTCCCAAAAATAAAAAATGAAAGTGTTACATGATATCAAGTACCAATTAAAGAAGTTTACTAGATGGAATGATGCATGGCTCTTCAAAACAAGGTTTAAGCATGATCGTGGCAGGATTAAGCGCAAAATAATTGATTTACACAAGGCCAAAAAAGGCTTGCCACATGATCCGGTTCCTCAAAGTAAGGTGAGCGACCTCATGGTTGGCTTTCAAGGAAGTTAAATAACATATGATCCTCCTTATACATCATTCCAAGTAGTTGAATAGGAGGATTACGATGACTATAGCCCTTGGTAAAGTTACCAAAGACGAAAATGATTTGTTTGATATTATGGATGACTGGTTACGGAGGGACCGTTTCGTTTTTGTAGGCTGGTCCGGCCTATTGCTCTTTCCTTCTGTGAGAGCCCCCCCATCAAAGGTCGATATCTTACCTTTCAAAGCGGGTATAAGAATGGGAAGTCGGGATATCCCAATCTTCCAACTCTCAAGCAGTTTAGAAGATTCATCCCTCATTCAATCCCCTTTGCTCCTGCTTTCATCTACCCCTATGCAATTCGAACAAGCGACCTATCGGACACATAGAGAACTTCGCTGCGCTTCAAGCCAGTAATCACTTTGTTGATATGTGAACAGTTTAAAATGCATGCTAGTATGTAGGCTAAGGATCTTTCCCGAAGATGTATGTTAGAATTTCCTGATATTTAAGATGCATTGTTGCTTGAGAATATTTTTTCTATGTGTTATTTGAAGTTCATGATAATGTTAATTAGTTGTTAAGTGAATGATTTAGAGTTGTACATAATTAGAATTGTATACCCTTAGAAAGCTTGATTTAGCCTTACTTCATATCCCTTGTTTGGTTGTGGACTTAGGGTAGAATCACTTATTAGACCATCTATCTAATCCTTGATTAGGTTTACCATGCATTCATGAGGCGATTATTGGCATTAGTGTTGGAATATAGTTCCTACAATCATAGTAAGTTGTTAATATTACTATTAATAGCAATTTCCTTTTGTGTTACACGCAAGGAAAAATGTGAGCAACATTTATTAAGAAAAGAATTATATGGATATTCTTTGTTAATTAATTAAGTCTATAATTAACTAAATGAAACTTGTAGATCTAGAAGGGCTTAAGTGTAAGAATATTAAAATTAGATAATTACCAAAGTCATGGATAATTACCTGGTGACCACGTAATTACCCTTAGGGTTTAAATCCCCCCCCCCTCCTCCATAAAAAATGACCCTAAAAATGGATTTACCTTATCACTCAAGAGAGAAAAACCCTCAGAAATTCATATACCCTCTGATTTTTTGAAAACCCTCGAAGTTCTCGCAAGACACGTCGTGCCGCTCAGTATCCTTGCGTCACACCTCAAGCATAGAAACCTTAATCGTCTAGGGTTTCACTTGGTGGTTTCTAGTTTTGTTGAATTGCTTCTTGGGTGAAATTACAAAATAGGAATCCTCCTTTGGATTCTATTCCATTCGTTTATCGGGTGAGAAAGAAGAAATCAAGACTATGAATATATATGACTCTCTTTATTTTATCTTTGATTGTATTTTATTGCATGGATATGCTATACAAGAGATCCATCTCATGGACTACGAGTCACTGAATTTTATTTGATATTGCTTCCACTGTGTTTGAGCCTTTGTGGCCAAAATATCCTGATTACCCAACAATTAGCAGAGACTTCTAGTGGTATGAGAGTGAATGCTAGAGGAATACTAGAAGGAGAGACTAAGAAGATTAGTGGTATATGTTGGATTAGGATGTCTATTGTCTTAACTAAATTGGTATATTGGGTTGCCCCTATAACCGTGAAATAGCTTGAATTGATATTAAAATAATTAGAAATAGTTATTTTTAGTATATTATATGAATAATATATTAATTAGAAATAAAAATAATTAATTGAGAATAAATCATAATTAATTTAAGTGATGGTTATGGATTAATTAGAATTAATTAATGGGTATAAGTATAGAATGCAATAGTTCAAAAGTTGAACAAGGAGACATTCTAGAACCTCAATAGTAAGGACGATTTTGGGAACCCCTTTTTTTGGGTTTCTGGAAGCCTCTTTTTGTTTATGGAAAGTAATTTGAATTGCAATATAGTATTATTATTTTGAATTCAAATCAAGATTTCCTAACATTATGAATGAAGACATCTAGAATGCTTAAGAACCCAACACAACATAAGGAATTTTCAAAATCCCTCTCCCTCTTTCTAGTTTCGACCCTAGGGTTTCCTAGGTTTTGGGTGTGACACATTAGAGGCTTCCACACTATTAGGGATAGCATTCCAAGAAGGGTTATTTAAAGTAAATTGCTATTTTCGATAAGAACAATAAGGCATGTAACCAAATTTTATGAATTTCGATTTTAGCTAAGGTTATTTAGTTTTTCAAAGTATGTTGCTACTATGAGAAAAGCCATAAATTTTATTGCTTGCATGTGTTGGATTTTGAGTAGTATAACACTCCTATGGTGCACATGCAACCCTAGATGCTTTGGATCTATGTTTTCCTTTAATTATACTTACATATTTTTCAATATTCCAAATCATACATCCTAACTAGCATACAAATTGAAAATTGAGCAATACAACTAGTTAGATGACTTACCTCTTAGAAGGACTTGTAGTTCTTGACCTTTGAAAGCTTGATCTCCTCAAGTGTGATGCCTCTAATGGTTTACAAACACGAATATGCAACAGGAGGCTTGAGAGAAAAAGTTACTTAGCACAAAACAATTTCAAACTTCTTAGAATGATGGTATAATCGATTTTGGTTCTAGGGGTGTGATTTTATAGTGTAGCAAATGCTAGGGTTACACCTTGTAAATCCAAATGACCTTTCATATTACTTAGGCTCCATGGGTTAAAACATCCATGGACTATCTCATTGGTTTAGCCCGTCCTAAATACCATGGATCATTAGCCCACACTACAAGAATCATTGATTTACATAATCAATCACCATATATTTAATTAGTCTCTTTTGATCATAAAATTAATTCCAAATTAATTATTGACCAATACTAATTAAATAATATGATTTCTCAATTAACATATTATACTTATAAAATATTAATAAATCATAAATAACCTTATTCTCAGAAGTCCATCCTATCAAATTGCACTGATGAAGGCCACCCAAAAGGACCATGCTACAATCGGGTCAAGTACATCCCAATTATAGTTATGGGCTTAGAAACCAAATCCAACAGTCTCCCACTTGGATAAGTCTAATAACTATAGCTGCCAATGCTACTTTAGGATCTGTCTTAGCAATCGTAGCTTTCAAAAGCCACTGTCTACTCTAACCCAGTCAATGTTGCGTCCTTCAGATAAGGGATCATATATTCATCTGTTCTCAAGATATCTATGCGGGCAAATACACGGAACATAGTCATACTTATTTTCCTGCAATTTGTTTCCTAATTTCAGATTTGTCTAACATAGAACAAAACTGAACACATCAATTTAGTTCTGATCGGGCCCGACACATAGTCAAAACAAAATCATCGAGGGGACTAAGATATCGCTTTTAATCCTCTTAGGATAAATGGAACATATAAACTTTGACATGAAGTTACTGATGCGTTTTCATGACATCAATGCACAACCTACTCGTAGTCAACCACTCATATATCTTCGCTTGAAGACTATATGATATTATCGTCTCACAATTACTCATGATAAATTCCATGAAGTAATTCAGGTGAGTGCGGGTTGATTCCAATACTCAAATCTTATTTTAGGAGCACTCATGAATGGTGTAGCATATTTTTGCTATGTGTAACGCCTTAGACAATATACAAGACAACTCATGACAGTCTAACCTAATTACCTACTTCCAAAGTATGATAGAATGTGGATGGTTTGAATAATCTTATTATTCTAGAAGTCAAAACGTTTAAAGTGAAACAATAGTAAATAATTGACACAATACAATAACTTTACTTATAAATAAAACTGTTGGGTCGTGTTTTATGAAGTGTTGCGTCTATTGGGCTCGCTAGTTAGTCCAATTTTGTATCTCTGGTATGTGCCTGTCCAACCGTGAGTATAGTAGGGTTTATTATAAATATAGGTGCTTGCACGCATCTTAGGTTAATGATAGAACAGATTAATCAGAGCATTATTTCAGAAGTTTTATTATCGTTCTTGTAACCCTAAATCCTCTACAGCGGAAGTTCTTAGTCGAGCTCTGCTGAGGATTGTTGATTCAATCATTCGACACACTTTGATCCATACTTGTGTTATTTACAGTTTTCGCATTCATCTTTTTACCTGTTATAAAGATCTAATCGATCTTCAAGTTAGTTTATAACTTATCAAAAACTCCTTTTATTTATTCATCAAAATTCAATTACAATTTAGCTATTACAAGTTTCTATTTATCTAACCACTAAAACAAATATTGTCCGTTAGCCCAATGCCCCTTGCATGCTGCAAGTGCTTAACCCTACTCAGTCCCTTCGTAAGGGGATCTGCTAGGTTGTCTTGTGACGATATCCCCTTTACCACGAGGTGTCCTTCTTCTACTTGATGTCTTTTGAAGTGGTACATTCTGTCGATATGCCTGGATCTACCATGATCTCTCGATTCTTGGTTAAGGTAACCGCCCCTGCATTATCGCAGAAAATCTCCACAGGCTCCTTTATGGATGGTATGACTCCAAGGTCTCCGATGAAGTTTTTCAACCATATCGCCTCCTTCGATGCTTTGCTTGATGTAATGTACTATGATTCGCACATTGAATCAGCTACAATCTCCTGCTTGGAACTTTTCCATGTTACTGCTCCTCCATTCAAGGTAGACACCCAACCCGACTGAGAGCGGAAATTATCTCTATCGGTTTGAAATCTAGCATCACTATACCCTGTCACTCTCAATTCATCACTCCCACCGAGGGTAAGGATCCAATCCTTAGTTCTCCGCGGGTACTTAAGAATGTTCTTAACCGCAGCCCAATGAGCTTTACCAGGATTCCCTTGATATCTGTTGACCATGCTCAAAGCAAAGGCCATATCAGGGCAAGTACAAGTCATAACATACATGATCGAGCCAACTGCAGAAGCATATGGTATTCGACGCATCTCTGCTATCTCAGCCTCTGTACTCGGACTCTGAGCCTTACTCAGTTTGACATTGCCTTAGATAGGTAAGTCTCCTTTCTTGGAGTTCTCCATGCTGAAACGCTTCAACATCTTGTCCATGTAGGTACTTTGACTAAGTACTATTAGTCTTTTACTCATGTCACTCAATATCCTTATCCCTAGGATGTAAGCAGCTTCCTCAAGGTCCTTCACAGCGAAACACTTCCCAAGCCAGGACTTAACCTCCTGTAAGGTTGGGATGTCGTTTCCTATGAGTAGTATGTCATCTACATACAATACTAGAAAGCTTACTATACTCCCACTCGCTTTGACATATACACATGAATCATCCTCGCTTCTCAAAAAACAAACTCTTTTATTTTCTCATCGAAACAAAGATTCCATCTAAGAGATGCTTTTTTTAATCCATAAATGGATTTCTCAAGCTTACACACTCTATTAGGGTACTTTGCATTGACAAAACCCTCTTGTTGATTCATGTAAACATCTTCAACCAACTTCCCATTAAGGAAAGCAGTTTTGACATCCATTTGTCATATTTCATAGTCATGAAATGCATCTATAGCTAGCATAAGCCTTATAGATTTAATCTTCGCTACTGGTGAGAAGGTATCATCATAGTCAACTCCATGAGTTTGAGTAAAGCCCTTTTCAACCAGTCGCGCCTTATATGTGTGTAATTTGACCACAAAATTAATTCCAGCTTAATTATTGACCAATACTAATTAAATAATATGATTTCTCAATTAATATATTATACTTATAATATATTAATAAATCATAAATAACATTATTCTCAAAAGTCCATCCTATCAAATTGCACTGATGAAGGCAACACAAAAGGACCATGCTACAATCTGCTCAAGTACATCCCGGTTATTGTTATGGGCTTAGACACCAAATCCAATAGCATGTGCCCATAAATGTTATGTGAAATCCCTCTAGTACATAGAAGTAATCTAGAAAACCCATCAGTTGTATCAGAGCTTTAGGCTTGTTCTATAATTTACACATTTGTGAAACCTTTAAAAACACTTAGAAAATCAAAAATTCCTAGCCCTCTAGAGTTATCAAAAATCCCCTTACCAATAGCCTTTTTCGAACATTACTAGGGTTTCCTAGATTCCTTATTTGTTATTTTTATTTCCTTAAAATTTAAATAACTAAAACTAGAAAACCAAAATCCTAATTTTTGAAAATTAGGAAGGATAATTATCAAATCGATTAACTAATTAATAGTCTAATTAAAGATAATTATTTAATTCTTAAAAGATTTGATTAATTTAATTAATTGGTTAACTAAGTTCCAAACTTGATTGTCATACATGGACTAAATCTCTTTGTCTATAGCCTCTTTCCACTTTGCAGACTCGGGGCCTGCCATCGCTTCCTTGTAGTTGTTAGGTTCATCCAGATTTACCAGTGTGCTATCACTGATAAATGTATCACCTTCAGCTGTTATATGAAAACCATATAACACAGGTGGAACACTAACTCTACAGGAACGCCTCAGAGGTACAGACTCGTCAACTGGTTTAGCCAGAGTTTCCTCCTCAAGTTGATTGCAAGTGTTTGATATTCCTTCACTGCTTGACTCTTGAAGCTCTTCAAGGTCAATTTTCCTCCCACTGTCCCCTTGGCATATGAGTTCTCTCTCATGAAAGACTCCTCTCCTCACGACGAAGACAACAATGTCAGTTGGCCTATAGAAGAGATATCCAAAGGACTTCTGTGGATAGCTGATGAAAATACATCGCTCACTCTGAGGTTGAAGCTTGTTGTGAGTCTCGCATCTCACGAAAGCCTTGCAACCTCAAACTTTGATGTGGTCTAATGAGGGTTCCTTCCCTGTCCACATCTCGTGAGGTGTTTTGGAAACCTTTTGGTAGGGACTATATTAAGGGTATGGGCGACAGTCTCTAGGAACTCGATACTAAGATACTCTCCTCCTCGATAGGATTGCAACGTCTTTATTTTTCTGCCTAATTGATTCTCCACTTCTCGCTTAAACTCTTTGAACTTTTCAAAGGTTTCTAACCTATGCTTGGTTAAGTAGATATATCCATATCTGTTGTAATCATGAGTGAAAGTCACATAGAAGCGGTTAGCATCGCTTGTGGCGGTTCTGAATGGTCCACACACATCAGTGTATATGAGATCCAACAGACCTTTACCCCTTTCACAAGTACCAGTGAAGGGTGACTTGGTCATCTTTCCAAGTAAACAAGATTCGCAAGTGTCATCTGACTTCAAGTCGAATGACTGCAAGACTCCATCCTTTTGGAGTTGGGCTATGCACTTCTTGTTGACATGTACAAGACGACAATGCCACAAGCATGCCTTATCCAAATCATTAGACAAATCAATATTCAACATATTTTTTCCTAGGTTATTTACAACCATCACATTTTCTGTAACATACACATTCTGAAATAGTGTTATGTTATTATTAAAAGTGAATAAAATTGAGTGTTGAGTTCTAACAGATAGTTTTTACTATAAATAAAGTAAAATTTTATTATATAAATTTGTAGATAATTTGGTTAGAAACTTGTAGGCAAAAACCTCGACAAAATCCGAGTTATAACGAAGAAGTTATGACCAATCGAAGATCCGCGACAAAACCGGCACGACGCCGAATGACGTAAATAGTGAGTTTTTGATAAACTACATTTTAGCCTTAGTGATCTAAGTGAAAGTCGTAGTAGTCGTTAAACCGAGAAGTTCGATAAAAAGAACGCCAAAATTTGACTTCGAATGAGGAAATTATGATTTTTCTAAGTTTCAGCTTAGCAGTAGACAACTGAAAACTCGAATTTTAGATCGAGTGATTTTTAGCCAAAAAAACCTAAATGAGAATTGAAGGTCTCATCATTTGTAGTACAACGGTAAGAAGTCTGACGAAAACGGATGTCGGGTGAAGAAGTTATGGATTTTTAACGGATTTTCCTGTCCCGGTCTGTTAAAAATAATAATATTAAAATTAAAGTAAAAGTTAGCCGACGAAGTCTAAACAAAAGTTGTAGAGCATAAATTTAGCTACGCGTGCATATAAAGAACGTCAAAAATGGAGTTCATATGCGGATGTTATGAATTTCGGAAGATTTTGGCTCAAAATTCGAGAATTTCGGATAAACTCGCATGAATAGTACTAGCCACACCACTCTTCTCGCGAATTCGACCCGTGTCCACTCGTGTCCGTCTCTGATTGGTCCGAAGCGAGGTCCTCTGCGCATCCGACGAGCCTTTTGGCGTCCTAGGCGACGTCTAAGACGCCTCATATGACGGCCTCGCACGTATCCTTCGCTGCTGTTGCCACCAAGCTGCTTTGCTGCTGACTCACTTCCTCTCGTCTGACCTTCGCATGTTATATATAGAAGGATGCGAACCAGCCCGGATATTTTCACGAAATTGCCATTTTTGGCCTCTCTTTCCATATTTTAATTATTTCTACTTCCCCTGAAGCCCCGGTATTATTTTTAAAACCCGGAATACGTCCCGAAGTGCCCGGATAGCCCGAGAAATTATTCTTTTCGGTTTGAAGTTCTACTCTCGCAAGGCCTATTTTTCAAAATATTTCCCGGTTTTCAACGACGAAAGCTATTTATCGAGCAGAATTGCTACTCAAATTACTATTTTAACCCCCGATTATTTTATGTTGAGTTCAATATATAGAAACAATTATATGTTATGTGTTATATGTGCTATGTGCTTTTCAGTGTTATTATTTTGAGTTATTTTCCCGTGTTATTTTATTCGCTATTTTTAATAGCAAAGTTATACCTTTGACCATGTGATCAGTGAAAGAACTTAGATTCACGGTGGTACTGGTATGTAGCCTCTGGCCATGTAGAACATGTCTCGTAAGAGAATGACTTCTATTCTATGGCATTGGCAGAATGTTAGATAAGATTGGTATGTAGCCTCTGACCATGTAGAGCATGACTCCGTAGGAGAATGACCTCTATTCTATGGTATTGGCAAATGGTTAGATAGGGCTATAAGCCTGAAATCTACCAAACTGTTAATCATAAATTATATGTCTTCTGTGCCATTTGGGCCAAAGCTTTATTGATGCATATCAAGTATAGAAATCGTTATGTCTCATTAATCATAAATCTTTGAATCAAACTTGAGTTGATATTGAAAGCCTGACATATGATACGCATATGTTGTTGTTGTTCTTGTTCCCTTTTGCTTCTGTCATATTGGTATATATAAGGCATAAGATTATATTGTATCTATTTATTGAATTCACTAAGCGTTATCGCTTATCCCTCTCAATGTTTAACAATTGCAGGTGATGAGTATCCAATATAGCTTTATACTGCTGAAAGATTTAGAATAGTTAATACTATTTCTTTGTATTTTAATGTTCATGTATGTATATGAATAGTAGATTCCTGGGTAGATATGTAATGTAATAAAACTTAGTCGGTTTGTATCCAATCTTTTGTAATCACTTTATCAATATAAAATATTGTTTTATAAATATGCATGTAGCATGTTTTGAGGAAGTAACTTAAGAATAATGTTGGAATAGTATGAAAGTTGGGGTCTTTCAGAAATACGAAAGTTGGGTTCTTTCAGTTTCATATATACCATTGCAAGGTAATGCTTCAAAGTAAAATACACCATTATAATAAGCATTAATAGCACCAATTTCATTATTAAAAGAAAAGGTAAAACCTTGTGTATACAAACCGTGAAAGGAAATAATATTACTCGCCATATCGTCTGAGTAACAACAGTTATTCAAATCTAAATTTAAACCATTACTAAGCAATAAAGAATAAAATCCAATCTTGGTCGCAGGCGACACTTTTCTATTTCCCATGATTAAGTTTATCTTCCCGTGCTCCATATCCTTACTTCTTTTTAGTCCCTACAAATCAGAACAAATGTGAAATCCACGACCTGTATCAAGGTCCCATGAATTAGCATGTGGTGAGTTATTAGATAGAATAGTTTAAATATCTGCGAAGGAGGGCTTGATCTTGCCATCCTTTATGTCATGCAAGTACTTGAGGCAGCTTCGTTTCCAGTGCCCTTTTTCATGAGAGTAGAAGCACTCCGTATCCTTAGGATTGGTTGAGGGATTAGCAGAACCAGATTTGGTCCCACTTGAAGAGGATCCATCAAGAGACTTTCCCTTGCAGCTGTTGTAGGGAGCCTTCCTCTTGTTTCCCTTCCCATTTACTATTGCCAGAACAGAGGCAGAAGTAGTACTAGTAGGAGTAGACACAACCGACTTGCCTTTCAAGTTGCTTTCTATAGTCCTTAAAAGGCCTTGAAGCTTGCTAAGAGTGACCTCCTCCTGGTTCATATGATAGGTCATACGAAACTTATCATAAAAGAAGGTAAAGAGTGTAGAATTATGTCTATGGCTAACTCTTCATCAAAATTGACATTCAATTTTAGCTAGCGGTCCACATATCTCTACATCTTTTGCAAGTGGGCCGTGATGGGTTCCCCATCCTTCATTTTGGTTGTGATCATGGAGGCAATGATATCATACCTCTCTTGCCGAGCACTTAGATGGTATCTTTCCATCAAATCATGATACATTTCAAAAGGATAGTAGTAATCATAGGACTTCTGCAGCTCATCAGTCATGGTAGCAGTCATTAAACATGACACCTTTATCGCATCCCTCTCATGAGTAGTATGTTCAACGATTTTTTCGGGAGTAGCAGTGGTGACATCAATCTCCTTAAGCTCTTTATTTAGGACATATTCTTTATCCTCATAATGAATAGCCATTCGGATGTTTCGAATCCACTCATTGAAGTTCGAGCCATTGAAAATGACCCACCCACATAGGTTCACGAGGGAGAAAGAGCCTGAGGGGATTGGGTTGGAAGCATTGTTTGGGATAGACATATGAAAAAGAAGAAGAACAAATTTTAGATTAGATGATAATCCTTAATATTACTCCCAAATGAAATATTAAGGCTAGGACCCAACGCAATATTCTACAATTGCGAAAAGGGATGTCGTAATCCAGTTGTAAAATATTTGAAGGTAGGTAAATGACGATTTACCAAGTTCCACCATGAAAAACGAAATGGATTATTAAGTTTTAATTGCATTGAAATTCATAGATCCTTGAAGATTCATTGAACTTTTCAATGGCATGTTTAAATCTCGATTGTGCCCTTCAAGTTTGTGAATGGGATGCCAAGGATCACAAACAAGGTGTGAATAACCATGCAAATTAGCTTGGTACACTGAATGTTACAAATCACCTAATCAATGTGCCGGTTAACCACACACGCTCCATTGATCTATGATTAACATCAAGCTACCCTTCGCCACACATTTTTAGTCCCAAATTAGTGTGCTGGTTAACCACACACGCTCCACTAACGACTTAACAAGGTGCAAAGTGTAATTTCATGGATTAGCACCATTTTCACATTTTCCTAAAGTAACTAAAATTGGGAATTTAATAAAAGTTTAGTTACTTTATATTTATCATTATACTTTTAATGAAAATTAATGTCCTATCCTACCCGTTCGGTTAACGACCCTCCACCAGTCAAAGAAGCAGTGAGTGAGAGTGGACACCCATTAAACTATCATTTTATAGGTAGTAACCTTATACCCCTCTTATAGACCAACTTCGTGAATGAGGCCTACTAACGGTAAGGTTGACTAGTCTTTTATATATATATATATTATTAAACTAATAATATTATAAAGTATAAGGGTTGAATTTTAACTTTTAAATACTCTAGGGTTTGGAATTAATGTTTCATTAGTGATATTTTACAAATTCCAAAACTTGAGGGAAAGTTTTGAAACTTGTCAAAACTCTTAATTTCTATAACTTATGAGTTTAATTGCATTTTAATGGATGAGACCTTTCATTTTCCATAACTTGAGGACAAATTATAGAGGTCATTAAAAGCATTAATATCAACAATTTAACTAACAAAAATTATCAAGTAATTTCTCTATGATCTAGTTAAAATCATAACACAAGATAATTCACATCAACAATTTTACATGAAATTAGCCTAATCATATAAACTAATACAAATCTTGAAATTTTGACAATTATCTTTTAATTGGATGAGGATGATCACTACCTTATCAGAAAAACATATTTTATGATTCAAAACAATTTGTGGTAATGATCCTAATCCAATTCTAGCCAAAAACCTCGAATTTCTGCAACCAGATCCTGCAACTCGTTGAGTGCATGATCTAACTCGTTGAGTTGCTCTATTACTAATTGGACTCGTCGAGTCAGCCAATGAACTCGGTGAGTTCATATGTCAGAGGCTACAAAATCAAATTTCCAACTTTGAAAAACAGCAAGCATCAAGTATAACAGAAAACAATCCTAGGCTCTGATACCACTATTGGGTTTTGAGCACTATAACACTCCTATGGTGCACATGCAACCCTAGATGCTTTGGATCTATATTTTCTCTAATTATACATGCATATTTTTCAATATTCCAAAGCATAAATCCTAACTAGCATCCAAATTGACAATTTAGCAATACAACTAGTTAGATGACTTACCTCTTAGAAGGACTTGTATTTCTTGACCTTTGAAAGCTTGAGCACCTCAAGTGTGATGCCTCTAATGGTTTGCAAACACCAATATGCAAGAGGAGGCTTGAGAGAATAAGTTACTTAGCACAAATCAATATCAAACTACTTAGAATGATGGTGTAACCGATTTTGGTTCAAGGGGTGTGCTTTTATAGTGTAGCAAATGCTAGGGTTACACCTTGTAAACCCTAATGACCTTTCACATAACTTAGGCTCCATGGGTTAAAACCTCCATGGACTATCCATGAACTATCTCATTGGTTTAGCCCATCCTAAATAACCATGGATCATTAGCCCACACTATAAGAATCATCGATTTACATAATCAATCCCCATATATTTAATTAGTCTATTTTGACCACAAAATTAATTCCAGCTTAATTATTGACCAATACTAATTAAATAATATGATTTCTCAATTAATATATTATACTTATAATATATTAATAAATCATAAATAACATTATTCTCAAAAGTCCATCCTATCAAATTGTAATGATGAAGGCAACACAAAAGGACCATGCTACAATCTGCTCAAGTACATCCCGGTTATTGTTATGGGCTTAGACACCAAATCCAATAGCATGTGCCCATAAATGTTATGTGAAATCCCTCTAGTACATAGAAGTAATCTAGAAAACCCATCAGTTGTATCAGAGCTTTAGGCTTGTTCTATAATTTACACATTTGTGAAACCTTTAAAAACACTTAGAAAATCGAAAATTCCTAGCCCTCTAGAGTTATCAAAAATCCCCTTTCCTCCTAGCCTTTTTTGAACATTACTAGGGTTTCCTAGATTCCTTATTTGTTATTTTTATTTCCTTAAAGTTTGAATAACTAAAACTAGAAAACCAAAATCCTAATTTTTGAAAATTAGGAAGGATAATTATCAAATCGATTAACTAATTAATAGTCTAATTAAAGATAATTATTTAATTCTTAAAAGATTTGATTAATTTAATTAATTGGTTAACTAAAAGATAAATATTAAATTATAGATGGTTTAAAAGATTATTTAATTAATTATTAATCAAGATAATTAAATTTAAAACTTGTATTTTCAAAAGAGTTTAAAATACACCATATACATATATCTGAGATATTAATAGTATATGTATAACTAAAGGTCATTCGAATCAATAGTAGTCCTCATTCATGTAGCCACACTATAAGAGAGGTATAAGGAAACGACCTATAAAATGACCGTTGAATAGGTGTCTTTTTCATCCACTGCTTCTTTGTATGATGGAGGGTCGATATCCAAATAGGTTCGTTACGACATAATCATACTAAAAGTAATATATATATATATATATATATATATATATATATATATATATATATATATATATATATATATATAAGTACTAGAACCTTCTATATAATCTCACTCTAGTTAGTTAGGATAAAATGTGAAATTGTATGCTAATCCATGAAAACGCACATTAGCTCTTTGTAAGTTGTTAGTGAAGCATGTGTGGTCAATCGACATAATAATTGATGACTACAAAGTTGAACAATGACACAACACGGTTTTATGGTTATCGATGGAGCATGTGTGGTTAACCAGCATGTCAATGTATGATTATAAATGGAAACGAGGTTGTCACACCGGTTTTCATGGTTGTTTACATCTTGTTTGTGATCATTGGCATCTAGTTGCAAATCCAAGAGCATAATCTGAAATCAAACATGCCATTTAAAAGTTCAGTGAATCTCAAAAGGTCTTGAAATTCTTAATAGGTGAAATTGGTAAAGTGTCTTACTTACCTTAAATAAAACGGCAATTAGATTACAACATCGCTCTTCTTAATTTCAAATTTTATTTTTGGATTCTACCCTTGAAGATTAATTTCAGTTAAAATATTTACGAATAATCAACTAAAAAAATGTTATTTCTAATTTTTAGATGTCTAGAAATTTTGATCTTCCTTTTTCACCTCCTCCACTCACAACTTCACTCTGTTTTCAATCATCTCAAAGGATAAGATGATCGGTCCAAACTACATGGATTGGATGCGAAATTTGAAGATGACACATAGATATGTGAACAAAGAATATGTTCTTGAGAATCCAGTTTCCAAAATCGATAAGGCAACTGCCATTCTTGAAGAATTTTTTGAATATAGCCAGCACGTTGATGATGCCACCAAGGTCTCTTGCATCATGATTGTAACCATGGCACCTGACCTTTAAAGGTCCTATGAGGACTACTGGCCTTATGAGATGAACTTGGCTCTTGCTCAAATGTTCCACAAGAAAGCGAGACAAGAGTGATATGAAGTCGTGAAGGCTCTTATACCATGTAAGATGAAAGAAGGGGAATCTATGTGTCCTCATGTGTAGAAAATGTAGAAACCCTTAGAAATGCGACAAGGAGCTAGTCATTGACATGGTCCAAAACTCCTTGCCCATTTGTTATGATCATTTCATCCTGATGTATCATTTGAACAATACAAAGACCACATTGATTGAGCTTCATAGTCTATTGTAGATAGTTGAAGCTGGAATGAAGAATTATCATTTAGTGGTTCTACAAGTGCAAAAGTCATGGATATTTAACAAAGCAAGAAGAAGACGAGAAAGGCTTATTCCCAACCGAAGTGAAAAGGGAAAACCTATTTTGGAGAGTCCAGTAGGTAAAAGGGAAAGGTCAACTTCGATGTAGTCAGACGGGGCATTGGAAGAGAAGATGCCTGAAGTCCCAGTAAGAAGTAGGTGAACCTAAGGAAAAGTGTCTGGATCTACATCTGGTATGTACTCTATGGAAATCATTAACACTTATGTTCAACCTATTGGATCCTTTATATGGAATGTGGTTTCCACAGTTTTTCTGATATGTAGGGACTTAGGGAAAGTGGAGAGGTCGAGCACGAGAAGCTGAACCTGATCACGGTTAATAAGCAAAATTCGGTTGTTACTAGGATTGGGACTTACCTGCTCACATTTTATAACGTTAGGGTTGATTTAAAAAATTGTTTTTATTCATAAGAAATGACTAGAAACATAATTTCATTGCATGATTTATTTAGAGAAGGTTATCTCTCTGGTTTTGATAATGAAAGTGGTGTAATTTTAGTTTATAAAAGTGGTGCATTTATTTTCAATACTTTTCCTTATAAGGGTGTGTATGAAACTATTGTGTGTTTGAATGAACTTGGAAATTGCGTTTATAATATTGATTCTTCTAATATTTTTGACAAGGATTGCTTGTGACATTGTTGTCTTAGGGAAATAAATAAGAAACTCATTGCCTAAATCAAAAAGGATGAAGTGTCCTAATCGTTTGACCTGAATTTAAACAATCAATGTTAGTCTTGTCTAATAGGCAAGATGACTAAGTAACCTTTCACTGGTACTTGTGAAAGAGGTGAATCATTGTTAGACTTAATACATAAGGATGTATGTGGGCCTTTGAGAACCGCCACAAAATATGACAATCGCTACTACGTGACGTTTATTGATGATTATAGCAGATATCGCTATATCTATCTAATGAAGAAAAAATCAGAAACCTTTAAAAAGTTCAAAGATTTTAAGCACAAAGTAGAGAATCAGTTGGGCAAAAAGATAAAAACAAGTTCCAATTCAAAGACTATCTTAAGGAACGTGAAGTCGTTTGACAACTATAAACTCCTAGAACACCACAACTTAATGGTGTAGCTGAGAGGAAAAATTGAACCTTGCTTGACATGGTTTGTTCCATGATGATTTGAGCTTCACTTCCTACATCATTTTGCAGGTATGCCTTAAAGACAACCACCTATATCCTAAATCCCGTTCCTACATAGAAGGTTGCCAAAACAAGTCATGTGATGTGGACATCGAAACCACCATCACTCGTATATATCAAGGTCTGGGGTTGTGAGGTTTTTGTTAGGCATGAAACACAAGACAAACTGGAGCTCTAGGCCAAGAAGTGTATTTTCATTGGTTATCCACAATAGTCATCTGGATACTTGTTCTAAATACCAAGTGAGAACGTGGCCTTCGTAGGTCGAAAAGGAGTCTTTTGTGATGGAGAGATCATATCCAAAGAGGATAGTCAAAGTACGATTAATCTGCAATAGCTTTAGGAGTCCTCCAATGAAGGAACCTTTGATAGAACTAGCGCTTAACTTGAGGCTGAACCTGTTAAGCATATCGACAATTCATTACCTCTTCGTTATGGGGTAGAGTTAGCATGACGCCCTCGTTGTATGGTTTCTATATCACAACGGATGGGAACACATTTATCAGTGATATTACATTGGTAAATTTGGATGAACCAGCTAACTAGAAGACCGACATTGATGGTAATGTACATCTCTTCAAGGTAAGGTTGATCGATAAAGGCTTTACTCAAACCCAATGAATTGACTATGATGAGACATTTTCACCAGTTTCCAAGATTATGTCAATTAAGGTAATGCTTTCCATAACTGCATATCATGATTATAAGTATGGATGATGGATGTTAAAACTGCTTCCTTAATGGGAAACTGTCTAGAGATGTTGAGATGGCTTATCCAAAGGGTTTTAAACATGCCAAACTCCCTAACACGGTGTATAAGATTGAGAAATCCATCTATGGACTAAAACAAGCATCTTGTAGTTGGAGTCTTTGCTTTTTGGATTTTCTAGAAGTGAATCTGAGTCCTAAGTGTATGTTAAAGCTAGTAAGAGTGTAGTGACCTTCCTAGTTTTGTATGTTAATGGCATACTCCTTATAGGAAACAATGCTCTAACTCATCAAGAAATGAATTATTAGATTGGAACATGTTTCTCTATGACGAATCTAGGAGAGACTATATATATTATTGGAATAAGTATTTATAGAGACAGGCAGAGACGATAACTTGGCCTTAGCTAGAGTACTTACTTGGATATTTTTTTAAACAGTTATGGAGAATTCCAAGAACATGGGTCTTCCCATAAATTGTACCGTGAAATTGAGCAGTACTCAATGTCCTAGTAGTGATAGAGAAATAAATGCAATGAGTCGAGTCCCATATGCCTCGACTATAGGATCGATCATGTATGCTATGACTAGTATTCGACCTGATGTAGCCTTTTCTTTAAGCATGGTTAGTATATATCATAGAAATCCTGACATGGCTCATTAGACAGTAGTGAAGAACATATTGAAGCATTTGTGAAAGATGAAAGATATGGTATTAGTCTTTGGTGGAAAGGATGAACTTCAAGTGAGTTTTATAGTAACGCTAACTTTTAAATATATTAGGATAATAGTTACTCATAATCTGGTTGGCTATTTCTATTAAATGATGGAGCGGTTACTTAGAAGAGATCCAATCAACAAACGATCACTGATTCTACTTGTGAATCAGAGTAAATCCAAAAAAGCAAGGAAAAAAAAGGAAGAGGCATGGTTGACAAACTTTACTGGAGATCTTGGAATTGTTCCTTCAACCAAAAAACCAATGGAAATTTTTTTGTGACAATGAAGGTGCGATTGCTTTGACCAAAGAACCAAAGGATCATGGTAGACCGAGGCACATCGACATAAAATACCATTACATCCGACATCAAATAGAAAAATGAAAAATCATGGCGAGTCAAGTATAATCAGAGGATAATCCTACTAATTCTCTCATAAATGGATTAAAGAATAAAACACTTCGATCATGCTAGGAGCATTGGCCTAAGAGATGATGTTAGATTCTAGATTTTAGTAGTTAGTTGATAGTTTTAAAACAATGTAACAATGATAAATTGTTATTGAGAAATTTTAATTTGATGATGATTAATTAATGGATATTTATTTATGTTCAAAGTGTGTGATAACATTTGTTAATTAATTTATTATTGTATTTCACTTGGGATGTTTTACTTCCTAAATATTAATTTATTCCAAATATCACAGTCAGAGAGTTATACTTGAAATTGTAGTGATGACCTATCCAATTGAGAGACTATTGGGTTAGGGTATCTAAGGTCTTAACTAAATTGGTATACTGAGTGACTAATATTAAAGTCCTTTTTGGGTTGCCCTCATAAATGGGAAATACCTTGGATTGATATTAATAGAGTTATAAATAGTTTATTAATATATTAAATGAATAATATATTAATTAGAAATAATAAATAAGTAATTAAGATTTAATAAGAATTAATTTATTAATGCTTCTGGAGTAATTATAATTAATTAATGGGTATAAGGGTTATAATGCAATTGTTCAAAAGTTGAATAAGGTGGCATTCTAGAACCTTCCTAGTAGGGACGGTTTTGGAACCCGATTGTAGGGTTTTTAGAACCCTCCTTTAGTTATATAGAAAGCAACTTAAATTGCAATATAATATTATTATTTTGAATTCAAATCAGGATTTTGTACAACTATAAATATGGACCTTTAGAAGGCTTTAGAACCCTACACAACATAAGGAATTTTCGAAATCCCTCTCCCTCTCTATAATTTAGATCCTAGGGTTTAGGTAACACATATTAGAGGCTTCCACACAACTAGAGCTAGCATTCCAAGAAGGGCTCTTCAAAGTACATTGCTATTTTTGAAAGAAATAAGTTATGTAACCAAAGTTTGTAATTTTTTATTTTAGCTAGGGTTATTTAGTTTTTCTATGTATGTAGCTATTAGGATAAAATCCATAGAAATTCTAGGTTGCATGTGCTAATATTTTTTTGTATGAAATTCCACAAGTACATAGAAGTAATCTAGAAAACCCATCAGTATGTTCTTATATAAGTACATACATGATTGGTAGGACCCCTAGGTGGTGGTCATTTAGGGTAACTTAGTACTTTGGGGGAATTCTTGGGATACGTACACGTATGTGTGGAAGGTAGTATGGCTTTGTACTACTGGAAGCACATGATGCGTACGTGGATCAGGAAGAGTCACACGGTTTCTACAGAACCTGTAGGTTGAAATAGTGTGGGGTTTAGCATAATGAATTCTTCATAACTTTTTCCCGTTTATTTCCTAAAGTATGGTGATGACTCATCAGGAAGCTAGTAGGTCGGTTTCAGGTATGTGCGTTGGGGACCAGGGTGGATCAGGTCCGAGTGATGTAGACCTATGTTATTGGATAGGCATGGAGGTATCAGGGGCGGTATGGTAGGGAGTTAACAAGATTTTTGGCACGATTAAGACCTAGTTGATAGCCATGTTTGATGAGTGATACGTCGTTGCTTGCGGGTGCTGGCAATCTAAGGGCCATGATTGTGACTTACCGAGACTTTGCTACTACCTAACCTCCTCTGTTCGTGGGAGAGAATGAACCTATTACTAACATGTTCTAGATTATTGATGTTGAGGGTGCCTTTACTGTGTGTTCCTGTCAAGAGAAGATGAAGGTCGGTTTCACACTTCTATGTCACGAGACGAAAGATTAGTGGGGTTTGGCAGTTTATCCCCTTTATGCAATGGAGTGTGAGACTCTAACTTGGGAGTAGTTCACCTTAAGGTTAAGAGAGGAGTATGTTCCTCAAGTTGAGATGAAGAGACTAACTTAGGAGTTCATGGATCTCATAAGGACAAATGAGTTGGTGACGAAGATAACCAACAAGTTCACTAAGAAGGTCTTTGTTCTACCCTGAGTACGTAGCTACCTAGAAGATGAAAATTTTATGGTAATTGGGCATGTTGAGGAATGATATCAAGGAGTTTGTAGTAGCTACTAGGTGCCAAACGTTGGCTAAGATGATCGTGATGTCCGGTGCAAGAGAGATGGAGCTTGAAACCCAACAGGGATAGTAAAGACAACTTCAATTTCAAACTCAACCAACAACGAAGAGGTTCAAGGATGCCGATTGGCGGTTAGGAGGAAAGTAAGGCCACAAGTATGGAAACAATAGGGAATCGCACGTAGGACAATTTCAAGTGTTATTATGGTATAAGTGTGGATAAGAGGGCCATTGTAGTAAGGATTACAAGCAGGGGGACATGGTTTGTTACTACTGTGGTCATATTGGCCATATCAAGGCCAATTTCCTCAATCGAGCTAAATGAATGGTGCAAGATTTAGCACTGCCGACATTGAGGATGATTTACTAGTGTCATGGGTGAGCATTACAACTCATGGTTGAGGAGGTGTGGGGAAGCTCCAGATGTTTTTGCTGGTATGTCTTCATTGTTTTTTCTATTGTCCCTTCCTCTTCTTCTCCTTAGTATGTACGTGATTAAGTACATTCTTATTACATTCCTTGCCTTCATTAGTACTATTTGACTCTAGAGAAAGTCGTTCCTTTGTTTCCTTTATGTTCAACACGAGTTACGATGTTGGTTTGGGAGCATTGGACCAGCCGCTTATGGTGGATGTAGTTGATGATAGTATGATTTTGGCATTTAGATTCTTCAGGGATTATACAGTTGAGATCCTATGGGTGAGATTTCCCATAGACCTTATCCCTATTCCTATGGGAGATACCATCATGACAGTGGGAATGAACTGTGCTAGCTGATTTTATGCTTTGATTAGCAAGTGATTCTTCGAACCCCAAGTGGGGGCGGGGGGAGCCATCATTAAGGGTAAAGGGGATAGGGTTAGACCGACCTTATGTTTAAATATGAGAGTTGTGAGGTCTTTACATCTTGGTTACATGGGGATCTTGGGTTATGTAGTGGATACTCGGACTAGGAAGATGAAGACCATCGCCAAGGTACACTTGTTTCATATGCATTTTTCAGGTATTCCTCCTGAGGGATGGGTCGATTTCAGGATTGTATTAGTTCCAGGTGTGAATTTAATATCTAAGGCACCATATCAACTTGCACCTCCAAAGATGCGGTGGTTGTCTAAGAAGCTTTTAGAGCCGTTAGACAAGAGATTTATTTGATTGAGTAATTTACTTTAGGGAGCATCGATTTTGTTCGTCAAGGAGAAGGATCGTTCAAATAGGATGTGCATTGATTATAGAGACCTTAATAAGCTCTTATTTAAGAACCACTACACATTATCGAGAATTAATGACTTGTTCCACCATCTTTAGAGGGACTTGTGGTTCATCAAGATTGATCTATGATCGGGTTATCATCATATGAGAATTAGAGAGGAGGATGTGCAGAAGACGACCTTTCAGACAAGGTATGGCCATTACAAGTTCATAGTGATTCCGTTTGGGCTCACTAATATGTCAGTCATGTTCATGGATCTAATGAACCATGTATATAGACCTATGCTCGATCAGTCTATGATAGTATTTATTTATGATATTATGGTCCTCTCAAAGACCAAGGAGTAACATGATGAACATATAAGAGAGGTTCTTGAGGTTTTGAGGAGGGGTATGTGTTACACCAAATTATCATGTGTGAGTTTTGCTTACAAGAGGTCCAATTCTTGGAAAACATCGTCAACCTCGGGTATCCTGGTCAACCCTACGAAGAATTAGGTAATGATGTACAGGGAGGTCTGAAAGAGTCGCTTCAACGTTCAGAGATTTCTTGGCATAACAAGGGTTCATTCATGATTTTTATCCAAGATTGTAGTTCCATTGACACATTTAAAAAAGAAGAGTGTCACTTTTTATTGGAGTTTGAGTAGCATGCAATATTTAAGAATCTAAGACATAGGCTATGTGAGGCTCCAATGTTGACCCTTCCCCAAGATATTGAGGAAATGGTGGTTTATTGTGATGCACCTATCATGGGTTTGGGAGCCGTTCTTATGAAGCGATATTGGGTGGTTTTGTGACATCCCCAATTTCACGGCCAGAAAAGACCGATTTCGTTTATGCTTTTTAAAATAAAATCAGAGTAATCATTTGATTAAAAGTGTTGCGGAATTTGTTCCCAGAAAAACATGATAAATATATTATCAAAGCATTTCCGAAGAAATGTATTTTATTCATTTAAAACATTGGGATGTCATTGTCAATTCAAAAACATAAGCATAAACAAAACTTACATTCATTTACACTAGTGATCTACTTCTCTTTTAATCTCTCAGTGTAAAGCAACTTCATATCGATACCTGTGATACAAATAAACTGAGTGGGTGAGGCTTGGGAGCCTGATAAGAATATAGGGTTTTCAACCCACAATAAATAAATTTATTATGTTTAAACAACAAACAATCAACTCAGTTACCCAACCCCGTTATCTTCTTTATTTCTTAAGGATTTACCCTACGAATCATCTATCGCTCATTCCTAAGGATTTCTCCTAAGGAATAGGCATGAAGTGACATCGTCGCTAGGGTTTATACAACAGGCACTAAGTCCATAGTTGCCAGGGTTTTTAGAGTACATCTGATGAACATATAGTTCACACACCTATAGGTTGCGAGCCTGCTAGTGTTCCATGGACCGTCTAGAATAGTCCATGTTTGTCATCTATACTCTGCTGAATGACAGGGCCATTGCTTGGGTCATCTTTTGGCTCATCGCTTCTCACCATATTTTACCACTCATATATCATCGCTCATCATTTATCTCATCATTTTATCACACATCAACTTCTTTCACCTACCCATGTTATACCCAACATATTTGTAGATAAACTATATATATACATTTTAAATCATTTTAAACATGTATAAAACATATATTCATCTACCCATATTTTACCTAACATATTTGTAGATATAAAATACATATATAGTTTAAAACACGTATAAAACAATCATTCAACATGTATTTCAAATAAACAAACAACATATATACACATAGCACGTATTTTATATAAAATACTTCATATCTATGTGTAAGGTGAAAGTGACTATACACTCACTTGAAAATATGATCATTGGACAGCACTACGGCTCTAAATGTAGTATTCTTCGGTGAAACCGGGATGTTTTCTCAAATACCAGGCTTCACGTAGGCAGAGTTTCGACTCGAAAACTCTTTTTCTCTGGATCTTCGGGGGGTCGGGACTCGCTTCGGGTATCGGGGATGATACCGGGGCTTTGGGGGTATATCTTGCACGCAAATCAAGGTAATATGAGTGAGAGACAAGAAATTTGGCAACCAAAATCGGCTGCACTTGAACTTCTATTTATAGGGTGAAAATTTAAGATTCACCTCGTGAACCAAGTATGTTCACCTCGTGAATTCGATCCTGATCATCTCCTAGACTTGTCGTGTATCTTCTAGGCTCGAAAGATGTCATGCAACGAATTTACCTCATGAATTTCAATGTTCATATCGTGAAGGTCTCGAAGTTTGTGCCCCGAACTTCAAAAATCCATATCTTTCGCACACGAGCTACATTTTTGATGTTCTTTATATCCACACATAGGTGAAATTATGCTCTACAACTTTCATTTAGACTCTGTCGGTTAATTTTGACTTCATTTTTATTATTATATTTTTAACAGGTCGGGACAGGAAAAGTCTGTTAAAAATTCATAACTTCTTAATCCGATGTCTGTTTTCATATGTCTTTTTACTGTTGAATTACTATCAACAAGATCTTTGATTCTCGTTTAGGTTGTTTCGGCTAAAAGTACTCGATCTCAAATCCGAACATCGGGTTGCATACTGCCAAGTTGAAACTTAGAAAAAATCATAACTTCCTCATACAAGTCAGATTTGGACGTTCTTTTTATGCACGCTCTCGGTTTAACGGACTCTACGACTTTCATTTAGATCACTAAGGCCAAATATCGCTCAATCGTAAATTCACTATTTACGTCACGCTGTGTCGTGCTGTTTTGTCGCAAAACTTCGACAGGTCATAACTTCTTCGTTATAACTTGGATTTCGGCATTCTTTATCTGCACGGAAACCTTGTGACATATACTACAACTTGGTTATGATTATTTATTCTAAACACTCTTCTATCAAAAATTTATTTTTGATGCTTATCGTCTCTAAATTGACTAGCCCATATCTACGGGCGTTACAGGTTTCTTATAGCTCTTGACAATTAAATCCTTGCGAGGCGAATTATCTAACATACAACTTAGAGTTGGGGGAAGAGGTCTCTACTCTCAAGATTTGGAGACAATATTAGAGTGGGGTCTGGGGTACCATCTACACTAATCATAAGAGTATGAGATATCTTATGGATTAGTCGAACCTTAATATGACACATCACATGCGGTGGCTGCTGCACTTAGTTGGAAGATGACTAGTGCACCACTCCGACACATGTGTTTGAAAATGAAGGTGGTTATACATTTATTAGATGTGATTAAAGCGGCTTAAATTATAGCGGTCAAGGATGAGAATCAGAAGAGGAGGAGAATTAACGACATGTACCTATTATTATGTCAGACACAATCGAGGGTTGTTGAACGGATTTAGTCAGGTATGAGTTCTATTCTTGGGTGGTACCTGACATATATTGTTGGATGAGGCTCACAAATATTCGTTTTCTATCCATTTGGGGCTACCAACATGTAAATTGACCTCCAAGAGGATTATTGGTGACCCTACATGAAGAAGGATATGTCCTGGTACATTGATAGGTGTTTGACTTTCCAGAAAGTCAAGTTGAAAATCAAAAGGTTCATGTCAAGCTACAACCTTTAGATATCTTGATATATCATGGTACATTGATTTTGTATTTTCCCATGGTACATCGATTTTGTATTTTCCCATGAGTTTTGTTTCTTAAGCAATACGGAATAAGAAATGTGTTAGCATCTTTATTATAGTTGATTGTTTTCACGTTCATTATCATTTTCTTAAACGATATGAGATAAAAAAAACATGGCACAAAAAAAACATGTGATAAAGGTGAATTTGATCCCACATCATATGGTAAAAAAAACCTGAATAAGCTCTTTTATTTTATAAGTAAAGAGTCTAAAACTTTTTCTAGTATATATTTGATCTCTTATATTCTTGCTTTTGACCGGTTTTAGCAGCAACTGCAACATTTCAGAGACCATGCGGCCATGGATTTTTTTTTTTGTAGAATTATCATATTTTCTACATTTTAGGATATCCTATATTAATAGAATATAAAACCATGATATTAAAATGACACCAATTAATGAAAATGTTATCATCATAAACTTTTGACTTGTTTTTTTAACCATCTTGAGAAATCTTAAGAAAAAAAATCTTTTAAACCCGTCATGTCAAATATTATTAACAAGTTAGAATATATAATCTTTAAGTCTTGACATTTATATAAAAGATTAATGTTTTTTTTTCAGATTTAAACAACGTTCAAATTATTCTTTTTTAACAATGTTCAAACGCTCATTTTCAAGAAGAAATTGTGTATATATATTGTGATGATTCGAAAGAATTTATATATGTGACCATACATTGGACTACTTAAAATGACATACTATGAACATGTAAACTTAATTATTTTTTTAATGTTTAACTAATTTTAATAATAACTTTTAAGTTTCAATAATTGAAACCAAATAATAATGTTTTTTGAAACTTTAAGATAATAACATGTTTATATGATAAAATTACCACTAATGAATATTAGTAATAGACTTTGAAATTCATGATCAAGAATCAAGAATAAAAAATGAATGATAAGAAAAGCAAATTAGTTATATTATATAGGGGAAAGATAAAAAGCTAGATATATGTGTGAAGTAATGTATGACAAATAAGACAAAAATAAAATTAATATGGTAAAAGATAAATCATTTATCTTGAACCATATTAATTTGGATGATTTTTTTATAAGATTTATATAGATATAAATATATATTATATAGATATAGATTTATCATATTTAAGTTTTATTTATCATCATTTCCTATTCTTCAAATTCTTAAAGTATAAAAAGAAGATTAGGGTTTACTATTGGGACAACCTTTAAGGTATTAATATATAAAATAAAACCAACTAAAGTTATATTTGACAGACTAGCTGAAAAGATATCCGTTTAATGAAAAACTTTTTGTTAGCTGAAAAACTAACTGATAAATGAAAACCTTGTTGTTAGCTAATAAAAAAATGATATTTAATAAAACTAATTGATAACTATAAAATGACATTATCCACATGTTTTGAGAATTCAAATATTCCAAAGAACTTGAAAACTTTTTTCTGGTTAGACTTTTCATTCAAAACATCATCAATGCCATATCTTGCAAGTATTGAAAATATGTTATACACACACATATTATTTTGTTTTATTTTTTAAATATGCATATATACACATACATGCACATATACAAATGATGCATGTGGGCATGTGCATATACATTTTTGTATATTTTATTTTATATATATATATATATATATATATATATATATATATATATATATATATATATATATATATATATATATTTGAAACGATTGTTGAAACTTTTGCAACATATACCATTTGAAGTGTTTTTGATTGAAAGTTTTGATCAAAACGGTACCCTTTTATGTAAGCTAGACCTGGCAATTTCAGACATGAAGACACGAATCTGTGAGAGACACGACACGACACGAATACACGACACAGATACATCTTAAAATTTGAGATAAAGCTTATTTTTCATCATGTAATCGTATCGTGTCAAATTCATGGCTGACACGTTTTCATGACACGAATACACGAATTGCCAGGTCTAATGTAAGCTAAACACCTTAGGAATTATGTGACAGGTTCAGGTCTGGTGCCTAAAGTTTGGACCCGATGAGGATTGGTTCCGGTTCCGATTCTCAGGGTTTGGTACCAGTATTGTTTGCTACTTGTCGTATTAAATACTAACCTTTTTAATTAATAACTAGAGGGTGTGCCCTTGCGTTGCTACGAGTCGGAAATTTTTTTATTGTTTTCTTGTTTGTTTAAGATTTTATAGTATGTGTTTATTTATGGGACGATTTTTTAGAATATACATAAGGGACCAAAGTTGACAAAATATATAAAGTATAGTGGTTAGATGTTGAAAAATGAAGATTAATATTAGAGAAGGAGCAAAACTATCAAGTTGTAGAAAATATTGTGGCTTACTATAACTAATATTAAATAATGGACCAAAATTGCCAAGTCCTAGAAAGTATTGTAGCCAAATGAGGTAACATAAAAGAATAAGGGACCAAAAGTGTTACCATCACAAACAATTGTGACCAAAGTTTGAAGGACAAAACTTTACTATTTTTAGAGGGACGAAATTTGCCAAAGCCATAAAATATTGTGACAAAATTGAAGGGTAAAAAAATAGTACCAATTGCAACATCACCCATAATCAAAGGACCAAAGTAAATTCCTAACTTTCATTTACTTAATATATATATATATATATATATATATATATATATATATATATATATATATATATATATATATATATATATATATATATATATATATATATATATATATATATATATATATATATATATATATATATATATACACGAACCTTTATTTATTAATAATTATCTAAACATGTATAATTTTATGATAAACTTACGTTCCCCGATTGCTACTAGAAGAAAATCAAATTATAATTACGTAGAGCATTAATTTAATTCTTACGTTAGATCTTTAGTATCATAACAATCTAACCGAGTAATCATTTTTTTTAAATGATTATATAATATTTTATTTTGTTTACGTTCTGCCATTTTATTTTCAATAGAAAAAGCATTATAAGTAGTTACGTAAACATATTAATCACATTCAAAGTGGACCCAAACTTTCTTCATATTAATCCCATTTCATTTTGTTTTAGACATTTGATTAAAACAAATCATCCAACTTATTTCTTTAAAGTATTATTAAATTAAAATTATAAATGTCAACTAAGATTTTCGGAAGAAAAAATTTATATCCATTTATTTATAACGTAAATATCATATTTTGTTGACAAAATTATGTAAATGGTTCATGTGTTTTATAAAAAGTTATGACTTTTAATATTTATTTTTCTTTATGATAATGGTCGACGTGTTTTCAATTTTTTGTGTGCTTAGTCCCTATGATTTCATTTTGTTATTGTTTTGCCCTTGCTTTAATTTTTAGTTATTTTTATTATAATTTGTATTTAAATTAATATCTAGATAAAACTTTATCCATTTTCATTAAGACCCTACAGCAAACCACCCAACCCCATTAGCCGGTCATTGCCCTAACCATTTCATCCTTCCCATCGTCGTCCTTCTACCCTATTATCCAATCATCGCACTTGTTTCATCTTCCTTGAGGCCACATTCCACATTCTATCCAATGATCCATTTGACATCCGATCAACAACAAAATTCATATGATTTCATTCGGAAGTAATTAGGTTGATCATGTATTGTGTTTACAATATGTTATATAATACAAGTTGAGGCAGACCCACTTAGCTAACAAGGTATTCTAAGAAGAAGGTCTAGTGTTCAATCTCATGTATATACTTACTCGCCGTTCAACAAAAAGGTTATATAATGTTGAAGATAGTTGGCTGGTGGTACATACATATTAATAATGGTAGGTATGTGTCTGGATTGGAATAAATGTTCAGAATAAAACGTTGGTCTAGAATGTGTGTCCCGAATATTTGCATTGGTGTATCTAGAAGTATCTTGTACAACTATAAATAACACTTACATATGTCTTAGGAATATTCAATAGCAATCTGTAATATGGATACAAAGTCCGAAATATTAGTCCAATATATATGGTTTTGACTACGATCATCCGAAATTGACTACGTTCGTCTGAAATGTATGATTACATATTTCGGATTCTAAACTCTACCAACCAAAGTCTACTCCAGAATGACCTAATTCTAGAGAAGATGGTAATATTTCCATATTTTTAAAAAGTTGGTTATTTTTAGTAAATTACTCATTTATAATTGTTATTTTACTCAATTACCCTTATTCCATAATCTTTATGCTTTTTGATTTCCTTTTCTTTTGACAACTGGATAACCATTTTAGTTAGTTTTCCATCGGTTGATTTTCAACATTGGAAGGACCTACTGATTCAACCTTATTTATGATGTCGTCAAACCATTCCTCGTTTGGAGACATGTATTGTGAATTCCCTGCTATGATATTGGTCGGGTCATAAATTTGTTGTAGATTTTTATTAGAAATGGTTCCCCCACTAGATGCATTAAGTCTTTAACTATCCAATATTTTCTTTCCTCCTGTGAAGTATCGAATGATTTGTGGCTCGACTATCCTATGTTGAGGACATTGTGCACACAACTTTTTTAAATATGTCTCACTATTAGTTAAGTGGTTCTCAACTACCTTTTTCGGTGCCAGTGAGTTTTTGACGGATACTAAGTTGTATCGGTTCTAGGAAATAATTTTCCAAGAAATGTCTGACCATGTTATTTATTCTTCAACGGTGCCCAATGGTATGTAAGATAACCACTACTTTGCAGCATCATATAGGTGAATAGGAAAGCCGTAGTTTATCTAATCATCAATAGCCTTGTAACGCTCTAAAAAATCCAACCAATTTAAACTTTTCAAAAACAATCCAATTTCGTTAAGTTATTACAAAAAGGTTTTCAATACAATTATTATCAGAGTCTTCCCAGAACCATAACATAAAACATAAACATGAGCGGTACGCTCACGCCTTCGCCTTGCTACGGTCTCCTGAAGTACCTGAAACATTTAAACCACAATTTTAAGCCCGAAAGCTTAGTGAGATACCCCCAAAATACCAACCACATAAACCATACACATAACATGTCATATCATAACAGAACACGGAACAGCCATGCACTTCGGGTCTATTATGTGACTGGTTCGCCGTGCCGGGCCTTCAGTCCACCTGGTCCACCCTTAGAGTCTAGCCCTATACATCGAGTCTACAGTGTGATTAGTCCGCCCACACCAGGCCTTCAATCCACCTGGTACACTATTTGAGTCTACAGTATGATTGGTCCGCCCGCACCGGGCCTTCAGTCGGCCTGGTCCACTCCCCGAGCCTCGGCACGTCTGGTCCGCCCTCTTGGGGCCTACAGCCTATCCGGACCGCTCGCTGGGCCTTCGGGATAACCGGTCTGCCCTGGGTATGTTGGCCTACAGCACAAAGCAGGACCCGCCTCAACCCAACCCCAATCCGACAACCATGTGCACATAAACATATAATCATATAACAATCCACATCCAATCAAACCGATCTAGCAGATCACATAACATAACATCATCCTAACAAGGATACCGACCTAACCGATCACTAGGATAGCATCATCCTATATAACAGGATACCGAACTTAACCAGGTCTCTAACATATACCATCCTAACTACCATGATGCAAACATAGCAAAGCAATAACATAACAACAATACCCAGATTACAATCTGATAAAGGGCCGGCCTTGATGCCTTAGACCCTGTTAATATAGTGAGGATAACTCACCTCGCAACTGCTGACTGAAAAGATAAGATCACGCTGCTCCAACCTCCGACACGAACTCCGCCACTGATCAATACCAAATGACTGAACTCAATAAATACCAATAATTACCAAAATACCCTTGGAAGTCAGCTGGTCAACTCTTGGTCGAAGTCAAAGTCCTCAATCAAAGTCAAACTTCCTGACTGACTCTACTCGCCGAGTCAGCCCGCCGACTTGTCGATTTCCTAGGCTCTAAAAACTCCCATATCGTGACCCAACTCGCCGAGTCGCCCCAAGACTCACCGAGTCCCACGAACTCTGAGTCACTTCCTGCTCAACTCACCGAGTCGTCCCTCGACTCACCGATTCACAGCTCAACCAAAAAGGTTAGGACTTCGCGACTAGACTCGCCGAGTCCAAGGCAATCTTCATCAGACTCGCCGAGTTGTTCTTCCAACTCGTCGAGTTCCTGCCTTTCTTCATCCAACTCACCGAGTACACCCATGTGACTTGCCGAGTACCTTTAGTTCTTAATCCATATAGTGGCTTTCTAAGCCATGCAGGGACTCCAAACCATAGATCCACTTCCCTACAACCCATCCAACACGTAAAGTGGTAAACTTTACGTGAATCCAAAGAGATCTAAGCATAATACACTCTTGGGCTAAGGTTTGGGACAAAAGAACTTCACCAACAACTCTTGGGCATAGATTTTATGGCTTTCTGGATCCTTAACAACCTAGATCTGAGGTAGCAACCTCAGATCTTACACCAAACTCGAGATAGACCTCATTTATGCCCCCAAAACCCCACAATTGATAGATCTAGATGCACAAAAGCTCAAATAATAGATTATTACCTCAAATGCAAGCTCCCACTGAAGTAGACCTCGGATCTAAGTCCCTTTCTTGCAGCATCCCCTTTGCTCTTCAAGATTTCCTTCCTACTCCTCTTATCCAAGATCCAAAATGTGCTCCAAACTCTCACTCACGTCTATTAGGGTTTCTGGAACTCAAGGGAGAGTAAAGAGGCTGGGGAAGAGGTGTTATGTTCTTTATATAGGGCTCAATCCCCCGGGATTAGGGTTTTCTCCATACAGCACCAACTCGCCGAGTTGGTCACTTAACACGTGACCCGTAACGCGACTCGACTCGCCGAGTCTATCCATCGACTCGCCGATTCGACCTTCTTATTTACCCTTTTAGCCCTTCATCTATACTTCTGAATTCCCGGGATGTTACAAGTCTTGTGTGGCTTCATGTTGGTATACATGACATGGACCTCATAAGTGCTTATGTGGGTATTTTTTATCCAAACCATGGAATGTAGTAAATGAGTAGATGAAACCCAATTTTAGTTCACAATTTTATGCTACTTGAAGAAAGTTGATGCATACTGGTTGTTGTTTAATGTTTGGTGCAAACCACTCCCTTGTTGTTTCTAGATTGTCTCCCATGTTCGGGATTTCAGCATCCTCTTTCTGTTGAATGGATCGAACTTTGGGGTTGGTCTCTAGATCGCTTGATGTAGAGTTAAAAATGATAGTGGATGATGATACTCTAATTATTTGTTGATGGCAACGAAATTTGGATTTTTTTTCTTACCATTTTCTCGATTTCTAGGTTAAATTCTAAAGGTGTACCTATACGATGAGATATTGAGATACAAAAGTTAGAATTCCTGAATCCCCGACAACAACACTAATTTGGTGGTTTTCGAGACCAATAACTAAATAGGGTATGGATTTTTTTACTCACACTCTCATAATGATATGTAATGGTGGTAAGCATTATCTTCTCCATATGGATTTAGGATTAATCAAAAATATGCCAAAGACCAATTAAATCGGGGGATTTCTTTTGTAAATATAAAATTTGTAAAAGAATAAAAAAATGAAATAAGTTGAAATGAAATAATGAAAAGAAATTATTCAACTTTAAGTCAACAGCACTTGGTATGTTCAATAACATTGTAACGCTCGATTCAGGTATCCTTTATTTCTCAACATTTTAGGGTTTTAGACTAGAACTCGACGAGTTGGGGAGCTCCGACTCATTGTGTAGGGATCATTTTGGGACGCGGGATTAAGAGCCTACTCGACGAGTTGGAAGGCCCTAACTCGACGAGTAGATGCTGGAAAGGAAAATCCTAATTTTTAGGGTTTGTACCCTATTTAAAGGCCTTAAGCCGCATTGTTAATCTCCCCCATCGTCCTCTCAGTCCATAGAAACCCTAAATCGTGTCTCGTCTCCCGTTTTTAGATTGTGTGTGAGTTAAAGGAGTGTGTTTCCTTGGTGTTTCTTGAAGGAGTTGAAGTTGGTGGTGCATAGTTGAAGATAGGAGCTTTAGATCTGGAGATTTCTCTGTTATGGAAGCTATATTAAGGTATAAAGTCGATAACTTGGCAATTCTTTTGCTATATCTTTTCCATTGAAAGTTTATGGCCATTATTAGCCTATTTTGGAACCATTATTGGATTTGGGCATGTTATTGAGTTATAGCTTCAGATCTGGACATCTCATGGCCTCTGTGGACTTGAAGTTGACAACTTTATCAAGTCTTGGCCCTTTTTCATGCTCTAGGTCCCTTGATAAGAGTTGTTTGTGTTTTAGCCCTTTTATGCGTTGCATGGACGTAAAGATAGCAACTTTACGTGGAATCTTAACCCTAGGGGACCAGATCCGTGGTTTAGGGCTTTAGATTCGACTGGAACGGACTAAATAGGTTAAGACTGGGAAAACTCGATGAGTTGCCCTAGAAACTCGATGAGTTGGATCGGGTTTCCCCGCCTTCTAGATACTGAGTGAACTCGGCGAGTTGATGAGATAACTTGGCAAGTTGGCTAGGGCTTTTCCCGGTTTTATGAACACTGAAGGAACTTGACAAGTTGCCAGATGCACTCGACGAGTTGGGTCAACATAGATTGTTGACCTAGACTGTGGACTTTGACTTGGACCGCGGTTGACCAAGTTTGACTTCAAGGGTATCATTGTTAATTCGGGGTTTTGTTGAAGTTAGTTGAAGGGTGGTTGTAAGTGGTTGAGCTCGAAGTCGTGAGTGGGATTTGATTTTTAATGGTTCACCAATTCTTGAGAGCTGAGTCACCTCACCATACCAATGGGTCGAAGGCACCAAGGTCGGCCCATTATGTGATATATGGATTATTATTGGATTATGTGTTATGTTGGGATGAAATTTGCATGGAAGACCTCATGGGGTTCCCGTGGCAGTAGATTAAGTCCATATAGGGGTTCCCATGGCAGTGGGTTAGGACCATGTGGGGGTTCCAGTGGCACTCGGTGTAAGACCCTGGAGGGTTTCCATGGCATCCTTATATTTTTGTATGCATGGCTTATGTGGTATATGTAGCTGTTATAGCTAATATGGTTTAAGTGATTATATGGATTGTGTGGGGTATGCTTTGGGGAACTCACTAAGCATTAGCTTACAGTTTGTTGGTTGTTTCAGGTACTTCAGGATCTAAGGGTAAGAGCCCGACATGATGGCGCAACATGCACTCTCTGATGATTTGTTTGGGGACCCTCTGATTTTATGATTAATTTATATGACGTTACCGATTTTGAAAACAATTGTGATTGAAATTTTATAACTTATGTAAATGAATTTCTTAATTAAAAATGAAAATTTTTATTGTAAATTTAGGCTGTTACAAGTTGGTATCAAAGCCTTGGTATGAGGGATTCGGGCACACTCTCGGGTGTGTCAAGACTCAAACTAAGGAAATGGTAAAATTGTTTTCAAAAATCAAAGTTAAAAGTTCTTAAAACTGAAAAGGGGGAGTGCAATGTGCGTAATCGGTCGAGATCAAGTAAGTAGTTCCCCAATATGTTAGCCATGCTATACTGATATTTGGATTATGATAGTCGGGTGGATTTTGCTATGTGTATGCTTTAAAAATTATATATGGTTAGGATCTTATAGCCTTAGAATGATTGATTTGGCCTTATTTTATGTTCCTTGTCTGGTTGTGGTCCTAGGGTAGAGTCTATTCGAAAGTCTATTTGAACCTGATCTGTATATAATTTGCATGCATAGGGCAACTTCTTATGATTGATCTGGTTTCTAGTTTGATATGGATGGAGCAAATCTTAGGATAGCCTAGGATTTGAGTTATGAGGTAGCCTGTGAGATATGTTTTATTCTAGGACGAATTAGAGTTATCAGGTAGAGCCTTGGGGAAGGTACTAGTAGGTGTGGAAGGTAGTATTGGGCCCGTACTACTGAAAGCACGGGACCTGTACCCGAACAAATGTTAGATTTGGAAGCTCTAAGGAGAATCGGTATGGTAGGATCCCCTTTCTGGATATTTTGATCATTCTGTATTATGCCATTTCAGGTTAGGATGGTGATGACATGTCATGGAGCATGGGGGATCAGGATTAGGATTCAGATCTGGCTCGGGCTACGCTACATAGCCCATTGACGAGAGGTTGCGCGAGCTTATCGCAGCTGAGGTGAAGATGGGCATTCTTGACGCTACCCCAATGATTTTTGGGACCATCAAGGAGGGGATGATGGAGAATATGGAGGAGCGGCTCAGGTCTTTCCGAGCCGAGATTGTTGCGGGCCAGGTTAGGTTCGAACTCCCTCATTTTAGGAGTTCAAGGCGTGTGGAGCATCTAAGTTCTTTGGGGTCTGGGACCTCATAGTTAGTCGACGCTAGGTGGCATATATGGAGAATGCCCAGCGCACGAGATCTTGCCCCGAGGCGAAAAGGTTGGGTTTGATTCATGCATGTTGAGGGACCGTGCTAGGGATTGGTGGGAGGAGGTGACCCACCAGGTGGGATTAGCTGGAGTGGCTGAGATGTCATGGGGGGGGGGGGGGAGTTTTTCAGGCATTTTGATTTGGATTTTGCAGCATCCATTGAGGTTCAATGGCTAGTGAGGGAGTTCTAAGAGCTCCATCAGACCACCGAGACTGTGGCGTAGTTCACCGCCAAGTTTCGGGAACGAGCACTTTGGATTCCGCAGTATGCTGCAGATGAGGATATGAGTAGGACGAGGTATCATTTCATGCTGAGGGATGATATCCGTGAGTTCGTGAGCTTTTCAGGGTGCAAAACCCTGAATGAGATGGTAGAGAAAGCCCGGGAGTGGGAGATGGAGTTGGAGCACTGCACTAAGCGAAAGCCAGAGCAGGTTCACACAGCTGTGGGTCAAGCTAAAAAGCCTAAGACCTCTGATTCTTCGGGTAAGGGCCAGCAGGGTCGTGGCCGGTGTGCCAAATGTCGAAGGTCGCACAATAGAGTTTACCGAGTGACGGGCCATGTGTATTATACCTGTGGCCAGTCAGGCCACTTGAGCAGGAACTGCCCCCAAGAAGGGCTTGATTTGTTTCCACTACAACCAGACGATCCATAAAAAGGCTGATTATACGAGTTTGTAGGGAGGAGGAAGAGGAGTGGCGGCACGTGCGCCCACCACAATAAGGATCACTGAAGGCCGCCCTGCTAAGGAGGATACTCCTGCGGTGAAGATTCCTGCATTTCAGTTGACTACTGAGGAGGCTCGGGCAGCGCCAGACGTTGTGACTGGTACGTAATTTATTTTATGACTCGATATTGATTTTTTAGACTTATGTATATATGTGCTCTTATATAGGGACCTTTATGGTCAATGGTATGTCGGCCTATGTTCTTTTCGATTTGGGAGCCACCCGATCGTTCGTATCTGTTGCGCTTAGCAAGCAGTTTCGGGATGCACCGGGGACTTTTGATTCCCTGCTTGATGTTGAAATTTTGGATGACCGCATTGTGACTGCTACGCAGATATATCTGGATTGTGTCCTGAATGTGTTTTGGGAGAGGTTCCGTGGCAACATGGTTCCAATACCATTCCGAGGATTGAAGGTGATCATTGGGATGGACTTGTTGGGGGCTAACGAGGCCACAATAGATTGCGAGCACCAACTGGTGAGAGTTCGAACCTTAAGTGGGGGAGAACTGGTTATTCATGGAGAGAGGGCCTCGCAGGGGCCAACCCTCTGTTCAGCATCAAGGGCTAGGAGACTTCTCCATCAATGTTGTTCGGGATTCTTGGCGTATATCTCAGATATGAATGTTGAGACCTCCGATAATTTTGGGTAGTGTACCGGTTGTACAAGATTTTCAGGATGTTTTTCCCGAGGAATTGCCTGGGGTGCCTCCGGAGAGGAAAGTAGAGTTTCACATTGATTTGGTGTCGGGTGCCGCTCCGAAAGCCAAGGCACCGTACCGGCTAGCTCCGCTCGAGATGCATGAGCTGTCTACACCGCTTCAGGAGCTGCTAGACTGAGGGTTTATTTGTTCGAGTAGATCCCCATGGGGAGAAGCACCGATCATGTTCGTAAAGAAGAAGGACGCTTCAGGAGCTGCTAGACTGAGGGTTTATTTGTTCGAGTAGATCCCCATGGGGAGAAGCACCGATCATGTTCGTAAAGAAGAAGGACGGTTCACACTAGATGTGTATCTATTATCGGGAGCTGAACAAGCTAACGGTGAAAAACCGTTATCCGCTTCCGAGGATCGATGATTTGTTCGATAAGCTTCAGGGTGCATCTTGGTTTTCTAAGATTGATCTTTGCTCGGGATACCATCATATGTGGATTAGAGATGAGGATATATTGAAGATAGCTCTCAGGACTCGGTACGGTCACTATGAGTTGGTGGTGATGCCATTCGGTCTCACCAATTCCCCAACAACGTTCATGGACCTCATGAACAGGGCATGTAGGCATATGTTGGATCGTTCTGTGATCATATTTATCGATGACATCTTGGTCTATTCTAAGACCAAGGAGCAACATGAGCGGCATCTGAGGGAGGTACTGGAGACACTGACGATGAAAAGGTTTTATGACAAGTTCTCAAAGTGTGATTTCTGGTTGCGAGAGGTGCAGTTTTGGGGGCACATCATCAACCAAGAGGGTATTTCGGTTCATCCAGCCAAGGTTGAGGCAATGATGCAGTGGGAAGTACCGAAGAATGCATCTAAGACTCATAGCTTCTTGGGTCTAGCGGGGTATAATCGGAGATTCAACCAGGATTTCTCCAAGATCGTCGTACTATTGACTCGCTTGACCAAGAAGAATGTGACTTTTCGGTGGGAACTAGAACAACAGTTGGCTTTCGAGACCTTGAGATAAAGATTATGTAAGGCCTCGATTCTAGTACTACCCGAGGGATTAGATGATTTGGTAGTGTATTGTGATGCGTCGATCTCTAGGTTAGGGGCGGTTTTTATGCAGAGGGGGCATGTAATCACGTATGCCTCGAGGCAGTTGAAGCCTCATGAGGCGAATTACCCTACTCATGACCTAGAACTGGGGGCAATGGTGTTTGCCCTTAAAATCTGTAGGCATTACTTGTACGGAGTTTGGTGCACCATCTTTACTGATCACAAAAGTCTGAAGTATTTGATGGATCAACAGAACCTTAACACGCAACAGAGGAGATGTTTAGACGTCCTAAAGGACTACAATTATGAGATTTTATAACATCTAAGGAAGGCCAACGTGGTGGTCGATACTTTGAGTCATAAGGCGGCGGGTTCTTCGATTGGGAAAGTATGTTTGAGGATGATGGTGGTCTCTCTATTGTTAGATATGATCAAGAAGGCTCAATTGGAGGGTTTGAAGAAAGAGAACTGGAAGATAGAGCGGATTCAGGGTAAGATTCTCTTTTTTAATCGAGATAGTTGAGGTCTTCTGACACAGTGTGGCCGGTTGAAGGTACCGGTATCCGGGGGTGTAAGGAAAAATATCTTGGAGGAAGCCGACAAATCCAAGTTCTATATTCACCCGGGAGCTACCAAGATGTACAGGGATATGAGGTTGAGTTACTGGTGGCCCTACATGAAGTGGGCGATCGCATGGTTCGTGGAGCGATGATTGACCTGCAGGAAGGTCAAGGCCAAACATCAGAGGCCTCATGGCAAGGTTCAGCCGTTACCCATTCCTATATGGAAGTGGGAAGAGATCACCATGGACTTCATCACAAAGTTACCGAGGACAACAAGGGGTGTGGATTCCATTTGGGTCATTATGGATAGGTTGATGAAGGGTGCTCATTTTATTCCGATCCCCGAGAGCATCTCTTCTGAGAAATTAGCAGATATTTATGTGCGAGAGGTGGTGGTCAGGCACGGGGTGCTAGTGTCAGTGGTTTCTAACCGGGATGTTCAATTTACATCCAAATTTTTGAGGAAGTTCCACGAGGAACTGTGCATACAGTTACACTTTGAGCATTGCATACCACCCCCACACTTTGAAATTCCTAGATCCTTTGAGATTCATTGAACTTTTAAATGGTATGTTTAAATCTCGGTTGTGCCCTTTAAGTTTGTTACTCGGATGCCGAGGATCACAAACAAGGTGCGAATAACCATGCAAATTAGTTTGATACACTCAATGTTATAGCCACCTAATCAATGTGTTGGTTAACCACATACGCCCCATTGATCTATGATTAACATCAAGCTACCATTTGCCACACACTGTCAGTCCTAAATTAGTGTGTCGATTAACCACACACGCTCTACTAATGAC
Organism: Lactuca sativa; assembly: GCF_002870075.4. NCBI lineage: Eukaryota > Viridiplantae > Streptophyta > Magnoliopsida > Asterales > Asteraceae > Lactuca > Lactuca sativa. The sequence goes on along the minus strand of NC_056629.2, from coordinate 40,066,047 downwards.
TTAACAAGGTACAAAGTGCAATTTAATGGGTTAGCACAAAATTCACATTTTCCTAAGTAACTAAGATTGGGAATTTATAAGTGTTTAGTTACTTAGTATTTCATTATACTTTTAATGAGAATTTAAATGTCCTGTCAAACCCGTTCGGCTAACGACCCTCCACCATTCAAGGAAGCGGTGAGTGAGAGTGGACACCCATTAAACCACCATTTTATAGGCAGTAACATTATACCCCCCTTATAGATCGGCTTCGTGAGTGAGGCCTACTAATGGTAAGACTGACTTTTAACTTATACATATAATATACTAAACTTTTAATATTATAACAGTATAAGGGTGTATTTTAAACTTTTAAAATACTAAGTGGTTTAATCTATTAATTAAACTATACTCTTAATTTAATTAAACTTAAACCATGTCATTATGAAATTATTAATTCTCTTTTAATTACACACTTTAATTAACTATTAATAAAGTCCATAAAGATGTAATATGAATTATTCAAACATCAAGATGTTAAAACAAAATTAAAAACTATTTAATTTATTATTAAGTTATGAACCCATGAGTTACACTTTTGAAAAAATTTCAAATAACTTTAGTTTTAGAATTCAATGCCTCATACAAAAAACTTTTCAAAATTAAAAACTTGAGGAAAAGTTTTATAACTCATGAAAACTTTTAGAATTCCATAAAAGACACTTTCCAAGTTCCATAACTTGAGGGAAAGTTATGAAACTCTTCAAAGCCATTTATAACAAATTTTGTAACCTTTGAAGACTCATGGAATTCATAACTTAAAGAGTTAATGAATGAAACTTTTCACATCCATAACTTATGGAAGTTTCAAAATTCTTAAGATCATAACTTTTAAAAAAGACTTTTGAGTTCCAAAATTTTATGACAAATTTTGTAAATCCTTAAAAACATTTAGATAATTATCTTAAAATTTGACAAACTTCATGTTTTTCTTCTATTTTTTTTTCAACTTTGAAAATCAAACATTTGCATCAATATAACAGAAAACAACCCATGACTCTGATACCACTGTTGGGTTTTAGTATACTACAACATCATATGGTGCACATACAACCCTAAATGATTTGGATCTATGTTTTCTCTAATTATATATGCAATATTGTTTCCAAAGCATTAAGCCTACAACTAGCATACAAATGACATAAGCATCATAGAAATGAGTTATAAAATTACCTCTTTGTTGTAGCTTGTAGTTTTGGCCTTTAAGAACTTAGCACCAATAGTATGAATGTCCCAAATGGAATCATAACATACCTTTGGACAATGGATGACTTTTGAGGGAATATCCCCACACTAAAATCGGCTCAATGATCTTTCAGGAACTAGTTCACTATTTTGTAGGCTAAGGGGCTTCTTATATAGTGTGGCTTAATTAGGGTTACACGATGCAAACCCTAATGTGCATGACTTTCCACATTCCTTTAGGCTCCGTGGGTTTTAACCTCCATAGAGTATCCATGGTTCACCACATGGATTTAGCCCAACATAAAGAACTATAGATCACAAGCCCACTTTATAAGAATGAATGATTTACCAAATCAATCCCCATTTACTTAATTAGTCGCTTTTGATCACAAAATTAATTCCAAACTAATTCTTGATCAATACTAATTAAATAATATGATTTCATATTAATATATTAGAACTTATAATATATTAACAAATCATAAATAATGTCTTCTCAAAAGTCCATCCTATCAAATTGTCCGGGTGATATGCAACCCAAATGGACCATGCTACTCTCGGTTTAAGTACAAACCAATTATAGTTATGAACTTAGACATTAATCCAACAAATATAAAGATGCTACAACCCACAATTGTACTTCTTATGTGAAGAAGTATCAAATCTTCAAAAAAAAGAACTTAACCTTAAATTAGGATTTAAATATGTTACTGAAGGGTTCCGAATAAAAGTGAGAAAATCTACAAAAGATAGGTTTGAAGCTGTTTGCATTGTGGAATATTGTAAATGTCGGATACGAGCAACGAAAGATAATGATACTAATGCATTTCAATTAGGGATGAAAGTGGGTCCAAAACCGGACCTAGAAAACCCGAAAACTGAAAATGATGATTTATAAGAACTGAGAACCGGACCGGTATATGGGAATCGGTTTTTAGGTATCAAACCCGGTAAGGTGGGTATGGAACCGTTTGGAACCAGAAGTTGACAATCAGAACAAAATTTATGTATTAGATCTCGAAATAACCGAAAAGTCGTAATTGTTTATTAAAAGAAAAAAGTAGTATTTTGTAATTGAAGATAACTAAAGAAAAAAGTAATATATTGTAATTGAAGATAATTATTGCAAAGTCTTATTTTGTAAAATAAATTTTCACATTCTTGATCCAAGAACTAAAAGGTAGTATGTTTTTAAAACTAGAGAAATTGGAATTTTGTAGATGTGATTAAATGATAGTAATGAGTATAATATTATAATTGAAAAAATTGAAACAAAGAATGGGACCAAGGTAAAGGGTGCATGGCATTGCTCTTTAATTGAATGTAGGAGACTGATTTTAAGTTTAATTTCTTTCTAAGGAATAAAAAGAAAACGGGAAGAAGGAGATTGTTGATTGTCGACGTGATATTTGTGAAGAAAGGAAGCCTCGTTTTGATTGGCTATTCGAACAAGGTAATGTAGGATTTTAGGGCAATCCTTTGAAGTTCAATTGTTATACGTCGATTACAGGCTTGTATTTTTTTCTGCTTATCGAACTCCTACAAGGATTCATGTGCAGGAGGATGCTTTGTAGGTATACATACAAAAACGCTTAAAATTCCAGGTTTTCAATTGCATTAATCCAATTTCGACCATTACATGGTTCTGGTTATTCTTTAGCAATTCCGGTTCTTTTACCCGATTTACCCGAACTCGTTGGACCCATACCCGATATACTTGAAACCCAGATAAGGCTCATTTTTAAACACAAGACTCGGACTGGATAAGCATATTCTGGTTCACCAGTTCCAATCCGGTTTTCTAGTTCTAATTCACATCCCTAATTTCATGTAGTTAAACTATAGAAGAGCCCGGCTTGGTCGAACACATAGCTCATTCCCCATCACCGACATAATGGGAATTTTAGGTTACAATAACAATGTACTTGCAAAATTTCACTTAACACTTAAGGGTACATGCAACCTAAATTGAATCTTTGTCTTTTTCACATCTAATAGCAACATACTTATGAAAACACAAACAAAATCCCTATGAACCGAAATTCATGGTTACGGATACATAACTTTTGTTGATTCCAATCATGCAAATCAAAACCTTCTTGTCTCCTTGGAAAACCTAGCTCCAAAAGTATGCGAGCCTCTAATGGTTCACACCCAAAACACAAGAAACCCTCGGATTAAAGGAGAAATGGGAGAGGAGGAGGAGAATTTCATTTTACACCATTTAGGTATGAGAAATCCATGAAATTAAGATGCCCAAGGGTCCTATTTATAGTTTAGGTAACTTGCAGATAAAACCATATTTGAATAATTAAATAATAGAATTAATTCCGTTTCAAATCCTTATTCTTATCAGCAACTAGGAGCCTTCCAGAAACCCTTGGAAGGCTCCAAAAGTGTCCATACATGGATGGTTCTAGAATTGATTCTTTTGCTTAACTATTTGAACAATTACAATTCAACTATTATACTTTTAATTAATTCTAATTAATACCGAATTAATTCCAAATTAATTCTAAGTAATAATTAATTAGTTCTAACTACCTTTAATTATTTCATATTGATTATGAACTATTTCTATTAATTTATTAATCATATAATAAATTAACAAATTGTTTATCTCTCTCCTTTGATCAATCCAAGCCATTTCCTGGTGATGAGGGCAACCCAAAAAGAACTTTACTTTTATTCATCAACATTATACCAATTTAGTTAGGACTTTGGACACCTTAATCCAATAGTTTCCCACTTAGATAAGTCACTAACTATAATTGCAAGTACAACTTTGAATAACTAGTTAAGAGTGTTTTCCAAAGATACTGGCCAAACTTTGATTAGACGTTGGTTCTAAGGTAAGTGGTCGTCTATACCTTCGTTCTACAAGATATGATATTGACATAAAACATGGATTAGAATCAATCTCATAGTCCAAGATTCTGTTTCTCAATTTCCTAATTTATGGCGACTGAATTCAAAACATCAATTTAGCCCGGGCTCGACCAAGCTCTTCAGATGTCGATAACAAATAATTGAGGGGCCCAAACATATCACTTTTTTTATTAAGTCAAAAGGAACAAATAAACTTTGACTATATAATCATACATTTTGCTCACCAAATCATGCATGGAATTACACTTTATAACACCCAGTTACGAGATGTGTTGGAGTAAACCAATTCATAAATGACTTGCAAAATATGACTTATCTATCTCCATTTGAAGAATTGAAGATATTATCGTCTTAAAATTACTCGTGATTGAATCTTTGAAGTAATCTCTAAGCGTTGGTTTAACCAATACTAAAATAATCCCTATTTTCAAAGTACTCATGAATATTGCAGCAATCCTGTGGACAATCTACAATTAATTCATGACAGTCTTAAATCAATACCTACTCCTAAAAATATGATTGATTGTGGCATTTTGAATAAATTAATATTCAGGAAGTAACACACAAAGTGAAACACAATAATAAACTAATTGTTATATGGCATCATACTTTTTTAATATAAATAATTCCCCAATATTTAATCACCATAACAATTACATATTTATCTATCGTATAAAATGTTTCGGGGTAATCGACTTAACAACTAAGCTTGTCACAATTTCTCATGCCAATGCTCTTAGCATGCATATCATCTTTTCTTTTGGTCATCATTATTGTGAATGAATCATCAAAAAGATATTCCCTTCACAACTAGATCTCCATCCACATGATTTTCTTGAATGTAATGGAATCTCCCCCTCTATGCATTGACCTTTTGTGATCTTAAGAATCCTTAGTCAATATTACTACACTTTCACAAAATGTTTTTATTGGCAATTTGTTACTCAAAACAAATCCAATGCCAACTATTAAGATTTCTAGTCCAAGTACACTCCTTGGATACTTCACTTACATTAATGTGGTCTTACCCATATTGTTGAATCTACCAACATCTCCTACTTGAAACCTTTCATACTAACACTCAAAATGAATATCCATTTAGACTATGAATCAAAGTTATCTCTAAAATTTATGTTATTTTAACTCTTCTCAATCATGTTGTCTACTGTCTACAAGCAGTCATTCATTCGTATCTTTCAATACTTTAGAATGTTCTTGACAACTGTATAGTGATTTGGTCAAAAAAAAAATTTATACAATCTCACGATGCTCAAAACATCTGAGACATTAGAGTAAGAATAAGTCATAGAATTCATGATTGATCTTATATCCAAAACATATGGGACTCGACTCATCCTATCATTTTCATGATTACAACAAAACTTTGAGATTCACTCAAGTTCTTGCTATGATGCATATGAACAATCCCTTTCTCAGGATATTCTATGTTGAAACCTTTCAACAAGTTGTGCTTTCACTAAATCTTATTAAACATTTCAATCTATACTTTTAGATCCAAAGACCAAGTATCAACATCGTTTCCCATGTCCATCACAGTAAAATAATTTCTGAGCTATTGCACTTTGCAACTTAGAGACAATGTTTCCTATGAGAAGTATTGTCATCAACATGCAATACTGAGAAGAAAACGACACTCCCACTAGCTTTGACATGTACTCAAGACTAGTCTGGATTTCTAGAAAAACAATACTCTTTGACTTTCTCATGGAAGAACAAATTCTTTTCTATGTGATGATTGCTTAAATCTATTAATAGATTTCTCAAGATGACACACCTTATTTGGATACTTTGTATGTCAAAATCCTTTCAGGACATGTTATACATCTGTCGAAGGCTTCATATTGAGGAAAGTCATTTAAACATCCACTTTACCATATGAAAGAAGGCATCAATGGTAATAAATAACTAAATAGACTCTTTCACAACTACTGGTGAGAATGTTTCCTCATAATCACTTTCTTGAGTTCTGAGTGAAACCCATTTCTAACATACTAGCTTTCAATGTGTGTATATTCCTATGCATGTTAGTCCCCACATTGAAGATCTAATCGCACCTACTGTCATGAGACTAGGCTTAGGATAAACTAATTTTAAATTAGTTATCCTTCATGGATTGAATTTTGCTATCCTTAGACTCTTCTAATGGTAGCCTTAGGAACCACGATTTCTTCCTAGTAGCTATTAGGGTTATCCAAATTGATCAATGTCATATCACTAATCAATGTATCTCCTTTCATAGTTAGATGAAACTCATAAGACTTGAAGGGGCACTAACTCTACTAGATTTGTGAAGAGGTAAGGCAATGTCATTTGACTCAACTGATTTATTAACCTCAGGTTGAGAGCTAGTATGAACCATAGGTTCATTTTCAGTCATATCTCAAATTTCTTCAAGTTCAATATGACTCCCACTGACCTCTTGATATCTATATGTTCTTTCTCTTAAGGTACATTCCTTTTGAGTTATAAACAAAAATATCAAAAGTCTTTAGTGAATGCCCGACAATGTAACACTTTATAAATCTCGATTCAAGTTGGTCATTGGTTTCTCGTTCAACGAAAGACCTAATAACACCATATTTTAATTTGAGGGAACTCTCAAACTCCATATTTAATGAGGTGTTTTCAAACGTACTTAGGTTGATACAAGGTTCAAAATATGCTCTACTATTTCAAGTGTATACTCTAAAAAAATTGAATGGTAGCGAAGCACGACTCATCATAGATCTAACTGTATAGAATTCAATTCTCATTTTAGTAATATCATTACATTAGCGTGTCCTTGCAAAATCCAATTATGGAAACCATTACACGATTTATAAGACGATCGTAAAACAGGATACTAAGGTATTCTCTTTTCTTTTTAGATTGGAGAACCTTTATCTTCATGCCCAATTGATTCCCTACTTTGGTTAAAGTGTCAGCATTATGCTTAATTCTACAAACATAACCACATCTACTAAACCTATCAATGAATATGATATAGTAGTATATGTCGTCCCTTGTGATGGATCTAATGGGTCCACACACATTAATATGTATAAGATCCAACAATCATTATCATCATTATCGTGTCCATGTGAATGGTGACCTAGTTGTATTGACAACATACAAGACTCACATACACCATCCAACTTAAGGTCGAATGATTCCAAGTCCGGTCTAATTGGAGCTTAGTTATGCGACTCTTACTTATATGGTCATGGTGATCATGCCACAATCACGATCATATCTAAACTATTAGAAGAATAAATCTTCAAGTCATCACTACTAATTTATAAACACAAACTACAATTTCATGAATGCCAATTACAAGAAGATGTTTTAGACATTTCCATTATTAAATGAAAACTGGAATTCATGATTATACAACGCATATGATGAAATTTGGTTTCTAGACATCTCCGAAGAGTAATAGCAAGCAACTAGATTTATCTTAACTCCATTACTAAACACAAGCTCAAAATCCTCAATCATTGATACATCCGACATTCGTCAATTCCAATGATTTGGTTTAGCTCTTTATGCTTAACTTACTTCTTTCCTATAGATTATATAATGACATCCAAATGTGATTATCACATCATGCATCAAGGATCCATGAATTTGATGTATTTGGAGTTTGATCATTTAGTTACTTGATGTAGAGTCAAACTTTTGACTTTACCATCCCAAAATACTTAGGACAATCTTTGTTTCCTATGATCCTTGTCATTACATTAATTACAACTTGCCTTTTTTGAATCATGGTTACGTGGAATAGAAGACATACCAATTCCATTCCTTCATAATGGGAAGTTCTATCTGAAACCATTCCTTTCCATTTATGATTCAAATGTTCCTTACTCAGTCCACCAAAATTCAAAATCAATAAATGGAATTGGATAAGAAATTTAATTCCTTTCCAATTTTCTTAGTTTAGAGAAGGTTTAAGAAAGTCATCAATATTTTCCTCTCCATACTATTCATATGATAAATAAAGTTGAAACTATCATAAGAACTAATGAAGGATCCAAGCACAAGATCTCGCAAGACTCTTGTCAAGAGCAACATGTGATTCTCGAGTTTATCTATGTAACTCTCATTGATTACATACAAAAGTCTTTTCTTCAATTCAAAATGAAATTAGGAACTTTTGATGATTTTGAAATAACTCTTGTCTTGCCTTTGGTGAAACATTTTCACTCAAATGCAAAATCATTTCATATGTTCATATGTTCATAAAAGGTCATTTTGGAACATTGAGGACATAGACATAATGATGCAAGAGAACCATATTTAGAAAATCTAAATGTATGTGGGAATAACAACTTATCTAAAGTTGTCGAATTATTTATTTTAATAGATATGCTCATTATGGACATCTTTCCCAATATAAAAAACGAGGAAGATCCCATAACAAATGAACCATTCCCTTGGGAAAACAAAGAGAAGTTAGAATTACAAAGTGAGTGAGGAAGTGGGAGAGGATTCCATTTAACCTAAAGGGAAAATTTTAAATTAATCGACTTAATCCTTAATTATTAACCAAATTTTAAATTAAGGCTAGGATCCATAAATACTATTCGTAATATGAAGAGGGATGCCGTAGTCATATCATGAAACTATTTTAGGTATGTAAAGCATTTTACAAATTTCAATCATAATGAAACACATAGATCTTTTGAGATCATTGAAAAATCAATGGCATGTTAATCTTAGATTATGCTCTTCAATTTGTGACTCGGATGCTGATGATCACAAATAAGATGTGAATAACCATTCAAACCCACGTGAAATCTTCGAGTCCATTTATTATCTCACATTGACGTGTTGGTTAACCACATACGCTTCATCAACAATCATAAATTTCGAGAATGTGCCATAATTTTCAACTTTGTAGTCTCATATTAGTGTGTCGGTTAACCACACACGCTCCACTAACGACTCACAAAAAAATAATGTGCGTTTTCATGGATTAGTATACAATATCACATTTTTCCAAAAGTAAATAGAGTGTGATTTTATAAAGCCTCTAGTACTTTATACATTATACTTTTAATGTGATTATGTCCTATCAATCACGTTTGGCTAACGACTATCTACCACATAAAGAAGTGATAGGTGAAACGGACACTCATTCAACGGTTATTTTATAGGTCGTTTCTTTATATATCTCTTATAGTGTGGCTTCGTGAATGTGACATTCTATTGATTCAACTAAATTTTAATGATACATATAATAATATACATTTATACATATGTTTAGGGTGTATTTTAAAACTCTTGAAAATCCAAGGTTCAAATCATATTAATTCAATTAACATTTAATAATTAATATTTGAACTAAATAAAATTTAAGAATTATTTTTTAATTAAACTTTTAATTAATTAATATAAATCTTATCAAGGATAATCATATTATCTAATTATCTTATCTTATATAATTATCTTATTTAATCTTCCTTTTATATTCAAATTAGGATTCTTCAATATCTAGTTAATATATTTAGATTTTAGACATTTAAAATAACATTGATTAACTAATAATTATCCTATCTTTTGAATACGACAAGAAAAATCCAAAACTCGGATTCGAAAATGGTCTCACGCCGTGACAAAAACTTGTCACGACGTGACAGAACATGTTGTCGACTTTTTTTTTTGTTTCAATTGAATCTATTATGTACCATTAATGTGAAAATCAAGGCTTTGACACCATTGAAGGGGATTTTAGGTTACAATGACAATGTACTTGCAGAATTTCACTTAAAACTTAAGGATACATGCAACCTAAATTAGATGTATGTCTTTTTTACATCTAATAGCAACATACTTATCAAAACACAAACTAACACCCTATGAATCGAAATTCATGGTTATGGATACATACCTTTTGTTGCTTCAAACCATGTTAATCAAAACTTTATTGTCTCCGTGGAAACCCTTGCTCCTAAAGTATATGAGCCTCTAATGGCTCACACCTACAACACAAGAAACCGTACGATTAAATGAGAAATAAGAGAGGAGGAGGATAATTTGATTCTCCACCATTTAGGTATGAGAAAGCCACTAAATTAAGATACCCAATGGTCTTATTTATAGTTTAGGTAGCTTATAGACAAAGCCAAATTTGAATAGTTAAATAATAGATTTAATTCCAATTCAAATCATTTGCTTATCATTAACCAGGAGCCTTGCAGAAACCCTTGGAAAGCATCCAAAACCGTCCATACATGGATGGTTCTAGAATTGCTTATTTTATTAACCTATTGAACAATTACTATTCATCCTTTTCACATTTAATTAATTCCAATTAATCCTGAATTAATTCCATATAAATTCTGAATAATTAATCAATTCCAACTATCTTTAATTAATTCATATTAATTATTAACTATTTCTATTAATTATTAATCGCATAATAAATTAACAAAGCATTTATCTCTCTCATTTGATCAATCTAAGTCATTCCTGGTTATGAGGGCAAGCCAAAAAGGACTTTACTCTTATTCATCAACACTATACCAATTTAGTTAGGACCTCATATACTTAATCCAACAGTTGATGGGATTTTAGGTTCTAATAGCAATGTACTTGCAAAATTTTACTTAACACTTAAGGTGTTTCCAAAGACAACACATTGTTACGGAATTAAGCTAGTCAAAACCATTTAATAATTAATATTTTTACTAACAAAAAGGTATTGAGTCACTTTTGAAGGGCGTATTAGCTAATATTATAGGTAATATGTTGTAGGGGAAGCAGATACAACGGACTTTAAATGACCGTCTTAGTGTACATATTTCATATTGGCAAGAATGAAGTGCTAAAATGTATGCTCTAAATCTTTTGAGATGGACCCCAAAAGAAAGCTTAGAAAGATTTCCTTTATATTGTTATAATTTGGAGAAGAAGAATCCATGGACGGTTACACATATAAAGATATGTTATGACAACAAATGTGAATACTTTTTCATAGTTATCACTTGTGCGGTAAATTTCTTATATAATGAGTTATTTTAACTGTTGTTACATGTGCGTTCTCTTTAATGACTAATCTATTAATAATTATTGTGTAGGTTTGAGTGTTTCAAATATTTTTTCATCCTGTTATTATAATTGAGAAACCACACCTTAAGGGGAAATACTTGGGGATGTTGCTCCTAGCAACAGGCATGAACGCTAATAACCAAATCCTCTCTATTGTATTTGGTTGTGGGAAAACAGAAAGTAGGGATTTATGGATATGGTTATTATCAAGACCAAAAGGATATATTGGATACATGCCCTCTTTGACTATCATATCTGATAGAACCAATTGAATTAGAATGGCCATTCAAGCCGTGTTTCCAAACGCTTTTTACGGACTCTATTGTTTATATTTGTTGATAAATATGAGAACAAAGATCGGAAAACAAGAGAACCAATTTTTTTATGGCGGGGGGGGGGGGGGGGGGGTTGTAAAAGCCTACCAAGAGTCTAATTTTAAAGAAATCTTAATTAGGCCATGTGGTGCCTTAAACGAAGACTAACGTACATGGATAGACATAATTGGTTACCACAAATACACAAGGTCAGGTTTCCATGTGGTTTGGTATAATATAATGACATCAAAAAACGTCGAGTTGATCGATGCATTATTAAAAGACACGAAAACTACCAATAACAATGTTGATTGACTTATTTCGAGAAACTATGCAATAATGGTGATGTCAACAACGTAATGTTGGAGGTAATTATTTAAATTATAATACTTCGACGGTAATTCTATTATAATTCACCATTCATGAAAAAATATACATAATTTTCTATAGCTCAAAGCAAAAAAGATATTATTAAGTATGTTGAGAAGGTTATTGAAAGGCGAATAAAAAAGTCCTCTGGTTTTCGTGTATACCAGATTGCTCATAGAAGATAATGAAAAATGGTATAGTCAACTTGGAATCTCGTTGTTGCACATGTGGGAAATTGAAATCGTATAATATACCTTTTTCTCATGATATGGCGGTATTCAAGGAATTGTGATATCAACACTACATTACATGGATGTCATCGTACTTCACAATGGAAACATATCAATCAACATATATAGCGATTATATTTCGTGTGCCAGTTCCAACTGGATACGAACTACCAGATAAAACCATGGTTGTATTACCACCATTGATCGACAAACAACAATTCAAACGACCACACAACCATAATTGTATCCCTTCACAAGGTGAATGTTCGATCGAAAAAATGCAGACGTTAACAAAGAATCAGTTACATAAGTTGAAACTGACTGACGCTCAGTTTCCCGCATATTCAACAAAAACTGAATCTTCAAATAGTACTTCGTCAATGTCAAAGTAAGTCTAAGTCAAAGAGTAGATCTAATTTCAAAACTATTCAAAATAAAACTAGTCAAGAGTATGATATTGTTGATCTAAATAACCTATAGTCATGTTTGTACGAATTTAAAACATTCTAGAAATTATTCTTTGGTAAGATAAACTTGTTTTATGCTACACCGTGATAAGAAAATAGTTTATAACATACAAAAAATAAACACCATAACTCAAATTTCATAGTAATCTGCAACATCTATCTATGGCGCACTTTCAGTCCACCACAAAGCAGTAAGCTCCAACGAAGTAGGCTCCAACAGCTTGTTAGGGGGACGCTGCATAAAACTATATATATATATATATATATATATATATATATATATATATATATATATATATATATATGTTAACATTATGGTATTTTCTATTAGCAAGTTATATATTATACGGTTAAGTAAGATACATATAGCTCTAACATCAAGTAGAAGTTTACAATTAGAAACATGTAAACGCTTTATACTAAGGTATGTAATCGCCCAAGGTATAACACCCAATATAGGGGAAGCATTTATAATACTGTTGGGAAATGTCTCCATGATTCAAATCTATGAAATTATTATGTCAAACAAGTGATCAACATAACAATTTTACAATACTTATTTCATAAAAACTATTATGAAACATAGTTGAAATACCTTAAATGCATACAAAAATCCCTACACAGTATATATATGTCTACTATCGACTTTTGGCTCGGCGGGGTTCAAATGTCCACCAATCTTATCAAAGATAGTACACAACTATTTCTAAGTGAAATCTCATATCACTATTTCCCATGGTTACGTGTGTGAACAGTTACACTTAATAATTTATATGTATCGTTTAATGTAATATACAAAATTCTAAGTAACCGTATATCTATTAAACTCATCCAATTTAAAGAGGAGTGCAAGAAGTTCTTCGGTAACTGGCTGGCAATGGTACTTCCCACAAAATCCCTGCTCTAGCATATACAACAGAGAGAATCTCACAGCATTTGAATCATCTAACTGATGAAGTAAGTCATTGAACACATGCATACCGTTAACAATTCTCACTAAATGTGAAGGCGACACAAATGAAAATACACGCTGTTTAAAATGCACAACACATGAACTAGGGCAGAAATAGTCACCAAACAGTAAGTCAATAATAAGACAGAAAGCTTTCCCATCAGAGCAAACTTTATAGTCCTATACTGGAAATAGAAGGTAATGCAGGTTAACTAGAGGAAAAGTAGTATATTGCCTGCACATGAGATATTGAGTAAAGGATGACATTTTACACCCATCGACATGTTAACATTCACAAAAACATGATGGTGTAAACATGGTTGCACAAAGTGGTTTGTTTTGTAAACAAACCATGATTTCCCGCCTGAGTTCAGGCCTGCAGGTTGTAGTCACAACTGCTTTGTATGTTTTGTTATGCTACAATCAAACGAGTTATTAATTAGGCATTTGTTGTATGTTCTGGAGGACATTTTGAAACACAATTCTGTATCAACACATTCCAAAACCAAATTTCGGATCAACATTTCAGACGTGATCTACGTATTCCGAACATATTCTATGCATTTTGGACGTCTTCCACTCATTCTAGATGTGTTCCGAACAAGTTAGAATTAGAATATTTGTAAGGTTTGTTGATCTAGCATACGCATATAACTATATGTAATCCTACAATAGTCTTATACCACTAAAAACCGAAGGAAAACGAACAATATCTATAAAATTACATATATTATCTACTTTTTATCATATAAACTAAATTAAAAACATAAAATTATAAAGATAATCAAAACTTACATATAAAAAATGGTACTATTCATTGCTAGAAGAAAATATTGTTTCAATTGGACTGGTTTCCAGAATGAAGTCGCAAATAAATGAGCTTTAAATAAAGTTCAAAATGGATTTAAAATGTTATTTATAGAAAGATCGATCCTATACCCATTTACCGAATATAAAATTGGGGTCAGAAATGTATCATTCCAACCATAACGGTCATTTTACATAACATTTTTTTTCTTTTATAAAGTGGTTAGATTATACAATTTTCCATTAAAAAAAAAAAGCAAACAGCAATCTACATAATTGTTTTAATAATAGTTGTTTTAATAGTTCAAAATATTAGGATTTGTTAGGATAAGTAGGATTATGTGACACCCGTATAATAAACTTAGTGCATTTAGATTGACACCATCAATGACCATAAGTTTACCATAACTCTTTCTATAAACTGGCCCCACACTCCTACACAGACAAGTATGTGGTCTACCAATATATTTGTCATGTCAAATACCATGTAATATACACGTGGTCTTCTCCTTTGTTGTCCCCGTCGGGCCCCATTCCCTCTCTTCTTCCTCTATTTATCCCCCCTTCTTCCCCATTCTCTCTCATTCACCAATACTAACACCTCCAGCCCTTCATTCCTTCTTCACACCAACAACCAAATAAATGGCTGTAAATCCTTATACATCAACGTTAGTTTCATCTTCTTTGTCTTCCAAACCCTACAATCCGACTATTCGATTCATCGCCATTAAACCAACCAAACCTTCAAGAAAAGCTTCCATCAACTGCGCTGCTCTACAGTCTTCTCCCTTACTTCATTTTCCACACACCATTAACAGAGAACAACAAGAGTCACACCACCCACTGCAATGGAACCTCTTACAAAGAGCTGCGGCCACCGCATTGGATATGTTCGAAGGTGCCTTAGTTTCACGCGAAACTGAAAACCCTTTTCCAAAAACTTCGGATCCACGTGTACAAATCTCCGGGAACTTCGCTCCGGTGCCGGAACAAGCAGTGAAACATAATCTACCCGTTAGCGGATCCATACCCGACTGTATTAACGGTGTGTATGTTCGCAATGGGGCTAACCCACTTTTTGAACCTGTCGCGGGGCATCACCTGTTCGACGGCGATGGTATGGTTCATGCTGTAAACATCGACGGGAACTCTGTGAGCTATTCCTGTAAGTTAACGGAGACTAATCGGCTTATTCAGGAGAGGGAGATGGGTCGACCTGTTTTCCCGAAAGCAATAGGTGAGCTTCATGGACATTCCGGTGTTGCTCGGTTGGCTTTATTTTATGCCCGATCATTATTGGGTTTGGTTGATCATAGCAAAGGCATGGGTGTTGCAAACGCCGGTTTGGTTTACTTCAACAACCGGTTGCTCGCCATGTCGGAAGATGATTTGCCTTATCAAATAAGGATAACTCCGTCGTCAGATATAGAGACGGTTGGACGGTATGATTTCTCAGAGAAGCACATGTCGACGATGATAGCTCACCCGAAGCTCGACCCGGTAACTGGAGAGATGTTTGCTCTGAGCTACGACGTCGTCAAGAAGCCATATCTAAAGTACTTTAAGTTTTCGAAAGACGGAGGGAAGTCGCCGGACGTTGAAATCCCATTAGACGTGCCGACGATGATGCATGATTTCGCAATCACCGAGAACTTTGTGGTGGTTCCCGACCAACAAGTGGTGTTCAAACTCCAAGAAATGATAAAAGGAGGATCGCCGGTGATTTACGACAAGGATAAAAAGTCTCGTTTTGGGATTTTACCAAAAAACGCAGAAACATCCGATGACATGATATGGGTGGAGTCGCCGGAAACATTCTGCTTTCACTTATGGAACGCTTGGGAAGAACCGGAGTCTAACGAAGTCGTCGTGATCGGTTCATGCATGACTCCACCGGATTCCATTTTTAATGAATGCGACGAGAATCTTAAAAGCGTTTTATCAGAAATCAGAATAAACCTAAAGACTCGTAGATCAACAAAACGCTCGATTCTCCAAGAATCGGAACAAGTCAACCTCGAAGCAGGCATGGTGAACCGCGACAAACTAGGTCGAAAAACCCAGTTTGCATACCTCGCCATTGCTGAACCATGGCCCAAAGTTTCAGGCTTCGCAAAAGTTGACTTGACCACCGGAGAAATCAAGAAATTCTTCTACGGCGACGAGAGGTACGGCGGTGAGCCGTTTTTTCTTCCTAGTGGCCGGAACTCTCAGAGAGAAGATGATGGATATATTTTGTCATTTGTGCATGACGAGAATACGTGGAAATCAGAACTGCAGATCATTAACGCCATGACCATGTTGATGGAAGCTTCAGTTAAACTTCCATCTAGAGTTCCATATGGGTTCCACGGGACTTTCATAAGCTCAAAGGATTTGGCTGAACAAGCACAGTACTAAAAAACCCATATATATACGTATATATACATACACTCATGCATATAGACATCTTCTATGTGTACATACAGTGCGTGATTAATGGTTAAAACGGTTTTACCCCGATCGAGAGATATGCCTGAGGGATGCGTATAGAGAAACACATCCCCGGAATCTCCTCAGCCTTAGATGGTAAAAATTTGATTTTGGTGTTAATTAATTAGTTTGTATGGTTTTTGGAGAACCAAGCATGCAGCTTTTGGAGTGAAGCTCAGCTGGTTTCTGCTGTTATCCGGTTACAATTATTGAAGAAACATGAATGTGCTTTTCATTCTTTTCTAATACCTCTATACTAGCTATCACTTCTTGTGCTAAAATGATATTTTAATCAGGTTCCATGTAAACATAAAAGCGTTAATTACGAATATTTTACTATTAAGATTAGTTTGATGTATTAATTGAAAAGTTAGTTTATGAAGACTAGTTAATATATTAGTTGAACTATCTCATAACTTATGAATTAAATAAAAGAAAATAATGTTTTGTAAAAACTAATTCATAATTAAGCCAGCTGAAAAATTACATAAAATGAATGTTTTTTTTTTTTTTTTATATAATTAATTAAAGATATATTTGGAAAACTTGCGTCCTCCGGCGATCTCGGAGGCCTTCGTCGTCGTTTCCGGCGGGATTAAACGTTGTCGACTCCTAATTTTCTTGTTGTTCTCGATGGTTGGTAATGAAAAGGTTTATTGTTCGCACTCTGCTTTAATGAATCAGAGAATGGTCGATAATGTTTCTTTGCCATTCTATGTGACTAATTTCCCTCTAGACGCAGATGTCAAGTCATTATGGGAGGTCTCTGATAAGGTTGGGTAGGTGGTTGATGTTTATGTGGCTCGGAAATTATCAAAAATTGGTAAGAGATCCACCTTTGTTCGTTTTCTTAAAGTTAAAGATGAACTAGTGTTGGAATAAAAACTTAGGGAGATTTGGATGGGATCATATCATTTGTTTGCTTTTGTGGCTCAGTTTAGTCAGGATGTTAGTAATAAGGGAGTCTCAGATAAAAAGGGGCAGGTTATTACTCTTAAGTCTGTTGAGCAAGTGCTTCGGTCGAATGTGCATGCTGATGCACATACTAGTTCTTATGAAATGTAGTAAAGGGTGATGGGGTGTGAAAAATACGAAAGGCTTGGTTCCTATGTGTATTTTATAGGGAAAGGAGATTGATAATTTGTTGTTCATGAAAGCATCTTTTTTCTATAAGCTACGAGACATTAGATTGATCCTAAAGTTGTGTATTCTCTTAAAAGAAGAAGGCTTTCTAGAAATTGTAATTAAGTATGTTGCTAGTGATTGGGTCTATATTTCTTTTGTATCGTAGGTTGCTTGTACACGGTTTAAGAAATATGAGGCAGTTAAGGCTTATTTCTTAGTCTTCATACCGATTGTTAATGGTTTCTTTGTTAAAGAGCATGCTATTTAGTTAGAGTTGGTGGGTTTACTATGTTGAGCTTAGAATGATGTTGCGGTTAAAAAGCTAGCTACTATGTGGGGTGAGGTTTGTTTTATTCAAGAGGACGAGGATGCCCATTTGGCGGTTAAACGTGTGTGTATAAGACAGGGAAACCTTCTTTGATGGATGATATGATTAAGGTGGTTGCTCAAGGCGTCGAATATGGGGTGGTGGTGTATGAAATTTCAAATTGGGAACCATATATTACGGAGGATGGACAAATAGATTCGGCTATTCTGAATCTGTTGGGGTGGGGGGGGGGGGGGGAGGAAGAAGATGCTTGTTTTGATGATGATGTGAATGATATTATTGATGAAGAGAATAGCGATAAGGTTGATGAGGGGCAAGATAAGGACTCTTTTAGCATGGATAATACACCTATTAATGGTGCTAGAGGAGCTGGTTTTGTTGATAGAAAGGGAAGATTTTCTCAAACTACTAGTAAAAGAAAAGGTAATGGAGTTGTGGAAGGGGGTCTTTCTCTGCCAAACGTTGCTATCACGAGAGGTGTCGCTGAAAATCAATGCAATTCGGTTGTGCCCTCTCCGGTTAGGGTGGCTGACTGTGAGTTGCAGGGTGATCCGTCCCATTTGGTGGCTAACGTGGAGAGGGAGGGGGCATCCGAATCTCCATCACAACCTCCCGGTTATAGATAAGATCAATCTTCTAATTCTCATAGATCTTCTAAGATACTTAAAAAGAAAGTCTCGGTGATTGTTGATGATATAAAAGATGTGTTGAAGCAATATTTTGAAATGGGTGGTCTTCTTGGGTATGATATGGAGTCTAATAAGGAATGGGTTAAAAAGATTTTATCTTGTATTGGTGTGGTACAGGTGGATCAATGAAGTGTCTTTCTTTGAATATATGTGGTACCTACTCTTTTTTAAAAAGAAGTTGGGTTAAGGCGTTTTATTTGCAGTTTGGAGTTTCTTTTTTGGGTTTGAAAGAAACGAGAATGACGCAAGTTGATTTATTCAAGATCCAAAGTATGTGGAGGTAATTATACCTTCGATTTTTGCTAGTAGTAGTGCTAGGGGTCGATCGGGTGGTATTCTTTCTGTGTGGGTCCCGAATGTGTTTACTAAAAGTAGTGTTACTTGTACTAGTAATGTGGTTATTATGGAAGGCTTGCGGATTCCTTTTAATAATAATTTTTTTATGGTTAATATTTATGCTCCTCAAGATTTAATGGGAAACCAACATCTTTTGGTTATCTCTCTCGACTTTCATGAGAAGGGATAGGGGTAATTATATCTTTTTTTAGTGATTTCAATGTTGTCAGAGAGGCGGGTGAAAGGTTTGGTTTTGTTTTCTGTCCTATTTCCGCCCAGTCTTTTAATGAATTCATCGATGATGTTGGCCTTATTGATGTGCATATGGTTGCAAAGCGGTTTACTAGAGTTGATGTCATAGGTGCTAAACCTAGCAAGCTTGATTGGTTCTTGGTCTCGATTGCCGTTTCTGATCACATTGATCATCTTCAGGTCTCAGTGTTGGATAGAAAATGGTCGAATCATTGCCCTATTTTTCTTCAATCGAATACGGTTGACTTTGGGCCTTCTCCTTTTAAATTCTTCAATTCTTGGCTTTCTTTGGAGGGTTTTGAAGATGTGGTTAAAAGAGTTGTGGCTAATTTTGTTAATGATCTGGCTTGGAGTAAGTTTGTTATTTTCAATAACAAGCTCAAGTTTATTAAAGTCAGGATTCGGTCTTGGAATGCGGAGGCTAAGTCGGTTGCGCATCTCTCTTCTTCTCAGTTGGTGGGCTGATTAGTAGAGATTGACAAATTTATTGATGATGGTCAATCTAGTGATGCCATTATTCGAGAAAGAAGAGAAATTCTTAGAGACTTGGCGAATTTGGAAAAAGCCAGATCTATAAATGTAGCTCAAAAAGTTAGATCTATTTGGGCTGTGGAGGGGGATGAGAACTCTGCGTTCTTTCATGCTTTACTGAAAAAACGTTGAAGGCAGTTGATGATTAGAGGGGTTACTATTGATGGGGAGTGGATCTCAGATCCTGCTAGTATTAAAAAGGCTTTTTTATTTTTATGCAACTAAGTTTCAGCCTTTTCTTGGTGTTAATTGTTGGATTAGGTGTCTAAGACAATAACTATAACTTGTATGAACTTGATTTGATAGTAGCATGATCCTTTTGGGTTTCCTTCACTTTAGCAACTTGACAGGATGATTTATGGAGAGAGAGAGAGGTTAATAAATGATTTATTAATATATTATGAGAATAATATGTTAATCATAAATCATATCATTTAATTAGTATTTGATTAGAAATGAATTTCGAATTAATTTTTGGGATCAAAGGAACTGATTAAAAGAACAGGGACTGTTTTGCAAATCATTGATAGTTGCCAAACTGGGCTGATGGACTCCTTTGGAATGGAATGGACAAAATTTATAGGGAGGCCCTATAGAATTCGTCCTAGGCATTCTAGTGGGAGGTCCAGTGGTTGCTTAAGCTCTAAGTATGAAGTTAGGGTTTCCTCCAGAAACCTTAGCAACCCACCAGCTATTTAAAGGCCAATGCTTCCTTGAAGAAACCCTAGCCGAAATTCTTAGAGTATCTTCCTCTCTCCTTGTCATCCTCTTGCTACAAGTGTTTGTGATCCATTAGAGGTGCCACATTTTAGGCACTAAAGCTTTCAAGAGTCAAGATCAATCGAGGAATTCTTGTTATTGCTATATAACAGGCAAGGTAATTGTCTTAACCCTTTTATATATGAATTTCATATTATATATGCTGGATCTAGGGTTATTGCTTTGGAATTTCTTTTGCTTGTTCAATTAGTGAAAAACTTAGATCCAAAGCAATTAGGGTTGCATGAACACATCGTATGACAATCAAGT
The DNA here is from genome assembly GCF_002870075.4 of Lactuca sativa. Taxonomy (NCBI): domain Eukaryota; kingdom Viridiplantae; phylum Streptophyta; class Magnoliopsida; order Asterales; family Asteraceae; genus Lactuca; species Lactuca sativa. The sequence continues at coordinate 40,044,980 of NC_056629.2, read as the reverse complement.
TTGGAACTTGGTTGAAAATGTACCAGATCATAAGACAGTTGGGTGCAAATGGATCTTCAAGAAGAAGACCAACACGGATGGAAAGGTGAGCACGTTCAAGGCACAACTGGTTATGCAGGGCTTTACTCAAACCCCAGGTGTTGACTATGATGATGCCTTCTCACCAGTGGCCAAGATAAAGTCAATTAGGGTTATGTTAGCCATCATTGCGTTTCATGATTATGAAATATGACAGATAGATGTCAAAACCCCTTTCCTTAATGGGAAGTTGACTGAAGATATTTACATGTGTTAAACAAAAGGTTTTATGGATGCTAAATACCCCAATAAGGTGTGTAATCTTGAGAAATCAATCTATGGATTGAAACAACCTTCTCGCAAATGGAATCTTTGCTTTGATGAGAAGGTCGAAGAGTTTGGCTTCTTTAGGAGTGAGGATGAGTCATGTGTATATGTCAAAGCCAGTGGGAGTATAGTTAGATTTCTAGTACTGTATGTTGATGACATACTGCTCATAGGAAACGACGTTCCAACCTTGTAGGAAGTTAAGTCCTAGTTTGGAAGTGTTTTGCTATGAAGGATCTAGGAGAGGATGCCTATATTCTAGGAATAAGAATTTTGAGAAATAGGAGTAGAAGAATAATTGGACTTAGTCAAAGTACTTACTTGGATATAGTTTTAAAGCGTTGTAGCATGGAGAATTTCAAGAATAGAGAGTTGCTTATCCAAAGCAATACCAAGCCGAGTAAGACCCATAGTCTGAGTACCGATGTTGAGATAGAAGAAATGAGTCGAGTACCATATGCTTCCGTAGTTGTCTCGATCATGTATGCTATGACATGTACTCGCCCTGATATGGATTTTGCTTTGAGCATGGTCAGCCGATATCAAGGGAAACCGGGTAAAGCTCACTGGATAGCAGTAAAGAAAACTCTTAAGTATATGCGATGAACAAAGGATTGGGTACTTGTTCTTGGTGGCAGTGATGACTTGAGAGTTACTAGTTATAGTGACACTAGTTTTCAGACAGACCGAGACAACTTCCGTTCTTAGTCTGGTTGGGTGTTTACACTCAACGAAGGAGTAGTAACATGGAAAAGTTCCAAGCAGGAGACCGTGGTTGATTCAACATGTGAGTCAGAGTATATAGCCGCGAGTGAGCGTCAAAGGAGGCTATATAGTTGAAGAACTTCATTGGAGACCTTGGAGTTGTGCCAGCCATAAAGGAGCCTATGGAGATTTTCTACGAATATGAACGAGTGGTTGCCTTAACCAAGGAACCAAGATCCATACATATCGATAGGAAATATTACTTCATCAAACATCGGGTAGAAGAGGGACCTCCCGTTGTCAAAAGGGTATCGTTAGAAGAGAATCATGTAGATCCCCTCACAAAGGGTCTGAGTAGGATTAAACACGTTCCGCATGCGAGGACCATTGGTCTGAAGGACGATATTAGTTTTTGTGATTAGATAGATATTTTAGAAACTTGTAATGGAGATTTATATATAAGTATTGTTTACTATCTTTTGTCAATTGTTTATTTTTTGTTTCAACTTTGCATGTTTTACTTCCAGAATAATTGGATTATTCAAATTATCCACAATCAATCATACTTTGGAAGTAAGTAGTGAATTAAGACTATCATGAATTAGCTTGTAAATTGTCTAAGTGTTTAGATATAGCATTGGTTTGCTGTAATGTTTATGAGTGCTCATGAAATAGGGATTTAAGTATTGGATTAAACCCACACTCATTTGAATTACTTCATGAAATTTATCACGAGTAATTATGAGACGATAATATCGTATAGTCTTTAAATCGAGATATATGAGTTGTTGTTTACAAGTTGGTTGTGCATTGATAATGCATAAACGCATCAGTAATTTGATGTTATAAAATGCATTGTTTTGTATGATTTGATGAGTAAATAGTACAAGCATATAAGTCAAACTTTATCTGTTCCTTTTATCTCAAGAGGTAAAAGCGATATTTTGGGCCCCTCAATGATTTTGTGTTGACTTATGTGCTGGGCCCGATCAGGACTGAATTAATGTGTTCAATTAAGTTCCTTGTCATACAATTCAGAAATCAGGAAACAAAATTGTTGGACAATAAAAATGATTATGTTCCATGTCTTTGTTCACATGATATCTCTTAGAACGGAGGATTATATAATCCCTTATCTTAAGGACATGACTGACTGGGTCAAAGTTCGACAACGTCTTTTGAGAGTTATGATTGCTAATCAGATTCTAAATTCGTACTTGCAATTATAGTTATTATAATTATCCAAATGGGAGACTGTTGGATTAGGTGTCTAAGCCCATAACTATAATTGGTATGAACTTGATTTGATAGTAGCTTGGTCCTTTTGGGTTGCCTTCACTTTAGCAACTTGACATCATGACTTATGGAGAGAGGTTAATAAACGATTTATTAATATACTATGAGAATAATATATTAATTAGAAATCATATCATTTAGTTAGTATTTAATTAGAAATTAATTTGGAGTTGATTTTGGGATCAAAGGAACTGATTAAAAGAATGGGGACTGTTTTGCAAATCATTGATAGTTGCAAAACTAGGTTGGCGGACTCTTTTGGAATGGAGTGGATGAAATCTATAGGGTGGCCCTATAGAATTCGTCCAAGTTCTTCTAGTGGGAGGTCCATGGACTTCTTAATCCCTAAGCATGAAATTAGGGTTTCCTCCAGAAACCCTAGGAACCCACCATCTATTTAAAGGCCCCATGTCTTGTGATTTTCGGCCAATTCTTCCTTGAAGAAACCCTAGTCGAAATTCTTAGAGTATCCTCCTATCTCCTTCTCATCCTCTTGCAACAAGTGTTTGTGAGCCATTAGAAGTGCAACATTTGGGGCACTAAAGCTTTCAAGGGTCAAGATCAATCAAGGAATTCTTGTTATTGCTATATAACAAGCAAGGTAATCTTCTTAACCCTTTCATATATGAATTTCGAATTATATATGCTAGATCTAGGGTTATTTCTTTGGAATTTCTTTTTCATGTTCAATTAGTGAAAAACTTATATCCAAAGCAATTAGGGTTGCATGAACGCATAGGATGTTGTTATGCTCAAAACCCATCATTAGTTTGGATCGTCGAAGCCCTACATTCAACTCTTTGGATCCAATGGTTGCTTCTTCTATTGAGGCGAGGTTCACGGCTGAAGAGATTAAAAATGTTGTTTGGGATTGTGGTGTGGATCGTGCCCCTGGTCCGGATGGTCTTAGCTTCCGTTTTCTTAGACATTTTTGGGAGATTCTTGCGGACGATGTTATTGCTTTTTTGCAAGATTTCTTTGCCAAACTTGTTTTCCTGAAGGGGTGTGACTCGTCATTTATTACTTTGATTCCCAAATCCGATAATCCGCTTTGTATGAAGGATTATCGCCCTATTAGTCTTATTGGGTTGTAATTTAAGATAATTACAAAATTGTTGACTAATAGGATGGCACCTGTTCTTCATGACGTTATTGGGTTGGAGTAGTCAACTTTTCTTAAGTCCCGCCAAATTCTTGATGGTCCGTTGATGGTTAATGAGCTGGTGAGATGGTTTAAAAAGAAGAAGAAAAAGCTTATGATGTTTAAAGTCGATTTTCATAAAGCTTATGATTTTTAAGTTGGGAGTATTTGGATAAGGTCATGGGTTTCTCGGTTTTTGTGAGAAATGGAGAGCTTAGATTTGTGGCGTGTGCTCTAATGCTAGATCTTCTGTGTTGATTAATGGGAGCCCTACTAATAAGTTTCAGCTTTCAGAGGTCTCAGACAAGGAGATCCCCTTTCTCCTTTTTTATTCAGTATAGCTATGGAAGGGCTTCATATTGCCTTAGAGGATGCGGTTGTTGAAGGGGTGTTCTTGGGTGCTCCTATGGGTTCTGATGAGGTTCTCACATCTCATTTTTTTTTATGCAGATGATGTTATTTTCCTAGGGGAGTGGGATGCCTCTAATACTTAGAATTTGATTCATATATTGAGATGTTTTTATTTGGTGTCGGGCCTTAATCTCAATCTTACTAAGTTAAATCTCTATGGGGTGGGGGTTAACCCGGTGGAGATTACTAGCTTAGCTTCTTTTACCGGTTGCTTGGCTGGAACTCTTCCCTTTGTTTATCTTGGTATCCTAGTTGGAGAATATATGGTTCGGCTTAAAGGTTGACAGATTATCATCGACCGTTTTAAGAAGAGGTTATCTTCTTGGAAGATCAAGTTGTTGTCCATTGGAGGTTGTTTGACCCTTATAAAATTGGTTCTAGGGAGTTCGGGTATTTATTTTTTCTCCCTGTTTCGTCTTCCTGCCACTGTTTTTCACTCTTTAGAGGCCTTGAGGGCTCGGTTTTTTGGGGTGTTGCTGAGGGTCAAAATTGTATTCATTGGGTTAACGGGAATTTGATCTTGAACTCATATGCTCAAGGAGGTCTTGGGGTTGGTAGTTTGGATGCTTTTAACCTAGGCCTTCTATATAAATGGAAGTGGCAGTTTTTTAATGAAAAGGGAGCTCTTTGGATTAAAATTGTCAAATTTTGTCATGGGGAAGGTGGTGGTTTCTTGGATGACTCAAGAATAGAAAGTGGATGGGGTGTTTGGCAAAAGATTGTTGGATCCATTAATCTTCATAAGAGTGGTTGTATTCCTTCTAATTCCATACATAGAGTAGCGGGGGATGGGGCTTAAACGAGATTCTTGAAGGATGTTTGGTGCTAAGATATTCCTCTTATGGAGTGGTTTGAGAGATTCTTTGCTTTAGCTTTTAATCAAGATGCTCAGGATAGTGATTAATGGTCTCCGGGGGGTTGGAATTTCCATTGGTGTCGGGGGATTAGAGTAGGGGTTGAATTGACCCAATTTGATGATCTTGTGGAGATTTTAATCCTATTCTTATAGAGGAGGTGCTGGATAAATGGTCTTGGGAGCTTGATCCATCGAGTATATTTATTGTTAAATCAACAAGGAATTGGGTTGATGATATGACACTCCTTTTGGGTAGTACGCCTACTAGGTGGAACTGTTTTGTCCCTATTAAAATTAATATTTTTTATGGTGTGTGCTATTGGATCGCATCTCGGTTAGAGTTAAATTGGTGGAAGGGGGGGGGGGGGGGGGGGCGATAGATTCCTTATTGTGTCCCGTGTGTCATAATTCTCAAGAAAGTGTGAATCATTTGTTGTTGTAGTGTTCGGTTGTTGGTCAGGTTTGGAGTCGAGTTGGACATTGGTTTCACTTGGACCTTCCTGTATTTTCTTCTATCCATGAGGTGGTGGATTGGGTGGATTTTAGACCGACTGTTCATTTGGAGTGCTCGATTGTAGAGTCAGTGTTCATTGTGGTCATATAGGTTCTTTAAACGTTTTGTAATTTTTTACTTTTTAGTAACAATAAACCTAGAAAATATAGACTTTTTGATTCTATTATGGATCTTTCTTTCCGATGATTTTCTTTTCGGAATTCTAAGGTTAGAGTTAATTGGATGATATGGTTACAAAATCTTATCCGGTCTTAATTTGTATTTTGCTCTAGCTCCTTGCTAGAGGTTCGGTTTTCTAATATGATGTTGCTGTTCTAAACAAAAGATATATTTGAAAATTATTATTTTTTAAATAAAAAGCTGGTTTAAGTATCTTTAAAAGAAAATATGTTTATAAGGTTTTTTTTTTTGCTTAACAAACATGAAAATTTGAAAAGTTCAAAAAATAAATTAACTGAGCGCCAAAGCCTAAATAAATGCAAATCTTGTTTTTGAAATCGAAACAGTTTAATAAATTGCAATTAATTAAATAATATTTTGGTTGGTTTTTGTGATGGAATTATATAAGTTTAAATTTATAACAGGTGTCGTTGATAGGTCATAGAAAATATTATATTAAAGCATATTCTTTGACCACCAAAAATAAAGTATAATTATTCTAATTCTTCTCCACTTTTGCGTTCATCAATCATTATTTTAAAACATAATTGTCATTTTAATCCATCTTATAAATACGTAAAGATGCTGGAAAATTTTCCATATGATGTGCATGCATAAAAATGAAAAAAAAAAAAAAATCTTTTATATGCAAATAGTTTAATTAAGGTATGTATAAAAGAAGATTTGTATTACAAAAATGTATCGTTTTCAATTCAACAAGATATATGCAATTTAAACTTGGGATATATAACAATTGAGTGTCAGTTTATATATGTCTCAGTAAAATGTCTCTTAATTGATATTTTAAATGATGAATATTGTTAAATTAATCGATTTTCATGAAAAATATGTTAATAATGCGTTAATTTGTAATTTTAACAATGCACTACATATGTAACTAAATTATGTTGTTATAATATAATAGGTTAATATATCATCTATATATATACCTATTGTGAACTTATCAAGTATCATCCAAAAGTTAAATATTTATATGAATTTTTATGATTTGATTGCTAACTTTTATTAGTATGATTATTAGCAACTCCAGTGGACCATTACAAATTTTCAGAAGTTCAAGGTACAATTTTGCAATTAAAATTGACTAAATTACTTTAAATTTTAATACTCTCGGTACACTTTAAAGTTAGGTAATGTAGTTATTTATCATTACTTTTTGTGAATTTCATATGGTCTTACGCACCAATAATCCAAGTAACAACCAGATATAATATTAAAGGATGAACACAATAAAATTTTAATTTGTGTCCTAAGACACATATAAAAACTATTAATTATGAGAAATATTATCATAATTAAATATAATTTTTATAATTATAGAAAATATATTTTTTATAATTAATGAATTTCACATTTAATTATAATAATATTCTCATAATTAATAGTTGTTTTTTATTTTGGTCTTTAAGAAACATATTAGAAATTTCCAAATTTAAAAGTTTGTAATATTTTTCTATTAAAGACATCAATTTAAAACTTAGGAAAGTTATTGCAAATTTTTTTGAAATAAAGAGCTCTTTCACACACATGTATAAATGTATAAATGTTATAAAAAAATAGTAAATTACATGATGGATACTTCAAAGTTTAGAGTAGTCTGTAAGTTTATCCCCAAACTTTTGTTTTCAACTAGGACCATTATTATAATTTGGTTTTATTATGGTTTTAGTTTCTACTAGACATGAAATGACAAATTTGTCTTAGTTATATTTTCTAATCTTTTTTTTCATTTATTATTATTAGTGAGATTCATCTCATATTCTTTTCCCCACACCGGTCCTTTTCATGAATTCATGTCTTTTTATCCCCCCCCCCCCCCCCCCCCCCTCCCGTCATACAATCGCCGGCTATCAGGCCTGCTGCACTAGCACCACCAAAAAACCCCAACGTCGCCACCAATCCTAATGACGGTCTCAGATCCAAATCAGTCGTACCCAAAAACATTCGTCTAAGTCGACGTCATTTGGAAGCCAAATCTCTATGATGATCTATAGATGAAAAACTACGATTACAGGTTTTACAATTCTTTATGATGATCTTTGTGACGATCTCAATGATGATATTGTGAAAATCACTATGACAATATATGTGATGTCATTTTACCCTTCACCATAATCTCTAGAAGCCAAATCTATGCGACGATCTCCGATCATACAATCATATGTCAACAAGAAGCGCAATCCCACCACTGAAATCGTGTCCAACCAACAAACCATCCAAGATGTACGAACGGTGGGTAATTTGGATCATAAACGACAATTTATCTAATTTTTGGGTTTAAAAAAAACTAGGAAAAATTAGGTGTCGTATAGGGTCCTGAGTTTGTAAGGAGAGGGCGGGATGAAGGAGACATCGTCATCATTCTAGGGACTCCGATGAACAGAGGATTTTGCAAGAGAATCTGGAAAGCTCCGACAAACATTGAGTGACGTGGGAAGAGATGACGTAAGATATGGAAAGGAAGTGAGAAGAAATACACATGATCAAGAATAGGATAATTGGATTGTGTGGTGGTGTTGGGTTTTCATTCAAAATTTGTTTAAAAAACAAAAAGATGGCAATGGAAGACTTTGATTTTCAAAAAAATAAAAGTAATTTTATTCCCATCAAAAGATCATTTTGCAAGACTTAGAACGATTAAACATAACCAAAGAAGAAAAAAGTGAAACTATTGGATTAGGTGTCTAAACTCATAACTATATATATATATATATATATATATATATATATATATATATATATATATATATATATATATATATATTTGAATTGATAGTAACATAGTCCTTTTGGGTTACCTTCATGCTAACAACTAGACATGATGATCTATTGAGAAAGAGGAAGAATTGATTGTTTGATTAATAAATTGAAATGAATGATTTATTAACGTATTATGGAAATAATATATTAATAGGAAATCATATTATTTAATTAATAGATAGTCAGAAATTAATTGGAATTAATTTTGAGTTTAATTGAAATAATTAACAGTTCAGGGGCTGTTTGGAAATTTATTGATAGTTGATAAAAGAAGCTCTAGAACCTCCCTAAAGAGGCTTCGACGGAAACTTCTAGGAAGGCCCTAGAATTTTCGTTTAAGGGCTATTAGATGGAAGGTTTAGGGTTACTTGGTCCTTAAGCAAAGCACTTTGGGTTTCCTACTTCTAACCCTAGCTTTGGCTCTAAGTCACATCACTATATAAAGACCCTAACCCTTGATATTTTCGGCCACATGAAACCGTAAAGAAGAGTGGCCGAAAATTGAAGTTTCCTCCTCCCCTCTCATATCTCATCCTCTTGCTAAGTGTGTTTTTGATTCATTAGAGGTGTTACACTTGTGGCACTTGCTCTCAAGCTTCAACATCTTCAAGGTTTTGGATTGTTATTACTTCATAACAAGCAAAGGTATGTATCATAACTCTTATTATGTGATTTTTTGATTATTTATCATAGATATTGGATTTATGAATTATTGTTCATATTGTATGTTCAATTAGAGAAGACATAAATCTTATCAGGGTTGCATACACACATAGGATTGTATGTTATGTTGTAAACCCATCAGCGGTATCAGAACATAGGTTTAGTTTTCTATTGAATTGATACTAATATGAACCTGAACAAGTAGAAGATAAACATAATCTGCATTCTGTTCTGCCACCACGACGTGTTGTTCTTCACCACAACATGGTGCTTGCAATTTTTGCCTTGCCACGACGTGGTAATTGTTTACCACGACGCCGTAAGCTATTAGATACAAACATTTCGGTATTTGATATGTTTTAAAATTGATTAGAAATAATTACCTTTTATAATATTTTTTAATTGTATAAATCTAAATATTTTAAATTGTAATTTGATATCCTTATCTAAAATTGATAATTGGTTATATTTTTTAATTTAATTAATTTGATATTAATTTTGAAATTCTAAAACATTAAAATATGACCTTAGTATTTTTTTAAAAGTTTAAAAATACCATTATATTATATGTAGCATTAAAAAATCTAATATATATATATATATATATATATATATATATATATATATATATATATATATATAAGACAAGTCAGTCGAACCGCTAATACACCTCATTCACGAAACTGATCTATAAAGGGAGTTTAAGGAAGCGGCCTATAAAATAACCATCATTGGGTATCCATTCTTATCCACCTTTCCCTTTATTGGTGGAGGGTTATTAACCGAACGAGTTTGATAAGACACTTAATTCTCATAAATAAGTATAGTGAAATTAATAAAGTAACTAAATGCTTTTCATAAAATTCTCAATCTTAGTTACTTTAGGAAAAATGTGAATTTGATGCTAATGCATGAAATTACATATTGCATTTTATATAAGTTGTTAGTAGAGTGTGTGTGGTTAACTGGCACACTAATATGGACTAATAAAGGGTGATAATGGGTTTCTCGTAAATTATTCTTGGTTAATGGAGCGCGTGTGGCTAACCGACACATTGATTAGATGATAAATGACGTTGAGAGCACAAAGCTAGTTTGCATGGTTATTCACATCTTATTTGTGATCTTCGATATCCCAGTCATAAATGGAAGAACATAATCGAGATTAAACATGTCATTGAATAGTTCAATGAAACTCAAAAGGTCTAAGAATTTCATTTAAAACCTAATTTGTTTAAAATTTCGTTTTTGTGGAGAAATTGGTAAATCGTCATTTACCTAATTTATTTATTTCATGAATAGATTACAGAATCCCTTTTCTATGTTGTGAAATCTTTAGTTGGATCCTAGCCTTAATACTTCATTTGGGTGTTATATTGAGGAATCTTCTTATCTAACTAAAAGTTGTCCTTCTTCTTTTTCAGATGTCAAATCTCAAAGATGCTTCTGGTTCCTCCTCCAACAACAACTCCTCTAATAACTTCTCACTCTTGACTATCTACTCGAGGGTTAGATTTAATGGCACCAATTATAATGATTGGATGCGAAACATCAAGATGGGTCTACATTTCGAGGAATAAGAGTATGTATTCGAAAAGGAACTGCTCGAGATTGATGAAATAAAAGCTACTCCTGAAGAACAAGCTGAGTATAGGAGACACTACAATAATGCTACCAAAGTGGCATGTATCATGGTGGCTACTATGACTCCTAAGCTGCAAAGGTTCTATGAGGATTACTGGGCATACGAGATGAACAAGGACTTGGTGGAAAACTACCACCAACGAGCTTGTTAGGAAAAGTATGAAGTAGTGAAGTCCTTCATCACCAGCAAAATGAAAGATGGAGAGTCCGTCTGTAGCCACTAGCAACGAATGCAAAGATATGTGTAACGCCTGGTGAAGCTTAATGTGAACTTTGATGAGGAATTGGCTATTGATATAGTCTTGCACTCATTGCCCAGTTGTTATGATCAATTCATCATGAATTATCATTTGAACAACCAAGAGACCACATTGGCTCAACTTCAGAACTTGCTGTGAAATGCTAAAAGTGGAATGAAGGGAAAAGGTGTTACCTACACTCGTACTGCTACTACTCTTGCCTTGGCCATAGGGAAATGAAAAGGGAAGAAGAAGAAAGGTCCTCCTAAACAAAATTAGAAGTGAAAGTCTCAAGCTGGATCCTCAATCAATGGATCCAAAGGAAGAGCCAGTTCTTAAGCTCCCCCTGCCTCTGATCCTAAGGAGACTACTTGCTTTTACTACCACGAAAAATGGCATTGGAAATGAAGTTGCCCTAAATATTTGCAAGACATAAAGGATGGAAAAGTGAAGCCAACCTCGGCAGGTATTTACACAATCTTATCTAAAAAATCATCATATTATCATTCTTGGGTCCTTGATACAAGATGTGGGTTTCACATTTGTTCTGATTTGTAGGGGCTAAAAAGAAGTGAGGATGTGGAGCATGGGAGAATAAACCTGATCGTGGACAATAAGAGATCGTCACATGTTACCAAGATTGGTGTTTATACTTTAATGCTTAGTAGTGGGTTATGTTTAGATTTGAACAATCGTTACTACTCATTAGAGATGAATAGAAACATCATTTAATTTCATGCTTTATATAGACAAGGTTTTCAATATTCTTTTGATAATGAGAATTGATCTATTTATGCTTATAAAATTGGTCTATTTTATTTTGAAATATTACCTTGTGATGGTGTGTATGAAACTGTGATGGTTGTAGACAATTTAGGTAATAGTGTTCTTCAAGTTGATTTGTCTAATGGTTTAGACAAAGCATACTTGTAGCATTGTCATCTTGGACCTGTCAACAAGAAACGTATTGCCCAACTCCAAAAGGATGGATTGTTGGACTCCTTTGACTTTAAGTCAGATGATACATGCGAGCACTGTTGTAAAAATCCCAACTAGGTCCCAATTAATCTCCGATTAATCCTTAGGCGCTACTCGACCGATTAGAGGGCACCTAGTGATTAATCCCTGCATACATAATGAGTGAAACATTATAAAACAATGAAATATTAACATTTTGAAGAAGTTTAATTTAATGGAAACAGTATGAGGCATGATTAGTGTTGTATTAAACATATTAACCTATTTTGTTATCATATTTGTGGTATTTACGAACTTTGATATGATATTAGTCATATTTAATTTTTTAAAATTCAACAAATTACCAATTAATGGTCCCCGATTAATCCCCCCGATAAATCTCCGTCTAGCCGATTAATCACTTGACCCCAGTCTACCGACTAGCTAACGTCGAGCGTTTTTTACAACCTTTCATGCGAGTCTTGTTTACTTGGAAAGATGACTAAATCACCTTTCACTAGTTCTTGTGAAAGAGGTGAGAGATTGTTGGATCTCGTGCACACAGATGTGTGTGGTCCCTTCAGATCCACCACAAGGGATGCAAATCGATTCTATGTGACTTTTACTGATGATTATAGCAGATATGGATATATCTACTTAATTAAGCATAAGTCAGAAACCTTTGAAAAGTTCAAAGAGTTCAAACAGGAAGTCGTGAAATAATTCGGTAGGAAGATCAAGATGCTCAGATCCGATAGAGGTGGTAAGTATCTTAGTATCGAATTCCATGACTACCTCAAGGAATGTGGAATAGTTTCACAATTGACACCTCCTAGGACACCACAACTTAATGGTGTCGCTGAGAGGCATAATCGAACCTTGCTGGATATGGTTTGTTCCATTATGAGTCGAGCTTCACTTCCAGTCTCTTTCTAGGGGTATGCCATAGAGATTGTGTCACACCCCCAAACCGGAACGAGAGAAACGTTCGGGGGCGGATGAATTCATGTAGTACCGTAACAATTGGATACATAGTAAAGAAAGCAATATAACCATCATATATATAATTGAAATTTTACATTGTTAAAAGGTACATGTTCAAAACCAATTACAATATGATGCCAAAATATAAAATTAACTGGCGCCGCAGTGTCCCTTCTTCAAAAGCTGTTTTGTTACCTGTAGTTACTGATACCCTGGGACATACAAGTACTTTTGAAAGAGTAGATCAGCATTTAAGCCGGTGAGTTTCATAAGTATTAAATGACAATATTTGTATGAATTTAAAATGAAACGGTTTGCTTTTGTTTGTTTGTTCCTAGAAAAATCCCATATTTTCTACTGGTATAAATGTAGCCTTCTATCAAGACCAAAGTTTGTTTCTAGAAAATTGATGTTTTTCCGTATGTGGGTGGCAGTTTAGAAGTTTCAAAACTGTAACACAATAATATTTTTCATGCCTAAAGTAGTTAATTTATGTACGTGTAAAGTCGCCAAGACGTCTGAAAAACCCCGTAAATCAATGTGTTTTTAATACTCCATGTGAGTTTTATAACCATGCTATTGGCTAGGACGGCCTATACTCAACGGTCTTTAGGCGTTGGAATGTTCTGACGTTTGTCACCCCAAATGGTATACTGTAGCTAACAGTCAGGGCGCGGGGTTGTCAATCCCGTATAGATCTATACACAAACACCATGCTCCCCCTCCAAGGGATTCTAGTATATAATACAGGACTTGAAATGTGTACTCGAACGTACGTGAAGTTTAATGTCTCACAAAACTTAGTATAAAACAGATTTATGTATGAAAATGTCCGTTTGTTCTTGTATATGAATGTATCTCCTTGAAATAATGTTTCTAGTATGTAAAAGTTCGTGATGTTCTCGTAATACTATACCTATTATAGTTTTCTAAAAGTGTGTCTCGTTTGTATAGTAAACCCTAGTGAAATGCTCACTTGTTATGAAAAGTATAACTTTGTAGTGCCAAAGATGGACACATATACATACAGTATAAGCAGAGTGTTTGATATATATATATATATATATATATATATATATATATATATATATATATATATATATATATATATATGTATATATATATATATATATATATATATATATAACAACATTTTTCATTTCAAAAGACAAGATGTTATCGTGATATATTTTGCATACGAAAATTTCCCTATATTAGTTATGATTCACATATGATTCAATTGATAAAAAGTGTATAATTAAACTTTATATAACATACGATAATAATCGTGTATTTTACTTGTATTCCCCCCTTAAAAGCATATAAAAGCATTTATAAAACATTTAAAAGTGTGGATTATAGGGGTATGAACTCACTTGAAAGATCGAAGAAGGCGAGATGAAAACCGAGCAGAACTTCGACTCGAGAAAGCGGATTTTCTTGGGATTCTCGGGAATCTCGGGAGCACAAACGACCCTCGGGGCTTGAGTATGGAAACCGGGGCTTCGGGAGATCATGTGCACGGAAAACGAGGCAAAAACGCAAGAAAGATGAGAGGAAATGAGCCTTTTCTTCGAAACCCTCGCATCCCTTTTATAGGGGTTGGGAACCACCTCGGTACGTTGGGCGTACGCGTGCGTCATGCGTGACCGCATCCTCGACTGCCTCAGAGCTCGGATGGGACGGGGCATAGCCTCGCATAGGGGGCGATGTGGACGATCCGAGGCCTAGTCCTCGAGTACGCTGGGCGTACGAGGGTACGCTGGGCGTAACTCGGATTGGCCCGGTGACTCCTCCTTCGGATAATACCGAAATTTAATTTAAATTTAAATTTTTATTATTTAATAAACTTCAAAAATTCATATCTTCTTCATACGAACTCCATTTTCGACGTTCTTTATATCCACGCGTAGGTGAGACTACGCTCTACAATTTTCGTTTAGACTCCGTCGGCAAATTTTGAAATTATTTTTATTGTTTATTTTTAAAAGGTCGCAGTAAGAAATTTTCGTTAGAAATCCATAACTTCATTATCCGATGTCTGTTTTTGCCAAACTTTTTACTGTTGAAAAACCATTGTCGAGACCTTCGATTCTCATTTAGGTCATTTCGGCCAAAAGTCGCTCGATCTCTGTTTCGAGTTTTTAGCTGTCTGTCGCTATGCCGAACTTGGAAAAATCGTAACTTCTTTATACGAAGTCAGATTTGGACGTTCTTTTTATGTACGATCACGATTTAATGATATCTAACATAGTAGGTAATCAATTAGAGACTTTTGAACATTTTATTTTCGAAGTAAATTTCATTATATCAAAAGTAATTACAATACTTGAATTTTTAGGTCATTACATAGAGTTGAAATATCGGGTTGTCACATCATCCCCCCGTTAGAGGGAATTTTGTCCTGAAATTTAAAGTAAGAAAGATACTTGAATCAGAGAAAAAGATGAGGGTACTTTTGTATTATCTGATATTCGCGTTCCCGTGTGAATTCAGGTCCTCGCTTGGCGTTCCAGCGAACCTTCACGATGGGTATGCGACTTTGTTTCGTTTGTTTAACGTCTCGGTCCATGATTTCTACCGGTTCTTGCAAAAAGTTGAGGCTCTCGTTGATCTCGATCTCGTCAAGTGGAATAACAAGAGTATCATCGGACAGTCACTTTTTTTCAAGTTCGAGACGTGGAAGGTTGGATGTATGTTACTAAGTTCACATGGTAGATTAAGTTTGTAAGCTACAGGGCCGATTCTGGCGAGAATCTCGAAAGGCCCTACGTATCTTGGATTTAGCTTTCCACGCTTTCCAAAGCGTATCAAGACTTTCTAAGGTGAGACCTTCAATAGAACGCGGTCTCCTACCTGGAATTCCAAAGGTTTCCTCCTTTGGTCAGCGTAGCTTTTCTGTCGGTCTCTAGAGGCTTTCAACCGTTCACGAATCTGAACGATCGTCTCTGTTGTTTCTCGTATGATTTCCGGACCGGTGAGAGTGCTTTCAGGAACTTTTCCTTTAGCTAACTATGTGTCGCCAACTTCATCCCAACACAGAGGGGACCTGCACTTACGGCCATAGAGGGCTTCAAATGGAGCAGCCTTTATGCTCGTATGATAACTATTGTTGTATGAAAATTCGACAAGGGGTAAATGGATATCCCATGCCTTTCCAAAGTCAATCACACAGGCTCTCAGCATATCTTCCAAAGTTTGTATCGTTCTCTCACTTTGCCCGTCTATTTGTGGATGGTATGTTGTACTCATGTCCAGCCTAGTCCTGAGGGGACTTTGTAGTGACTGCCAGAACCTTGAAGTGAATCTACTATCTCTATCGGAGATAATGGATATTGGAACACCATGCAGTCGTACTATTTCCCTTATGTAAGTTCTTGTAACCTTTCCATCTTGTCAGTCTCCTTGATTGGTAGAAAATGCGCGGATTTGGTCAATCTGTGGACGATGACCCATATGGTATCGAGTCCACCCGTTGTCTTGGGCAACTTGGTTATGAAGTCCATAGTAATTCGTTCCCATTTCCATTCCGGTATCTCCGGTTGTTGTAGTAATCCTGAAGGTTTCTGATACTCGACCTTAACCTTAGCACAAGTAAGGCATTTACTTACGAAGGTGGGAATTTCTGCTTTCATGTTAGGCCACCAGTACAGTTTCTTAAGATCCAGATACATTTTATCTGAACCTGGGTGAACGGAATATCTCATGTTGTGTGCTTCGGTCATGACCACGTCTCTGAAGCCACCATGTCTCGGTGTCCAGATACGGTCCATGAGATAATATGCTCCGCCACCCTTGATTTCTAGATTCTTTTCCATTCCTCACAGGGATTCACACGTCACATTTTCAGGTTGCAAAGCTTCCAGTTGAGCCTCCTTAATTTGTGTGGATAAGTGGGAATGGATAGTCATAGTCAAAGATTTGACTCTCCGACCAGTGTATTCTTTTCGACTAAGGGCATCAGCTACTACATGGGGCTTGCTAGGATGATAACGAATTTCACATTCGTAGTCATTGAGTAGCTCAACCCATCATCGTTGTCGCATGTTGAGCTCCTTCTGATCGAAAATGTGTTGAAGGCTCTTGTGGTCGGTGAAAATAGTACTCATTGTTCCGTACAGGTAGTGTCTCCAGATCTTCAGAGCAAATACCACTGTTCCTAACTCAAGATCGTGTGTTGTATAGTTTACTTCATGTATCTTAAGCTGACGGGAGGCATAGGCAATAACCTTCCCTCTTTGCATAAGAACACAACCAAGTCCTTGATTTGATGAATCGCAATACACTACGAAATCTTCTATACCTTCGCGGATGGATACTATCGGTGCGGTGCACAAGGCCTGTTTCAGTGTTTGGAACGCCTTCTCTTGTTTTGCTTCCCAGTCAAAGGTCACGGCTTTCTGGGTTAATGTTGTTGGATTAGATGTCTAAGCCCATAACTATTATTGGTATATACTTGACCCGAGAGTAGCATGGTCCATTTGGGTTGCATATCATCAGGACAATTTCTTAGGATGGACTTTTGAGAGAAGGTTATTTATGGTTAATTAGTATATTATCAGTTATAATATATTAATATGAAATCATATGTTTTAATTTGTATCGATCAAGAATTAATTTGGAATTAATTTAGTGATCAAAAGAGACTAATTAAATCTATGGGGACTAATTATGATAATTAGTTATATTTATATGTATTGGGCTTATGATCCATGTTGGACCAGGTTTATGTATGGATACATAAAGAGTTAGGCCACATGAACCATGGATCATAAAACCCATGGGTATGGATTATGGGTTATACCCATGACCCTTGGAATCCTACATATAAATAGGTTACTCCATAGCCAAAATCACCACTTCTTTTCTTAGAGAAATATGGAGGTGTTTTGGTGCATGGAATTCTCTCTCAAGAGCCACCTTTGTCCTAGGTGTGTTGTGATTCCATTTGAGGCATTTCATACTATTGGTGCTAAGCTCTTAAGGCCAAACACATCAAGACTTCAAGCCACATAAAAGATATGTTTCCCTAACTAGTATATTATATGGTTTATGTCAAATGCATGCTAGTTATAGGTTTAATGCCTTGGAAACCATTTGCATGTATAATTAGTGAAAACATAGATCCAAGGTATTTAGGGTTGTATGTAAACCGTAGGATGTTGTATTATACCAAAACCCAACAGTGGTATCAGAGCCATGGGTTGTTTTCTATTATATTTGATGCAAATGTATTTTTTTTTCAAGTTGATGGAAAAAAAGGAAAAAAAAACATGAAGTTTGTCAAATTTTATGATAATTACTTGATTTTATGAAAAACTAATTATTTGTAAAATTTGAGTCACTTTACTACAAGAGTTGAATTAGGTCAAATTATTAAAAGATAGAATTATATGATTATTTTATTTGTTTTAAAAGTTTGATCTAAGTGGTTTTAAGGAGTTACAAATTTTGTCATAAAATTTTGGAACTCAAAAGTTTTTTTTTAAAGTTATGATGTTAAGAGTTTTGAAACTTCCATAAGTTACGGATGTGAAATGTCTAATTTATTAACTCATTAGGTTATGAAGTCCAAGAGTCTTCAAAGGATAATTGTCAAAGTTTCAAGATTTGTATTAGTTTATATGATTATCTAATTTCTTGAAAATTGTTGATGTGAATTATCTTTACTTATGGGTTTAATCTAGATCATAGAAGAATTATTTGATTATTGTGTTAATTGGAATATTTGATCTTAATGGTTTTTATGAACTCCATAACTTGTCCTCAAGTTATGGAAAGTGAAGAGTTTTTCTTTTTAAAGTGTCATTAAGTCTCATAGGTTATGAAAATAGAAGAGTCTTTATTTTTAATGTCATCATTAAATGATTTAATGTCTTTCATAACTTGTCCTCAAGTTATGGAACTTGAATTTTTTTTTCATTAAACCTTAATTAAACTCATAAGTTATGAAAAAGCCAAGAGTTTTGAAAGGTTTCAAAACTTGTCCTCAAGTTTTGGAATTTGTAAAGTTACCCCCCATGTATACTTTAATTCCAAACTAGACCTTATAATTTTAAAAGTTAAAATTCAACCCTTATAATTTATAATATTATAAGTTAATAATATATATATATATATATATATATATATATATATATATATATATATGTATAAGAGTAAAGTTTGTCTTACCGTTAGTAGGCCTCATTCACGAAGCCGGTCTATAAGGGGGGTATAAGGTTACTGCCTATAAAATGGCAGTTTAATGGGTGTCCACTCTCACCCACCGCTTCCTTGACCGGTGGAGGGTCGTTAGCCGAACAGGTAGGACAAGGACTATAATTCTCCCTTCATTAAAAGTATTAATGATAAATACTAAGTAACTAAACCTTTTATAAATACCCAATCTTAGTTACTTAGGAAAATGTGAATAAGGTGCTAATCCATCAAATTACACTTTGCACTTTGTTTAAGTTGGTTAGTGGAGCGTGTGTGGTTAACCGGCACACTAACTCGTATTTAACAAGGTAGGCAAAAGGTAACTTAATGTTTATCATAGTATCGATGGAGCTTGTGTGGTTAACCGACACATCGATTGAGGGGTAAACACTTAAGGGTACCAAGTAATTTGCATGGTTACTTCACACCTTGTTTTGTGATCCTCGGCATCCCAGTCATAAAACCAGAAGGGCACACTCGAGATTGAAACATTCCATTGAAAAGTTCAATGAATCTCAAAAGATCTAGGAGTTTCAAATCCAATTAAAACCTAATAAATTATTTCGTTTTTCATGGTGGAAATTGGTGAATCGTCATTCACCTACCTTCAAATATTATATAGCTTGGATTACGGCATCCCTCTTCCAAGTTATAAAATAGTTTGTTGGGTCCTAGCCTTAATATTTCATATTGGGTGTTATATTAAGGACTTTAAATCAACTATCTTGAATATATCCCAAAAGATGTCTAGTTCAGACAACTATGATCTTCCCAAATATCTTGGAACTTCACTTCCTCCACCTCCTCCAATTATTCTCCATAACCCACAAGTTCAAGGTCACTCAAGCCCTATTAGCAAGGCAAGGTCTAGGTGTGATCACATCTTGGAGATGAAGTCACATACTGACAAGCCGGGAGAGTTGGGTGTCAAAGTCTTAAGAAAGTTAGTGGTGTAATCACTTTCTAAGTCACATAGTGAGTTCCTTGGGACTCCTATGAAACAGACTATGACAGGACACTTAATGATCTTATCTATTTGCTTGGTGCTGCTAAATCAGAAATGATTTAGTGTACTAGTAAAGAAAATTTGATTAGGAGATCAACTTCCGAAAACTTTATGGACAAGGACAATAGTGACACAGGAAATCCAGAAAAGTATTCTCTTCCAAATGGAAAGGGATCGGCCATAGTCAACTTGGTTGACCAAATGGTAAAGAGAAAGGCTAAGTCTGAGATAGTCCCATGTACTATTACCTAAGGGTCCATATGGTCCTATTGCCAAAAGGAAAGGGCATTGGTTGCGAAGCTGTCAATTTTACCTGAAAGATCATAAGGCTAGTAAAGTCAATAAGTTTGACTCTATTTCAGGTATGGTCCACTATCTAACTCGGTTAAGTTTCTATTCTGAGATTCTTATTACAAGATGTGACTTGGTCACATGTTTATGTTTAACAATCAAAGGAAAAGTGAAGGAAACTTAAAGAAAGAGTATGTTGAATCTGATCGCGAAGATGGATTTCTATCTCTTCATTGAAGATTGGATTCTTGAGCTACTCTTAGGAGTTATGATAGATTGCTAGGAAACAAGTAATAACATAGTTTTCATTTCAAGTTACATTGTAAGGAAAAAGTTTTTTCCGCATTTTAAAATAAATAAAAGTTTGTTTTACATTATTTTTATCTCCTTACAATGGCATTCATGAAAACTTGATGTTTGTATGTTTATAGCAATATTGGAAATATGAATTTGATTCGTTCATTTGTGGTAGTGTCTAAATTTACCAAATAAGGAAAGATTCTCATCACCCAAGTTTCAATTGGACCGAAACTTGGAATCAAGCAAGTTGTATAGTATGATGAATGAGAACTTTCGAGCATTGGAAAAATTAAGACTAACTACTTGTTCACATGGATGTGTGAGTTAAGAGAAGGACTAAGGGACCAATTACACTTTCTTGTGCACTTGTCAAAGTCCACCACAAATGATGGATAATACTATTCGTCATGATTTACTAAGCTTTAGTAAATATGATTATACTTACAAGCTTAAGTATAATTCTGAAACATTGGAAAATTTTCAATGTATGGCAGAACAAATAAGAAGAATCAAATTAGGCAGAAGGATAAAAGTTTCTCAAATCTAAAAAGATGGGAGAGTACTTTAGTATCATGTTTTAAGGTCATCTTAATGATATTGAGACCTTATCACAATTCATCCTCTAAGTACATTCTGATAGTTAAGAAGAGGAGTTATGAATTGTTGAAGTGGTTAAATCAAGAAGATGACTCATACTTCATTCCAAAACAATTCATAAAGTTATACTGTATGATTGTAACTTGAGTGACATGTCTTAAAGAAGGTTTAAAACACTTGTCAAATGTAAAAGTAAAAGTTTTCTACTCTTGTACATTTGAAATTGGTAAGTTGTGATGTTTTGGATAAAACAAAGACCAACTAAGGCTAATTGTGTTAAGTGTCTGTCTTGATTAGAATCCACATTATCTCTTGAATATTTGGCAAGAAAGTCGTATACGTCAAGGAGATAGTGGGAGTCTAAAAGATCCTGAAAATGGTTTCAAGAAGTAATCAAGAATAAAACTTGTATTTCATCGCTAGCACACAAGTAGAGGTTTATAACCTATTGTACTGACATTTCTGTGCCCATTCCAGTTAAGTTGGCTATACATTTGAGTTC
Source organism: Lactuca sativa (assembly GCF_002870075.4). Classification (NCBI taxonomy): domain Eukaryota; kingdom Viridiplantae; phylum Streptophyta; class Magnoliopsida; order Asterales; family Asteraceae; genus Lactuca; species Lactuca sativa. The sequence goes on along the minus strand of NC_056629.2, from coordinate 40,023,388 downwards.
TACATGTTCTTAATTGTTTGCATAACTACTTGGAAGCAATGACAGGCCCTTGAGCTGCCAGGTGGCAAGAAGTTAAGATTGCACAAGTTCAATCCATATGAGTTTCAATTTGTCATTATCTTTTTCTTGTGACTATGGTTTTGACAATTCACATGGATAAGAACACATACACCATTAAATCTAAGTGTCATAAGGTTTCTCTTCGATTCATGAAAATGATGGTAAGGAAACTCTTTCACTCGGTAGATTTTGAGTAGATAGCAATTATGGGAATGACAAAAGGTCTAAACATTATGATTACGACATCCCTCTTCATAATTGTTTAGACACACATGTGAGCTATCTAAGAGAGGTGTATGATATTGATAAAGTCTTATCAAGGCAATCTAGTATCAGAAATCTGAACTTTGGTAAGAAAGTCAACAAAGTATTGATTTCTAGAAGTTCAGTTGATTTCTGGGTACATGTCAAAGCTAGTGGGAGCATAAGTGTTATGCTAATAATCATCATGTTAGTGGGAGCATGATAATTATGATAAGTATTGCAAGTTCGCAATGTTAATTATAGAAAACAAAAGTTTCAATTCGTGAGGTTGCAGGGGTTGAAAAAGTGGTTTTGCTATAATTAAGGGAGAGGAAATTATACTTCATCTCAAATCTAAAAGCTTAGATTGAGGTCTTAATCGTATTTAGTCAAGAATATATATGAATTTCATGTTGGGATGGCTCAACATAAGGAAATTCTATATATGGGTTCATTATTTGCGTTCTAAAATTTGATTATGATTACGGCATCCCTTTTTATACTCTGAATTATGAGAACTTGGCAAATAGAAATGGAAATATTATAGCAAAAGATCGGTTTAGTCTTTATGTGAGACATCATGAATCGTGTCCCATATGCTTCGGATATAGGATCGATTACATGTGCTATATTCACTCTTTCTAAGTTTTTCCAAATGCCTGGGGCATGAAGAAGGGAAAAAGGTCTAGAAATTGATATGACTAAAATGATTAAGCAATTGTTAAGGACAATCTAAGGTTTACCAAAGATTGGTTGCTCAAGGACAGCTAGAAGTATAATATTAATTCTGGAAGGACCATATTGACGTAATCTGTAAGGAGGCAACTCTTGTTCAGAAGTGATAGTCAAAATGGAATATGGAAATGCTTCAAATTTAGAAAGTATTCAATATGTATGATTAGGAAACTTAATGCAAGAAGGATGTTTCCAAGGAGTTGATCTCCTTTGGAATACTCTGTAATGATTGTTGCCAAGTCTTTGTGAATTTGTGCATAATCATTACAAGAGGATCAATGCATATAAGTTTAGAATCTAACAGATTTCAGTAAATGGCATGAATTTGGAATTCTTGCATTTGCAGTAAGATTTGGGACTGTGAAATGAGAATCATTGGAGGTATGTTCAATTGATCTATTTCACAAAGTAAAGATCATAGACAAACATAGTATGCATACTTGGTGTGTGGCATGACTAGTGTTTAGAAAAACATAGTGTACATGCTTGGAGCATGGGGCAACTATTGTTTTTATTCAAGAATAAAGTTGATAGCTGAAACAGTATACAATGAATAATGTGTAATCATATGGTGATAAATAAAAGGTGTTTTATTTATATTCATAAGTTCTGAGACCATATTGGATTTGATTATTATTGTGTTTCACTTTGCATGTTTTGATTTCCAGAATAACTAGGTCGTTGTTCTGATTGACTAAGTTATTCAAACCATCCACAGTCGGTCATATGTTGGAAGTAGATATGAATCAAGACTGTCATGGGTTGGGTTTGTAGAGGTCTAAGGTGTTGGACAAGGTGGTGGTACAACACTCATGAGTGCTCATAAGTTCTGAGTATTGGATTCAACCCGCGCTCATTGGAATCACTTCATGGATTTTATCACGAGTGATCATGAGACGATAATATCTTATATTCTTCAAACCTAGAGATATGAGTTGTTACTATGAGTTGGTTATACATTGATTGCACGAAAACGCATTGGTAACTCGATGTTATAAAACGTGCTTTTGTGTATGATTCAACAAGTAGTAGAACAAGCCATATGAGTCGAAGTTTATCCATTCCTTTTACCTTCGGGATAAAAGCGATATCTGTGGGCCCTTCGATGATTTGATGATGACAAATGGAAGTGCTCGGCCGGGCCAGGACTGATTTGATTTGTTCAATTAGTCAGTCATCATAAATCGGAAATCGGGAAACAAAAAATGGACAGAGAGAATGATTATAATCCATGTCTCAGTCCATATGATATCTAGAATGGAGGAATATATGATCCCTTATCTAATGGACGCATCATTGATTTGTTCAGAGTTCAACAGCGGCTTTAAGAGCTACGATTGTTAGTCGGGTTATGAAGTCGTACTTACAATAATAGTTTTAGACTTATCCAAGTGGGAGACTATTGGATTAGATGTCTAAGCCCATAACTATTATTGGTATGTACTTGACCCGAGAGTAGCATGGTCCATTTGGGTTGCATATCATCAGAACAATTTGTTAGGATGGACTTTTGAGAGAAGGTTATTTATGGTTTATTAGTATATTATAAGTTATAATATATTAATATGAAATCATATGTTTTAATTTGTATCGATCAAGAATTAATTTGGAATTAATTTAGTGATCAAAAGAGACTAATTAAATCTATGGGGACTAATTATGATAATTAGTTATATTTATATGTGTTGGGCATATGACCCATGTTGGACCAAGTTTATGTATGGATACATAAAGAGTTAGGCCACATGAACCATGGATCATAAAACCCATGGGTATGGATTATGGGTTATACCCATGACCCTTGGAATCCTACATATAAATAGGTTACTCCATAGCCAAAATCACCACTTCTTTTCTTAGAGAAATATGGAGGTGTTTTGGTGGATGGAATTCTCTCTCAAGAGCCACCTTTGTCCTAGGTGTGTTGTGATTCCATTTGAGGCATTTCATACTATTGGTGCTAAGCTCTTAAGGCCAAATACATCAAGACTTCAAGCCACATAAAAGGTATGTTTCCCTAACTAGTATATTATATGGTTTATGTCAAATGCATGCTAGTTATAGGTTTAATGCCTTGGAAACCATTTGCATGTATACATGTATAATTAGTGAAAACATAGATCCAAGGTATTTAGGGTTGTATGTGCACCATAGGATGTTGTATTATACCAAAACCCAACAAATGTAGTAAGAGGTTTCGCAATGCTAGAGAAGTTCTTTACTAATCTGCGATAGTAGCCAGCGAGACCTAGAAATTGACGAATCTATGTAGGTGTCTTCGGTGCCGACCAGTTCTCAATGGCCTTAATTTTGGTGGGGTCCATGTGTATCCCCTTTTCACTAACAATGTGGCCCAGAAATTCGACTCTTTGAATCCAAAATTCGTATTTAGAGAACTTCGCATAGAGCTTCTCCGATCGTAAGGTTTCTAAGACTCTTCGTAAGTGTTGACTATGCTCTTCCTTACTTCGGGAGTAGATAAGTATATCATCGATGAAGACGATGACGAACTGATCCAAGTAAGGAAGACACACCCTATTCATTAGGTCCATAACGAGTTCGGAAAGCTGTCTTGGTAATATCCTCCTCTAGTACTCGTAATTGGTGATATCCGGATCATAGATCTATCTTCGAGAAGTAGTTTGCTCATTGAAGCTGATCAAATAGGTTGTCAATGCGGGGCAGAGGATTACGATTTTTGACAGTAAGTTTGTTCAGTTCTCTGTAGTCAATGCACATACGGAACGATCCGTCTTTCTTCTTTACAAACAAGACCGGTGCTCCCCAAGGTGAGAAGCTTGGTCTAATGAACCCTTTTTGGTGGAGTTCCTTAAGCTGACTGGAAAGTTCTTGCATCTCTACTGGTGCCAGACGATAGGGTGATTTTGCTACTGGGGTAGCCCCTGGAACTAAGTCGATTCTAAACTCGACTTGACGTTGCGGTGGTAATCTCGCTAATTCTTCTGGAAAGATATCGGGAAAGTCATGTACATCTGGAATGCTCTTTATGTCCTTTACTTCCTGACTCGTATCGACGATGTGTGCAAGAAATGCATGACAATCCTTCCGCAATTACTTTCGAGCTTGGATGCACGAAATGATGCGAAGGTTTGTACTTGATTTGTCGCCGTAAATCACTACTCTTTCATCGTTAGGGAGATTAAGACGAACTGCTTTCTCAAAGCACATGATGTCGACGCGAAGAAGACTTAACAAATCCATGCCGACTATGACGCCGAAACTTTTAATTAGGACCGGCATGAGGTTGATTGGGAAAGAATGACCATCTAAAGTTAATGTACAACTCATGTATATGCAGTTAGTGTTTTCCGTTTTTCCGTTTGCCATTTCTATAGTGAATGATTTTTCTAACATGCTAGGTTTATGTTTAAGTAAGTGAATAAAATTTTGGATCATGAAGCTTCTCTCTGCTCCACTATCGAATAGTATGCATGCATATGAATTATCGAGAAGAAACGTACCAGTAAATACTGTAGGATCATCTACGGCTTCTTCGTGGCCTATAGCCAAAACTCATCCCACTCCGCCGGTATTCGCTGCCTTCGGGCAGTTTCTTTTGTTGTGGCCCACCTCGCCACAACCATAGCAAGCTTGGCCTACACCAGCATTGGGAACTTGAGTGATCGGCTTTACAGGGGCTTTGTAGAAACAGACAGCGTGTCCCTTTCTGTTGCAGTTGGAGCACTGCATTTCCCGACAAGGTCCATTGTGGTGGTAAGTGCATTTGGTGCACTTTGGAAGGTTACCCACATAAGGCTTTGTGGGTAGAGATTTGTAGGAACGGTAGTAGGTACAGTAGCAACATTCACTGTAACTAGTTGTTGTTTCTTCGAGGATTCTTGGGAAGACCCACCCTTCCCCTTATTCCATCCTCTCTTCCTGTTATTGTTGTTGTTGTTTCCCTTTTGTGGTTCTGGTGCAGAAATCGTTGAGTTTTGATGACTTCCGTGATCAATAATAGATTGTGCCAGCTCCTTGGCACTTTCAAAAGTATCAGGTTTTGAAGCTAACATGCTTGACTGAATTTGGGGCGACAGTCCCCAAATGTATCTCTCTATTTTCTTGCTCTCAGGAGCAAGCATATTTGGGCAAAGGATTGCCAGATCCCAGAATCTGTTGGTATAAGTTGATATGTCGGTACCAATCATTCTAAGAGTCCAGAGTTCATGCTCGAGTTTTTAAATCTCTCCTCGTGGACAATACTCTCTCATCAGCATGATTTTTAAGCTGTCCCAGCTTATTGAATTCGCCACTATTAGAGTAAGTACCTAAACATGGCCATTCCACCAAGTTAAAGCTCTATCAGTAAGCGTGTAAGTTGCAAACTTGTCTTTGTTGTTCTAGGGACAGGAGCAGATTTTAAAGACGGACTCTGTCCTTTCGATCCACTGCCTCAAAATCATTACACCACCAGTTCCATTAAACATCAGGGGTTTGGCATTCGTAAATTCTTTATAGGTGCACTCCCGGGGTTGCCCATGACTCTCGCCATGGTTGGAAGGAAGTGTGCCAATTCTTGAACCAGTAGTAACAGGGGTATTGATTTGTGACATGGTAGCCGCCACAACTGCTGTGACTGCTGCTTGGAACATAACAGCATCAAATTGAGGAGGTGGAGGCGGTGGTGGTATCGGTGCTTCCCTACCATTGTTTCGTCTCGGGTTTCTATACGGAGGCATCCTTCAACTATAGGTTGAGAAGATAAAGATAAGAATTCCATAGCACAGGAAATGAATGTGTCTCATGAACTAAATCGCTATAGTTCAACAAAAGATGATAGTATGAGTCTTAAAGATAGAAGGATTGAAGTTATTCGCAAATCCGAATATATGAAACAAGCGTATGGTTTCTCCATAATATTTTAAGGATTGAAAGAAATACCCAATGTAGTAATAATAGCGTGCCAATTATATTAGTATAATAGTTGATACAACGATCACGAAAATTTGACCCCTCTAAGGGTCTCCGGTTACAAAGTTTAAAAAAAATAAAACTTTTAGCCGAGGTCCTAACTTATAACAAAATTTGGGATTTCTCAAGCACTACTTACGACGTAGGTTGCGCTCGGAGCTTGACTCCGCATCCGATTGCTTTGATTCCATAAGACTCCTATCGAAGACGGCTTGTTGCTCCCTCATCTAGGAGAGGGCTGCAATCATTTGTGATTGGAATGCTTCGGTTTGGAATTGGGCATTGTCCTGAGCTCTGTCCAGCCTACGGATGTCGGAAGTGTGAACCTATACTTCCACGTTGACTTCCCGAATCCGGCTAGCTTGAACTCCGGATTGATAGGACTGGTTGGCTAGTTTTCGCACCATGACTGTGAGTGCTCGATCGGCTGAACCTCCTCCGCGAACATCGTAGAAGTCTCGACACATGCCGTAGGGAGGACATATCCCTTGTTGCTGGCTCCAATGGTGGAGGTGACTTCCCCAAACGGGAGTCGGTCCTTGAAAGTTTCTCATGAAGATGGGAGGTTGTGCGGGTGGTGGGTTGATTATTTTCGGCTCTGAGTCGGTACCAGAGTCCTCCCCTTCATCGAATTCTATGGGTTCTTCGTCCTCCTCGGGATCCTCTTCGATCCATCCCCTGTTGCCTTGGTTGGGATAGTAGGGGTCACCGGGGTGATGAAATCCAGCCATTTGACTGTACGAGAATAGGGTTATAAGAATTGAACACAATTTGGAACATGTCAGACTAAACATGTATGTAAAACTATTTTATGTACCAAATACTCCTATAGTATTTAAATTCATGTGTTTGATCCTTGTGATGTCTTGGTAAGTTTCAACTTGTTGCTCACTACGAGTATTCCTCGATATACATTAGTCCGATCTTGGATAAATATAGTTGATCATAATATATTCGGCCCAAATCTGATTACATATATCGAGTTTTAATCGTAGTGTCCAACTTGTCTAAATACTTCTTGTATAGTTATAATCATGAAAAGAAGTTGTTGTATGCATGTATTTGTACTTAAATGAACTAACAATTTAAGTTAAACGAAACGAGGCTTTGGCGTAAAACAAAAAAAATGTTTTGTCAGAGAGTATTTGTCCCTTAAGCATTTATAGTTTGTATATCTTATGTGGTTCGATATACTTAGTTCACTATAAACAATGCTCTGATACCAATCTGTCACACCCCCAAACCGGAACGGCGGAAACATTCAGGGGCGGATGACTTCATGTAGTACCGTAATAATTGAATACATAGTAAAGAAAGCAATATAACCATCATATATATAATTGAATGTTTACATTGTTAAAAGGTACATGTTCAAAACCAATTACAATATGATGCCAAAATATGAAATTAACTGGCGCCGCAACATCCCTTCTTCAAAAGCTGTTTTGTTACCTGTAGTTACTGAAACCCTGGGACATACAAGTAGTTTTGAAAGAGTAGATCAGCATTTAAGCTGGTGAGTTTCATAAGTATTAAATGACAATGTTGGTATGAATTTAAAATGAAATGGTTTGTTTTTGTTTGTTTGTTCCTAGAAAAATCCCATATTTTCTACTGGTATAAATGTAGCCTTCTATCAAGACCAAAGTTTGTTTCTAGAAAATTGATGTTTTTCCGTATGTGGGTGGCAGTTTAGAAGTTTCAAAACTGTAACACAATAATATTTTTCATGCCTAAAGTAGTTAATTTATGTACGTGTAAAGTCGCCAAGACGTCTGAAAAACCCCGTAAATCAATGTGTTTTTAATACTCCATGTGAGTTTTATAACCATGCTATTGACTAGGACGGCCTATACTCAACGGTCTTTAGGCGTTGGAATGTTCTGACGTTTGTCACCCCAAATGGTGTACTGTAGCTAACAGTCAGGGCGCGGGGTTGTCAATCCCATATAGATCTATACACAAACACCATGCTCCCCCTCTAAGGGATTCTGGTGTATAATATAGGACTTGAAATGTGTACTCGAACGTACGTGAAGTTTAATGTCTCACAAAACTTAGTATAAAATAGATTTACGTATGAAAATGTCCGTTTGTTCTTGTATATGAATGTATCTCCTTGAAATAATGTTTCTAGTATGTAAAAGTTCGTGATGTTCTCGTAAAACTATACCTATTATATTTTTCTAAAAATGTGTCTCATTTGTATAGTAAACCCTAGTGAAATGCTCACTTGTTATGAAAAGTATAACTTTTGTAGTGCCAAAGATGGACACATATACATACAGTATAAGCAGAGTGTTTGATATATATATATATATATATATATATATATATATATATATATATATATATATATATATATATATATATATATATATATATATAACAACATTTTTCATTTCAAAAGACAAGATGTTATCGTGATATATTTTGCATACGAAAGTTTCCCTATATTAGTTATGATTCACATATGATTCAATTGATAAAAAGTGTATAATGAAACTTTATATAACATACGATAATAGCCGCGTGTTTTACTTGTATCCCCCCTAAAAGCATTTATAAAACATTTAAATGTGTCGATTATAGGGGTATGAACTAAATTGAAAGATCGAAGAAGGCGAGATGAAAACCGAGCAGAACTTCGACTCGAGAAAGCGGATTTTCTCGAGATTCTCGGGAGCAAAAACGACCCTCGGGGCTTGAGTATGGAAACCGGGGCTTCAGGATATCACGTGCACGAAAAACGAGGCAAAAAAGCAAGAAAGATGAGAGGAAATGAGCCTTTTCTTCGGAACCCTCGCCTCCCTTTTATAGGGACTGGGAACCGCCTCGGTACGCTGGGCATACGCGGTTACGTTGGCCGTACGCGTGCGTCATGCGTGACCGTATCCTCGACTGCCTCGGAGCTCGGATGGGATGGGGCATAGCCTCGCATAGGGGGCGACGTGGACGATCCTAGGCCTAGTCCTCGAGTACGCTGGGTGCATGAGGGTACGCTGGGCGTAACTCGGATTGGCCCGGTGACTCCTCCTTCGGATAATACCGAAATTTAATTTAAATTTACATATCTTCTTCATACGAACTCCGTTTTCGACATTCTTTATATCCACCTGTAGGTGAGACTACGCTCTACAACTTTCGTTTAGATTCCGTTGGCAAATTTTGAAATTATTTTTATTATTTATTTTTAAAAGGTCGCGGTAAGAAAATTTCGTTAGAAATCCATTTTTACCGTTGAAAAACCATTGTCGAGACCTTCGATTCTCATTTAGGTCATTCCGGCCAAAAGTCGCTCGATCTCTGTTTCGAGTTTTTAGCTGTCTGTCGCTATGCCGAACTTGGAAAAATCATAACTTCCTTATACGAAGTCTGATTTGGACGTTCTTTTTATGTACGATCATGGTTTAATGATATCTAACATAGTAGGTAATCAATTAGAGACTTTTGAACATTTTATTTTCGAAGTAAATTTCATTATATCAAAAGTGGTTACAATACTTGACTTTTTAGGTCATTACATAGAGTTGAAATATCGGGTTGTCATAGATTTCCACCCACATTCTTAATATTTTCCAAACAAAGAAGGTTGCCAAAACACCTCACGAGATGTGGACAGGGAAGGTTCCGTCGTTGGCACATATCAAGGTTTTGGGCTGTGAAGCTTTCGTTAGACATGAGACTCACAACAAGGTTGAACCTCGAAGTGAGAGATGTATTTTCATCGGTTACCCCCAAAATTCATTTGGATGTTTGTTCTACAAACCTAGTGAAAACATGGTCTTCATAGCACGAAGGGGAGTCTTTTGTGAGAGATAGCTTATATGCTAAGAGGACAGTGGGAGCACAATTTATCTTGAAGAAATTCAAGAGTCAAATGATGAAGGAACCTCTAAACCTGCTATCACTCAACTTGCGGAAGAAATTCCAGTTGAACCAACTGACGAGTCATTATCTCCTAGACGTTCTAGTAGAGTCAGAATGTCACATGAGTTTTTTGGTTTCCATATTATTACAGATGGTGATACATTTATAAGTAATAGTACACTAGTAAATTTGGATGAACCTTCTAACTTCAAGGAAGCCATAACGGGCCCTGAGTCTACCAAGTGGAAAGAGGCAACGGACAACGAGATTAAGTCCATGTATGACAACCAAGTTTGGAATTTGGTTAACAATGTACCTGGTCGTAAGATAGTTGGGTGCAAATGTATCATCAAGAAGAAGACTGACATGGATTGAAAGGTGCACATCTTCAAGGCTTGACTGGGCTTTACTCAAACCCTGGGGGTTGACTATGATGAGACCTTCTAACCGGTAGCTAAAATTAAATCTATTAGAGTAATGTTAGCCATAGATGCATTTCTTGACTATGAAATTTTGCAGATGGATGTCAAAACCCCTTTCCTGAATGGGAAGTTATCTGAGGATGTTTACATGAGTCAGCCAGAGGGTTTTGTGGATGCCAAGTACCCCAATAGAGTGTGTAAGTTTGAGAAATCAATATATGGATTGAAAAGTTTGAGAAATCAATATATGGATTGAAACAAGCTTCTCTCAAATGGAATCTTTTCTTTGGCGAGAAAGTGAGGATGAATATTTTGTATATTTCAAAGATAGTAGGAGTATTGTGACCTTCCTGGTGTTGTATGTTGATGACATACTCCTTATGGGAAACGACATTCCAACTTTGCAAGAAGTTAAGTCTTGGATTGGAAAGTGTTTCACTATAAAGGATCTGGGAGAGCCTGCATATATCCTACGGATAACGATTTTGAGAAATAGGAGCAAGAGACTAATTGGACTTGGTCAGAGTACGTATTTGGATAAAGTGTTAAAACGTTTTAGCATGGAGAATTCCAAGAAAGGAGAGTTTCCTATCCAAAGTAATAAAAAATTAAGTAAGACTCAGAGTCTGAGTACTGATGCAGAAATGAGTCGAGTTCCATATGCTTCTGCCGTTGGATTGATCATGTACGCTATAACATGTACTTGTCCCGATGTGGCTTTTGCTTTGAGCATGTTTAGTCGATATCAGGGAAATCCGGGTAATGCTCATTGCATAGCAGTCAAGAATATTCTTCAGTATCTGCGAAGAGCTAGGGACTGCATCCTTGTGCGTAGTGGTAGTGATAGCTTGAGGAGAATTGGGTATAGTGACGCCAATTTTTAGACAGACAGAGACAACTTCCGCTCTCAATCTAGCTGGTTGTTTCCCTTTAATGGAGGAGCGATAACTTGGAAAAGTTCCAAACATGAGACTGTGGCTGAGTCCACCTATGAATCAGTGCACATTGCTGCAAGCGAAGCATCGAAGGAGGCTATATGGTTGAAGAACTTCATCAGAGGCTTTCGTGTTGTGACAACCATAAAGGAGTCAACGAAGATTTTCTAAGATAATGAAGGAAAGGTTGCCTTAACTAAGGAACCAAGAGATCATGGTAGATGAAGACATATCGACAAAAAATACCATTTTATCAGACATAGAGTAAAAGAAGGACATCTCGTCATGAAGAGGGAATCATCTGAAGTGATCCTGCAGAGCCCCTCACAAAGGGTCTGAGTAGGGTTAAGCAAATTCAACATACAAGGAGCATTGGTCTGAAGGATGGTATTAGTTTTAATAGTTAGATAGATATTTAGAAACTTGAAACAAAATAAAAGTAATCGACATTTGATGAATAATTACTGAAGATTTATTTATGAGTATTGTTTAGTATCTTTTGTCAATTGTTTATTATTGTGTTTCATTTTGCATGTTTTACTTCTCGAATAATTGGATTATTCAAATATCCAGAGTTCATCATACTTTTAGAAGTAAGTTGTGAATCAAGACTGTCATGAATTTGACTGTAGATTGTCTAAGGGTTTAGACATAGCAAAATTTTTTTGCAACATTCATGAGTAATTTTGAAACGGAGAATTTAAGTATTGGATTAACCCATACTCAGAGAATTACTTCATGAAATTTTCACGAGTAATTCAGAGAGGATAATATCTTATGATCTTTAAACAAAGATATATGAGTCGTTTTTTACGAGTTAGTTGTGCATTGATGATACGTAAACGCATCAGTAAGTTGATTTTATAAAATGTATTGTTGTGTGTAATTTGATGAGTAAATAGTACAAGAATATAAGTCAAAGTTTATTTGTTCCTTTTTTCCCTAATGGGAAAAGCGATATATTTGGCCCCTCTATGATTTGGTGTTGACTTATGTGTTGGGCCTGGCCAAGACTGAATTGATGTGTTCAATTATACTTCTTTGTCATTAAAATTAGAAATCAGGAAACAAAGTATTATACAATAAGATTGAATCAGTTCCATGTCATTTGTCCACATGATATCTTGCAAAACGGAGGATTATATGATCACTTATCTTAGGACTCATATTTGAGTAGGTCATAGTTCGACAATGGATTTGAGAGCTAAAATTTGCTAATTAGTTTTTGAAGTTATAATGGCAACTATAGTAATTATACTTATCCAAGTGGGAGACTATTGGATTATGTGTCTAAGCCCATAATTGTAATTGGTATATACTTGAATTGATAGTAGCATAGTCCTTTTGGGTTACCTTCATACTAGTAACTAGACGATTTGATCTATTGAGAAAGAGGTAGAATTTATTATTTGATTAATAAATTGAAATGAATGATTAATTAATTATTATGGAAATAATATATTAATTGTAAATCATATTATTTAATTAATAGTTAATCAAAAATTAATTGGAACTAATTTTGAGATTAATAAAATTAACTAAAAGTTCAGGGGATTTTTGGTAATTTATTGACAGTTGAGAAAACAAGCACCAGAACTCCCTAAAGAGGCTTGGACGAAAACTTCTAGGAAGGCCCTAAAATTTTCATCCAAGGGCTATTAGATGGAATGTGGCAACCCGAAATATTTTTTCTTTAAAAGCCAGTCCAAGCAACCTTAGTCAGACTCACTCCTGCTAACATTGGGCATTGTTTAGAGACTGTTTGAGTGTTCTGAGCCCAATACACTCAAGGAATGAGTGCTAGGAAGTACCAGCTAGAACCACTAAACAATGATCGAGCCTAAAAAACTAACACCATGAGCTCACGGCCACCACATTGAAGTTTACGGCCATAAACTCCAGGTGGGCCGTAAACTCACCCAATATACACAAAGTTTGACCATTTCTTTCATTTCTTTCCTCCTTTGGCCGATTTTCCTCCATTCTCTATCAAGTACCAACCAACTTTCCATCCTTAGATCATCAAAAGTGTAAGTGCGCTATCCTTTATTAGTTGATACACCTTATTAACTAGCTTCATACATTGATTTCATCCATGAAAATCATGTTTGTTTAGATCTTCAAGAAACACCAAGAACACACACTAGTGTTCTTGGCCAAAACCGACCATTTCAAGCCCCTATATTGTAAGTACTCTTGCTCTAGCTTGTTATGTACTAGATTAAACATGTTTAGGTCTTAGAAAAATAAAGATTTGAGGATTGGATGAGAGTTTACGGCCAAGGATCTCCCAAGGTGGTAAACTCCCTTTTATGGTGCAAAGTTGCCCTAATTTCCTTCCTTATGCTTAGAACATGGATTAGAACCCTCCACCAATAAACTAGGGACATTAATCTTTGAGTTGGTACTCAATACCATGAGTTTACGGCCGTAAACTCATGGAGGAATGGTCCCTAGGCCGTAAACTCATGATAAGGTCAATTCTTGTACCTTAAACTCATTTAGACCCTTGTTTAGTCTTGGAAAACTTAAACACTTATGACTCCATACCTTTAAGCCTCTAAACATGATCCTTTAGAGAGTTTACGGCCAGGAGTAAACTCCCCCGGGCCGTAAACTCCATTAAGTGTGGTCCGTGGGCCATAAACTCAATAGCAATGCCTTACACTCCTTTGTTGCAACCTAATGGCCTCCTAACACTTGAATCAAGGTGTTTTCATGTCCTAGGGTGTCTTAACTTGTCTAATTAGTGTTATAATCACTTATTGTGTGTGTGTGTGTATATATATATATATATATATATATATATATATATATATATCTTTATATGTTCTTAGGATCATTGTGTGTGTTCAAGTCTTCACTTGACACCTAGCCCTTGTCCGACACTTCCATACGATCCAATCACTACAGGTGAGTTCATACCTCCTTAATTTACCTTTTAAATGTTTTTAATTGCTTTTATGGGGGGGATACAAGTTGAATCATGTTAGTTATTATATCAATCACATGTGATTAATAACTACCAGACTACAGATTTACTACACTTTTACCTGTTTTACCAAGCATACTACTTCTAAATGACTTTCTTAAACGTTTTTACATATTAAACTCTTTATCAAACTGTCTTACATACTGTATCTTTCCTTTCAAACTTTGTTACAACTGTGTTTCAACTAAAGGTTTTCACGTATTTCAAACTTTATTTCAGAAAAAAGATTTCGTATACTTTAAACTGTTTATATCAAACAAATTGTTTTTAAACCGTTTTATAAATTGACATCAACTCATCAAACTTCTTTTAAAATTTTACATTGTCAAATGCATGCCTATATATGTATAGTTATATAAGTAATGTTTAAAGGACTTAGGACTGCTAGCTCGCTTTAATTCCTTTTCCTTGTTTGGATGTGGCCTTAGGGTATCTGTTATTTGTCCAAATGTCGTCTAAATATTGATTATATATTATGTATTCATATATAGACATAAAAGTTCTATCAGTCAATTCAGCACCTTTGGGTAGCAAAGACATACTTTCGTTCATTCATATACATACATTACTAGTAACTGTAATAAGTATAGTTATGAGATACTACTTATTATTCCTAGTACAAGGAATCACACAAGAGTCAGTTCATTCATGAGTCTGTACAAATATGCTACATACTATATGAAGAAATACTATTACATATGAAGAGATACTAATACATACTATATGAAGAGATACTATTACATACTATATGAAGAGATACTTCTACATACTATATGAGACTTACCATTCTACACCCGGCTATTAGCTACAGTGGGAAAATGCACATCGACGGATGTCTACGGTTGTACGGTTCGGCAAGTTGCCACGTCGTGTTTATCCTAGTACAAAAGGATACGATTTCAATGATTATATAATTTTCCCTATTACTTTTATCTTGTGACACATTCACATAAACGAAGAGGTAGACTATATTTCTTCAATAATAGTTATACAGGGGAAAAAACCGTCAGTTTTACATTGATGCATACTTACAAAACAG
This sequence comes from Lactuca sativa, assembly GCF_002870075.4. Taxonomy (NCBI): domain Eukaryota; kingdom Viridiplantae; phylum Streptophyta; class Magnoliopsida; order Asterales; family Asteraceae; genus Lactuca; species Lactuca sativa. The sequence goes on along the minus strand of NC_056629.2, from coordinate 40,008,160 downwards.
TCGGGTCTTGGTAGAAGACTACTTTTATACTAGTAGGAAATATGGTATTTTCTAGGGTTTTCATACTTATACAAACTTTTCCTCAAACAATTACAAGTCTTTCATTACAAGTTTTTACAAATCAATGACACTAAAATACTTATGAATTCACCAGCTTTATGCTGATACTCGCTTTCAAAATAACTTGTATTCTCAGGTCACCAGTAGACAGGTACGATGACCAGGTTTTGAGAAGACAGAGCAGTCAAGACTCGTCTTTTATTTTGATTATTCATTATGTTGTTTTATTCTATGAAAGAACACACTTGTACCTAAAATTATACTATTAATGAAGTGGATGATGTTGTTGCTTGTTTACTACTTTGCATTGGTGTGATACTTTACATGACGTCCTCCGCCCCAGAATGATAGGCAGTTTTGAAAACATCATAATAAATTGTATAAAAATTGTATGAATGTGTGCAAGTGGTCCTTGAAAAGGTATCGATCTAAACGACTTTCATTTAAAACAATTTTGGAAACTATAGGGTTTAAGATGGGTAAAACAAGTATTGAACAGACAACGATTTTTCACAAAAATTGATAACACTTTGTAGTATGTTTTGAAGAGTGTTTTTGTATAACGAAATATGTGAGCATATGTATTCCCCCAAGATATGTAAAATAAATTAAAAAAAAGGGCAATAAACACTCACCCTTGATGCATGATTTATGAACTAGAGTTGATAGTGCGTCTATCTTTGAAAAACACTTCAAGAAAACACGAACTAGCACCGATCTAACCGGGGTTGTTTTGGACTTGATTTAAACCCACAAAACACAATGAAGACTAAATTCTTGAACTAGGAAACACCACAAAAAAGATAACAACACAAAGGTGGCACAAGGCGGTGATGGTTGGTCGTAAAAAATAAGGGAAAGAGGAGGTCGCTACAATGGTTTATGGTGGTGGAGTGGTGGTTCTTGGTGGTGGGTTCCAAACCAAGAAAAGAGAGAGAATGGAGAGGGGAGAGTAAGAGAGGAAGTGACTGATGTTTTCTGTTTGAAATGAAGACCCAAGGCCTTCTTTTAAAAGTGTATGAGGTCTCTTACATGCACCATGCACCCATACCTTCATAGAAAGTCCAACACACAATATACACCATGATTGTACCAGAAGGAGAAGTGTGCACTAAAACAAGGAGAGGGGGAGGTGGTAAGAATGTGGGTAAAGGTCCAAGAGGAAAGTATTGGATGATTTTTCACTTTTCCAAGAAAGTATGTTGGGGCCTTGTGATGTCATCTTCTAAAAAACCCTCTAAAAACTTCTTAGATTTGTGTGCAAAGATCCCGTTGCCTAATATTTTTTTCGAAAGTGTCGTATTATAAAGTAGAGTTCAAGGGTTCCAAAAATTTAAATGGATTAATTTTTCGAGTTGTAGAACTCCGGGATGTCGCGTTTAAAGTTTTGTGTCTAAATGGCCTAAAACGCTCAATATTTCGAATTTTGCAAATATTTCTGCTAAAAATATTGCGAGTGTAAAATTAAATATTTGACCATAGCCTGAGTCCAAAAAACGCTCTCGGAATTTCCATTTGAGGTGTGCAAGTGCCTCAACTATCAATTCAGTTTTAGCAGTTTAAAGAAAGTTAGTGTTTTACTGGTTTGGTTTCTTATAACACTTGTATCTTTTGCTTACGAACTCCGTTTTGGACGTTCTTTATATTTTTGGAAATAAGGGAACATGTACTATAAGACTAGAATGTTTGTTTCATTACAATTACTTAAAATGAATTTTTCAGTTTTTCAGACATATTATCCGAGGTTGTAGTTTCAGTTATATTCAAAATATGCATTAAAGCTCAGTAGGTCACATTTCAAAGAGGTTCGTAGTGAACTGACTGTTTACAATTTTATACCTAAATTTTGGGTTGTCACATTACCTCCCTGTTAAGGGAATTTCGTCTTGAAATTATTAAGTTCTAAATTATTTTGTTTAATTATCATTTCTTTCCACTAGAGGAGGGAGCACTGCTGAAAAATTGCGGGTACTTTTGTTTCCTCTGATCCTCGTGTTCCCAAGTAAACTTTGGCCTTCTATGAGAGTTCCATCAGAGTTTTACTATAGGTATGTGGCTTTTTTTTATGCTTTGGATTTCTGGATCCATGATCTCCACTAATTCGTTCATAAAGTGAAGTTTAGTGTTGACCTAAATCTCATTGAAAGGAATGATAAGGTTCTCATCAGAGAGAGGCTTGGCTATTTTGGAGAAGTCCTTAATGAATCTCCATAATAGTGTGCAAGCCCTAGGAGATGCCATACTTTCGGTTTCTGTTGTTAGTTCCCTAATTGCTTCGATCTTTAAGCAGTATTAAGATCCTTATAGTTGATAGATTAGGTCATCGATCCTCGGGAGTGGACACTGATTTTTATAGTGAGTTTTTTCAATTCTCGATAGCCGATGCATGTCCTGAATGATTCATCCTTCATTTTGACAAATAGTACCGCAACTTCCCATAGAGAAAAATGTTGGCCGGGTAAAGTCTTTGTCAAGAAGTTCTCAGAGTTTATTGGACAGTTCTTACATTTCCGATGGAGCCAAACGATAAGTAGATCTTGCCACTGGTGTTTCACTCGTTATCAGGTTGATTCAGAATTTGACCTATCTAACTGGAGGCATTCTAGGTAGGTCTTCTGGAAATACTTTCGGGTAGTCGCACACTCGTGGATTGTCTTTGATATCCTTACTCTTGCCTTACATATCCACCACGTGTGCCAAGAAAGTGAAGCATCTCTTCTTTAAGTACTTTTTTTGCCTTAATGCAAGGAATGACTCTTAGATTGTCCCCTGGTTTTCTTTGAAAATCACAAGGGCTTTGTTTTTGGATAGAGGTAGTCAGAAGACCTTTTCATAACATAGAACTTCAGCTTAATCAGATGATAATCAATCTATTCTGATGATCTCATGAAAACCTGTGATGGTTGTTAGGTTGACGTGAAAGACATTATTCATGGTGACAAGGAAATTGGTGAGTATTTCTAAGGTTTTTTCTTATTTGGATGTTTTCCATCACTAATGTGTAAGTTTTAGTAAGTTTGTGGAATTTTGGTTTTATCGTGTTTCTAGAATTTTAGGAGATAAAGCTTCTATCGGCACCAATATCAAATGATATAGGAGCCTAAACGTTATTGATAACAAACATACCATACAACATAGTTGGTTTCTGGAAAGCATCTCCAGCAGTGACTGACGTTGGTTGCATTCGAAGCCGTTACAACATCCTCCTGACGTAATGATTGATGTTGTAGTGGTTGGGGTCTTTCTAGAGTACCTCGTGATATGACCTCTCAGGTTATAGTTGTTGCAGATTATCTCCTTGTAATTTCCAATATGGTGGAAATTGAATTTGGTACAATGGGGTAGAGTCCTAGCATAGGACTTGGATGGGGTGAGAGTATTCGTAATTGCAACATAGATAACCACAGGTTCTGGTTCAGGTTTGTGATGCTTGGAGCCCCCCCCCCCCCCCCTTTTTGATTTCACATGGAACTTCCTTTGGGTACTTCCAACATGGTTCTTTTTTACTGGTGAGGCCATGGTACCCTGACGGATACACCGCCCAATCAACTGATAAGCCAATTTCTTAGCACTATCGAAAGTGAAGGGTCTGGATTTAGTAAGAAGACATTGAACAAGTGAAGCTGGCCCCCGTATGTATCTCTCAATCTTCTTATCTTCCAGGGTCACTATTACTGGGAAAAGGATTGCTAGGTCATTAAATCGAGAGGTGTAGGTAGCCACCTCCGATCCAGTCATGGTGCGGTTTCAAAGCTCATGATCTAAAGTCTGGACTTCCTGTTGTGGGAAGTACTCTTTCATCATCATTTGATTCAGGGGTTCCCTACCCAAGGCATAAGCTTCACTGATTCCTATGGACTTATCATGGTTATTCCACCAATTCAGGGCGAAATCCATCAGTGTGCCGGTAGCATACTTGACACGGTAGTTGTCGGGGCCAGAACTGATGCAAAATACTGCCTCTATTTTCTTTATCCGTTGGGATAGACCGATAACTCCCTCTGTTTCGTAGAAGGATCGGGTTTTGAAACGCATGAACTATTAGTATGAGCATTATCTGGGGTTGTTTTGGTTAACCACTGGAGTGCCATTACCATTTCTACTGTTCCCGACATTTCCTTTCTGGGAAGCCTCGTATGCAGCTATGGCCATAGCAATCCCTTGTGTAAGTAGGTTTTGCATCAATGTGGGATCCATTTTGAATGTTGGATTTGAGGTATTTATAACTGGCGGGGTTTCATTGTTTCCGAATGGAGTTGCTCCGAAATTGGGAGTTCTTCCGAGGTTTAGGTTACTTTTGGAGCACCTCTTTGATTGCCTCAGGGAGTTGGTGGTGGACGAACTCATGGTTCCTTTCATGGGGCCATCGACCAAATACATTTGAACAGAAATGTTAAGTTCTTTTACACTATGTAGTCATAAAAAAGTTGTATTTTATAATAGTATATTAGTATAACTTGTTCCTACATATTTCCAAGTTATAGAGAGTGATTGATTACATAAATCCAACAGATTTCCAATTGATTGATTGGGAAGTTATGAGTTTCTCTGCTACAAAGGTAGCAGAGTTATACGTTCTTCGGTTTTAGGCTAACTAGGAAATTTTGAACGTTATCCCAAATTTTTAGGTATATTTTAAAATGTATACGTTCTTTTGGGGGTTGATATAAGGTTTCTAAGGTACTAAGATCCTGCAGAAAATCTTGAGAACATTCTTCAATCTATAAAACTTTCAACCATTGTAGTTTATAAAACTCCTAGCTCAAGGTTGGTTGTGCACCGGCCCGACCTAAATAACATAGGCACGCATTCCAGATTTATTTGTGGTATGGCTTATGTACGGTACTAACCTTAGTTGAGGCGTTTGACCTAAAGGGTTGAGATGGTAGTTTTAGTTGAAGGGGTGTTTAAAATGTTAATAAGTGCTCTCATCGCGAGTCAGAGTATATATATCTTATATATATTATTGTTGGTGGGGTTTTTTGTATTATTAAATTTTTTTCTGTACTCCAAGATTACTATGTACATATGAGGCCCAGACAAGAAACATCGGAGCGTAGGATCATTTTGGCAATTAAGTTGTTCTGAGATCCAACAACCCTATGCGGCCCTTCAAACCAGATTCCCCATACCGTACGTAACGAAGTGGTAGTGTAATTAATAATAATACTTTTATTAGGAGCTTCTTGCTATATGTGTATTTCCTTTTTCAAGGATATGAGTTCTCTATAGCCAATTTAGCTTTGATACCAATCTGTCACACCCCCGGACGAGGCAGCGGAACACGTTGGGCTGTGTGACTAAGTTCGTGGATCACAGATAATTAGATATATAGCACAAGTACACCAATAAATAAAATAACATTTATATTCCATCTTGATGTTTGAATACATGGTTCTTACATAAAATAGTATAGTACATAAATTGCCTTAAACATGTAGGCGAATATAACGAAATAAAACTAGATAATTAAGTCACCTGGAAATCCTTGGCTAACCTTTTGTCTGAAAGCGTGTTTGATGATATCCTAAGAATACATGAGTTTAGAGGGTCAACATAAGGTTGGTGAGAGTTACAAGATTTCTGCTAACAACAGTAATACTATTAAAATTCTAAAAAGCATTTTCTTTGTACGTGTAACCATACTTAAAACTGTGTTTATAAAGAATCTTTAAATAAACTTTGAAATCCAAAATGTATCTTTGCATAAGTAATTTCATACTTAAAATAGCTTTTAAAGCAACCAAACCCATGGTTTTGTAGTAAGAGAAAGGGATTCTAGTTAATGTTTATAGTGAATCCTATAAACAAACTATGTGATGAGATGTAACCCTTACAACGCTTCATTAGACATGATAGGTAAGGTTTAAGATATTTATAGTGATAAAGTAGTATGATTGAAGTTATACAAATAGATGAGTATATGCATACATGGGTAAAGTCATCTACCAAGGTTGTAGTTAGTAACCGTAGATACGAATAAAGTTGTACATATATGTGGGTAAAGTCATCTGCAGAGGTTGTAGTTAGCAACCACAGATACAGATAAACGGATAACGTTATCCGCCAGGGTTGTACTTAGCAACCATAGGAACGGATAAACGGATATAGTTATCTACCAGGTTGTAGTTAGCAACCGCAGATATGTATAAACACACACAGACACACACACACACACACACATATATATATATATATATATATATATATATATATATATATATATATATATATATATATATATATATATATATAAAGTTGTTTAATAAAGTTTAACTATAAAGGTCATAACTAAAGTATATCGATATAATTGTACGGATAAAAGCCGAGTATGTTTGATAAGTATAAGCGTAATAGTGTTTGATATTCATGTGAATAGGTGAGAAATCTTATGGTACACAAATACATGTAAGAATCTAGGATACAAATTTTATAGCTTGTATGTGTGTGTGTGTGTGTCTATATATATATATATATATATATATATATATATATATATATATATATATATATATATATATATATATCCCTAAAAATCATAAAAATGCAGAAAAGATACTTAGAGATCACAAATCTTTTTTTGACTTTATATTCTTAAAATTTGCAACTTTCTATATAATTTCGCAGAAATTTTTTTGACAAAAAACCGAAAAAAACAAAATAATAAATAATCGATTTTTTAAATTTTTTTCAGCGAATTTTTAAAAAAAGTTGTGATTTTTTTATATAAAGTAAAAAAAAAGATTTGTAATCTCTAAATATATTTTTATGCATTTTATGATATTTTTAGGGTTTTTTGTTTTTCATATAACCCTTCTCTCTCTCTCTCTCTCTATATATATATATATATATATATATATATATATATATATATATATATATATATATAGAGAGAGAGAGAGAGAGAGAGTTAGGTTCATATATAAACACTATATATTGTGTGATTGTATAACCAATTTTTGACCAATCATTTAAAAAATGTATGATACTAATTAACATATAAATTAAATGCATTTTCAGTTATAATCTTATAGTTATTTTAACTCATTTCATTTAATCGTTCCTATAATTTTGGTAAGTAGTTTAAATTGAATTCTTTAATATACGTATCAAGAAAGTTGATGACTAAAACTCAAATATAGTGCCAAATCGAATGCTCATTCTTTCAGAATTCATACAAAGAATATATTAGTTTATTGCATATTCTTCAAGATTATGTTACACAGTGTAATATATTTTTATTTGTAAAAATAATATTTTCTTATTTTTCAAGAATTTTTAATTGGTCTATAGTTTTGGTGAATATGTGTATAAAGAATATTGCATATACTTTAAAAAAATATGGTGTAAAGTATTAATGGATCGTTCTTAAAGAATGGGTTTTTTTTCACATATCTCACTAGTTTTATGAAAGTAATTCAAAAATATTTATTAGTCAATGCGTTCTTAAAGAATGAAATGTGATTCTTAAAGAATGAAATTAGTTTCAAGTAAATTCTTGATTTTTAAAGAATCAAACCATCAGATTCTTTAATTTTATGCTTTCTCAACATTGTATAAAAATAATATTTTTGAAAACTAATAGTGAAATTGTCTAATTATTATAGAAAGAAATATGTTATGCAACTAAGTAATTTTTAAAGAATGAAATCTATTTCGTTTTATGTGATTATTGTGTAAAAAAATATTGCAAATTTTTCAATACGTAATTTTCTGTGATTTGGTTTTAAAAATAATAATATGGATTTTATTAATGTATTTGACTTAGTTTCCTCTTTTATCTCATTTAATAAAATGTCATAATTACTCTTTAATAACCTTAGAATTAATTGCTTGTAATTATATAGTAATTGTTATCCTATATTAATACAATGCATCTTAAAATCATAGTCATTAATTTTTTTTAATCCAATGATCATAATTTGGTCACACATTCACACAATATTTGGAGTTCACATTTAATCCTAACCCTATATATATATATATATATATATATATATATATATATATATATATATATATATATATATATATATATATATATATATGCATGATATAATGTTTAAAACTACAAAGTTGATAATAGATTATGACACATGTTTTATGGCATGCTTTTTAGACATAAAAGGTCATAGAACTTTGCAGTACAAAGATATATCATTTTAAATAGTTGTAATATAGTCATAACAACTATAATATATCTATATGACATATGATAACTAGTTTATTTGTATATGAGGTGTTATTTAACAATATAACATATATAAACTACTTATAAATTTGTAAGTGTTTTTCACAAACCTAATATATTATAACACATGTATTCTAGCTTTTTATACATAAAAGGTCATAGCACTTTGTAGTAGATATATATATATATATATATATATATATATATATATATATATATATATATATATATATATATATGTATATCATATTTATTGGTTGTAATATAATCATAACAACTATAATATATCTATATGACATATAATAACTAGTTTATTTGCAAATAACTTGTTACTAATTGAATTAGGATCCGTAAACTCTCAATGTTTTGAAATTGAGTCTACTTTCTCCCTAATTTTTCCTTGACTTGATATCAAACCTAACTAAGGTAAAAGTGACCGTTTTACAGACTGGTTCGAAAAAGGACTACAATGATACACAGTTTTGAAAAAAAATCATAATAAATCTTATAAAAATTGTATGAACGTGTGCGAGTAGTCCTTGAAAAGGTATCGATCTGAACTACTTACATATAAAACAATTTTTGAAACTACAAGGTTTAAGATGGGTAAACCTGGTCTTGAACAGAGCATACTTTTTCATATAAATTGATAACATTTTGTAGTATGTTTTCAAGAGTGCTTTTGTATAATGAAATATGTGAGCACATGTATTCCCCCAAGATATGTAAAAACATTAAAAACGGCCATAAACACACACCATTGATGCATGATTTGTTAACTAGAGTTGAGAGTGTGGTTATCTTTGAGAAACACTTCGAGAAAACACGAACTAGCAACGATCTAAAACGGGGCTATTTTGGACTTGATTTAAACCCACAAAACACAATGAAGACTAAATTATTTAACTAGGAAACACCACAAAAAAGATAACAACACAAAGGTGGCACAAGGTGTTGGTGGTTGGTTGTTGAAAATAAGGGCAAAAGGAGGTGGGCATGGTGGTTTACGATGGTGGAGTGGTGGTTCTTGGTGGTGGGTTTCAAACCAAGAAAAGATAAAGAATGTAGAGGGGATAGTAAGAGAGGAAATAGCTGATGATTTTATGCATGAAATGAAGACTAAAGGCCTTCCTTTTAAAGTGTAGAGGTCTCTCACATGCACCACACACCCATACCTTCATAGAAAGTCCAACTCACAACATATATGATGATTGGACTAGAAGAAAACGTGTGCACTCAACCAATGAGAGTGGGAGGTGGTAAGAAACATGGGTAAGGGTCCAAGAGGGAAGTATTGGCTGATTTTGCACTCTTCCATGCAAGCATGGTGGGGCCTAGTGATTGCATCTTCTCACAAATGCTCTAAAAACTTCCTGGATTTGCATGCAAATATCCTGATGCATAATATTACCTTTTGAAAGTGTCGTATTGTAGAGTAGAGTTCAAGGGTTCCAAAATTCGAACGGATTAATTTTTCTAGTTGTAGAACTCCAGGAAATCGCGTTTAAAGTTACATGTCTAAAGGACCTGATACGCTGAATTTTTCGAATTTTGCAAATATTTTTGTTAAAAATATTTCGAGTGTGAAATTAAATCTTAGACTATAGCCGAGTCCAAATACGCTCTCATAATTTTCGTCTGAGGCGTGCAAGTGCCTCAACCATCGATTCAATTTTAGCAGTTTAAAGAAAGTTAGTGTTTTACTGGTTTGGTTTCTTATAACGGTCGTATCTTGTACATACGAACTCTGTTTTAGACGTTATTTATAAATTTTGAAACAGATGAATATGTACTATGAGACTAAAATGTTTGTTTCATTCACAACTACTTACGAATTTTTATTTTTTAGAAGTAGTAACTGGGGTTGTAGTTTAGGTCGTTTGATTCGTTTGAGATTTCCCACAATTAGAAGTAAGATACCATATGGTATCTTATAATAGTTGTAATGACACTATATAATAGTAGTTTCCTTTTGGGTTCCACGCAAGAGCAAAAATGAAAGAGAACTAAAAAGATATTTATATCAGGGACATATTATGTTAATTAATTAATATTTTAATTAATTAATTAGAAAACAAATGAATTTGGAATATTCCAAAATGATTCAAAAAGTTAAGATTATTACACATATATTTGGTAATTATATTTAGGGTTTCAAAATAGCTTCTTATGTAAAGAGGGGTTAAAATCCAATTTTAAGGACATGAAATAATGACATTCTACCTCAAAAGTTCGGAAGCCAAAGGAAAAACCCTAGAATCGTCGGAACTAGTTCCCACATCGTGGTAGAACATTTTCCACGTCGTGGTCCATCAAAGATTCATTTAATCGAGTCTACTAGCTACTAGTGTTCGAGGAGCTTTCATATTTGTGAAGCTTTTATGCCTTGGGTATGATAACAAGAGATGAACTCTACATTGGGTTTTCAACTTCGATCAACTAGCTAGAACAAAGAATTCCAAGAACTTGAAGGTATGATTAATTATTTGATGTCCTCTAAATGTTTATAGATTTGTTTCGGTTAATATCCATATTACGAGTCTATAGATTACAAAAAGTTGTTTCTTCCATCGCCTAGATCTGGTCTTTGACTAGGTTCGAAACCCATTAATGGTATCAGAGCATGATGAACTCAAGTCTATTGCACTTATACTTTGTCTTTGATTGTATTTTAGGGTTGATATGTGTAGGATATTTTTGTTTAAATCATTATAAAGAGTCTATAAATTTTCCTTGTTAAAATCGACTCTTTTTATGCTTGATAAAACGACTTTTGGGTAGTTATACCTCTTCGCCACATCGTCACTCATCCTCCAGCACGTCGTTGTTCCTGCTGGTGCTGAATTCGGATCACGACTACCTCGTCGCCATGTCGTGTGTAACACCCATAGTTTTCGTTAGATAAATCGACCTCATGTACATTAACGAATTAATGTAAAATTTAATTATAAATAAATAAATAAGAAATATTTTTACATGTTATGTATTGTCATTTCGCTTGATCCTCACATGATCCTCCTACAATTTCCTTTTGTGTGCATGTCGTATATATTTCAAGATTGGATGGTTAATCGAATAAATGATTCTACCCTAAACCTACAACCAAACAAGGAGTATGGAATAAAGTTGAATCAAATATTCTAAGGTTGTAAAATCATAATTATATACGATTCTAATGCATTCACTTAACAAGCATGGAACACCAGTGCAGTTTCTTAGTTTATTGCATCAAGAGGGATAACAAGAGCGGTATTAGACATACATTTCTTGAGGTTTGACACATGAAAGGTGTCATACATATTTTTTAGTTCTCATGGTAGTTTAAGTTGATACGCAACATGACCGATTCTCGCAAAAATTTCAAAAGGTCCTTTGTGATGTGGGTTTAACTTGCCTTGTTTTCCAAACCGTATCATTTTCTTAAAAAAGGAGACATCTAATATTACTTGGTCTTCGATTGGATAATAGAGAGGCTTGTTTCTTATGTTAGCATCATTCACCTGAATGTATGTGTTCAGACTTTAATCATTCCTTATTTTGTACAATCTTTTTTGTAATCTCATATATGATCTTTGGACTAGTGAGTAGTGTATCACCTGTATGTTCTCTATCCATATGTGTATCTCCAACATCTACCCGGCATATCAGGGATCGATACTTTCATCCGTATAGGGCCTCAAACAATGCAAATTTTATGTTGGTGTGATAACTATTGTTGTAGGAAAACTCAATATGGAAAATAAGTAACTGACCATTGAGTATGGTAATCTGTGTTCATAGCCAAACGCATCCCTAAGGATTTCGCTAGTGTTTGCTAGCAGCATGAGGTGAATATGCTATCTCTATCCGAGATGATAGAAATCGGCACCTCGATTTGTACATAAAGTATTGTGTTCGATCATCCGTAAGTTTTAATTGGTTATCCATTCAAAACAAAGCTTCACTCGTGATGTTATCCTCTTTTAGAGCCTCAAGTTGAGCTTCTTGAATATACGTGGTACGATTGGAATAGATAGTCATTGATAAAGACTTTCTCTTAAAGGGATTTAACTCATTCTTTTTGGCTCAAGGAATTTTCTACAATGTTTGCCTTGTCGGGAAGATAATGAATCTCACATTTATAGTCATTCAGGACTTCATTCTATCTTCACTAGCGCGTGTTGATTTCTCTTTGGTTGAAGAGGTGTTGGAGACTTTTTTGGTCTGTGAATATGGTCCACTTGGTACTGTATAGATAACATATCCACAGCTTAAAGGAAAAACTACAACTCCTATCTCAAGGTCATGGGTAGTGTAGTTTTTCTCATGCATTTTAAGTTATAAGGAATTATAAGCAATAACCTAGTCCCTTTTGCAACAACACACACCCTGATATTTGATGTGACGCATCATGATAAATGACGGAGTCCCCTGTTCTTGTAGGAAGGGGTAAGATTGATGCATTTCATAACATTTGTTTCAACATCTGGAATGTGGTTTCATTCTTAAAGGGTCAACATGGATCCCATCGTTGCTGAAAACTAGGTGTACATCTCTAATCCAATAATCACACTTAGAGAATTTGTCCTATAATTTCAGTAGTTTAAGGACTAGCCATAAGTGTTGGTTGTTTCCTTCCTTGGTTTGTGTACATGTCAATATGACATCGATAAATGATCACAAGTTCCTCTAAGTACGGTTTGCAATCATGGTTCGTAAGAGATTGTGTTGGAACATTGTTCAATCTGAAAGGCATAACTATGAACTCATAATGGCCATACCAAGTCCTAAATGTGATCTTTGGCACATCTCTTTCCAGCATCATAAGTTGATGATATCCTGATTTAAGATCAATCTTGAAGTAATAAATGTATCCTTGTAACTGATCGAACAGATCATCGATTCTTCGGAGCGGGTAACAACTCTAAATTGTTATTTTATTTAACTCCTATTAATCGATTTACATTTGAAAGGATCTAGAATTAATGCTCATGAGGGTGAGAAACTTAAACTGATAAATCCCTTGTCGAGAAGTTCATATAGTTCACTAGGTAATTCTTGCATCTCTGAAGGAGTCCACTGATAAGGAGACTTCACTAGTAGTGTCGCTCCTTGGACTAAGTAGTTTTGAAACTCGACTTGTAGAACTAATGATATTTCAGGTAGATCTTAATTGAGTACATCAAGATAAGTTGTATACCAAAGGTATGTATTTGATTTCCATGCTCTTTTTATCTACTATATGTGTCAAGAGAGCGTAGTGCTTCTTGTGTAGATACTTCTGAGCCTTCATGTAAGAGATGAGTTTGAGGTTTCGTCTATACTCATCTCCATAAGTGATTAGGGTTCCTTTATCAGTCAAGGGGGTTCGTACAATGTTTTCATGCTATAATAACTTAGAGTGACACAGGGAAAATCATGTGATACCGATAATGATATTGATGCATTCGAAAGTCATAAATATAAGATTTTCGTAAAAGATGTGTTTGTAATGTGTTAAAATCTAATTTTTTATAATTTCGTAAATAGATTTCTAACGTTTGATCATTCATCTCTACTCTGCAAGTTTCCTCAAGTCAACTGGATTCATGACTTACTATATATCTATGTTCAATGTTCCTAAAAATCATATGAGTATCTGAATCAAAAAGTAAGTTTCCTCCAGTGGTCTCTGATTGTTCATGGATTACGTCTCTTGCTCTAATTTCAATAATATGACTTGATCTTTACTCCTTGGTTCCCCAACTTTGGGGACCTTCTCACGAAATGCCCGAATTTGCCATACTTGTAACAGGTTTGTTCTCCACTAGTGCCTATTCACATGTTTGATTTCTGGTTTGGTGCGGCTTCCTTGTTTTTGAAAATTTTGGCAGTGTGTCCTTTCGGTTGAACTTTTTGTAGGTACAAAATTCACCTATGTGGTGACGTTTGCCCTCATTGCAAAGTGAGTTCTTTCCTAAGTACAGTTTTTGTAAAATGGTTGATGCAGCATGAATCTTCTTGGTGTCAGGTTTCGTCCATGGTTTCACTCTAGAACTACCATAATATTTCTTTTTGTTATCCTCAGATCTAGTGGCATCCTCTTTCTTCATCAAGGTTTCATGATAGGCTAACTGGTTTGTTAGACTGATGGCCAATTTCTTCGCATGGTCGTCGGTGTTGGGTCTGGAAGACATAACCATCTTCCATATCAGTGGAAGCAGACCTGTTATATACCTATCGACCTTCTTCTACTATGGGGTTACAAAAATCGAACATAACATTGCGAGATAGTTAAATTGGATGTGTATGATATAATCTTTGTTCCGTTCATGGTTACGTTCCACAATTCTTACTCTAGTTTTTTTTGAATTTTGTCTCTGAGGAATTATTTTTCTATGAGCCTCGGCTTTAGCTCTTCCCACGTTGTGGAATAGGCTTAATTAATTCCTATGGTTTTTGAATATTCGTTCCACCAAGCAACGGATTCGTTCATATAAGTGGATGTAGAAAACCTAACATGATAGTTTCCTATACAGGAACTGTTGAGGAATATTGATTCCTTATTTTCAACCAGATAGTCACCCCTATACCTCCGTTATTGTCGTAGAAGGATTTGGGTTTGTAGTTCATGAATTCTTCATATGTTCATGCCTTTGGGACGCCACTATTGCTTCCAATTCCATTTTTCTCAAGGGTGTTGTTCATGTTGGCTTCATAGCTAGCCAAGGTTTTAGTCACATGTTGTGCAATTATTAATTCAATTGTAGTTGTGTCTAGTGATGGTGTTAGTGTCGCACGATCACGAATTGATCGCTTGCGAGGCATTATTTCATCGTATTATACATGGGTTTGAAAAGGGTATAAGCCACTTGAAAATATCGTTGTAAGTATACGTGACAATATTACAATTGTTGATATTCATAACGTAGTAAAAATTTGAGATCGTAATTCGTAATGGTTCGTGAGTGTGTGTATTTCCTAAGGTATTCATAGGAACATACATAAAGTTTTTTAGCTAAGTAAATATCAAACATGATTGATGTTTTATGGCTGCTAGATTTTTGTGAGGATCTAAAGAAAATATTTATCAAATATTTACAAGGTGTTCACCAAAATTTCGAGAGTTCCTAACGGGTTCCCTTCATTTCTTTGATCTATGATCTCTCTTGAGTCTTCTAGAATCTCCAATCATTTTATTCTAAGAACTACTGTATGTAAGTTTATTTGTGCATTGGTCTCACCATAATTAAACATTAGTGATCAGTCTACGTTTCGTTGTGGTTCGGCTCATGTGCAACAAAACTTACCTAACCTATTTGAACTAAATCCTTGCGTTGTATTTCTATCAAGGGTTCAAGTTTTCTATATTTTTTGGTTTTATATATGTGTTCTCATATCGGGACTGAGTTTATATATAACTCTATATCTTGTGTTTGTTGTGTTCATGTGTATTATTTATTATTGATTGTTACTTCACGTCTAGCTAATAAGGTACCGACCAGTCAGGACCGTCGGAGGACTGGATCATTTCGGCACATAACTTTTATGAAATATAGAAACCCAAGAGATTAAGCGATATGTTGTAGTCATGATTTCCCAAGAAACTAGTAGTTCATTACAACCAATAGCTCTGATACCAATTTTCCACAACCCCGACTAACGGCGGAAACGTCGGGCTATGCGGCGTAACGTTGAATACAATTATCGAACATACATTGAAAAGTAAAAAATATAAACTTCTATTATTATCATAATAACGTTTACACTATTGAAAATACAATACAACCAAAATATTGTGCACATATAAAAAGTTTTAGGGGTCTCAAACGTGCGTGTTTTTGTAGCTGCTTATGATCCTGACAATACATGTGTTTGAAAGATACGTCAACATAAAGTTAGTGAATTATACAGTTTTTGAGACGTATTTTTATAAACAAAAGTGTTTTTATCAAATTTTGACTAGTTGTCCAACTTATATAAAAAGTGTACTTTTTTAACCATAAAGTAGAAAAATAGAGATTACAAGTACTTTCCTTACTTTTGTGTATATGTGCTTGTAACCCTGTAAAAGTCAGTGTATTGTTTATGTTGATTAACTTTTATATATTTATAAACAATAAATATTTGTGTCGTAAAATTATTAAGTATTTGTTTTTCTTAAATAATTTACTGACATTTATCATTCGAGGATTGTGTGTTCACTATTTCAACTCATATGAGTGTTCAGACTACATATAGATCTTATTTCAATTCTATGCGAGTGCTTATAGAGTGTACTCTAGGGCCATCATGAGCCTATAACCCAACTAAATGACTAGATATAAGCCTCTTTCCAGCATTGCAAAGTATCATGTCGAGAGTATCAGCAACGGTTCATCAATGTCGTGAGAAAGATATGGAGACTGAATGTTGTCACTTGATTTCTCCCATCAGGAAATGGTTGTAGCTAGCAACAATAGATGTGGGTCTCAACTTGTATAGATCTATACACAATGTTCCTCGCTTGTTCAATATTAATGGTTATAGCTATATAGGAATGTACTAAATTTTTGTTCTTAATTGATCTTGAATACCACTAACATAGGAATATCGTGTTTAACTGATCTATAAGCGTGTATATTTGTGTGATAAACTTTTGTTTAAATTTTTTTTAGACCATTATTTTTCATTAAGTGCAAGCCTTTCCAAATGTGAGTTCATGTCATTTAAAATTTAACTATAAAAAAGTTTATTAGCTTTAACGTTCCTTTTTTACGTAAAACTTAACAAAAAAACATAAAGAAACAATATGCATGTGTTCTGCCCCTAAAACATAAAAATCTTAAAATGGGTTGTAGAACTCACTTTCAAAGC
Organism: Lactuca sativa; assembly: GCF_002870075.4. Classification (NCBI taxonomy): domain Eukaryota; kingdom Viridiplantae; phylum Streptophyta; class Magnoliopsida; order Asterales; family Asteraceae; genus Lactuca; species Lactuca sativa. The sequence goes on along the minus strand of NC_056629.2, from coordinate 39,991,095 downwards.
ATATTTGTGGTCTCAGATCAGGTTGAAATGTGCCTGATTAAGTGATCATTACCATACTGAAGGTGTAATAGGAATAAGTTAATATGAATCAAAATAACTCCAAAATGATATTTGAATCGTCTCCAGTCCGTAGCAACTACGTGGCTTTACTTGGTTTCTATACAGATCCTATGTTTCTAGTAGTACATGCCCATACTACCTTCCACACGAATCCATACTAGATCCAAAAATTTCCTCAAGGTTCCCAAGTCGCTACGCACTACTACCAATAGGCCTTTTTGCACACCTAGTTTTACAAGGGCCTAATCACTCACGTTTCTAGATTTTCCTTCTATGATTTTTCATCTCTACCAAGACCCTACTTCATAAGTACATACCCTATCAATCACATATTATACTTCTTAGACTCTCCTTCTTGGATTCCGTCCACTTCGCCTTACTATCAGTCGAGGAGGAACTTCTACCAGCATTAACTAATTATCAGACGAATACGATTGCATACCACTAAAATCGAACAATCTATTGATTGAAAGATTTTACACTACAATGGTTAGACTTAAACAAGATATACATAATAGCGCCAAATCAGGCAATCGAAAAACTATTTAATTCTGGAAGCATGAAACCTAATGTACTTGTCAAGTAACTAGTTAATATCAATATAGGTTCTAAGCGACAAATAACAAGCAATTCCCTAGGCTATAAGGCATCGTAAGTATCAGACAATACTATCTGGAAATTCATGAAAATATCCCTAGCATACATACAAGCATGTATTTCTAACATTCCACATAGCATAACCAATATGAATATATTGGGAATCACTTTCCTTTATGAGCTCCGACTGAATGTTTGTGAATCCTGACTTCTGACTTTTCACCCCACACTCTTTTGGAGAAAAAAGACTTTCAAGTTCCAGAAATCAGGTCGAAATGTGCTTGAATAAGTGTTTGCGGTCATTAAAAAATGGCCCGGAAGCTCGTCGGAAAATTCCCGAAAATCAGTTGTTTAAACAAAAAGATGGTCGGAAAAGTGGTTTTCTGGCAACAATTCAGGTGGGGGCCTGAACTCACTGGAAGAAGGATGAGAGGGGTCTTTGCTCATTGATATTCAAGTCAAACGGGTGTGTTTGGCGGTGGTAGTTGGTGGTTAGTGGCTATTTCCGGTTGTTTCCAGTGTTTTGGGGTTGTTTTGGATTGTTTTTGTTGGGTTTTTATTTTAAAAATAGTTTCATAAACTAATAAAATGGCAAATTGAAGACTTATAACTTTCGAAAATAAAATAACAAATTATACCCACCAAGGATCATCTTGCAAGTTATAGAAAGATTAAATAACTAACCAAAGAAGAGATGATAAAATAACAACCTTTGTAGTTCTTTGGGTGCTCTTGGGAGGCTTGGAAGTCGATGAAGAATGTGGAACTTTAAAGACAACAACAATGATTCAACTTCATGTAGAATACTAGTTATTTATATAAAACTCTTAAGCTCTTAAGCTTTAAGTGCATAACAAAAGTATGACTTGATGAAAGCAAAATGCAAACATGTAAGTTCAAGTGTTTAACAAAAACTAGAGAGAATGTGGGAGGTCATGCAATCTACGGTTTTTTCATCAAAAATGAAGGGATGAAAGCCTTCATAAATCTAAAACATTATCCATAAGTTCGTAACACTTTAAGCACTCGATACCCTAAGGCCTACATTTCTTCCATGCCTCCTAAGCCAAGCTTACTTTGCCTTATTAAATTCAAAAGACCATGTTTTGTTTCCGAGAAACTTGCTCAACCTTTTTATATAAAAATGGAAGAAAAGTCTATAAAATTCTTAAAACACTTTATAAGATATAATTTTTAATATTTACCTAAAACAAAAAAGAGTCTTTCTATTCCAAAATAATGTACATGACTTAATAAATCATATCATATGATATATTATATTATTTGCTAATAAAAATTAATATTTCCATCAAATATACGATTTCAGATTTTCCCCAGTAATTTACTAAAGCTTGTGAGACTGTAACATTAACATGTTATCTGAACTTACGATACTCCCCAGAATATATGCAAGGCTTGTGACATTATCATACAAAATAAGAGTATTCCCAGTTTTTTTTCCCCAAGATTGTGTTATCTTCAGTTGATTCTTAAGGTAGGATCCTTCCCAGTTCACTAAGTTAAGGATCCTCCCTGATGAACCCCTAATGCAAAAGTTGTGTTCCATACGGAAGCTTCAAGACTTATCATTAGTCAAATAGTCGCAAATCCTCAGGATGACCAGGTTCTATCTATCCTTTAAAATTGTTTATTTTCCTACATAAAAAAAAGGTTTATTATCCTAAAAAAGATCTTAACTATTTTTGGATCCCACTTTGACGACTAATCTTTTCAGGCTAATCAGATCTTAAAAAGTTCTTGTAAGGTTTGAACTATGTAGGATCTTGGTTACGTAAGGATCCTTGAAAATCCAACGGTCATATTAAGCATGTTATCCACGAAAATCAACCAACCAAGAAGAAATATCAAACAACCATAGCATACAAAGGGTTACTCACCAACCCTATAAAAGAAAAAGTGAAATGTTGTTCTACAAACCCAAATTTATTCAAAAAAAAAATTTAAGCTAAGTTAATCTCAAGCTGTAGACTGTTCACCACCCCCCCCCCCCCGGAGCCACCTCCGTCTTTCCTCCTCCTCCTTGTGGCTATAGTGCACGATCATGATTGGCACCGGCAGGCTCGCCAGTTAATTTGCTTAGGGCTTCATGCCATCCTGCTACATTCTAGGATCCCACATTCTTGAGATCCTCTGCAAGCTTAATTTTTGCCTCCCAAACAACAACAACACAATTCATCCTTACTTCAACAATCATGTCATCCATCTCAGCCACATGTCCCTTTTCCTTTTCAACTTTCTCTTTCTACAACTTCTCAAATCTCTATAGGAGCTCCTTGTTGACTCTCACTTACTCCCTGAAAACATGTTCTATTTGAGCAAGCCTGGCCTTGAGATCCTCATCAGAGTGAGAGACATGATGAACAACCTAAAAGGAACAACGGTAATAGGTAATAAAAATAAATGGAAAAGAACGCAGGAATACTCACGGATTGGGAGAAGGAAATCAACTTCATTAACGGCTCCTTTGTTCGAAGATTCTCGAGATCCCAGGCATCAGATGGTTTCCTCTTGCAAGACGTCGATGTCTTCACAATGAGGTCAAGCTGAATCTTCTTAGGAGGAAGAGAATGAGGGACCTTTTCCTTCTTCACCATGAGCAAACCACTAGACATGTTGTTTCCAAGCTCGGATAAGACGAATCGAGCACCAAAATGAGATTTTTTAGATCCTATACAATAAGATAGATCCCTATAATATCAGGATCCTGAATAGATAAGAACACCGAGAAAGATCCTTACCAGTGGCCATCAAAGCTGTTGCAGATGAAGTATCCTCACCAGCAGGGAAAGCTTCACCAAACTTGTAACCTGCATCAAAATGAACAAAATAAGAAACATAAATCCTTTCATCCTCAAGAACATTAAATAAGATCCTACCATTTTCTACCCAAGCTTTAGGTGATTGATCCCCACCATCAATAGAGTCTCGCTTCACAAAAAAGAACTTTTCCATCCATGCTCCATCATTGTGTTTGGTTTTCAAGATAATAAGGGATTTGTTGCTTTTAACCTTAAACAAAAAATGAGAAATCCCAAAAGTAGAGTGATCATAAACAAAAGTCAATTCATTAAGACCAATGTCTAGATTGTAGGAATGATTCACTCGCTCGATCCAATACAAAATCCTCCTAATAATGAGCAGTGCTTGGATATAGGAATGTTTGGTGGCTTGAAAAAAATCAGAAACAATACCCAAAAAAGGATATTTGAAGTCCAAAGAAAATGGATATTCTGGGAAGCATACCCAAGAAGGAGAAACGAAATTAGGCTGTATAAAAGGATTAAAGGACCTGAGGATCGTATCAGAGGGAAAAACCTCCATCGGTTTTAAGAAACTGCATTTCCTCGCCATTGAAAGAGCAGACTTCATCACAGGCCAAAATCCGCCGATCAACAAAATCATTCCTGGGAGGAGCATTAATGATGGCACAAGAACAAGTCGCCTTCTTACCCATGATCGGAGAAAAGAAGACAATAAAACAAAAACAAAAGAAAAATGTTACCTGTGAAGGTGGCTGGAGATGATCGTAGGAAGTATTTATGAAGGTAAGAGGAGTTAAGGTGATTAGCCTAATTTAACCTATGTAGCAGAAGAGAGAGAACATGATTTGACTAGGAAATGATGCTTATGAAATAGATAAAACCTATCCGACTAGGGTTTGAAATCTAAATTGTTTTATCACTTTTATTTTTTTAATTAAATTATACCTCCAAATATTTAAAAACTAACATTTATATTTTGTAGGAATAATTTGGGGGCAATTGTTATGGGCAGGATCCTTGAATCATATCTAGGATCCTTAAACATATCTCAGGATCCTGATTATTACTACTAATATTTCTTAACATTTATAATGGGTATATTTTCTTTATTTTTCTAACATGTGCAGAACTAGTCAACATAAGACCCATTATCAATAGAGAGCCATCTCAACCAGACAAAAAACCCAGAATACCAAGTCAAATAATGTTCATATGTTGATTCCAAAGGATCCCAAAATTATTAGACTTCTTGTTATTTACACTAGACTATAAATAACACATGTATCTTGGAAACAATGTACACGATTGGCCCTAACATTACTCTTGTACTCGTATTACTTTCATAATCTTTGTAATTTGAAATTAAAAGAAATAAAACACATCAAGGCAGGTGATTATTATCATCTCCCAAGGTTTTATGTCGGAGATCCTATAAATGATCAAGGGCTTTCCTTGTAACTCATTTGTCTCACTTTTATTACCATTTGATACTTACATTACACTAACACCACGGCCACTCATACAATTTGGTCGAATTACACTTGATCAATTTTTGACCAAAACACTTCTCGAGAAAGACTCTCACCTCCTCATATTGTGAAGGAACCAAGGAGAAGTACCAGGACTAGAATAGAGAAAAGTTTTCGAGACGATTTCTATTGTTATTTAGACTAAGGAACATAAAAATAGGTGACAAGAGAGGTAAGTTTTTCCATTAACTTGGATGATGATCTTAATACTTTTACTGAATCCATAACGTCTAGATATGTGGAAGGAAGCCATCAATGACAAAATGGTTATAATTATGGGTAATGAAACTTGGGAGTTAGTTGATTTACCCATGGGGAAGAGACCCATAGGATCCAAATGGATATTCAAGAGAAAATATTATCTAGATGGATCCATATATGCCCATAAAGAAAGACTAGTTGCTAAAGGGTACATGCAACGAGAAGGGATCGATAACTTTGATACCTATGCTGTGATTTTTAGGATTAGTTCGATTAGAATTCTCATAGCAATATACGCGTTGAAAGGATTGTATAGTCATAAAATGGATGTGAACACAACCTTTCTGAATGGATATCTCAAGGTGGAAATTTACTTAGAGAAACTTCAAGGTTTCGTGAAACGTAGATAGGAAAATAAAGTGTGTAGACTTATTAAATCCTTCTACAAATTGAAGCAAGCTCCAAAATAGTGGCATGAGAGATTTGATACCACTGTGATTACTCTCAGATTTCAGCATAATAGTGCTGACAGGTGTATTTATTCAAAGTACACTTTTGAAAACATAGTTGTTATATTGCTTTATGTTGATGATATGTTGATCATTGGCACTCACCTAAAAGGTATTCTTGATACGAAGAAATACTTATCCTCGAACATTAAAATGAATGATCTTGGAGAAGTTGATAAAACTCTTGGTATTAAGGTGAAAAGGACAGGAAATTAGATTTCTCTACGTCAATCTCATTATATAGAGAAAATTCTAAAAAAGTTTCACCATTTGAATATTAAGGAATTCAACACTCCTTTTGATTCAGGTGTGAAACTAAATGTGAATTTTGGCCAAGCAGTGGCTCAACTAGAATATGTAAGTGCAATTGGGAGCATGGTATATGCTACACATTGAACTCTACTTGATATCGCATTCATTGTAATCAAACTATGCCAAAACTCTATCAACCCAGGGACGGAGCACTAGAACTTAGTGGGTAGAGTCCTAGGATACCTAAAAAGGACAACTACTTTTTAGTTGACGTATTCGGTATAAAATAGAATACTAGAAGGGTATTCTGATGCTAGTTGGATTGATCACACCAGTGACTCTAAATCCACAAGTGGTTAGTTATATACTCTAGCTAGTGGTGCTATATCTTGGGCAAGCAAGAAATAAACATGCATACCTTATTCAACGATGGAAGCATAGCTAACTGCCTTAGTAGTAGCAGGAAAAGGGGCAGATTGAATTTGAGATCTACTCATGGATATCTGTTTATAGGATATTCAAATGCCATCTATACCTATGTACTATGACAGTGAGGCCACTCAGTCTAAAGTATATAATGCAATATATAATGGGAAGTCGAGACACTAGGTCTATGCCATAATTATGTGAGACAACTAATTAAGAATGGTACTATCAAAGTTGTTTATGTGAAGACAATTAGGAACTTGGCACACCCTTTTACCAAACCTCTAATGAGATATTTCGTTACATCTACCACGAGAGTCATGGATCTAAAATCACTTCGCTTACTGATGGAAACGCAACTTGACATTAGTGCTCCTAATTCTCATGTATTAAGGGTTACAACGAAGTCACTAACGATAAAAGGTACTATTTAATGATAGATCCATGTCAGGTAGAGTAAAACCCGAAATCCAGAAGGTTAATTGTGGAATTATGCCAAATTCAAGTTGAACTCGGCGAGTTAGAGGAGCCAACTCGGCGACTTGAATATGAAGAATCATGGGATTTAGTGGGTCTACTCGACGAGTTGAGGAGCCTCAACACGACGAGTAGAAGTTACCTTGACCGCGCAGTTTAATGAGGCAACTCGATAAGTTGAGGAGCCTCACCTCAGCGATTTGGCCTCTGAGAAGGAAACCCTAATTTTCAGGGTTTTGCACCCTATTTAAAGGCTTTAAATTCCTTGACCAGCCTACTTGTCCTCCTGAAACCATAAATCGAGTTGTGAGCCTCTTGTTGGGAATCTTGTAGTTTTGAGTGGATTTTGTGTGCTTTTGGTGCTTGGTTAAGGTTTGGCAGAGCTTGGAGTTGTTTATCTTGGAGGGAAGCTTTGGGATCCAGTATCTATCACATTTTTTGTAACCATTTGAGGTAAAAATTTTGAAACCTGATGATTAATAGCTTAAATCTTCTCATTTGGGTTTTATTGTGATTTTGGCCTCCTTTTTGAGTTTATGGATAAGTTAGGTGGTGTAAAGGCTCATCCTTTCAGATATGAATTTTTTTTATACCCTTGAACTTTAAGGCGAAACCTTTAGGAGGATCTTGAATAAATTCATGCATTAAGTCGAGTGTTAAGTTCATTTGAAGCTTAAGAGCTTCATCTAGACATGTATGGACATAAAGTTAGCAACTTTACGTGGTTTTCTAGCTAAAGGAATTTAGATCTATGCTTTGTGGCCATGCCTTTATGGACTAGGTGCTTAATGAATTAAGCTGCTGGACTTGGAGCGAACTCGGCGAGTTTATGGATAAACTCGACAAGTTGGCTCGGTATTCCCCAACATTTTCAGATTAATAGAGGAACTCGACGAGTTGGTGGGTAAACTTGTCGAGTTGACTTGGGTTTTCTCGATCTGTGCAGATTGATGGAGAAAATCGACAAGTTGGGCAACTTGGACCGTTGACTTTGACTTTTGACTTATGTCTTTGACCAAGTTTGTCCGAAGGGGTGTTTGTGGTAACCTGATTTGGATTTAAGGAAAATATGGGCTTAGAATAAGAACCATATGGGGTTAGGCCCAATTTTAGTGGCCCTTTGTGGATGTTTTGGTTTTGAGCCTCAGTTTTGGTGTATGTTGGGTCAGGAGTAGAATGGTCATTTTACCCCAAGTATGGATTATGGATTATGGCATGGAACACAATTAATAATTTAATGTGTTGCTTGGTATTGATAGCTCGGGAATTCGATGGGGCTGCAACTAGGGATTTCTATCGGGGAGCTTCTGCATTCGAGGTGAGTTTTCTTCACTGTACTTATGAGTCGAAGGCACCAATGCCGACCGTTATGGATTGTTATCCTAGTAGATAGGATATTGTTTAGCTGTTATGATCTGTTAGATCGGTATCGAGGTAGATAGGATGTTTCTATGTTGTTATGATCTGTTAGATCAGTATCCTGGTAGATAGGATGTTGCTATGTTGTTATGATTTGTTAGATCTGTATCCTGGTAGATAGGATGATGTTATGCTTAGTGACCTATAAGATCTTCCTATTTGTCTGTTGCATGGTTGTATGTTTAATTGTTATGTATATGTCGACATGTTATGTGCGGTTGGGTTCAGGAGGACTTGCTTTGTGCTGAAGGCCAATAGACCCAGGGAATCCTGGATAGACTGAAGGCCATTGGGGCGTACCAGTCAGGCCGAAGGCCCAGAGAACGATCCAGATAGGCTGAAGTCCAGGTGAGGTGTACCAGTCATGCTGAAGGTTTTGTGAGCGTACCAGGCGGACTGTAGGCCGGTGGGGCGTTCAAGTCATACTGAAGGCTCTGTGGCGTACCAGATGGATTGTAGGCCGGTGGGGAGTTCCAACATGCTGAAGCTCCTATATGCATGTTATTATTTGTATATGGTATATGTTTGAGTTTTGATACTATGGGGGAATTCACTAAACTTCGTGCTTACATTTTTCGTTTATGGTTTAAGGTATTTCAATAGATCGTGGAAAGGTGAAGGCATGACCGTACACATCCTTGCGTTTTGGACTTATGATTTCTAGGAAACTCTGATAATGTGAATGTTTTGGAAATTATGTTGAAAGAAATTCTAAATTTTAAATAATGTTTTGGGAACAACGGATTTTGTAAATAATTCTATAGAAAAAGGGTTGTTTTGAAAAGTTTAAATGTTATGAAATTTTTGGGATGTGACAGGTAGGATAGTATGTCGTTTTCGAGAACAAGGTAGAGTTGCGACTCTTAACAATGTTTTGGAGACATCTTAGCAATGAAGATGTTGTGAAACTTTGTTTGTATTATCTAGAGTTCGTGTCACCTCAAATGAATATTGGTGGTTTATCTTCTAAAGGTTCATGAAAAGGATTTATAGTGCATCGCCATATTAACGCTTAGGGAGAACGCAAAGATGACATATGAAGTATGGGGGTTGTTAGGGCCAGGATCCTCAAACCTCATCAAATATTCAGGATCCCCACCTATCTCAAGATCCTGACTACTACTGTTATTATTATTTACTAACATTTATAACGGCTATATTTCATTCTTAATTAACACATGTGTAGAAATAGTCAGTAAAAGACTTATTCTCAACAGAGAGTCATCTCAACTATGCTAATGACCCAGAATATCAAGTCCAACAACGTTCGCAAAGCTGGTCATAGAGGATCCCGACAATATCAGACATCTTGTTAGCTAGTTTAGACTATAAATTGACACATGTATATCGCACACGACACACTCTACCTACTGTGAGCTTATTCTATGAACTTTTTTCATTTGTTCTTAATGAAATACTATCTGTAATCATCATTTTATATTAATAAAATCATCAAGTTAGGTGATCATTATCACCTCCCAAGGTTTTGTATCGGAGATCCTAGCAAGGATCAAGGGCTTTCCTTGTAAACAATCGTGTCATTCTCTTTACTTTTCTCTTTTGCACAATTCGAAAATCCCAGCCTATCATTCAATTTGGTTGATTTTATACTTGTGTAATTTTTGACCAAAACAATTTGGTGCCCACTGTGGGGACGTGGTGTTCAAAATCCTCAAAAGATCATACCTACACAACCGATCCTTTCTTCATCCTCTGCTCCTTCCATTCCATCCAAAAACCTACCACTTCCTCCGAGTGGACCCCCTAGTCAGAGGAAAGCACCTGACACTTCCAAGAGAAACATCCTTCTGCTCACTAACCAAGGAAGTTTGGGATCTTCAGGACTCCAAGATCCAACCGCTACGGTCATGTCACACCCCATAACCGGAATGGCGGAAACGTTCGGGGGTGGAGGACGTCATGTTTAGTATCACATGACATGCATCATAGTAATCAAAGTAATGAAAAACCATTTCATTAGAAAGAAAGTGTTTACGAAGTATGTGGTTCACATAACATAGACTACAAAGTAAATAACAAAACAAGACTTGAAGCTATACTGCTCCATCTTCTAAATCCCAGTGCGCGTACCTATCTACTGGTCTCCTGATAACACACGTTATTTTGAAAGCGTAGATCAACATTTAAGCTGGTGAGTTCATAAGATTTTAGTGATGTAAGAAGTTGTAAGAAAGTTGTTGTAAGTTGTAAATTCTGTTTAGAAAAGTTCGCTTGTTCCTCCAGAAAATCCTATATTTCCTGCTTTGATGAAAGATAAGTAAAAATGACTCTACAATCCTTTCTATGAGTACTAAATGGATACAAGTTATATAAAACCCAGAGTAAACAAACAATCGATTGTGTTTATCTGCCCTAAGCCCACAACCAAACAAGGAACAGGAAGTAAGGCGGAAAGCACACGTCCCATTGTTTGTTATATCATCGTTGTATATAACCCTGGCGTATTTACTTGGTACTCATGGAGTTAACTGTAATAGTTCCTTTATATTTGGTGAAAAGATTCTTTAAGAAAACCCTTATTTCTTTTAGTAAAAATGGTAACCACGGTGGTTCCTTCTATAATCACTTAGTTTATACTAGCTATATATAATCTAATATCGAATAGATAGTTAATTGTGTGAATCTGCCCTAAGCCCACAACCAAACAAGGAACAGGAAATGAGGCGGAAAGAGCACATCCAACTACCTATCGGGTATTAATTATATATAACCATGATGTATATATACTAAGGTATTATAGAGTTAACCACCTAAGGTTCTTTAAGTTTATACTGGTTTAATAAAATGGATTAAACCCTTTTACTGGTAAGTTTCTAGTTTTATATAACAAATGTTCTGATTGAAAAGTATGTTTTGTACTAGAAAGTTGTGCATTGAATTAGTGTCCTATGACCTGGCCCATACCTGGTACTCCTTATGATTACTTGGTGTATACGGAATATATATAAAGCTAAGATCGAATAGATAGTAGGCTGGGTGAATCTGCTCTAAGCCCATAACCAAACAAGGAACAGGAAATGCAGCGGAAAGCGCAGATCCTACTACCTGTCGGATCCGATTAATATATATCCCTGATGTCTACACTAAGGAATCATAAAGTTAGCATTATAGTCCCCCTTTCTACTGAATGTACTAGACCCGACTGTTCTATTTGTCATTTGTAAAATGTAAGTTTTCCCTAGTTTATAACTATATTAACTCGAAAATAGTTTGCATTAATTTTCAAGTGGAACTGTCACAATATGAAAGTAACGGGAAAATGTAAGTACCCAGTTGTCTTTTGAATTGACATCCCGACGTACTGATTACCTTAAAACCTGTATGTTTTATTATGGTCATAATGTGATGGATAGTACCCATACTATATGCTCTCCCTGCAAGAGATTATGGGGACCAAGCACGACTTCCGCAAACAGATTGCTAGGACGCGTAAATTCACATTAAAGCTATATGATTTTGTATACCCAATTTACTATCACCTTTTGTTTCGAACAATGAGTTAGTGATTATTGGTATAGTTAGATCCTGTAGTGTTCTCCTGCTATAGCATTTAGTATGTTCTTTCTGTTATAGTATCTTAGTATTTTCCTTCTGTTATAGTATCTTAGTATGTTCCTTCTATTATCGTGTATTGTATCTACCTCCTTGTTTCTCTTTATAGTATGTTCTAGTATCTAGTATGAACTGAACCCCTAAACTATACCTATTATAGTTTACTAGTATGTTTACTTGAACTGTTATTGAAAAGACTCATTTATCTACTAAGTTATGATGGTACTTTTAAAAAGAAGTTTTATAAACTATAAAGCAACATAACTTAAAAAGAATTTTTGAAATGTTTTGATCACTTATAAAAACATAAGCAATCTTTGAAAGATGTTTATAACAAACATTTACACAATTATCATTGTGTTCAACTTGTATCCCCCCCCCCTTTAAAAGCATTTAAAACAGTTTAAAAGATTGATTATAGAGGTATGAACTCACCTTATATGGGTGATTCAAACGAGTATGCGTGTAAGGATGAGAAGTTCCACGAATGAAGTCCCGAGACACAAACGAGTCCTAAATGACATATATGGCATGTGTTGGCAGGAATATATTGTTTATAAGCAACTAATAGGCAAGAAAACACCGTTTCGTACTAGGAAACACTTGGACCAACTGTTAGAATCGTATGTGATTCATCTAAGGGGAGTGTACGACCACAAAGAGGAGTCTACGACCCAAGTGGTATGTTTCATGGAGTTTACGGCCATAGGGTTTACGGCCCTATGAGCTTACGGCCGTAAACTCAAGGCATCTTCTACCCAAGTGTGTGACAAGGTCCTCTTTGCATCAAGGGAGTGTTCTAGGTCACAAAATTAGCTTGTAGAAGGGTTTATGGCCAAAATGGCACCTTTATAAGGGTTTAAGGACAAGGGAGATGCTCTTGGTCGTAAACTCCTATTGTTCTTGAGAAATGGATGTTTTCAAAGTGTAAATCAAGTGCTTCTAGCATACTATAAGTTAAGGAAGGAGTACTCACGATATTGAAGCTTGAAAGGGTTGATTTTGGTCCAAAAACACTAGTGTGTTCTTTGTGTTCTTGGAGATCTAGACAAAAAGGGATGTTCTCATGGATGAATCATGAGGATGAGGCATGATTAAGAAGGATAACAACAACTAGAGGGAAGAACACTTACGTTTTGGGAGGATTTAGATGAAGAACTTGATGATACTTGAGAGAGTTTGAAGAGATTTCGGCCAAGGAATGAAAAGAATGAGGAAAATGAAGTGCCCTCATATATATATATATATATATATATATATATATATATATATATATATATATATATATATATATATATATATATAGGAGAGAGTTTTCGGCCATGGTTGATTTTACGGCCGTAAACTCCACATGATGGAGTTTATGGCTTTGTTTGATGGTTTTGAACTTCAGTAGCTATATCCTAACACTCCTTCCTTGAATGTATGAGGATTAGAGCACTCAAACGGACTCTAAACAGTGATAAAAGATAGCAGGAGCGAGTCTGAATTAAGGTTGATTGTACTGACTTTACAAGGAAAAACTTTTCGGGTTGTCACAGGTTACTACTACTGAACTCTTCGCTATGATGAGGAAAATGACACAACAGATGACGCAGCAGCAAGACAACAATAGAACACTAATTAGAGAAGTGGCGAGAATGAAGGCGAAATTTTAGAATTCCCAGGAAACGATGCCTACAGTTGTACAACCAAGGATCATGAACTTCAACAATGCAAGATTCTCCAGAAATCAACAGGGGAACACAGCTCCTGCTACTGCTACGTTACGTTGGGGTCCGACTATGAACAATCAAGCATCTACAATCAATGATCTCGATGAGCCTTTCAATACTGCTAGAAACCTTGATTCTAGTAACTTCTTAAACATCAATACTATCAATACTAACTCCATGAATGTTGATGTAGGAATAAGTCCAAACATGGATAGGGAGCTTCAGTAATTGAGATAGATGATCTCAAGTGTACCCGGGGTAGTTCAACCCATACCAGAAACATCTCCAACAAGTCATAGGATCTCGAGATTTTCTCCTGCGATAGCCAATAGTGTAGTTCTTAAGTGCTTCTAGAATCCTAGAATGAAGCCTTACAATGGAACTACGTATCTTGAAGAGCAAGTAGTACAATACTAAGAAAGGATGGAGATCATTCCAAACCCAATGCACTTGAAGGAAGCTTGCTTATGCAAGGCATTTGGTTCAACCCTCACGGGATCAACTCTTAAATGGCTGTTAAACGTTCCTCCTTATTCTATTACTTCATTTGCTTACTTAGTCAATATTTTCAATAACCAATTTTCTTGTAGCAGAACCTTGGAGAAGATCACTAGAGATCTCTATCGGGTGGTTTAGGATTCTAAGGAATGACTTAGGGATTTTGTTAATAGGTTTGGCAGAGAAGCTCAGAGCATCCCTAACATTGACATGGCGACTGCTATAGAGGCCTTCAAGATGGGTCTAAGGAAGGATTCACCCTTCTATGAAGATCTTCTGATGACCCCATGCAATTGAAGAGGATAAAGAAGTCCATAAGAGGAGCAACCCTTCAAGTCAATACGAGAATCCCAATAGGAACGCCGAATCCTGCGCTCCAAGATCCTACAAATCGAAGCCCTATTATAGACTAGATGACCATCACAGGGTTAATGCCCTCGAAGATGAAGGGGAGGAAGAGGAACTTCCTAAGATCACTGACTATTGTTTTTATGTGGATGTTTCAGGTTTAATCCATGATATGTAGGATCTCGGAGATAAAGCATGGTGGCCAAAGAAGGATAACAAGTGCACGGATTGGAAAGACAAGTCAAAATGGTGTGCTTACCACAAAGATTTCGGTCACATGAAGGAGGATTTCATATCACTAAGAAAGGTGATCAACTATCTCCTTATCAAAGGGCATCTTAAGGAGATCCTCGAAAGAAAGAATGAAAAGTCCTAGGAGAACAATCAGGATGGTCACATGATCCAAGAGAAAGCAGGATCTCCACCCCCAAACGCCAAGGTAATCAAAGTTATCTCAGGTGGATCTAATATTTGTGGTACTTCTTATTCTCATGCTAAAAGACATGCCAAGGTCTCTAAAACAGAAAAGGAAGATAGACCACAGAAGAATACCTCGGTTAGCAATGAAAAGGAAATCACGTTTGACGAGACGGACAGGGAAGGGATCCAGGATCCTCACCATGACAGACTCGTGATAACACTGTATATTGCCAACCACTTTGTTAGAAGGATTCTTGCTGACGAATGATATTCGGTCAACATCGTACTCTTGGACACACTAAAGAGGATGAACATCCCGGAATCGCAGATAATCAAAAGATCCTCGATCCTCATAGGATTTAGCAGAGAAATGAAACACACCATTGGGGAGATAAAACTACCAATATACATAGAAGGGGTAAACTCTATACAAAATTTCGGTGTTATTGACACCTTATCTTCTTATAATGTGATATTAGGTAGACCGTGGATCCACGAGATGAAAGCGGTTCCATCAACATATCATTAGTGTGTAAAATGCCTACTCCGTGGGGAATAGTGAAGATCATGGGAGATCAACAAGAGTCAAAGGAATGTTATAAAACCTCTATGAAGCCTACGATGAAACCCCATCAAGCATAGCAATTAAGACAAGGGCACGACATGTTCTAGAAACGAAGGAGCAAGACGTGAAGGAAGTACACCTGAGCGTCGAGGATCCTGAAGCCAAAGTCGTCATAGGATCCTCAATCCTTAAGAAAATTGATCAAGACCTATTAAACTTCCTTCAAACCAGAAACAATACATTCGCATGGAAACAAGAAGACATGATAGGTATAGACAAGAGTATTATCACTCACAAACTTAATATTGATCCTTTTTTCAGACGGATACATCAAAAGAGAAGGAATTTTGCACCCGAAAGGAATCAGATCATCCAAGAAGAAGTGGAAAAGCTCCTCAAGACAGGGATAATTAAGGAAGTGAACTTCCCAAGGTGGCTAGCTAATGTAGTGGTCATACAGAAGAAGAACAACAAGTGGCGAGTATGTGTAGACTACATGGATCTTAACAAAGTTTGTACTAAGGATCCTTTCCCTCTACCACACATTGACTCCATGATAGATGCAACGGATTCCCATGAACTCTTAACCTTCATGGGTGCTTCAACAGGAATCCAACAAATCCATATGGAACTATCCGATCAAGAAGATACAACATTTATAACACCAACATGTATATATTGTTACACCGCAATGCCTTTTGGTCTTAAAAATGCAGGTGCAACATATCAAATACCGGTGAATCGGATGTTTAAATACAAGATGGGAAACACCATGGAGGTCTACATTGACGACATGGTGGTGAATTCCATGAAAGCTAAAGATCATCTCAGGGATCTCAAAGAAGCCTTCGATATTCTAGACGAATACAACATGAAGTTAAATCCGTTTAAATGCCACTTTGGGTTGAATTCGGGAAAGTTCCTTGGGTATATGGTAACCAAGAGAGGAATAGAAGCAAGACCGGAGTAGATTAAAGCAATCATCAAGCTGAAAACTCCATCTTCAACAAAAGACATCCAAAGGCTAACCTGAAGAGTAGTGGCACTAAATAGGTTTATTTCAAGATCCTCAAAAAGGTGTAAGCCCTTATATGATATCTTGAAGAAGAACAAGAAGTTTGAATGGACCGAAGGACATGAAGAAGCTTTTCAGGAACTCAAAAGATACTTAAGTTCTACACTACTACCAGTGAAGCCTATAGATGGAGAACCACTTCTCCTTTACCTCTTGGCATCCTCAAATGCGGTAAGTGATGTCGTAGCCAAGGACCTTAACGAAGACCAACATCCTATCAACTATATAGTAAAAGTCTTCTATCCTGAGACCAGGTATTCTCATCTCAAAAAATTAATTCTTGCATTCGTAACTGGTTCTACTAAGTTATGACAGTATTTCGAGAAATATATTATACATGTGAAAAATAATTACCCTATTAAGAATGCGATGAGAAAACCAGAGATGTCAGGAAGGATGGCAAAATGGTCAGTGAAGTTAAGCACGTTTCACATCAAATATGAGCCAAGATCTGCTATAAACTCACAAGCATTAGCAGACTTTGTGGCTGACTTTAGTGATAATCTACGAAATGAAGTATACACTGAAGCTAAACAACTTCTGAAATATGAACACTTGGGAAAATCCACACTATTCACGGATGGAGCTTCAAACCAAAAAGGAACCAGGCTAGGGATTATACTAAAATTGCCATAGGGGGACATCCTACCCCAGGCAGTTAGTTGCGAATTCAACGCAACCAACAACGAAGTGGAATACGAAGCAGTCATCATGGGACTAAAATTGACTAAGGATCTTCAAATACAGGATCTTCAGGTATTTTTTGATTCTTTATTATTAACTAGTCACTTCAATGGATCGTATGCAGTGAAAGGTGAAATATTAGCATTATACCTCGAGATCCTCAAAAAATTAGCCTCTATTTTGAAAACTTTAGCCTAACACAAGTTCTCAGAGAAGAAAACACAAAAGCAGACACATTAGCCAACTTAGGATCCTCCCTAAGGATCTCACCAGAAATGAAGATCCCTATAACCCACATTATAACTCCAGCTACAGAAGCCCTTTCCGACAAACCCGACGATCCTGAATGGCAAATAAGTGTAGTAGACATTGGAGATCCTGGCCCACAGTTCCCTCCTCAAAGGGATCCCAACAAACAAGATCCTCGGAGAAGTCCATGATCATGGATCCAATCCATTATGGAGTTTCTCCAAAATGGCATGATCTCAACAGAAGAAAAAGGCAAAATAACTCCATAATATGTTAGATCCTCAAACCTCATCAGATATTCAGGATACTCAGCTCATATGCGACAATGGATCTAAATTTACAAGCAATAGGACAAGAGACTTTTTCACGAGTTAGGGAATCAAAATGATAATATCTACTCATGTTTATCCCCAAGCTAATTGTTAAGCATAATCTAGCAATAAGATAATGGTAAACAACTTGAAGAAAATGCTAGATGAAAAGATAGGAAGATAGGCAGAAGAGCTCCCTTTTCGTCCTATGGGCAGATAAGACTACTTCCAAAGTAGGCATAGGTCAGACCCCTTATTTCTTGGTGTTTGGGACAGAAGCAATGATCCCCAACGAAGTAGTGATCCCGATATCAAGATACTTGCTCCAAAATCAAGAAAACAATGACAGGGTCCTAGCCTAGAATCTTGACACTGTTGACGAACTCAAAGATCTTGCCAAGATACACATTGTTGCTCATCAACAAAGGATTACCAAGGTTTACAACAAGAACATAAAGGTCAGAAGATTCCAAGTAGGAGACTTCGTATTAAGGAAAACATTCCAAAACACCAAGGATCCTAGTGCAGGTAAATTAGCTCCAAAGTGGGAATGACCATATCTCATAGATGTTGAAGCAGGAAAATGAGCATATTGGATTGCAACACTCAAAGGAGACATTTTCCCAAGATCATGGAATTCTATACATCTCAAAGCATACTATATGTAAAAAATATTGATTGGTCTTCAACAAAACCAAGGTGCATATGTTCTTTACCTTAAACTTTTCATCATTACTTATTTTATCCTCGAATACATCACTAACTTAAGCATCGGAGGGGAATTAGCTAGACTAACGCCCACCTTAGCTATTCTTCGCTATGTAGAACAACGTACAGATAAGGATCTCCATTAGCAATGATCCTGAAACATGAGGATCCTCAAGGTTGAAGATCCTGAAACATAAGGATCTTGACACATAAAGATCCTAGCATCTTAACACTTTGACAATTCCATTATAACAATGGTATGATCTTTAAACTATCAAATACACAAGTTAGAGAATGATCATCTCTCCTACGCTTAAGGGTACTTAATCCCCTCTAAGTTTGAAAGAGCTAATTACCTCTTTCTAAGGTTTATACACCTCTCTTGAACACACGATATCAAACTATGGGATACGAATAAGGGGATCATTTCACGATGTAGTGACTTGACAACTCTCTTATCTTTGAACATAAGTTAAGATACTTAAGGTTTATAACATTTTCATGTTATCTAAAATTAGGATCTTATCCTAGAAATCACATAAGGCTTATAACATCTTCATGTTATCACACGTTGGGATCTTTCCCCAGAAAATACACACAAATCATAACATTTTCATGTTATCATAAGTAGGGATCCTTCCCATGAAATATGTCACAACTTAGGATCCTCCTCAATATATAACATTAACATGCTATCAATTGAACTTATGGTGTTACCAAAGAATTTAGTCAAAGTCTATAACCTAAACATGTTATCCTAAGAAGGGAATTCCCCCGTATGATCTTATGGTTAAAGATCCTCATCATTAAGGATCCTCATCAGTTAGAATTTTATCATCAGAAGTCAACAACGATCCTAAGTTCTTTCCTAAGTTGAGATTTATCCTCAGAAAATTCTAAGATTGAAAACTTATGAAGCCTAAGGAAAAACTCGAAAATAATCAGGTTCCATCTTTCCTTGTCCTCAACTATGAAATTTTTAAGTAAAATTAAGGATCTTAAGCTTTTCATGATCCTAAACCAATGCTGATTTATAATCTGTCATCACTTCAGAGTCATTTACTATTTTAAATTGATATCTTTAAAGAAGTTTTAAAGCACTTAGATTTACCAAAATTAGTTCTTACCAAATTCTTTTATACTTGTTTGAAACTCTTAAGGATTACTTGTCAGACGTCAAACTTTTAAAGAAACTTTTAACATATTAATTTCTTAACAAAGTCAATTCTTATTATTTTAAGTTATTACTTTTAGTTATTTAACTAATTCAATCCTTATCAAATCATTTTATCTATTATTTACCAAAAGAACTTTGTCTTGAAAATTATTCACTATTTTTAGGATCCTAACTACGCAAAGATCTTAGTATCATATTATGCAGGTAAAGGAAACATAGAAAGATGAAGGAAAGATTAACCATTGTATTCAAAATAAGAGGCTTATAGTCCTACAGGAGCCAAATGGTTACATCAAAAAACTATGCTGCCCTAATTGCCTAAAATCCCTAGACCTTAGCCAAGTCATCATCGGCCTTCTTCCCCTCCTTCGGCACTTCTGGCTGCAGATCAGAATCTTCAACAGTAGTGACAGGCTTTCCAGTTAGTTTGGCTAGTGACTCGCGCCATCCTACTACATTCCAGGATCCTGAATGCTCAAGATCCTCCACCAACTTGATCTTAGCCTCCAGGATAGCCACCGCAACACTTGTCTTCGCATTGACAATCACCTCATAAAGCTCCACAGAATGCTCATCCTCCTTTTCAGCCTTCTCTTTTCTCAACAACTCCACCCTCCGGAGAAGAACCTCATTTATGGTCCTCCAGATTTTCTCCTGCTCTATTAGAGCAGACTCAGCTTTCTCAGCACGGATCCTAAGATCATTGGTGAACTGAGAAACATGAGCGGAGACCCGAAAAAAATGCTAACATCAGCAAAAGAAGAAACATGTATGATAAACTAACATAAATATTTCTTATACACATGAAACTAACATCCTTAAAAAATGAGGTCAACTTCCCAAGAGCATCCTCGATGCCGAGGTTTTCTAGGTTGGAATATGTGGCCTCAAAAGTCTTCCTCTTTTGGGATCCTAGAGTCTTCACAACCAGGTCAAGTTGGGCTTTCTTTGAAGGAGGCAGAGCAGAGGGCTTCTCTTGCTTGATCCTGACCAATCCACTGATTATGTCATCCTCAAGGTCAGCCAGAACGAGCGAGAACTGGTGCGGAAAGTCCTGGAACCTGCACAAAAAACAAGGATCCGTATGAGATTAAACATCCTAAGACAACAATTCAAATCAAAAAGAAAAAAATATATACATGTAGCCATAGAAGTTGTGTTGGAAGATCCTTCTTGGAGACTGGATTGATCAAGTTAAGAGATCTATCTCCCTTCGGGAGAGAAAGAAAATTAGCAATCTTATCCTTTGTGTCCTCGGCAGCAGCAACGACCTCCCCGAGCTTGAAACCTGTAACAGAAAAAACAAAATAAGAATAAGATTTCAGGATCACAAGGAAAAGTATTGAAATCCTACCATTATTAACCAAATCTTTGGGTAAGAGATCTCTACCAGGAATAGATTCAATCCTGACAAAGAAGTATATCTTCTTCCAAGCCCCATCATTGTGTTTTGTTTTTAACACAAAAGGAGGCTTGCCACTCTTGACCTAGAACAAGAAGCAAGAATCGCTAAAAGTTGAGAGATCATAGACATGGGCCAATTAATCCAGACCAATGCTAAGATCATGTGTTTGATTCAGACACTCAACCCAATACAGGATCCTCCAAATGATATGCATCACTTGGATGAAAGAGAGTTTCGTGATCCTGAAAAACTCTGAGACCACTCTAGAAAAAATGGAATTCAAGGCCTAAAACAGAGAACAAATATTCTGGAAAGCATGTAACAACGCAAATTTTTAAACAATTTTTTTTATTTAAAAATATAATATTTTCATTCAAAACAAGGCATAAACATTTCAAGTGTCATGTCAAAATACAAATCATCTAAACCCCAAGATCACAAAACATTCTTCAGTGTGTACAGATCACGCCGGCGCCTTCCCACGGTCCTCGCTAGTACCTGAAACACATACATAACAACTGTAAGCATAAATGCTTAGTGAGTTCCCCAATATACGAGTTACGCACATACGCCTTTCCAGGCCCTGACCTTCCAGTCCATGTGTCTCGGGGGACTTCCGTCCCTGCTGGGTAAACCTTCCGGTCCTACCCACGCCGACCTTCCGGTCCATAACACAACGCCTTCCGGCCCATAACATGATCGCCTTCCGGCCCATAACATAATGCCTTCCGGCCCATAATATAATCGCCTTCCGGCCCATAACATATATAGCACATATAACAAATAACTTACCACATATAGCACATATATCACATACCACATCTGACCTTCCGGTCATACAGTCAAACCCTTCCGGGTACAGTATAGTGAGAAGACTCACCTCGTGAATGTCGAAAGCTAGCAAATCCCGAAATCACTCGTGCTCGATCCGCCGAGCTACAATCTCCCTATAACATCATATATCTCTTATTAACACTTTTATCTTCTAAGTTTGACTATCTCTAAGAGGTCAAACATAGGTCAACTCTGGTCAACAGTCAACGGTCAAAGGTCAGCTTGACCTGACTCGGCGAGTGCTAGGGCGACTCGGCGAGTCTAGACGTCCTCGCCAATTCTCAAAGATTCCCTTTCTACTCGTCGAGTATCCCTCTTGACTCGACGAGTTCCCCCTGGAAGAATCGCGGGGCCACCCCGACTCAACTCGCCGAGTCTGAAGAACAACTCGACGAGTTCCAGTTAATCTTCAAGCCACTCGCCGAGTCTGTTCATCGGACTCGGCGAGTCCATGCCATGCAACTGCTCAAACTGCTTTCTGAGGACAGAACTGCTCCGACCATTCATAGGTCTGGCCTTCCTAGACTGACTCATCACGTAATGTCCTCATTTTGGTGCTCATAATACACCCCATGACTCATAATTTATATTTTAACCTAAGGCATAAGGATTCCAATCCAAAACCTCCATTAATTCCCGAAATGCTCAGGCATGGGACATTCTGGACCTCCATAGGTCCCAATACAGGGTTCCAATCGTTTGGGGGACTAATGGAATACTCAATCTAGCCACAAAAGGGTTCAATAAACCCTAAATCCATATACACATCCACATAAAAGAATACAACTCGAAAATATTACTTGAATGATGTTTCTCTGTGTCTCCAATCCTCAGAATGTGGCTTCTCTTGTTGTACCCCTAGCCAAACCTCTTCCTTTTTGCACAATAACTCTTCCAAGATCAAAAATGGCCTTCACCCTTACTCCAGATGCTCACAATCGAAATAGGGTTTCTCTCCGTAGGCTAAAGTGAACGATGACGGCCAGTAAGTCCCTCTTATACGTCCCAAACCTGAACGGTTAGGGTTTTCGCTAAACAGCGCCGACTCGCTGAGTCCATATCCGGACTCGTCGAGTCCAGTCGCGAACCCGCGACCAGGTCCGCGATCCTACTCGGTGAGTCTAGGCTCCGACTCGCCGAGTCCCCTCTAAAACACCCCCAAAACATAATTATAACAATACCTGAAATTCCGGGCTGTTACAACTCTCCTCCACTAGGACTAGACTTCGCCCTCGAAGTCTCACTCTGAAAATAGCTCCAGATGCTGTTCCCGCATTTCACGCTCCGGCTCCCAAGTCATTTCCGATCCCTTCCGGTGTTGCCACTGAACCAACACCAGAGGTACTTCCTTGTTCCTGAAAACCTTGATCTTCCGATCCCTGATGGCCACTGGTCTCTCGGCATAATTCAGGCTCGCATCCACCTGAATATCCTCCAATGGAACCACTGCCGACTCATCGGCCATACACTTCCTCAGTTGCGACACGTGAAAGGTGTCGTGGATCTGCCCCAACTCTGTTGGCAACTCCAAACGATAGGCTACCCGGCCTACCCTCGCAATTACACGAAATGGCCCAATATACCGGGGCCCCAACTTGCCCCTCTTCCTGAATCGAATCACTCCTTTCCAAGGAGAGACCTTCAGGAGAACGAAGTCGCCGACTTGAAACTCAAGTTCGGATCGGCGTCTGTCCGCATAACTCTTCTGTCGGCTCTGGGCGGTCAATAACCTCTGCCTAACCTGCTGAATCTGCTCTGTCGTCTGAAGCACGATCTCTGTACTGCCCATCACTCTCTGCCCCACCTCTCCCCAGCAAATGGGGGTTCGGCATCTCCTGCCATACAACAGCTCAAAGGGTGGCATACCAATGCTCGAATGATGGCTGTTGTTGTAGGAAAACTCTGCCAAGGGTAAATACGCATCCCAGCTACCCCCGAAATCTAATACACACGCTCGAAGCATGTCCTCAAGCGTCTGAATCGTTCGCTCACTCTGACCGTCTGTCTGGGGGTGGTATGCGGTACTAAAATGCAATTTAGTACCCAGCTCCTCATGGAATTTCTTCCAGAATCTGGAAGTGAAGCGCACATCACGGTCTGAAACAATCGAGATCGGCACCCCATGCCGAGATACCACTTCTCTCACATATATCTCCGCCAACTTCTCCGCTGAAGAACTCTCACTGATGGCAAGGAAGTGTGCACTCTTCGTCAACCTATCCACAATCACCCAAATGGCATCGACTCCTCTGGCAGTCCTCGGCAATTTGGTGATGAAATCCATAGTGATCTGTTCCCACTTCCACTCGGGAACCTCCAATGGCTGCAACTTGCCATGCGGTCTCTGGTGCTCGGCCTTAACCCTACGGCAGGTCAAACACCTCTCAACGAACCATGCGACGTCCCTCTTCATACAGGGCCACCAATACTCTTTCCTCAAATCCAAATACATCTTCATAGCCCCGGGATGGATCGAGAATTTCGATCGATGAGCCTCTTCCATCAAAGTAATACGCGTACCACCCACGAACGGTACCCAAATCCGACCCTGAAACGTCATAAGCCCTCGTCTATCCGTAACGAACTCTGAAACCAACCCAACGACCCGCTCTCTCTTCTGCATTTCTGGTTGCACAGCCTCGGCCTGTGCCCCACGAATAGCATCCAATACTGGAGCTATCACAGTCAATCTCAAACATACATCTCGCAGTGGAGTGCTTTCCGCCCTGCGGCTCAATGCATCGGCTACCACATTAGCCTTGCCTGGGTGGTACAGGATCTCACAATCATAATCCTTGACCACATCCAACCACCTCCTCTGACGCATATTTAGGTTGGGCTGATCCATCAGATACTTCAAGCTCTTATGGTCCGTGTATATTGTACATCGAACCCCATACAAGTAGTGACGCCAAATCTTGAGAGCGAACACTACTGCCCCCAACTCTAAATCATGCGTGGGATATCTCGCCTCATGAGGCTTCAGTTGCCTCGACGCATAAGCTATCACATGACCCCTCTGCATCAACACTGCACCCAACCCCGAGATCGATGCATCGCAATATACTACAAAATCCTCCATACCTTCCGGGAGAGCTAATACCGGGGCTTTGCACAACCTTTAGTGAAGTGTCTCGAAGGAGGTCTGCTGCTCGGGTCCCCATGAGAATGCAACACCCTTCCGGGTCAATCTGGTGAGCGGCACTGCAATCTTGGAGAAATCCTTAATAAATCTCCGATAGTACCCTGCCAACCCAAGGAAGCTCCTGATCTCAGAGGGTGACTTCGGCACCTCCCAACTCATCACCGCCTCAACCTTGGCCGGATCGACCAATATCCCTTCCTGATTAACAACATGTCCTAGAAATTGGACCTCCTGCAACCAGAAGTCACACTTGGAGAACTTTGCATAAAGCTTCTCCGATCTCAATACCTCAAGGACCTCCCTCAAATGCTCCTCATGCTGCTCTCTAGATCTCGAATACACTAGAATATCGTCGATAAATACAATCACTGACCGATCCAACATCGGCCTGCATACCCTGTTCATGAGATCCATGAACACAGCCGGGGCATTGGTGAGCCCGAAAGGCATCACCACAAACTCATAGTGCCCATATCGCGTCCTAAACGCTGTCTTCTGGACGTCCTCATCCCGTACTCTCACCTGATGGTACCCCGACCTCAGATCGATCTTGGAAAACCAAGATGCTCCCTGCAATTGATCAAATAAATCATCGATCCTCGGTAATGGGTAACGGTTCTTGACCGTCAACTTGTTCAACTCCCGATAATCAATGCACATCCGGTGTGAACCATCCTTCTTCTTGACGAACAGAATAGGCGCTCCCCACGGCGAGCTGCTCGGCCGAATGAATCCCTTTCCCAGCAACTCCTGAAGCTGCAAGGACAACTCTTGCATCTCTGTAGGTGCAAGACGATAAGGCACCTTAGCAATAGGCGTGGCCCCCGGAACCAGATCAATACCAAACTCTACTTGTCTCACAGGAGGTACTCCCGGCAGCTCCTCGGGAAAAACATCTGGAAACTCACGCACCACTGGGACCTCCTCAACTTATCTCGGTCTCTCCGAAACCTCCCGCGTATCCATCACATACGCCACAAAACCCTTACAGCCCTGCTGTAGACACTGCCTCGCCCTAGCGGCCGAACAAAAAGCTGATCCTGAACGGGTACCCTCGCCGTACACCGAAAGAACTCCCCCATTAGGGTCTTGTATAGTCACCAGCTGACGCTCACAGTCGATGACGGCGCTGAATCGGCTCAACCAGTCCATGCCCACAATGACACAGACATCACCCATCGCAATAGGAATCAGGTCAATCGGAAACTCAACCCCGAAAATCTCTAACACGCATCCCCGGAGAACCTCCGTGGCACAAATCACTCTCTCGTCAGCTATAGAAACTCTCAGAGGTCGGCCCAACGACTCACGACTAGCGCTGATATGCTGACTAAAAGCCAAAGATACAAAGGACCTACTAGCACCCGAGTCAAATAACACTAAAGCAGGCACAGAGTTCACAAAGAAAGTACCTACGCATATAATAACATAAGCATAACATCGCAACATCAAAATAAATACATGAAATACAGCATACCTGCCACAACATCGGGCGCAGCGCGGACCTCCTCCGCAGTCAGCTGAAAGGCTCTCCCACGAGCCCTCGGGGCCTCGGCCTTCACCGGTCGAGTCGCAGTAGCTCTGGTAGTAGGTGCAGATCCCTGAAGAAGCTGAGGGCACTCGGCCTTCCGATGGCCTCTCTGGTTGCAATGAAAGCAAACCGTAAACCCCTTGGGGCACTCTCTAGCAATGTGCCCCTCCTTGCCACACTTGTAGCAAGCACCAGATCGACACGCCCCATCATGACCCTTGCCGCACTTTCCGCAAGTGCGGCCCTTCGGACCTCCCGTCCTCGAATCGGCGGACTTGGTCCGCTTGGCTGCCGGTTGAGACTGAGCCGGCCACCGGTCCACCCGCTGAGACTCGGCCTCCTCCCTGGCCTGGGTCTCCAACTCGATCTTGCGCTTCCTGGCATTCGCCTGAAGCTCAACAAAGGTATGATAGGTGGAGTTTGACACAAACTCCCGGATATCCCTCCTCAAAACACCCAAGTACCGGCTCATCCGAGCCTGCTCTGTGGACACCAGCTCGGGGCAGAACATCGCCCTCTCATGAAACTTCCGCGTAATCACCGCAACCGAATCAGTACCCTGCTTGAGGGTCAAGAACTCCTGAACCAATCGTTCCCTCTCCACCGGGGGAACGTACTCGTCTCTGAACATAGCAGTAAACCCCTCCCATGTCACTGCTGAAATCTCTGCCAGAGTGAAGTTCGCCGTCACGAACTTCCACCAATCCTTCGCTCCCAGACGGAGCTGGTTCAAAGCGAACCGTACCCTCAGGTGCTCCGGACATGAACAAGTGTAGAAGCACCCCTCAATATCAGCGATCCACCTCATCGCAGCAATCGGATCCTGCGTCCCATCGAACTCAGGTGGCTTCGTGTTGCTGAACTCCCGGAACAGCAACGAGTCACCCCCCTGTGGCCTGGCAGCGGCCACAGCTGCGGTAGCTGCAGCGGCTGCAGCTTCAGTCAATGCGGCATACCGCTCCTCAAACGTCTCCATCAGGGTGGTCTTAATAGACCCAAACATCTCCGGGATCTCAGCCCGGATCGTTGCAACTACCTCCTCATGAATCATCTGACGAATCTCCTCGTCACTCACACCGCTCGAACTCGCTCCGTGGCGTGGTCTAACCATGATGTCTCTGAAATACAACATAAAATTATCAGAGACTACATCGAGTATAATCGCACTCGATAACGCAACCCTACTCAGTCTCCGATATCCAGGGATTCTTACTTGGGTCTCCCACTGACCCGGTGTCTTCGGTAGTACGGGCCCAATACTACCGACCACACCGCATCAGTATTCATCCCAAATCTTCCTCCCCAAACCCCGGGCAGTGAGTACTCTACTTTTGATAGGCACTATCTACCTGCATGCTATCAAGCATCTCATATCGGCAAACTCCCTAGACTAAGGCATCACAAATCAGGCCACTCTAGTCCTATCATGAATACCTAGTCTTCTAACATGCATAACAATTTACATCATAACTCATATCATAACATAACATTGTAAGGTATTTTGGGGATCTTTACCGTTCGGGCGCTGACTAATCGTACACACTGCTTCTTTCTTGTTTACCACGAAATCATTTATAAAAGTTTATGCCTTTATTTTTAAAAAGTTTTCCTCAAATCCTCGGTTTGAGTTCAGTTACGCCCGAAGGTGCACCCGAATCCGTCAAACCAAGGCTCTGATACCAATTGTAACAACGCAAATTTTCAAACAATTTTTTTTTATTTAAAAATATAATATTTTCATTCAAAACAAGGCATAAACATTTCAAGTGTCATGTCAAAATACAAATCATCTAAACCCCAAGATCACAAAACATTCTTCAGTGTGTACAGATCACGCCGGCGCCTTCCCACGGTCCTCGCTAGTACCTGAAACACATACATAACAACTGTAAGCATAAATGCTTAGTGAGTTCCCCAATATACGACTTACGCACATACGCCTTTCCAGGCCCTGACCTTCCGGTCCATGTGTCTCGGGGGACTTCCGTCCCTGCTGGGTAAACCTTCCGGTCCTACCCACGCCGACCTTCCGGTCCATAACACAATGCCTTCCGGCCCATCACATGATCGCCTTCCGGCCCATAACATAATGCCTTCCAGCCCATAATATAATCGCCTTCCGGCCCATAACATACATAGCACATATAACAAATAACTTACCACATATAGCACATATATCACATATCAAATCTGACCTTCCGGTCATACAGTCAAACCCTTCCGGGTACAGTATAGTGAGAAGACTCACCTCGTGAATGTCGAAAGCTAGCAAATCCCGAAATCACTCGTGCTCGATCCGCCGAGCTACAATCTCCCTATAACATCATATATCTCTTATTAACACTTTTATCTTCTAAGTTTGACTATCTCTAAGAGGTCAAACATAGGTCAACTCTGGTCAACAGTCAACGGTCAAAGGTCAGCTTGACCTGACTCGGCGAGTGCTAGGGCGACTCGGCGAGTCTAGACGTCCTCGCCAATTCTCAAAGATTCCCTTTCTACTCGTCGAGTATCCCTCTTGACTCGACGAGTTCCCCCTGGAAGAATCGCGGGGCCACCCCGACTCAACTCGCC
Source organism: Lactuca sativa (assembly GCF_002870075.4). NCBI lineage: Eukaryota > Viridiplantae > Streptophyta > Magnoliopsida > Asterales > Asteraceae > Lactuca > Lactuca sativa. The sequence continues at coordinate 39,962,030 of NC_056629.2, read as the reverse complement.
GAGTCTGAAGAACAACTCGACGAGTTCCAGTTAATCTTCAAGCCACTCGCCGAGTCTGTTCATCGGACTCAGCGAGTCCATGCCATGCAACTGCTCAAACTGCTTTCTGAGGATAGAACTGCTCCGACCATTCATAGGTCTGGCCTTCCTAGACTGACTCATCACGTAATGTCCACATTTTGGTGCTCATAATACACCCCATGACTCATAATTTATATTTTAACCTAAGGCATAAGGATTCCAATCCAAAACCTCCATTAATTCCCGAAATGCTCAGGCATGGGACATTCTGGACCTCCATAGGTCCCAATACAGGGTTCCAATCGTTTGGGGGACTAATGGAATACTCAATCTAGCCACAAAAGGGTTCAATAAACCCTAAATCCATATACACATCCACATAAAAGAATACAACTCGAAAATATTACCTGAATGATGTTTCTCTGTGTCTCCAATCCTCAGAATGTGGCTTCTCTTGTTGTACCCCTAGCCAAACCTCTTCCTTTTTGCACAATAACTCTTCCAAGATCAAAAATGGCCTTCACCCTTGCTCCAGATGCTCACAATCGAAATAGGGTTTCTCTCAGTAGGCTAAAGTGAACGATGACGGCCAATAAGTCCCTCTTATACGTCCCAAACCTGAACGGTTAGGGTTTTCGCTAAACAGCGCCGACTCGCCGAGTCCATATCCGGACTCATCGAGTCCAGTCGCGAACCCGCGACCAGGTCCGCGATCCTACTCGGCGAGTCTAGGCTCCGACTCGCCGAGTCCCCTCTAAAACACCCCCAAAACATAATTATAACAATACCTGAAATTCCGCGCTGTTACAAAGCAAACCCAAGAAGGGGAGATGAAGTATGGTTGGATCAAAGGTTCATAAGGCCTGAAGACTGCTTCAAGAGGGAAGACACCACTAGCCTTCAATCCTTCGATATAACCATCATCGAAGGAGCATGTTTTTTTTCATAAGACAAGAATCCTTGATTGATGAAATCGTCCTCAGGAAGACCTAGGATCTTCTTGCGAGAAACAGTCATCCTGTTACCCATGATCGAAAATTTGGTAGAAAGGATACGAGGTAAAGAGGATATTATCTTTATCGAAATCACCGGTAGCATAAGGAAAGCAAAGAAAATCGAGATGAGTAAAGAATTGTGGAACTTATCACCTCTATTTATACAAAGGATTTGAGGTTGATTTGACAATTAACGGCTAGTTATCCACCCGTTGGATTTCAAAATTACCTAGCCGTTAAGGATTAATTTTGAAAATTACTTTTATCTCTCCTTTTACCTTTTTAATTTAAGTTATCCCTTCAATATTCTTGAAATTAACTCCTATATTCTCATGAATAACTTGGGGCAAATTGTTAGGGCCAGGATCCTCAAAGCATTCAGGATCCTCAAACCTCATCAAATATTCAGGATCCTCAACAATCTCAAGATCCTGAATATTACCGTTATTATTATTTACTAACATTTATAAAAATTATATTTCGTTCTTAATTAACACATGTGCAGATATAGTCAAGAGAAGACTTATTCTCAACAGAGAGTTGTCTCAACTATGCAAAAGAACCGGAATACCAAGTCCAAAAATGTTCGCAAAGTTGGTCATAGAGGATCCCGGAAATATGGGACATCTTGTTAGCTAGTTTAGACTATAAATTGACACATGTATATCGCACATGACACACTCTACCTACTATGAGCTTATTCTATGAACTTTTTCACTTGTTCTTACTGAAATACTCTCTGTAATCATTATTTTATATTAATAAAATCATCAAGGTAGGTGATCTTTATCACCTCCCAAGGTTTTGTGCCGGAGATCCTAGCAAGGATCAAGGGCTTTCCTTGTAAACAATCGTGTCATTCTTTTTATCTTTCACTATTGCACAATTCGAACATCACAACCTCTCATTTAATTTGGATAATTTATAGTTGTGTAATTTTTGACCAAAACAGGGGTAAACCGGAGAGGTCAGAAGGTTCATGGTTTAAACCTATAAGGATACCATTGAATTGGTCTCTTATTGTTTGTTCTCATTAAACTAGGGTTTAATCTTCACAACACACAAGTGACACCATTTGTCTGAGTGAAAGGAAACTTTCCAACTTGGTGGGGGATTATTGTAAATTATGAAGGCATAATAGTAAGTTGGCTGTTTTCCTTTATCCCACAATGGTGGGGGAAGAAACCTTGTGTAGGTTTATTATGCCTTTTCCTTGATAGGCCTTTAAAGGCTTTGGTGGATCAAGGGATAAGCTAAACCTATACACATGCGCCTAGCTTAGTCTAGCAATATCCGACTTCGTGAGTACACGAAATGGCGCGATTTAGGAACACTTAGCACTTTACACAACGCATCGGTCGCTGGGAGTTGAGGAGCTTTTATTTTTGGTGAGTTTGGGTCAATTCGGTTTGACCGATCCGATCAAACGGTTCACCAGCCTTGACTGCGTTGATAAGATAACAAAATATTTTGGAAGTCCCAGAAAACAACTTAGTTGGAGAGAAAGGCATTGCCTTAGGGTTTCTACGAGGGCCCTTTATTTCCTTTTAGGGTTTGATACCTATAAATATAGCCCTTTGGGAGTCCTATTCAAACACACAAATTTCTAAGCTCTCTCCCTCTTTTGGTGATTTCTTCCAGCTTTCTGAGTATTCACTTTGTATTTGTTGTTTTCCATTGTTGTTGGAAACTCAGTAAATCTGCATCAAATCATGGGGTTTTACTTTGTTGCTTACAGTCGATAGAGGCGAAGTAAAAAACCTTTAAGGACAGGAGTCTGATCCGTGCAATTCTCTAAGATAAAGATCAGCCATCAATAGGTCAGTTTTACTTTATTGTCCTGTGTTTACTTTTGTCCAATGATAGGGCACTCTTCTTCTACCTTTTTTATAATCAGATCTAATCGAGAATGATTGATTTGGTTTATGGACGAAACTTAGTAATCATATTAATAATAACTGGATTTATTATTCGTAACTAATCGACATATAATTATCAATATTATTTGTTAGTTTCCTTTAGTGTCTAATGGTTCTAATTTACAACATCTTCTACTTTTTCAATAACCTCGTTTAGCACCAAAAGACGAAGCATATTGAAATCCACATTCATTTTGTACGAAACGAAGTCTCTACGGGACATATTTGTGTGTTGAACGTACTATGAAGATTTCAATATGTTAACATCTTCACCAACACTACTAGAAAAAAGGCCTTTTACGACGCGCAAAATACGACGCTCATTGATCTATGTTACGCAAAGGAGAGTGACATTAGAAAAATGTCATCTCTTCAAAAAATTTAAGGATAGAAGACATGCATTATTGCGCGCCCTTAAATTAGTGTCTAAAAAAAACACGGAGGGCACCTATAATAAAATGCGCGTCGTCTAAGGATGTCGCTTTATATTTTTTAATGGAACGCGCGTTCCATCCTTTAATAGTGGGGGAAAGGGGGAAATGAAATTCTGAAAAAATTAAAAACCCCGCCATGCTCTCCTCTACCTTCTTTCAATCGTTCTTCTCTCTCTCTCTCTCTCTCAATCAAATACCAAAAATCGACTATTGTTGGAACTAGGGTTCCGATTCTTAGTGAAATCGAAGGTTTTTTGGTCACCAGGCCATGAAATTGATCAAAGGGGTACAGTTTAGAGTGATTTCCATATCAAGTAGAACAGTAGCTCCATTAAAGTCAAGGTCTCGAAACTCCATGGTCAATCACCATCAACATTCTACTTCTTTATTTGTTCCAGAGGTTTGTATTCCTTTATTACGAGTTTTATAACCTTTTTAATCAAACTCAATTATCCCTTGATACCTAATGTTATCTTTTGTGTTGTTGCTTCTGCTCTATTCTTCTTGAAACCTCCCCACACTCTCATGTCGAAACATAATTTATGATATCAAGTTGGAAATCAATAGAAATGGCTATGAAGGTCGGTTGGGTTGGACGATTCTCTGGAGGACGAGAGAGATTTGGACATGGCAGATCGTAGGGCTACAGAGATTGAGCTTGATACCATGGAGGGTTTTGCGTCAAGCGAAAAGCTCCACCATCATCTCAACGACCAAGGTTGGTTAGGGTTTCTGTTTTTTTTTCTGTTTTTTCTTTTTCTCCTTCCCCAGTTGAAAATTCTCTTTGGTATGTGCTAGTTCTCTCTCCAGCTTCTCATTTTTTAAGATTAATTGTTAGTGGAAATAGGTTTTAGATTCATTGAAATGTTCTCTTTTGCTTTCTTTTCTCTAATGAGCATTATCTGTTCTATTTCATATCTAATTTATATGGTCTGATTCTCTTTTTGTTTATTGGGTTTTATGTGTTAATCTGTGATAAAAATAAGTTCACTTTTTTGTGCAGGTTTCTTGACTTGAAGTTTAGTTTGTCTATCATATTTAGAGATAATAAACGAGTCTCTGGGAGGTATGCAATGAGCTTTAAGTAGGTCAATTAATAGATCCCATGAATCCAAGTGCACCACTTGCATGAGTTGGATGAAGTTGTGGGTTACATGAGCCTGTGTTACCCTTTTGGGCTAACTGCCTCGGTTCTGTTTGGAAGACATCATAAGGCCATATTACAATCTCCAAAAAAAACTTTCCTTGTTCTTCTTTGCTTTAACTTCATCAGCCTCCAGATCTAATATTAATTTTTCTCTTAGATTCAGAAATTGATAAATCTCTTAAACAAGGTTTATCCCATTTTTTTCTTCAGTAGTGTAGAAAGACATGTTGCCAATGTATACAGTTGTTGAAATTTGGAGTGCATGTTCATATTCTTATTGTGTTCCTGGAAACCTTTTGTCACGATACGCTGAAATCTTTGTTGGATCCTGTAACATTAACATAGGTAATGAATAGAATGCACACTGATAAGTGATATTGGTAATTTAGTAATTTTAAAAATAGGAAAAATATTGGATATTACCTTGAACAGCAACGCCATTGCACCTTATCTGAAAATGAAGACAAGTAGTATATTGTGTTGTTACTCTCGAGTTAATAGTTACACATGCTTATAGAAACAAATCTGATGATGTTTAAATTAGTATGACTATCACATTTGTTGCATGAAATTATTCTTACAGAAACAACTCTGATGATGTTTAAATTAGATGAGAAGCTGAAGTTGATAGAATCTCGTCTGGAAAGCAAAGTATTTACTAAACCACCTCAATACTCAACCCCTTTTACATTGTTTTCATCATATTGTTACATATAACAAGATACACTTTTTGTTATTGTAGAATCTTGAAATCAAGAAAATCAATGATGAAAAGAAAGCATCAATGGCAACACAGTTTGCAAAAGAAGCCATTTTGCGAAGAGTCCATGCTGCTAAAAAAGATGATGACATGACACCAATTAAAGCCGTTATTGCACCATTAGAGGCTGAGATCAAACTTGCTCGATAATAGGTATGTGATACAAAATAATTTTAGAAACTATAAAACTCTCATGCTTCCTTTGGGGTTTTGGTTCTCTTAATGATTGTACTGGAATGTTTGTGTGATTGATATGCAGGTGTTACTCTTGGGGCAAGTTTATATGGAGAAAAATGTGCATCAAGTTCAGCTGATGGGATCGAGAATTAGGTGGATGGTAGTTTATACTTTATTATTATTATTATTATTATTATTATTATTATTATTATTATTATTTGGAATAAGGGAAGGAAATGAAAAGATCCCCTGTGATGAGTTTAGTGGGTTGATGAATTTGCTCCTCTGAATGAGAATGATTTCTTGTTCCTAAAAACTTATGATACTTTTTGCGGACAAAAATGCCCCTGTGTGCCTAATATTAGAGCCAAGCTGTTAGTCCTTCAAATCACGAGTACATGAATTCCATCCAGCTATATATATATATATATATATATATATATATATATATATATATATATATATATATATATATATATATATATATATATATATATATATATTCTCCTGATAGGATTAGCCTTTGTTTGTTTCAATTGGTGGGTCAAACAATACAAGAAATCTTTACAATCACAAAGGATGTCAAAGAAGGTAGGACCAGAAATTCATACATGATGGAATTAACTTTCCCTCACATAAGTTTGGCTATACAAAGGTCTATCATTTAGTAATAGAGGCACAAGTAACAGAATATGGAATTAAGAATCATATTGCGGAAGCAAGTGAAGCATTGTCTGAAAGTTGTATGTATTATCTGATTTTTGACTTAATCCTTTGAATCAACTAAAAGTCCAAATCAATTGACAAATTTATCAAAACTAACCTCAACATAGACTTTTCTGTTTATTTATCTATATCATGAGTGCATGTGGTTGTTTGTTGATTGGGAGATTTGTATTGAAATGGTTTTTTAGGTCAAACCGAAATATGATGAGAAGGATAAGGGGCGTCCTCGAATGAATAAACAAATATCTGCTCAGTATGTTAGAATTTTGACAGTTGAAGGTACGTCTACTACTTATTCATGTACTTCATACAACTTTCAGAAAGATTCCCTCCCTCATTTACTGTACATTTCATTTGATGCCTACTACTGCACTTTTAATATAAGGGTAAAAAAAGGTTTATAAATCTCTTGTAGAGTTGTATTTTATGAGGAAAGATTCAAGAATGAAGAAAAGTAAGTAATCTTATGATATTGTGATTCTCCCTTTTTCTGGATCAGGTTTAATTTGGATTTCAAGCTCACCAGCATCTCCAAGTAATGAGGGATCCGTTACACTTAAGAATATCAGCTTATCAAGAGCATCACTTGCATTACTAAAAGAAGGTTTCTTGTTAGAACTTTTGTTTTTAAAAACGATAAAAGATGGAAATCAAGCATGAAACATGTAGACTGTAGAGATGTTTTTACATGTAAATTTATATATTGTAAGAAATAGAATTGTAAGACATTAAATTTTATGAAATGGATTATATTTTTTGTATATGATATTTTATTTTATATTGTGAGGCATTAAATGCAAATTTAATTTGAAAATTAGTAAATCTATAAAAAATATTTTTTTTTTAACATTTAAAATTATGATACGCAAACATGCGTGTCATCTTCATTTATGACATGGCCTTTCTTGACAGGGGCTTCCTTGATACGCATTGCGTGTCATAAACACGCGCGTCGTAAGGTTACAACACGCAAATGCGTGTCGTCTTCCTTTATGACAGGGCCTTCCTTGATACGCATTACGTGTCGTAACTGCGCGTCGTAAATGCGCGTCGTCTCTCTTTATGACAGGGCCTTCCTTGACACGCATTTGCGCGTCGTCTGAGCGTTTTACGACGCGCAATGAGCATCGTAAAAGGCCTTTTTTCTAGTAGTGCAAGGGTCTTCCAACATTTCTCTTCTCTAATTTAGATCCAGTTTGAGTATCCATTCACAACCTCCTCTCAACCTGTGAGGGCGTATTGGTGTACACATTTGTTGCTCATTGTTATATAGGCTTCGCTTGTCTCATAACTTTTCTCTAGTATATATTTCATCAATGTTCAGTTTATTCCGTTGTTAGAAAATATCAACTCTAATAGATAGTTTCTAGGACGGGTCAAGATGGGTCATCCACAAGTGCATGTTTATTAACTAAAAAATAAACTCTAATTGTCTAATGGTACCCTGTTGTATGTTTAATAGTCTCTATTTCCCTAATAGATCCGGTTGCAAAACCAGATTTAGTACACCTTAAAAAAGGATTCCACGATAGTGCCAGTTTCTATTCCAAATTCTTTTCGCCATTTTCATGTGTCACCATGCCTTTATTGGTTGAATATTTTCTCTCAAAGTCTAGCCAAAAGTAGATTGTCCAACATCATATACATGGAAAATTAATATCAAGAAGTTACCATCGAAAATTTCTTTCTAAATTATGGTTGATGTGAAAATTAGAATTCTAGATTAGTCATAAAGGTTTCGTGACAAATTCCACGGTAACGTGCGCACTTGGCAAATTTCTTGTTTTGATTAGACTTTTGTGATCGTGGTCCTTTTCACATTTTTAATATAATCAAATTAAATAGAATGATAAAATGATAGTGTGCAAAAGAAGAAAAAGAAAGAAAAGAGAGAAAACATCTTCTTGCCAAGGAAACGTCAAAAAATGGCAAACAAGATAACGACTCCACTCTATGACAATCTATTTAGGAAAAGAAACTAGAACTTCAACCACGTAATTAACCTTGTTTAGTTTATGAGATTGAGTGGATCTTTCGGATAAAGAGCACAAAAGACGTTTTCATCCAATCCTGCTCATGATATCTACCTTAAGGTCACATGCTCTTCTTTTCCTCTGAAGGGAAGAAAACTTTTTTGATGCTTCAGTTTGGGTCTCCATCTTTTCCACAATTCTTTTCGTAGACGTAGAGTCAAACCATATATTCATTAATGAATAGCTTTTTATTTGTTAAAGGTCAATAATATGTAGTTAATTAACATTCGAAAAGAACTTAATAGAAGTGTCAAACTACGCACGCATATCGATCGATGAATCAACTAATTTATAATGGCAAAATGCACACATCTAAAACTCAAAAGCTGTAGGAAAAGCTTTGGTATGGTCACTGTGATAGGGACACCTTTCCTTCATTTTATCAACATAAATTTCCCCACTAGAATTAAGTTAATATAAAATATTAAAACATATAAAGTTTCTACCGGCAAATGAATATCTGCCATAAGTTTGTAAAGGTGCTCATTACGCAAGACTGTTGTAAGGTTTAGTAGGGTAGGAGCCCGGGATGGGTGTGTGAATGAGTGTCTGTGTTTTGTTTCATATAAAGAAAACAAGTGGGGCTGGGATCGAATACATCCAAGTTGGTGGTAGTGGGTATTGCTTTGGAAAACGAGACGTGACACCCGCCCACAAAAGAACACTTTTGTCATGGCTCACAATCAACTGAATTCCACCGACCACCATGGTTTATGTGTACATATTTCAGTGTGTATATATATGCGACTATGTATGCAATTAAGTAATTGGTTTCATATGACGGATGATGTGTATGCCCTTAACGAATTGTTTATATTATGCCGACTTCTTTGAAGAGGATTTGAAATTCCTTATTTAATGTTTATATATTGTTCACTTAATTAAAAATGTACAATAAGTGATATCAATATATCTCTTGTACCTTCATTTTCTTTTAGTTATCTTCTTAAGCGGAAGTTTGTATTAGTTCATGAATGCTTTTCTAGGAACGTTTCTTCTATGAGAGGATTTTCTTGTATATACGTTGATCGCGGCTGTTGAACACAAGTGGGGTTTTTAATACTATACAACAAAATATGCATGTAAGTGCAATAGCCTATTACCCTATGCTTCACTTACTAGCTGAAAAGCTAGTAGATATCTGAAAAGATAGTTGCTATATGAAAAACTTGATGATAATTAAAAAACTAGCTAGTAAAAAATAACATTTAACAAAGCTCTAGAAAAAATATTTAAATGAATATGTTTTCTATAATTAATTAATAAGTATATTTGAAAATTCTAAAAAAGCTCCTAAAAAACTAGTATAAATAGTTTTTATAAAGCTTAATTATAAACTACTTTTTGGTTTGCGAAAAATGACAACTTAAAAAAGTTCGAAAAATAAGCTACCTTATCGGCTAGCTGTGGCGCGCCAAACATGGCCGTAATTTACATAGGACCGCCAGACATGCCTCAAAATTTCGTTAATATCTATGGCATCGAGTTGCAATAAGACTTATAACCAACCATCGTAACTACATATCTTTCAGAATATTACAAAATACCCCTTAAAATCTAACTTATTTTCAACATACAACTTTAACCCAGATTGATAAACAACACAACCTTCAATATGCTTAAAATTTTCATACATTATTATGATAGCATAATCCGTAGGCACGCATCAAACAAACATATCATGTGCGTGCTTTTGCAATAATAAACTTCAAATCACCTATAAAGATCTTTTTGCTTGCTTTCATACACCACACACAAAACACCAATCTTACCAAAGAAACATCATCATTTTTTTTTGCTTTCTTACCCAAGGTTCTAAAAGGCGTGAGGCGTGGCGTGGCGGCAAGGCCATGCCTTAAGCTTAACGAGTTATGGCGAGCCATGGCGTTTTTCAAGGGGTGATGTAAGCCGACAATTTTGTATTAATTTATAATTATATTACCACATAAATATAAATTTATATCAAATATACCTAGTTTTTAGAAGTGTTATATCAACAACTAATAACAGAAAGTTAATAAAAAAACACAATACTTGTATGTCAATTTAGAAAAGGTATAAAAAAGAGCAAAAAAACGTATCTCAAATGAAAAAACACGCGTCATAGCACGCCATGACACGTCATATCACGTCTTGCCACGCGTCACGCCTAACATCAACGTTATGAAGCTTTTCGTAACGGCGACGCCGTGCCTCACGTCATGACGCGTCTTTTAGAACACTGTTCTTACCTATATGAGAGTCTACTTTGTATGATAATATATATTTGACTTCTCTTATGGTACTTTATCTTACAAACCCATGATTTTTATAAGAGCCAAACATACTTACATGATGAAATGGTGGTCAAACTTAACATATAAACAATGAATTATTTGTATTCATTATGAAATTAACTTAATCTTGTACCTACATGACTTGGAAGCCTTTGAAGGCCTTTGAACAACGCTTAGGTGTTGTTTTTTTTTTTTTTTTTCTGAAGCAAAATTTATACAGTCTGCGGACCATATCTGCAGACCTTTGTAGTAAAAGAGGTGAAACAAATATTTGCAGTCTAAAAAAAATATTGTTTGTTTTTTAACATTTGCAAGCTGCTAGAATAAATAAAATCTAATTAAACTCTTTTTTTTAAATAAAAAAACTTCAAATATTTTTTCAATAATTGTATGACTTTATTATAAATAATTAACAAATATATATCAACTTTTATGTATTATTGTATAAACAGTGAAAATAAATGGTACGAATTAACGTGTATATTTGATAAAAACCAACAAACTATGGTCGTAAAGTTGTATCTAAACATTTTAATCAAGGATAAAAGAATTGAACACATAAAATGGATGGAAACAAACATCGAATTAAATGAAAATTTTCAAATCAATTAAAAACTAGACATAAATATTTTCCCAAAAAATGAATTATACTGCATTAAATAATGTTTTATAAAATTTGGCACAAAAAATAAAAGACAATATTAGGATTTTTTTCATATCTATATAAACAACTCCAATGAGCATTATTTTTGTAACACCACAAAAATTACAACAATTTTTCACATTTTCAAAACACATTTTTCCATACACATTTATTAATAAAATCTCATTGTATCATATCTTTGTTCCACAAAACATTTCCCAAGATCGAAATACATAAAATCTCATGTGTGTGTACGAATCACGTCGGCGCCTTCCCGTGATCATCACTAGTACCTGAAACACATAACACATAACACTGTAAGCATAAAGCTTAGTGAGTTCCCCAAAATACCACTCTAACACATAGTAACCACTCAAGGCTATAGCTCTGCTGACCCTCTGGTCAGTGTGTCTTAGTGGGATCCTCCAGTCCCAACTCTCTATGGGCTCTCTAGCCCTAACTCTATGGACCCACTGATCCTATCTCTAGAAACTTTGGATCATGCATATCACATATCACAATAACACACATAAATAGCATACAAATACACTGGCACATAACTCAGCAGTATACTAGCACATAACTCTGTTACCACTCTAGGTAAGTATAGTGACAAGACTCACCTCGGATGTCTCAGTAAATCTCCGACTCGGTGGAAATATGGTCTAGCCTCCACCTAATCACATAAAGTAAAATACTCTCATAAATATAACTCTCGAGAATAGACTCAACCCTCTCTTGACGCAAAGACCCCATTGTTGACCAAACCCTCAAAGTCAACAGTCAGACTTTGACCTGACTCGTCGAGTGCGCTTGGGTGACTCGGTGAGTCTACGCATGTCCACTATCCCTCTAGTATCGCATGACACGTCGATTCTTTCCCCTACTCGACGGGTTACACCTGGTATGAATCGCGGGGCTACCCCGACTCAACTCGTCGAGTCCCATTATGAACTCAGCGAGTTCCGCCTTGAACTCCAGTCCTCTAATTCCCTCTGACTCACTGAGTCATTCCCCCAACTCGGCAAGTACTCGCTGAGTGAACTATGGGGAAACCTTAACCCTACTCGCCGAGTCTGCTCTTGGTACTCGGCGAGTTCATGCCATGCTCAAGCTCAAATGACCTCCTGAGGTCAGATCCATTCCTCTAACTCATAGATCTGGCCTCCTTAAGCAATATAAACACGTAAAGTTTGGATCTTGATGCCCATGTAAAGACCCAATGGCTCTATTTGAAGAAGTGGCCTCAATATGCCACCCTAAGCTCATATTACCCAATGACACCTCATAAAGATCAAGGGGCTTAGGTCCCTAGACCTCTTTGGATCTAGATCCGCAGCCTCAACACAAGATGGGACCAATTTCACTAACAATCACACTCCAAATGGGCTAGAAACCCTAATTCTCAAGGATTAACACCCAAAACTGAAGAAGGATCAAATATATACCTCAATATGAAGTTCTTAGGCTCTAAAATCCACAGAATAGCACCTTCTTCAGCTTCCTCTTGCCTTGGTCACCTTCTTCTTGCAAAAACACCCACGCAAGGATCAAAAATGGCCTCTCCTCCCTCACAAACGCTCTAGATCGCTTAGGGTTTCACTCAGGGGTCTGGTAGCCGCAATTGGTGGCTATAAGCCCCTTTAAATAGGCCTCAAACCCCAGGGATTAGGGTTTCATTAAACAGCGTAGACTCGCTGAGTCCGGTCATTAACCCGGATGGAAAATCGCGACACTACTCGGCGAGTCTAAGCGTCGACTTGCCGAGTCCCTCCCAAAATCTCCAAAAATAAATGAATATTTAATGTAACCGGAAATCTGGATGTTACAATTTTAATTAAATCTTTATTTATAAATTGTCATAAAGGTCATGATTGTGTCATCGGATCTTTTTTCCTTAAGTATTGTAATTTTTTTATTAAATTTTTTTTTATCATAGATAAAGCTGGAATAAATCTAAATTAAAACAAAAAAACAAAAAAACAAACAAAGATATATGAGTTTTACAGGCTAAAATATTTTTGAATATGTTTGAAGACACTGGTCCACATCTGCGCCAAGAAGAGGACGCGTAGATCTTTTTAGGTCAGTAGTCTTCAAAAAAAAAAAACAGTTTGCGAAGTCTAATATCTGCGTGTAGTCTACGCTGCTTAGATAGAAGAGGTCAAAAATATATGCACACAAAAAAAACACCTTATTTTCTGGCTTTTTAAGACACATACACAATCAATATGTCTTTAATGTTGTACTCTCTTTCATAAGACAAGTATTGTTTTATTTATATACTTTTTTAATAGTTCTTTCTTGACAACACTCCTTGGAGTTTTGATTCTCTTTAGATATATCTATTTACTTTTTTCGTTTTCTTGTTTACCTCTCCAATATATCTCTATAGATCTTTATGCCTAGAGCATATGTTGAACCTATTATGTCTTTCATAAGACAATTCCCTAGCCATGTTCCTACACTTTGCAAGTACGGACATTGTTACTCATTGACAATACCATCATAAAGTATGAAGAGGACTAAATGTTCCCACTAATCTTCACTCTATGACAAAATCAAACTCCTTGATTCTCTCATCATAGAAATGATTCTAGCTTTGAGATGCTTGATTAAGTCCATTTATGCCTCCTTTTAAGATTACATGCCTTATTTTGATATGTAGCGTATATAATACCCTGTAGTTATGTCATGTACACATACTCTGTAAGTTTTCCATTTAGTAGAGTGGTTTTTACATCCATTTTCTATATTTTATTATTATTAAATGATGTTATGGTAGTTTTTATCCAAATATACTTTATCATGACTATTGTCAAAAATGTCTTATAGTCAATCCTTTGGGTGGGTTTAAGCATAACCTTTTACAACAAGATGTGTCATATAAGTTTGTACTTTTCCATCCATTTTAGTCTTCCTTTTGAAGACCCATTTATATCTTACTATCTCGCAGTCATGTTTTAAATCAAACAAGTCACATACTTGATTATCGCACATGGATGACATCTTTGTCTTTATTGTCTCCTTCCATTTAGTATGCTTAAAGTCTACCATAGCTTTTGATAGATAACATACTCATAATGATCTAGCACAAATTCATCATCATATCATATGTATAACATACATCTTCATGGTGCATGATGTAACACCCATTTTCTTGGAGGAATCAAATTAGCGTTACAAGGAGTCAAAAGGTTGGGTTTTGGAAGAAAAGGAACCTCACTACGTGTAACACCGTGAATTTAAAAATAATTTTTCGCAAAATATAAAAAAAATTTCATTTAATTTTCATAAAACATCAAGTTTAAACTCCAATTCACATCATACAAAATCCCAAGATCACATATCATAAAAATCCCATGCGTGTGTACAGATCAAGCCGGCGCCTTCCCACGGTCATCACTAGTACCTGAAACAAACAACACTAACATTGTAAGCACCAAGCTTAGTGAGTTCCCCAAAATACCACACATCACACATATTAGCCACTCGAGGCTATAACTCTGTGGGTCCTTAGACCCTGCTCTGTGAACCCACTGGTTCTGACTCTGGGAACCTTTCGGTTCCAACTCTATAAACATGCACAGCATAAATCACATAGACATAATGCAGTACAACACATAACATACATATAACATACACATACTCTGTCACATAACTCTGATTACCTACTCAAGGTAAAGTATAGTGAGAAGACTCACCTCGCGTATCTCGATAACTCACAAATCCCGGAAGTCACTCGCACACGATCCTCCGAGCTATAATCCTCCTATAACACAATATACCTCTAATTAACACTTTCTCAACTAGGGTTGACTGCCCCCATCAAGTCAACACTGGTCAACTCTGGTCAACGGTCAACTTTGACCGGACTCGGCGAGTGCACTAGAGCGACTCGGCGAGTCTATACGTGTTCACCAACTCTCTAGGATTCTCTTTTGACTCGTCGAGTACTCCCCTGACTCGACGAGTTCCACCTGGCATGAATCGCGGGGCCACCACGACTCAACTCGCCTAGTCTCAAGAACAACTCGGCGAGTTCCAGCTCGACTCAGTCCATCTGTCAACCCTCTCTAACTCTCCCTGACTCACTGAGTCGACCCTTAACTCGGCAAGACCACTCGCTGAGTGGTTAAGGACAAACTTCATGCTACTCGCCGAGTCTGTTCTTCGGACATGGCGAGTCCATGCCATGCACCAACTCAATCTCACTTCTGAGGTCAGATCCGCTCCAACAACTCATAGATCTGGCCCTCCCAAGCACATTCATCACGTAAAGTTCATGTCTTGGCGCTCATCACACACCCCATGACTCATAAATGGTGTTTTTACCTCAAGCACAAAGACCCCAATCCAAAACCCCCCATGGATTCATAAAAAGCTTGGACAAAGGGACACTCTGGACCTCCAAGGGTCCAGATCCAGAACCTAACTCGCTTAAGGGACCAAGGAAGCACTAGATCTAGCCACAAAAGGGCTCAATAACCCCTAAATCAACATGAACATCAACATAACAGAGAATGGTTCGAAAATGGTACCTCAAACGTGATGTTCTGGACCTCAAATCTTCAGGAAGTTCATCCTCTTGTTTCCCCTTGGCTATTGCTTCCTTTCCCTTGCTAGATAACACCTCCAAGGTCAATAATGGCTCCTTGACTTACTCCAAACGCTCAAGCTCACTAGGGTTTCACTCTGGGGACTGGTGAGCACAAATGACGGCCATAAGGCCCTTTAAATAGGCCCCAAACCCAAGAAATTAGGGTTTCATTAAACAGCACGGACTCGCCGAGTCCCTTCCTTGGACTCGCCGAGTCCAGGCGCGAACCCGCGTCCAAATCTGCGATCATACTCGGCGAGTCTAGGCTCCAACTCGCCGAGTCTCCTCACAAATCATCAAAAATAAATAAATTAATAATACCTGGGAATCCGGGCTGTTACACTACGAGAGACATAGAGGCTCATGACGTGAGATGGGTTTATGTTTAGTGCTTGTTTTTCGATCTCTAAATGAACTAAAAAACTTATTTTTGTCCCCAGATTTTACAGTTTACATCATTTTTTGAGCTTAAAAAGATAAATTTACGTTAATGCGTGTAATCAACATAATATTTCTCGGTTGGTGTTTTTCTACCCATTCAGTTGGGTTTTTGACTTGTCATGCATGGGTTCCTCATCTCTTATTCTATAGGACAATGAGAGTTGGGCTTCTTCTTATGAAGTCCAAAATTCTTAAAGGAATTGACGGCTTTCATCACCACTTGTCATCACAAGTGCAAATCGAGTTTCTTGAGTTCCCCTCCTCCTATTCTACAGGTTGGTGGGAGATGGTTTTCTTGCACGAAATCCATAATATAGCACATCGTGCTTTGCATCGGAATCGACGGTATTCATTTTACTTGTTAATGCAAGTGCAACCTGTGTTTCATGGGTTCCCCACCGCCTAGTCTACGGGTCATGGTGGGAGTTTGACTTCCTCTTATGAAGTTCAAAAATCTAAAAGGAATTAACGGATTTTATCTTGTGAATACAAGATTGCCTAAGCTTCTTAGGCCCCCACCACTTATTCAACGAGTCCTGGTGGGAGTTTGACTCATATTATAATGTCCAAATGGTTTCAGCAAGGAATTGACGGATTTGAAAGAAGAAAAATTCATCACGAGCAATTAAGGTGAATAAAAGATGTTTGGCAGATTGACCACGTCTCAGTGTTTTCATCATATCTGGCTCATCCGGACTCCGATTTAGGCGATTCAAGATGTTTCGGAAACTAGACACAATTATCTACAAGTTTGAAGTTTTGAGTTTTTGCTGAATCGGTCGTTTTCCTGCTCATAATCGACGTTGAAGTTGAAGTTAGTTTGTTGGACGAAAATCAAAAGCTAAAACTAAAAATTGAATTAAAGTGAAAAATCAAGGGCTAAAGTTATACTAAGCTGAAAGTTGAAGGCTAGGGGTAATGCTGTTCAATTCTTGATAGTTGGAGGATCATTCATGCACTTATGCTTTATATATATATATATATATATATATATATATATATATATATATATATATATATATATATATATATATATATATATATATATATATATATAATTGTTTATGTGACCAAAGTGACGACGAAAAAAAAAAAACCCTACAAAAAGTAACCGACATCAGCCGCCTTCACCATAGCCTTACCTTCAGATTTCACCAGCTATACACACCCAACCTCATTGATATGAATTGGTGATCAAAACATTTATGAAAAAGGTTGATGATGGCTGAAGTTAGTCGAGCAAAACAGAAACTGTGAAGCCACATACAAACAGGGCAGTTTTACTTTGTTTTCCTATCTATTTTATTAAAGATATTAGTTTGATAAATTGTTGCACTATTCATGTTATGAGTTTGAAGTTTGTGATTAGTTTTTTAGATTTGTTTTATTTTGCTATGAAAGAGTAAAAAGTTTGTAGGTTTGGTTGATTAGGGTAAGATGGTAATTTTAATGTAGTTGATTTTGTTAAAACCAATTTTGTTGAAATTGAATGACATATTCAAATGTGTGCTTATTTTAAAAATATGAAGTTTTGACCGGTAACTTTGATTTTGGCTAACATTTGATCAACGTTGGTTAGGGTTAATTTACTTGGTTTAAATTCAATATGTACATGCTTATATTGACTTCGAGAGAAGCTTTATTTGTGACATCGTTTGAATATGAATGTGCGGTTTCGTTATCTCGCTTAAACTTAACATAGACGTGTGTTAGGGCTTTTTTAACAAAACCATTGGACTTAATGCTTTTTAAAATCATGAATTACATAGAGATATGAGTGAATGTTTTTTTTTAAATCGAATCATGAGACCGAGAGGTAATTGATAACTTTTGTTGGTGTTAAGTTATTCGTTTCTATATAATTGGTTTAACAAATTAGTTGCATTAGAAGAACCGCTGAACCCGTATAAGTCAACTAAACCCCATATTTCTCATAATTGTTAAATCGTTTAATTGTTTTCCTTGGTTGTTCGAATATTCTAGTTGTCATTTTTACGTTGCTGAATTTAGTTTAATTTTATTTTAGTAGTTTCTTTAGTTTAATAAAATCAACCACTTTTGCAATCAATTGCCTAGTTCTCTCTTCCTTAGAATAGGATAGTCTCTGTGGGTTCGATATCTGGTCTTACGACTATATTACTTGCACGACCTCGTATACTTGCGAGTACGCGTTTTCGTCAACAGTTTATATGAAAACTTTTGTTCGGGACTGGTCTCACGACGTGAGAGATAGAGGCTCATGACGTAAGAACTGATGCAGCCCAAGCCCATAACCTTTTATGGTTTCCTTCGTATTTATGCATCTCTAAATAAATTTTAGGGTTTATTATCAGCCTCCAAACCCTCTTTCACCTTATAAAACCCTAGCCTACATCCGTTGCCTTCTTGATCATTTTGGAGCCTTTCTTGCTTTGAAGAAGAAGAGAAAAAGAAAAAGAAGGTGATCTTTTGAAGAGACTTGCAAGGAATCATCATCATCATCGCCTCATATTGTTTCTGGACCCTTGTAAGAGTCAAAGTTTCCACCTTTATTGTTGTTTGTGGCTAGATCTAAGTTTTGTCCCACTTTTCTCCTTGGTTGAGCACGTTTGAATGAATAGAAACCATAAAGTTGGCAACTTTATCAGTTATAAAGGTCCTTAGAGTGCTATCAAGTTCAGATCTAGTTAATGGTTGGTTTTTGAAACCAAATATTTGAAGGTAGGTAAATGACGATTTACCAATTTCCACCATGAAAAACGAAATTGTTTTAATTGGATTGAAACTCCTAGATCCTTTAGGATTCATTTAACAATTCAATGGCATGTTTAAATGTCGATTGTGCCCTTCAGGTTTGTGACTGGGATGCCGAGGATCGTAAATAAGGAGTGAATAACCATGCAAATTAGTTTGGTACACCCAATGTTACAACCACCTAATCAATGTATCGGTTAACCACACACGCTACATTGATCTATGATTAACATCAAGTTACCCTTTTCCATGCACTGTCAGTTCCCAGATTAGTGTGTCGGTTAATCACACATGCTCCACTAACGACTTAACAGGGTGCAAAGTGCAATTACATGGGTTAGCACCAAATTCACATTTTCCTAAAGTAACTAAGATTGGGAATTTAATAAAGTTTAGTTACTTTATATTTATCATTATACTTTTAACAAAAGGAGAATTATAGTCCTATCCTACCCATTCGGCTAACGACCCTCCACCAGTCAAGGAAGCGGTAGGTGAGAGTGGACATCCATTAAACTGCCATTTCATAGGCACTAACCTTATACCCCCCCTTATAGACCGGTTTCATGAATGAGGCCTACTAACGGTAAGATTGACTTTTACTCTTATACACATATATAAATATTAACTATTAATCTTATAATAGTATAAGGGTTGAATTTTAAACTATTAAAATTCTAGGGTTTGGAACTAAATGTGTCTAAAGAAGACTTTATATTTACAAATTCCAAAACTTGAGGGCAAGCTTTGAACAATTCAAAAAAACTTTTGGAATCCATAACATATGAGTTTAATATAGGTTTTTAAGACTTTAACGAAGAGACTCTTGAACATCCATAACTTGAGAACAGGTTATGGAGTCCATAAAACTATTTATGAGAAAATACTCTTCAATTGTGTAACCTATAGCTTTAATGAAGATTTAACACAAAAACTTTTGGTTTTCCAAAACTTGAGCACAAGTTATGGAATCCATTAAAAATCATTAAGATCATCAATTCAACTAACAAGCATGTCAAGAAAAAGTATGATCTAGATTAAACTCATATAAACAAGACAATTCAAATCAAGCAATTTTCATGTAATTAGCCTAACCATTAAACTAATACAAAACATGAAACTTTTGACAATTATCTTTTGAATTGGATTACAATGATCATTACCACATCAAAAACAGGTTTATAGGTTCAAAAACAGCTTAGGGCAATGATTCTAGTCCAATTCCAGCCATAAAACTCAAAGATATGCTGTCAGGGGCTCCAACTCGTTGAGTGTAAGAAAAAATGCGACGAGTTGGATGAGTTTGTGCATGGACTCGCTGAGTCCATCAGTGGACTCGGCAAGTCCACTATCCAGAACAGCAGAAAATCAATTTTTACAGCATTTTCAAGCAAGTAGCATCAATTATAATTGAAAACAACCCTTGGATCTGATACCACTGTTAGGTTTTGAGCATTCTAACACTCCTATGGTGTACATGCAACCCTATGTGCTTTAGATCTATGTTTTCTCTATTATAGATGCATACATTAAAAATTCCAAAGCATCATCCTAACTAGCATATTATGAAGCAACTATACTACAAAAGTCTAGTTAGATGACATACCCTTTGATGGAGCTTGAAGTTTTGAACCTGTAAGAGCGTAGTGCCCCAAGTGCTGCACCTCAAATTGTTCACACCACACCACAAACAATTGTAATAACTTAAGAGAATGTTATTTGGTTCAACCTTTATGAAATTCGGCTGCCCTCTTTTGTGTATGCCTAGTCCCCATTTCATGAACCATGGGGTTCTTTATATAGTGTGGCTCATTAGGGTTACACCATGTAAACCCATGACATTCCATTTCCTTCATGATCTGTGGGTTTTAACCTCCATGGAGTATCCATGGGTTAAGCCCAACATGAAGGACAATGGATCACAAGCCCACATATATAAGAATGAATGATTTACATAATCAATCCTCATATATTTAATTAGTCTCTTTTGATCACAAAATTAATTCCAAATTAATTCTTGATCAATACTAATTAAATAATACGATTTCATATTAATATATTAGACTTTATAATATATTAATATAAATCATAAATAACCTTTTCTCATTTGTCTATCCAATTGTTCTGATGCCATGCAACCCAAATGGACCATGCTACTCTCGGTTCGAATACATACCAATACTAGTTATAGGCTTAGACATCTAATCCAACACAATCATCATCGGAACAAGTATAGAGTAAGAAAAATCATCAACTGATTTGATCCTTAGTGGTATCAGCAAGAATTCAAGGAATTCGCAAGGTGGGCATGTCGGGTTTGAATGTAGGATATATAGGACTTCTTCATGGTTTTGAGGCAATGATGAATTGTTTAGATCATGGGTGTAATATCGGTAGTTTTCAAGTTCATACCTTTGTATTGTGGTCAGATACAGGTTCGCATGGGAATTGCTTTAAGTGCAAGTAGGTTGTGGAATCGGTTGGGTACCCATTTTGATATTAGAAATGTTTATCTTCGTTATCCGATAAGTCGCCGAGGAGTGCAGTGAAGTTAATGGGAAGTACTGTGATTATTAAGCTCGTTGAGATTTCCGGAAGTATACATCTGGTTTTGGAATGTGTGTGATCGCTAGGATTGGTTAGTAAGGGAATTCTAGTTCTTGTGAGCTCAAGTTGTTGACAGTTTAAATTGTAAGGTTGTGAGATGGATTAGAAATCCATCAATTTTGGAGGATTGGAAGAGCACAGTGGAATCCAATTAGGGGAGAATCGGTTGATCTGAAGGTTCACAAGAATGGAAGTGTTGTAACACTGCGGGGTGGCCGTAGCATTCACGAGAATGGAAAGTAGTGGTAGAAGTGATTGAAGACTTCGGGATGATCGTAGCATCCAGTAGAATGGAAAGTAGTGGTAGAGGTGTTGTAAGACTACGGGGTAGCCGTAGCATTCACTAGATTGGCGGATAGTATATAAGTGTTGTAAGACTGTAGGGGTGGTGATAGATGTCATTTTATGCATCTTTTAGGGTAGTTTTAATTATCATTTAGTGTCATGTTTTATGTATTTCATGTCATTTGTTTAAATATGTTCATCTCATACTGATAGCATATTTTGTGTCACTTTTAGAAAGTTCGAGTGGAGTAGTACTTTAGGTGTAGTTGAATGCATATTTCGAGTCTAAATGGAGTTGGAACTAAAGGAGGGATTGGAAGATGTTTTGGTTAAGAAGCATTCGATCGAATTGATCATACGAGGATAGATTACTACAATCTGAAGCCTAAAGGACGTTGTTGGCAACTTTGACCCCTTATCAATATTTTGACCATATCTCATGAACCGTAATTCTGATTAAAGAGATTCAAAACTTTCTAAAAACTAGACAAAATTTTGGACGACTTTCATGTTTGTGAAAAATACCAAAAACGCGATCACGTAGGCCAAAAATGCAATCGCATAAGTGATCACATTTTCTTCTACGATCGTATTTGTGCCATGAAGTTTCCCAGGGTCAAAATAAGTCATCTGAAATAAAAAAAACTAAAATATGCGATTGCATTTTTCACTTCTATGATCTCATTTTTGTCCCGAATTTCCTAAAACGTTGAAAATAACATCCTACATCATTTAGGGGCAAATCTGGAAAAAAGTAGAAAATATGCGATCGCATATAGTCAACCTGCGATCACATTTTTTGGTTTCTTTCTCTGGAAGTTTCCGTCTCGTATATAAATATGATCCTCGTTATCAAATTCGGGGGTTAGACGATTCCAAACGGCAGAATACCCTTCTGAAGACAATTTATGATACCTTTCAGCGCTTTCTGTAGATCTGAAGCTGCGAATCATCTCACACATTTAGTTTATCTAGATTTATCAGTAAATGTTTCTTTTTATCAGTGTAGTTTCATTTTTATCCATGTCTTACTAAACCTTAGTTTCTAGTTCTACATAGAATAGTACTTTTCATGTGATTAGTTTTCAAATTTGATTTTCTTTTTATGTTTCTATCTAGATTTTTCAGTTTTGAGCTTAATGAACTTTTGATTTTTAATTCTTGATAGTCTGATCATCTAGCTAGGGTTTTATTATTCCGGTTAATCAGTTAATAGAATCCGTAATTGTTCTTGTCAACTGGTAAAAATTAACAAGTATCTGATTGGTTCCATGTTTAGGATTTAACTCTGGTATAAACTGTAAAAATCATATTTATGCTTCCGATCTTGTGAGAAGTATTAGGTATTGTTGGGAATTTTACACATAACTTAATGTAAAAGAGCTTGTTTAATTGAACATTAAAAAGTTAAGTTTAATTCAAAGAGCTTGTTTTGATTAACTAATTTAGGTAAAAGAGATTATACTAGAGCTTGTTAGTTTTTCTCAGTATCAGCTTAGATAGATCGCATTTTGAATAACTAGATACGAACTGAATGCATGATTAGGAAAGTCGCAGTAGAATTGAAATCGTTTTTAATATTGATTATCGTTTAATTTAATATCACTGTAAATTTTAGTTTTTTTAGTTAATTCAAAATCCCCCATTATATTTTTTGTTTCTTGACTAGAACGTTCCTGATGCAAAAGGGCATTGACGATTAGGCTATGTCCCTGAGGATTCGACCCTACTTCCCTATGCTATATTTTTAGTGCAACCAATAGTGAAAAATTTATTTGTTTAAATTGGGTGTGACTACCGATTTAACTGGTGGTCGTAGCATTCACTAGGTTGGCAGGTAGTGTGGCAGTGTTGTAAGACTGTGGGATGGCCCATATCACTCACATGTTCCATGAGTAGCTGTGAGAGTGTGGTGAATCTATGATTTGGCTCGTAGTTTCCACTAGTTGGGATTATACCATGGCAACTCAGGTCGTGAGATTGTGGGAATGCCACAACATTCTTGTAATTAGGGATGGTTGTGGGTTGTATGGGGGTGGTTTAATATAAGACTACAGATGGTGATGTAGGTTTATTTATAGCAAAGTAGATTATGTTCCATCAGTGTAATGGTTGGTTATGTTATCCTCGGATGGATCAGGATGGTTGTTGGATCCATTATGGCAAGCAAGCTAACACATCTCTTTCCAGATAAACCCTTGCTCAAGAGTCGCGTGGTGCAATTATGTGAGACTATCAACCTCAACAATCAGTTGGAAATCTGGTATATCGGTTAATTGGTAGGTAAGTATGAGACCAGGGAGGTCTCGGTTGCATCAGGAATGTAATTATGGGACAATAAGATGAGCCTGAGTTGGTACTAATGTTTGGGACATGTGTTACGAGTCACCTTGTTAATAAGTGGGTATGTTAAGTCACATGTTGCATAGGCTAAATAATCTCAGAGTGATTGATT